>NC_060130.1:445241523-445868711 GCF_021461395.2 Schistocerca americana
CGATGTGTGTGCAAACCACTAATACCGTATTTGAACATTACAGGGTTTTTTTTCCTACTCATCTGCATTAATTTTTCTACATTCAGAGCAAGATGCCATTCAGCTCACCAAATAGAAATTCTGTCCTAGTCATCCTGTATTTTCGGACAGTCACTGAAAGACGACACTTTCCGTACACTTCATCGTCTTCAGCAAACAGTCGCAGATTGTTGTTCATGCTATATGCCACTCGTTTATGTACTGGGTGGTCGAAATTAAAATTAAAGTTTTAAAACGGCGTAGAAAGAGAAGCCACTGCTCAGAGTGTCGAATTTCAACAGCATATTATTGACGCTTGGGGAAACATAATGAAACAGAAAAGAAAGAAAAATTTACCAATAGATGGCGCTGTAAGCGTCTTAACACAAATGGGGGCGCATACGAATCACAGATGAATCGCATATGACGGATGGTTTGAGCTGCACAGTACACCATCCGTACTGTTCAATTTGCATGATTGCACAAGTTCGGCAGTCAACAGTTGTGGCACTGTTAGGCAAGTCCATCCACCACGGCAAGATCGTACCACATTGGATTGGGAAAATCGGTTTTTAATTTTCCTGGCGCAAAAAACCGCATAAAAATCAAAATTACATAGGTTTCTAATTGTCCTGGGACCTACAATCTCATAAAAAGCAAAATGACATCGGTTTCTAATTTCCGCAAGACTTACGCAAGACATGTGCAATAAGCTGTGCACATTTTCTGCTAAAAGTTGAAATCGAGAAACAGCATGTTCCACGACAGATGGGAGTGGCTTTGCGAGATCACATTCAGAATGCGTCGTACAGTGCTTGCCTTCAACTCAGCTACGTTCGTAATTGGAGCACAGAGCAAACAGATAAGCGCACTGCCAGAAGTCGTACGGATTGAGATCATCTGATCTGGGAGGCTAGACTGTAGGGAAATGACGGCCGATGGTTCTCGCATTTCCGAAAAGCCTTTGCAGCCGCCGCTTCACTGACTGTTCAGTGGGCGGAGGAGCGCCACCTTGCAGAAAATGATATTGTTACTTGGAAGATTCGGATAGCGTGTGCTAATGGCGGTGTAGGTAAAAGGACTCGCAGGACTGATCTCATCGAAAAATGCGGCCCTGCGATAAACGATGCTGACAACCCGCACCACACAGTCACCTTAGCAGAATGAAGTGGTAACGGTTGATGTGCGTGCGGATTTTACGTTGCCCTGCGTGTTGACATGCCCTTGGAGATGGAAATGGCCTGAACATGAGTAACTTTTTATGGATAGCATTGCAGGGTGTTTCATAGGATTTTATGCACCTTTCCTGTTGTCCAGCCAGCTAGTGTTTCCTGAAACAGGGACTGTGGGTTTGCAATTTTTATTTTAATCAATATTTGTGGAAACAAGTTCAGTGTTACGCTCCTGTTCTTGCCTAAAACAAAAACAAGGAAATACATTGTTACTTAAGAACGTGTTCAGCTTTAGTATGTTTACCCCTGGAGATGTTGGATGGTAGTTGGCGTAGTATTCAGGAGAGCACGTCTGAAAACCAAAGGCTTCAGGACCAGTGGCTCGATAACGAGATATGCTAAAAGAAATGTCTAATTAATGGGGAAAGTGTCTTCGTACTAAATACGTCTCTGAAGGATGGAACCGAAAGACAAACATATATATCTGAAAAGTTCATCCAAATGTGTACTCCTTAATAAAACATCTTCGAGGAGTCTTATAGTAATAAAGACCACCGTTTGACCGATTGATTTCAGATCTCGGTGGGACCAGAATAAATAAGTCAGCAACTAAGACTGACGAGACAACTGCAAAGGCTTTAAAAAGACTCCAAATTGACGGTAACTTAAAATCATTTCTTATTTGGGTGGCCCACTCACAGAAATTACCGTGAAGAAGGAAACGTCACAGCCACTGGGAGTTGCGTAAATTCATAGTGGTAGTTTAATGACGTTATATTCATTGGCAATCATGCAAATACGTTTAACGGGAGCGAAAGGAGAGTACCTCGTGCTTTTCCTTAGAAATGTCTAGCCGGCCGGGGTGGCCGAGCGGTTCTAGACGCTACAATCTTTTCAAGTTCGAATCCTGGATGTGTGTGATGTCCTTAGGTTAGTTAGGTTTAAGTAGTTCTAAGTTCTAGGGGACTGATGACCTCACAAGTTAAGTCCCATAGTGCTCAGAGCCAGCTAAATGTCTATTACAGTTCGTTAAATACTCACTATCGGTGACCGACAAGACTGTCTCAAAGGCCATCTCTCTTCTCGGGAATCATAGCTGGATTTCCATTTAGAGTTTCTATGAATAAAAATCTATGTGGGTGAATACGGAACACAAAATCGTTACAGCGGAAACGCAGGCCAGTGACATACTACACTCCTGGAAATTGAAATAAGAACACCGTGAATTCATTGTCCCAGGAAGGGGAAACTTTATTGACACATTCCTGGGGTCAGATACATCACATGATCGCACTGACAGAACCACAGGCACATAGACACAGGCAACAGAGCATGCACAATGTCGGCACTAGTACAGTGTATATCCACCTTTCGCAGCAATGCAGGCTGCTATTCTCCCATGGAGACGATCGTAGAGATGCTGGATGTAGTCCTGTGGAACGGCTTGCCATGCCATTTCCACCTGGCGCCTCAGTTGGACCAGCGTTCGTGCTGGACGTGCAGACCGCGTGAGACGACGCTTCATCCAGTCCCAAACATGCTCAATGGGGGACAGATCCGGAGATCTTGCTGGCCAGGGTAGTTGACTTACACCTTCTAGAGCACGTTGGGTGGCACGGGATACATGCGGACGTGCATTGTCCTGTTGGAACGGCAAGTTCCCTTGCCGGTCTAGGAATGGTAGAACGATGGGTTCGATGACGGTTTGGATGTACCGTGCACTATTCAGTGTCCTCTCGACGATCACCAGTGGTGTACGGCCAGTGTAGGAGATCGCTCCCCACACCATGATGCCGGGTGTTGGCCCTGTGTGCCTCGGTCGTATGCAGTCCTGATTGTGGCGCTCACCTGCACGGCGCCAAACACGCATACGACCATCATTGGCACCAAGGCAGAAGCGACTCTCATCGCTGAAGACGACACGTCTCCATTCGTCCCTCCATTCACGCCTGTCGCGACACCACTGGAGGCGGGCTGCACGATGTTGGGGCGTGAGCGGAAGACGGCCTAACGGTGTGCGAGACCGTAGCCCAGCTTCATGGAGACGGTTGCGAATGGTCCTCGCCGATACCCCAGGAGCAACAGTGTCCCTAATTTGCTGGGAAGTGGCGGTGCGGTCCCCTACGGCACTGCGTAGGATCCTACGGTCTTGGCGTGCATCCGTGCGTCGCTGCGGTCCGGTCCCAGGTCGACGGGCACGTGCACCTTCCGCCGACCACTGGCGACAACATCGATGTACTGTGGAGACCTCACGCCCCACGTGTTGAGCAATTCGGCGGTACGTCCACCCGGCCTCCCGCATGCCCACTATACGCCCTCGCTCAAAGTCCGTCAACTGCACATACGGTTCACGTCCACGCTGTCGCGTCATGCTACCAGTGTTAAAGACTGCGATGGAGCTCCGTATGCCACGGCAAACTGGGTGACACTGACGGCGGCGGTGCACAAATGCTGCGCAGCTAGCGACATTCGACGGCCAACACCGCGGTTCCTGGTGTGTCCGCTGTGCCGTGCGTGTGATCATTGCTTGTACAGCCCTCTCGCAGTGTCCGGAGCAAGTATGGTGGGTCTGACGCACCGGTGTCAATGTGTTCTTTTTTCCATTTCCAGGAGTGTATTTCAGTAATTCATTCTCCTTCCGTCTGAAGATATGTCGTAGACTACAGCACACAGTGCAACAACTTCTTAGTGTGCCTGTACGTCTGAAGCTTACCTAGCAAGTCCCTCGGCTCAGTAGAACCGTCATTCCATGGTTTTCCAACCCCGACCAGGACAACGTAATCTGTTGTATCACTTAGTGTCTTCGAGCTACTCACATATCTGGGAACCTGTTCCGTTTGCTCCGACCTTCGTTAACAGTGGGGCACCGTGTCAAACGCTTTCCATAAATCTACGAATACGGAATCTGCCAGTTGCTCTTCATCCACGGTTCGCAGAATGTCATTCTACAAAAGGGCAAGCTGAGTTTAGCACGAGCGACGATTTCTAAATCCGTGCTGATTTGTGGACAGAAACTTTTCTCTCTCAAGGAAATTTATTATATTTGAACTGGGAATATGTTCAAGAACTCTTAGACAGACCGATGTTATGGATACTGGTCTATAATTTTACGGGTCCGTTTTTTACCCTTCTTATCTACAGGAGTCATCTGCGCTTTTCCCAGTCCCTTTATACTTTGCGTTGGGTGAGCGATTCGAGACAAATGCAAGATAAGTAAGGGGCCAGTGCAATGGTCAAACGACGGAATGTTTGGTGGCTACGATTCTCCTGTGTGAACGATTTGTTAAATACGAAATTTAAAACTTAGTTTTCTCTACAACAGAATCGCACAGCCCGTCGAGAAACAGGCTATCTGCAAAACAATGACAAATAATATCTACACACATACTCTGCATGTCATCGCACAATTCTTGGTGGAAATTACTTGGCACCAGTATTATAGACTTTTACGTAATGAGCTAGAGAAACAAAGTTGCCGATATGCCACTATACGTATTTTACTGTCACGGGTTGTACTCTTAGTTATTCAGGATGTTGCAGAATTCCTATTAAAGGCTTCCAGGGGTTGTAGAGGGGACTTAGAAGATAAAGTTTTGATAAGGAACGCATGTTCGGAAATTTACTGTTTGGATGTGAAATAACTTTGAGGATAGGATCACTTTCAGATCGTCTGATTCATGCAGGCGCACAAACTGAGATGAGGGCGCTGTCGCCATTCCTTGTTGTAATTACGACGTCATGTAGCATTTTTGTTAGCCTACAACAGCTGCTGCGAGAATGTGGTGCGTTCGCAAAAAAAGGTTGACGTTCATCGTCACGTTGAAGAGAACCCCACGACGAGTACGCGAAACATTTAAATATGAATGAGAGAAGTGTGGTCAGACTGAACATTAATATAAAAGCTCTTACTTGAAACGTTGCCCATGCCACGGTCTCATATAGAACACGGAGATCACAGCTCGTCGTCTCCACAGTGTACGTAACTTGAACTGGGAAATTGAAAGTGTGTGGGCGGTACATTTCCGGACATGAGCTCCTTCTTAAAGCAATATTTATTCTGTCCCCTCCACAACTCATAGAAACTTGTAACTGGAGTTTTGAAACACTGTATATTGGTGGCATACAAGTGTCGCACAGCCTTTCTTGAATTCTGGTTCTCTAAATTTACACAGCGGGGTTTTACGTAATTAGTTAATGTTCTGCAGTTCATTTGAACTATTCTTTTATCGAAATGATCCGAACGGACACAGGCCCTGAGCACTATGGGACTTGACTTCTGAGGTGATCAGTCCCTTAGAACTTAGAAAAACTTAAACCTAACTAACCTAAGGACATCACACACATCCATGCCCGAGGCAGGATTCGAACCTGCGACCGTAGCGGTCGCGCGGTTCCAGACTGTAGCGCCTAGAACCGCTCGTCCACCCCGGCTGGCGAACGGATACAGGATAAGCATACATGAGTAGTGATAATATCAATGACCAAATTTTTAGTTCTACTCATGACACTACATTTAAAAATTAGTTTTATTTTCGGGCTACCAGTTTTTAAATAGGAAATCCTTTCACTGAATTGGAGTTGTCTAACAGAAATGAACTTCGGTTATATTTAAAACTTGCTTTGCTAGCCGTCAGGCATGTTACGGTATTACATAAAATGTATTCGCGGTTGCGAATATGAACCTTCTCAGGTATAATGGAATGACGACAGTGAAAATTTGTGCCTGGCCAGAACTAGAACCCGGATTTCCCGCAATACTCCAGCGGCTGCATCAAGGATTTTGGCTATCCGACCACAATCCACGGCCAGATCCATACTTCCATATGTCGTCGTCCAGGTGTCGTACCTGTACTCGTACATTCCATTAATGTCATTTCCGTACTGATGAGACATTTTATTTGTATTGGCCGATAAATACGAAATTGCAGAAGTACGAGTTGTGAAGAGGTACGTTGCAATGTTCCTTCGGACATACGTTCGTGGACGACGACATATGGAAGTTGGGGTCTGGTCGTGGGTCGTGCTCTGGTAACCGAAGCGGTTAAGGCGACCGCTGGCGTAAAGGGGGAAATAAGGTCTTGAGTCCAGATACACAGAAATTTTCACTGTCGTCATTCCATTTTACAGCTAGAGGTGGTCCATGATCGCAACTACGAATACATTTCACGTGCTTCATAGCAGCAGCTGTAGTCGCCGTAGTGCATGCATGCCTGAAGGAACATTGCATCGAACATCTTCACAACACACAGGCACTGCGATTTCTTTTTTTTTTTTAATTGTTGCTGCATATTGAACTCCACTGACATTTAACCCTCGCAATACCAAGGGGGCGGTACTTTACGCCCTTGTTTTGAAAATATTATAATCTTGCAGTTACTTGACATTTTGAAATTTTGAAAAAAATATTGTTTTTAATGAGTTCTTCTATCAGGGTCCATAAATGTTTCAAATTTTTCAGTTAATATTAACCCAAAAATTTCAGTCTTAGAAGTAGATGTCGCTTTCCCAGTGAATGTTTTATTTAATATTTTCAGGTTCAGGACTTTACTTGCACATCAGTCTCTCTTTAAATAGCACTTTGTGAGTAAAAGTCAGCATCAGTTATTTTCAATTCTTTATTGCTGTGGACATAAAGTATCTCCCCCCCCCCCCCATACACGTCACTGAAAGTGCGTTGGTTGGTAATATGATTACGCTAAAAGATATCTTGAGGTTCTGGATCATACTTACACAACAGTAAGCCTTTAAAAGGTATGTTATTGCTATAAGTCAACAGCAAATTACGAACTGTTCTTTTTTTTTCAGTTTTGCACGGTGCGCATAAATGAGTTGTTATTGCTAGACTGAATAATGACTAACAAAGGACACTTTTTCCTCAAGTGGTGGTAGTGTGGGTATCATCGTCCTCAAATTGGGGTGGATTACTTATGACGAATTTTATCATCGAAAAAATGTATTGTGACAGTGCAGTTAAACTGTGTAAATCTTTCACGGGTGAGCACCACATATTATTGTTGCTGCTCGCTTATGTGCAATCAAGAGCGATGAGCTACCCAGAAAATCATTCCATACGACGCCACTGAGTGGAAATATGCAAAATCTATCAGGAGGTTTGTTTCCAAGTTCAACATTGGGAGAACAACGCCGTCTTTCATTCCAAGATTCCTATTTAAGTTCCCCAATCACCTCTGTTCCAGTTTCTTGTTGGGTACACCCACGTGTTAAGAGTCTAACACACTCCGAATTCACATGTTAAGAGTCTAACACTCTCTGAATTCGTTCGATATCTTGTGTTATGAATACTCGATAAGAGTTCAAAACCTACACTACAGTTGAGTGTTGTATGCCATTTTCTTAAGAGTTGCACTGTACTTTCCCGGAACTCTTCCAAGAAGTCGTCGATTCGACTCCCCTACTAAATTTCACATGTTCGTCCTGTTTTAATCGCTTCTTATCCTAAATATCGCACCATGAACCATGGACCTTGTCTTTGATAGGGAGGCTTGCGTGCCTCAGCGATACAGATAGACGTACCGTACTTGCAGCCACAACGAAAGGGTATGTGTTGAGAGGCCAGACAAACATGTGGTTCCTGGAGAGGGGCAGCAGCCTTTTCAGTAGCTGCAGGGGGAACAGTCTGAATGATTGATCTGGCCTTGTAACGTTGACCAAAACGGGGTTGCTGTGCTGGTAATGCGAACGGCTGAAAGTAAGGGTAAACTACAACCATAAATAGTTAAAAAATGGCTCTGAGCACTATGGGACTTATCATCTGAGGTCATCAGTCCCGTAGAACTTAGAACTACTTAAACCTAACCAACCTAAGGACATCACACACGTTCATGCCCGAGGCAGGATTCGAACCTGCGACCGCAGCAGTCGCACGGTTCCGGACTGAAGCGCCTAGAACCGCACGGCCACCGCGGCCGGCCCATAATTAGTCCCAAGGACATGTAGGTTTACTGTTAGTGAAGATTGGTGGCAGGAGAAACAAGACGTCTGGTCAGGTGAATATACGGTTATAAATACAAACTCAAATAAGGGTAATGCAGGAATAGATTTAATAATGAATTAAAAAGTAGGAGCGCGGATAACCTACTACGAACAGCTTATGAACGCATTATTGTAGCCCAGATAGACACGAAGCGCACACCTATCACAGAAGTACAAGTTTATATGTCAACTAGCTCCGCAGATGATGATGAGATTGAAGAAATGTATGATGCGATAAAAGAAATTATTCAGATAGTGGAGGGAAACGAAAACTTAATAGTCATGGGGGACTGGAATTCGATAATAGGAAAAAGAAGAGAAGGAAAGTAGTAGGTTGATATGGATTGGGGGTAAGGAATCAAAGAGGAAGTCGCCTGGTAGAATTTTGCACATAGCATAAGTTAATCGTCGCCAACACGTCGTTTAAGAATCATGAAGGAAGGTTTTATATATGGAAGAGACCTGGAGACACTGGAAGGTTTCAAATAGATTATATAATGGCAAGACACAGATTTAGGAACCAGGTTTTAAATCTAAGACATTACCAGAGGCAGATGTGGACTCTTACCACAATTTATTGGTTATTAACTACAGATTAAAATTGAAGAAACTGCAGAAAGCTAGGAATTTAAAGAGATGGGACCTGGATAAACTGAAAGAACCAAATGTTTTAAAGAGTTTCAGAGAGACCATTATGGAACGATTGACAAAAACAGGGGGAATAAATGCAGTAGAAGAAGAATGGGTGGCTATGAGAGGTGAAATAGTGAAGGCAGCAGAGGATCAAGTAGGTAAAACGAAGGCTAGTAGAAATCGTTGGGTAACAGAAGCGATACCGAATTTAATTGATGAAAGGAGAAAATATAAAAATGCAGTAAATGAAGCAGGCGAAAAGGAGAACAAACGTCTCAAAAATGAGATTGGCAGGAAGTGGAAAATGGCTAGAGGACGAATGTAAGGATGTAGAGGCATATCTCACTAGGGGGTAAGACGGATACTGCCTACAGGAAAATTAAAGAGAGCTTTGGAGAAAAGAGAACTATCTGTATGAATATAAAGAGCTCAGATGGAAAAACCAGTCCTAAGCAAAGAAGGGAAAGCAGAAAGGTGGAAGGAATATATAGGTGGTCTATATAAGGGCGATGTTCTTGAGGACAAAATTATGAAAATGGAAGAGGATGTAGATGAAGATAAGGGAGATATGATACTGCGTGAAGAATTTGACAAAATACTGAAATACCTAAGTCGAAACAAGGTCGCAGGAGTGGACAACATTCCATTAGAACTACTGATAGCCTCCAGGAGAGCCAGCCATGACAAAACCTTACCATCTGGTCAGCAAGATGTATGAGACAGGCGAGATACCCTCAGACTTCAAGAAGAATATAGTAATTCCAATCCCAAAGAAAGCAGGTGTTGACAGAAGTGAAAATTACCGACCTATCAGTTTATAAGTCACGGCTGCAAAATACTAACACGAATTCTTTACAGACGAATGGAAAAACTGGTAGAAGTTGACCTCGGGGAACTCAATTTGGATTCCGTAGAAATGTTGAAACACGCGAGGCAATACTGACCCTATGACTTACCTTAGAAGATAAATTAAGGAAAGGCAAACATACATTTCTAGCATTTGTAGACTTAGAGAAAGCTTTTGACAACATTGACTGGAATACTCTTTCAAATTCTGAAGGTGGCAGGGGTAAAACATATGGAACGAAAGGCTATTTACAATTTGTACAGAAATCAGAGGGCAGTTATGAGGCGAGGGGCATGAAAGGGAAGCAGTGTTTGATGAAGGAGTGAGACAGGGTTGTAGTCTATCCACGACGTTATTCAATCTATGTATTGAGCAAGCAGTAAAAGAAACAAAAGAAAAATTCGGAGTAGGAATTAAAATCCCTGGAGAAGAAATAAAATCTTTGAGGTTTGCCGATGGCATTGTAATTCTGTCGGAGACAACAAAGGGCCTGGAAGAGCAGTTGAATGGAATG
Organism: Schistocerca americana; assembly: GCF_021461395.2. Classification (NCBI taxonomy): domain Eukaryota; kingdom Metazoa; phylum Arthropoda; class Insecta; order Orthoptera; family Acrididae; genus Schistocerca; species Schistocerca americana. The sequence continues at coordinate 445,251,701 of NC_060130.1, forward strand.
GACAGTGTCCTGAAAGGAGGGAATAAGATGAACATCAACAGAAGCAAAACGAGGATAATGGATTGTAGTCAAATTAAATCAGATAATGCTGCGGGAATTAGATTAGGAAATGAGACATTTAAAGTAGTAGATGAGTTATGCTATTTGGGGAGCAAAATAACGAATGACGCTCGAATTAAGAGGATATAAAATGTAGACTAGGTATGGCAAGGAATGCGTTTCTGAGGAAGAGAAATTCGTTAACATCTAGTATAGATTTATCAGGAAGTCTTTTGTGAAAGTATTTGTGTGGAGTGTAGCCATGTACTGAAGTGAAACATGGACAATAAATAGTTTGCACAATTTCGAAATGTGGTGCTACAGAATCATGCTGAAGATTAGATGGTTAGATCACGTAACTAATTAGGAGCTACTGGATAGAATTGGGGAGAAGAGGAACTTAGGGCGCAACTGGATTAGTAGAAGGCATCGGGTAGTGGGACACATTCTGCGGCATCAAGGTATCACCTACTTAGAACTGGAGGGCAGCGTGGAGTGTAAAAGCCGTAGAGGGAGCCAAAGAGATGAATGCACTAAGCAGATTCAGAAGGATGTAAGTTGCAGTAGTTACACGGAGATGAAGAAGATTGCACAGGATAGAGTTGCATGGATAGCTGCATCAAACCTGTCTTTGGACCGAAGACCACAACATCCTGTCCCAAATATTTGATAGCTGTGACAGACTGCATAAACTTGCCACCAATCTTGCAATCAGATTCTTTCCGGAATATTGTAACAGAAATAATGTTGCTGTGTGTGTGTGTGTGTGTGTGTGTGTGTGTGTGTGTGTGTGTGCGTGCGTGCGCGCGCGCTATGATGTTAGCAGATGTGCAGAAGCAAATCTACGTAAGGGTGTGACGGTTGTGAATTGTGGCGTTGCCTCGCGTGCACTGCAGTCGGCCCTGCCGTGTGCCTGCTGTCGGCTGCGCCAGTGGAGGGGGATAGGGGAGGATTGGGTGGGGAGGTACTTGCGAGGCAGGGGGTCCCGGCCCTCGCGCGCGCCTGCGCCATTGGCCGTTGTGACAAAGCGGGCTGCAGCTGCGCCGCTCCACATACCCCTGTCCGTGCTTCCGTGACGATGCTAAGGCAGCCCGCCCGCTGTTGCCACACCGCCACGGGGAGTCACTGTGCTTTTTGTCACTGTATGCTTTTGGTAGTTTCGAGTGCAGCGGATTTAATGCAGACCTGGTAGTGGCTCTTATAAATCGCGAGTCGTTTATCGGAACACATTCGTGCTTCAGATGTTCAGTGTTAAATCTAGTGCTACGTACTGTTTTCGTTTTGGAAGATTTTTGTGTCATTTCGGTACGGCAACATAATGTGAACTCCAGTATTGCAGCCGAGAAATGTGGGAACCCACTATAAAATATGCGTATAAGATGACGTCATTACCGATTCCGGAGAGGGCACGAGAGGCGCTGTCATCAGCAAATAAGTAAGTGCGAAAGTTGACTGCAAACACCACTTAAAAAGAAGATCTAGCAAGCTGATGAATGGTTAAATTATGCCAACAAGTGGACACGCGAAGAAATTTAATACTGTAGTGTATGATCAGTAGCGGACCATCAGTGCGTTACTAACGTTCGAGTACCGACTAGTGGTTTCAGAGTACGTGAAAATGTGTGTTTATATGTGGCGTCAGTTCGCATGGAATTTTCGGCCGAAATGAAATTTCGCGCCTCTGTGTCTGTCTGTCTGTGTGTGTGTGTGTGTGTGTGTGTGTGTGTGTGTGTGTGAGAGAGAGAGAGAGAGAGAGAGAGAGAGAGAGAGAGAGAGAGAGAGAGAGAGAGAGAGAGACACAGCATCTCCGGCTCCTTCCAAGCTACTGATTTTAATTACGCTGCCTCCATTTCCGAGATGGTTCTGTTCTGTGGGATGTTGCGTAATAGTATCGATAATCGATGTTACTTTACTTTTGGAATTCCGCCTACGTTATGTAAACTGCTCTAGTACGTGGTTCACAGCCGTTGCTGTAGTCTCTGCGAAACATAACCTAATAATTTGGTTATGCTCACCTCGGATGCCGCACAATACTGGTTTTCTGAGATTTCTGGAAGGTTACAAATCGCGTACAGGGGTCGTAACTTGCGGAAACCTTTCGGAATAGGGAGTATGTCCATATGAAGTTTTTTTGCTCCAAATGACCGTTCCTGCCCTATCCATGAAAACTGACCATTCCTCCTCGGACACCCTGTAGGAAGTGGTTGAAACCACGAGTAGACGATGTTTGACGTCTACGCCTCATCAAGGAACGTGGAGGGGCGGAGGCTTGCCCGCTCTGTAAAGCAGAATAGCTGGTCATCAGTGGCAGATATGACGACAGAGAACAATGCTGGTGCAGGCACAAGTGTTTCGGAAGACAGCTTTCTGCGCACATTGTAGGACATGGGGCTCCGCAGATGATGGCCGGAAAGTGTTACCATGTTGAGCCATTAACGCTGTCAGTTAAGACTGCAGTGGTGAATCATCGAGACTGGACCGTGGGTCAACGTAAATGTGTCGCCTGGTCGGATGAAACACGTGTCTGGTTACACGCGGACGATGGTTGTGTCTGTATCCTCAGTCACTCTGGCGAACGGCTGCACCGCACCATGGACGCAGGCCATTGCTATATGGGACATTAACCTGAGCTACCGTGGGATCTGTGGTAATAATCGAAGTCACCGTGAAAGCTTTGGAGTACTTTAACATTATCCCTTTGCTCACGAGATGGGGTCTCTCATACCGCGCGAAAATTTTCGAACTCGCTCTCCAAGGTTTTCCCTAGTTGAGTGCTTTATAATCCCTCTACCTCCTCAAATCGGCAACCTTGTAATATTTTGCTGTCGGTGGCATTATCGCCTTCTTGGATTGTTACTGACACGTGTTACTGACACGTGTTGGGGCTCCAAGGCCGCGCCTCGTGAACTATGTACCTGTTTTCTTCAGTATAGTACAAAATGTGTTTGGAGGAACGTTTGATATATATATCTCGAGCAATACACGAAAAAAGATGACGACTTTACAATAGCCAGTGATCACAGTTCTGGTAGCGAATAAGACATTCAGAGGAAGAACTTAAGTAGAATTGGGATGGGGACCTTATTTTTTCTCCAACAAAGTACTTAACGTGGTAGTTAAAATAAAGTGTGTTCTGAAGTGGTGATAAAGAAAACTGTCGATCCCAGCAATGAATGTCAATTTTGCCAACCTCTTTTCTGTAACTATCGAGAGAAATTATTATGCTTAAGTTTAAACTCTGGAATCTAGTTTTATAAGCGCATTTTCATACAGGGATACTAAAAATTTTTCTGAATGTAATATTCAGTTTCCCAACTGTTCGTTTATGTGTGTTATTTGAAAGAAAACGCACGAAAGTATGTGATTTTGTGTGATAAAATGAGAAAACTGCAAGCATTATTTAGTGAAATAAAAACAAGAACGTTACGTAAGTTTGTAAACAACATAAATATCCTCGAGTAAACAACTAGCCTCCAGACTTGAATTACTACAACTGTCAGATAATTAAAAAAAAGTTTAATAATATGCGTGCAACAGCAAATTATCGAACAACTTTAAAACTTTGCGGAAAAAAATATTACATCCAAGAACTACAGACAGCAATAGTGGTTTTCTCAGTGTTGACATATGTCCATCTACAACGTCATAACATGTACTAATGAAGAAAATAAAGCCGAAATAATCTTATACACTAAAGTGTCAAGCAGCATACTGTCTTCCAATTCTCTGCACAACAGTTAGATAAGGGCTAAAATAATTGTTATGCAACTTAAATTAACAATTTGAAGTATGTTGCTCCTTAAATTTCTGTTTAAACATAGGGATCCCACAGACCCCGTCTCCTAGTACACATTGCAGAAAAGTCACCTCGCGAGTTAAGGATTATTACGGGCCACATGCATCCCTTCATGCTCGATGTCTTCTCCACTGGCGATGGCATTTCCAGCTGGGTAACTGTTCGTGTCACAAGGCCACAATCTGGCTTCCGTGGTACGAGGAGCAAAAATAGTAAAATCAGTTGATGTCTTTGCCACCAGATTCGACTGATCTTAACCCGATAGCACACATCTGGGACGCTATCGGGTATGCGTTCCGTAATTTGTGGAAACTGCGTGGCAGGTGCGTAGAGATCAGGTTCCATATGACTCCGAAAACCGAGCAAGGACTTGTCGAATCCAAGCCATGCAGATGCGCTGCTATATTGCATTCGAAAGGTGGACCAGTACGCCGTTAAGTAGGTTGTTATAATGTTTTGACTCATCATTAATATATAGAGTCTCTACACTGACGAACGAGCAGCGGTTGTGGTGGGATAAGTAGCCTTTTCCGGGATAGGGCTACAGCTGCTATACACGATGACAAAGAATCCGTTTCCGGTCGTGCAGTGCAGTGGGCTTTACGTAGAATCTGGTCTTAATCTGTGTATTCCGTATAATGTTAACACGTTGATAGGAAAAGTTTCGGGGCACTGCGTAGCCACATGGTCGGTATAAGTTTGTGGAACAGTTTGTAGGTACTCCTTGTGACGTAGCTAAGCGCAGAGAATAATGTCTCGCTTGTTCGCCATTCATTTTATAGCTCGCCTATAACAATAATGCATTCGTCATGATAGTTATCAATAACCTGAAGGGATACTATTTTTATAACTGTTTTCTTCTGAAAGTGTGACACGTAGTCATCATATTTAACTGACTTAGTCTTACTTTGTGAATAATGTAATTCAAGATTTCGCGTTGTGGGTGGCCCTCGCGAGCTCATGTGATATGTGTAAGGAGCATGGTGTGAGCTGTCGGTAGCAACAAAACAGCCCTCGTGAGCTTCCTTTTCCGCCAGACCAAAAGAGATTTGTAATGACAGCTGTACATTTTAGAATGTCATTTCTGAGATGTTGTGCACGTGCTCCTGCAGAGGTTGTTTGAGCAGCTTTCCAGAAGTGACAAGGCCATTAACATTGCTAAACCGGCGTTCCGGCAGAAATTCCGACTACTGCCAGTTGCTTCTAACAGAAAACTACTGAAATACCGGCTCAAAATTGATCATGGGCAGTTGGTGATTGACAGAACGAGTCCCAGGATTTTCCTCAAAGTGCAAATCACGTGCGTGCGCAGGGCTGCTATTTCATCCCGTGGTCGCGCTACGTTTTCGTTTCTTATTCAGTTCGTGTCTTGTGCAGCGTAATTCAAGGAAAGTCGTATTCGTCTTTGGATTTTACTTTCGTGGTGAAACGGAGGGAAGTTTATTTCATAAACGTCGCCTAATGCAGTAGCCTCAGAGAACCGTAGTATTTGGGATAGTAGAGAGATGGAGAAAAGAATATTTCGAAGGAAGGAACCTTAGATACAAGGAGAAAACAATCATAATAAATCTTTCCATAAATAATTCATTAAAAATAACCAATCCTGCGGAATCAGTCAATAATATGCGTAGCTGTATCAGGAAATTTGTTTTACGACAGTCTCTAGCTACAAAAACCATGTTCATTGTGTCAGTACATACTGCAGGCAAGGGTTTCCCATACACTTACAGCAGAGGCATTTAGCAGATTCTTGGCATAAATTGTAAACAGCCTCTGAAACCGAGAATGATCTGTCGAGATGTACCAGATAGCACTAAAAGAATTACCTCCGCTTTTTCATCTTTTTTGTCTATAAATATCCGTAGTTCTTATACCTTTCTATTCACTAACTCCAACATAGTGCGCATTTGCTATTTGTAATTGCGACAATTTAATTTCTGTTACTGGTACTTCGCCAACTTCCCATGCCTTCGTCTGAGTCTTACAATAAGAGAGAATCACAACTACAGCACTTTCTGCTGCAGTTGTGTAACGAGTTTCTTCGCGCAGAGAAACACTGTACAATGCACGCAAGTCCGTGAGGGAGGGGAGCTGAGGTTATATTATTTGCCTTTGTAATTTCAATATCAACGTCAACGACTGTAGTGATAGGTGTAAGGACAAATTTTCAACGTTAATTAAAATAAACAAATAAATACATAATTAATGTCGTTCCTGCCTCAGAGATTCGGGTATAACAATTAATTTGCTCCCCTTGTAGTTGCAAAGTGTACGTACGTTCTACGTAAGCATCAGTTAAATGCTGTTCATGGATAAGAGCCGTAATGTATAGGATGGTTAAAACAAAACTTGTCCGGAAAGTATTTCCAGCAAGACTGATGATGCGCAATTGACCCTTCTTAATGAACATCACAGAGGAACCCACCGTTGACGTCTATGCAGCGCTGTACTCTACATATCAAACTATGAGACACGCGTAGCTGCTCCGCCTGAGGGATAGCAGCAATAGTTTTTCCAATGTTCTGCTGTAGCTCTTCCAGCGTGTGAAGATTGAGGTGCCAGGAAATGGTACTGTCTCTGCTGATTGCACTCATCATAATGTTGTCAAGGTTGTGTAAGCTGTTGTTCCGTCTTATTGAAAATATCCACACAATCGGTAATCTTCTGAGAATTGATTCACATATTGATTCAACAGTTCCTGGATACACTGTTTAGCATTAACGGTTTAGTGAAAGAACCGTGTTACGATGCGGACAAGACTTGCACACGAAACAACCCATCTTGAGATAATGCAACGGTTCCATAAATTACTGAAAGGATTTTCTCGTGCATAATGGTGCATGTTCTGTGAGTTCATATACCCTAACAGACTACAACAGGCCTCATCTGAAGAAATGAAAAACTGGACATCCAAAAGTCCTGACTCCAATTCACCCTGAAACCACGGGCTGGACTCTCAACACGCGGAAGTTCATCTGGATGCTTTAACACAAGCGTAACAATAAATATGTAAGGTTACAGATGCAGGTCCTTCCTGGTAATGTTTCAATACGGCCATCACCAAATTCTTACTTGCACAGATAAAATGCGTTGAGATTCCGCCGGACTTTGTTCCAGGCTTTCGTTCACTCGAGCAGTGTTTTCTAATGTTCGAACTATCTTCAGTTAGTTACGAATTTGCTCGCTACAAAGCCAATTTCGCGCCATCTACAAAGCCCGTTTCGCTCCATGTTGCCAATAAGTTTTGCATTCCAGACTTTGCTGAAGGTTTTGCTAAAACATTTCCACTCCTAAACAGTTCCACACACGTTTCCCTTGAATTGCGTTAACATTCACCGACGAACATGCATTGTTTTATCGTGAGCGTCATTTCTTGTTGCATTCAACTGGTAGCTAAACACGTCTGCTCCTGAATGAAATTTTCTCTCTGCAGCGGAGTTTGCGCTGATATGAAACTTCCTGGCAGATTAAAACTGTGTGCCAGACCGAGACTCGAACTCGGGACCTTTGCCTTTGTCTGGCACACAGTTATAATCTGCCAGGAAGTTTCATATCAGCGCAAACACCGCTGCAGAGTGAAAATTTCATACTGGAACGGCTGTAGCTAAGCCATGTCCCCGCAATATCCGTGCTTGATTAGCTCAGATGGTAGAGAACATGCCCGCGAAAGGCAAAGGTTCCGAGTTAGAGTGTCGGTCTGGCACGTAGTTTTAATCTGCCAAGAAGTTTCACGTCTGCTCCTCTCAACTCGCTCGAACGTATAACGAGGCGAAGTACTCGGCACAGAGCATGTGGGAGATGCGCATGCCCAGACATGTGACAGCAACCGACTGGTGCATCGAAATCGCGATTTCCATAATTTTTTGTGATCAGCAGTTCCCTATTCATTAACAAGCCTTAATTCTCATAAGTAATTTCGGGGACACTTTTATTTTTCCCGCGCTATATACAAGGTGAGTCAGGAGGAAAGGTACGTGTTTTGACGGGTGATAGCATTATTGATTCTGAACAAAAATCTTGATGTGGGCATATGCCCTATTCTGAATGGTTTCCGAGATGAACACTTTTGATGTACATTTCTATTTATTTTCTGTATTATTCATGGTCATTGTTTACAACGTACCACAGTAATATAGAGGAAGTTGAGACGAACATTTTGATACAAGACGCTTGTGGTCTATCAAGTCGAAAAACTGCCTCAAACTGGCCTACAAAAAGTACTTAAGCTACAGCACACGCACGTCGCGCGAGATTTTCAATATTTCGCGATCTCTCCGCGCAAACTGTTAGTCCTAGACAAAAAATAAATAGGACATTTTTTGTAGGAAATTTAATGCAGTTAAATTAGGTACTGAGACACGTTTTCGTCGGAGTGTGCGGTTTTAGTTATTCAAGAAAAACTTAGAAAAGTGATGTTTAACGTGTGCTATCTCGGAAACCATCCACAATAGGGCATATGTCCATATGACGTTTTTTGTTGAGAATCACTAATACTATCGCGTCTCAAAGCATATACCTGTCCTGACTCACCCTGTATGTGGTGCGAAGGCATCATTAACGACGTATTGAAGACAATGAGTGAAGCGGAATAATGGTATGCGTAAATATTCACTTACAAATGTCCTGTCTTCGCAGTTATTAGTTTTTAATTTAAATATGTAACTTATTTCTAGACTGAAATGCGAAAGATGAACACTGTTCGTAACCAAAACCCAAAGAGTAATTATAAATTCTGGGGTGAGAGATTGTAGTAACAGCTCTGATGAACTGCCACATAAACCATATAAAACTTAAGTGCTCTCTACTTCGGGCCTCATAGAATTGGCTGAAAGACCTCCAAGAAAAGAAATGTATGATGTTACTCACACATTGTTTTCATGGCACTTACTGTATGATCAGTCTAGCCCCAAATGAACTTATAACTTTGATGATATTTCAGTATTTTATTATTCTCTAGTATTCCCGGCGGGGTCAGGGATTTTCTCTGCCTCGTGATGACTGGGTGTTGTGTGATGTCCTTAGGTTAGTTAGGTTTAAGTAGTTCTAAGTTCTAGGGGACTGATGACCATAGATGTTGAGTCCCATAGTACTCAGAGCCGTTTGAACTATTTTGTTCTCTAGTAAGGATAGAAATTATTGTAATGGGTTTATTTGTAAACCCTGCGTTCTACACGGAAATTTTATACTCCTGTTAAACACATTGTTTAACAAAGCAATCTGAAGAAAGTGGTAAGTTTAACCACCTCCCACAGCGCTGATTTATGTAAGCCTGTAAGGGCCAAGTACCATTTTCCTTTATTCGTCGCATCAACTTAAGAATTAACTTTGCTAAATAACATAATACATACGTAGGAGGATGTAACGAACCACAATGTTTGGGTTTGGTTTTGCTTAATGCTAATCAACTCAGTGCTTGAAACGCTGCCTTGAGGTCATATAAATTGGATCTGCGCTGTAGTATCTACCCACCTTTAAATGGGTGACAACAACGAATGAAGACTTCCCGGTGCTACAGAAACACCAACCAGAAATCAGCGTTTCAGTCCCAGAACAATCCCAAACAGTTTCAAATTGTGGAACCAGTTTTCAATCGACTGTCAGATATTCTCTGCTGGACAAATCCAGTAAAAACTGTCGATAAAAGTTTTCAGCGGTCTGTTCTAAAACTCCCGTGGACCTTTTCGTTCGTATGCTATATATTGGCAGGCTAAGAGGCGAACACTGTCTACCACCTTGTGAGCAATGCAGCCGTCACAATATCACACACTCAAACTTTTCATATGATCGATATTGAGAATGGAATCACCTTACACTGTTTGCCATGTGTTCAATAGTGATACTAACTGCTACAAATTCCTTACCAGCGATATGAAATAAAGAAAGTTTGTTACTTAAGGCACTACTGGCCTGAAACCTTCACACTTACAACTGTTCAGTTCTAGCTTGTCCAGACTCCAGCATACAAGACAAACGCAACGCGAAGCATAGCAAGTACCTTCATTTTATAAACAGTACATTACACTGCTTATGTCACGCTTTAAAAATCTGACTGGTTTGACATGGTGCCCAGTGCAGTCATGCTATGCCCATCTATAAGGTCGTGCTGAAAAGTAATGCCTCCGAATTTTATATGAGACAGCTCGCAAAGCTTTTTAAATAAAACAAACTATATTAGCATTATACATCCGTATTCTTCGTGAATACATATTTATTTCTCAACATAGCCACCCTGGCGACGAACACATTTCTGCCAACGACAGACCAGTTTGTTGATACCGTCACTGTTTAGATTTCGTTGACGGAGCCACAACCTCACAGCTGCTTGCACCGCTTCGTTACTATCGAAGTGCACTTCTCGAAAATGGTCTTCAAGTTTTGGAAACAGAAGAAAATCGGATGGGCCAAGTCGGGACTGAATGGAGGATGATCGATGACAGAGAACCCAAGACGTCGGATGTCGAAGTGCTCGTGTATGGTCTGGCTCGTCATGCTGAAGGAGATGGTGCTCCATGTGGGAATGAACTCCTAGAATTCGTGCCTAAAATTTTCAAACAGAAGTTTGAAATCACGGGATGAGCAGAAGCCAGTTCCTGAAACGAATGTATGAACGACGCTATTTGAAACTGTCACATAGACAAGATAAACGCAAAATTTAACGCAATGTAGCCTTTGGCTTAATCGAATTATCAGCTCGTTTGTCGTTCAGTGTCGGTTGTACGTTCGGCGACCGAACCAAAATGACACACAAAGTACTTATTTCCAAACTGGCATACTTTCTCAATTTCCTCCGAGACGTAAATTCGCCTAACTTCGGTGTAAAAGGAAAGATGGCGAATATTTTAACAGCAGAAGATGTAATAACCAGCTCTTATCATTACAAGAATGAATTTTATGTTGTGTTTCCAGACTTGAAATGGAAAAATACTCAATCGTAAATGCAATAAATCAGCATTTCTCATGAGTCAACCTGTTAACAACACATTTTCCGATAGCAGATCGACAAGGTTTTGCCTGAGTTGTAAGGGTATTTTCAGTTAATGAACAATATTTTCGGATAGTGAAATTAGAGCCAAAGTAAAGCTTCTTCGACATCACGAAGTAAACACACTGAAAAAAAGTTTTGATATAACATAAATGATTATATGTGTTGATGTTGAATATCCCTTGCAGACTGTGTGTGCCACAACTTACTTACGTGTGTGGGATTGTATACACTCGTAGCTATGACACAGGAGTGAGGAACTGAATGAACTTGTGGAATGGCATGGCTGAACTTAAAATTTTTGGGGGCTATTGGTTGAAATTTAATCTCGTTTGGAGGTAAATTTTCTTAAAAAAAGCTGGTAACCACTGGTATAGGCACCTAAGGTATGGGACGAAAAGCCAGAAACGTTCAACAAACTTCGTTCTCATTCGGTTTACTATTTTAGTAATTTTTCTTCTTATTCGTAACATATAAATGCATTGCTCTTGGGACCACGAAAGAACCAGCCGGGTCTGGCTTCTGCCTCAACAACGCCCTAAAAGCTGCCGGTACACCTGTACCCGTTCGCCGCTAAGACAGTGCATAAACTTCGGTACAGACACCTACTCAAAAGACGCAACCTAAATAAAAATACATCAGTGTGAGTTGAGCCAGACCTACGGCGACATGCTTTTTCCAGTAAAAACAGAGAAGTGTGCAGTCTACTCCTAAGGACATTCTTTCCAATTTTGTCAGAACATACGAATATGATTGTGTGTTCCGCAGTTTGGAAATGACGTGAGTGCATTTTTGTAGTGAAAAGAAAAGTAATTGTTGTAGCTTATTTATTTATGCAGAATACGACATTGTAACGGAAAATTATTATTCGTAGTTATCAGTCTTTGATAATAGACTGAAGCGCCCCATTAAGCGTTGGAAAAAAAGTTCACATTTGTTCGCTGGTATAGCTGAGGTACTTCATAGAACGTTTAAAGCGTTGCCAAAATATAATGCAAAAATCATCAAAATACTGACTGTGCTGCTTAAAATGATTACTTTTTTATTGACGCTGGATCTCAATTAATATGGTAAATTAAAAATTCATTATATAATGTCTCCCTTTCTTAAAGCTGGCAAAGTTTGTATATTAGTACACATTCTGAAATGACAACAAAGAAAACGGGAATGTCTGAAAGCTTCGCAACACATTTTACTTCTGTAAGTGCCCGCATTCGTAAAAACTAAAAGCTTCGGGAGAGCCTACTATTTGGCCACGATACGTTGACCATGGTTACTGGTGCTGCAAGTAGTGGTGAAAATCGGAGTTGGAAGATATTCATTTGTCTCAGAGCGCTGCCAATATTTCCGCGTGTGTTACCTTTGCTTTCGTATAGAAACGAAACACGGGTAATGGTGCCAGCGCTGCGTGAATGTCAATGCTTCTTTCCTCCACTTCTCCTCGCCCATCTGTAGTCGTAATACAGGGGCAAGCCGTTCTCGACAGCCATCATGTGAACGGAGAACTACCGTGGCCAAATACGAGCAAGAACGGGAGGAATGACCAATAATCGAATGCGGCCTATTTATTGGCACTCCGTTATATTGAACAGTGACAGCAACTCACATCAGTTCACCGTATTCTTGCTAATATGTTACAGTCGTCACACTGAATGAGTTACATTTGTTACATTATCCATGTACACTTTACATTGCTAACATTTAGACTGGATTCTTGGAGTGAGGGAGGTGGTCCTATACTTCACTAACCGTATGGCGCCTAAACACCTTGAGCCGACTGTGGTACCTGACTTTTTTTTTTTTTTTTTTTTTTTCAAATACCCACATATCTTAATCGCTTGCTGTCTGGTATCCACAGAGTGCAGGTGAAAAAAATGTTCAAATGTGTGTGAAATCTTATGGGACTTAACTGTTAAGGTCATCAGTCCCTAAGCTTACATATTACTTAACCTAAATTACCCTAAGGACACACACACACACCCCCATGCCCGAGGGAGGACTTGAAAGTGCAAATGAAAATTGTGCAAATTGAACCAGGGGTTGCGTAGTTCGAAGATGTGTTTTGTTACTGATATTGAGTTGTAAATAGTAGACAACTGCTTCGAGTTGGTGAGTGCGAAGAAGAGGTTGCGAAGCGTTGTAGTTTTGGCCTTGCAGTCTACACTTGAAGGCACATATTAATTATTACCGCGATAGAGAATAATTTTTGCCATAGCAAACTACCTGTAAACACTGTTTGCTTCTCCTATTTGATTTCTATTGCCCAAACATTCGAATTACCCTTTCCTGCTTTCTTTCCTTCTGGAGTTCCAAAGGTTTTAAAAATTAGTCGACTCTCCGTCCAGTTCAGATAATGAAAGCCGTAAGAGATTCGGAAGTGTCAGTATTCTAAAAGAGGACGGACAAGCGTAGTGTAGGCAGCCTCCTTAGTAGGTCTGTTACATTTTCTACGTGTCCTGCCAATAAAACGCAGTCTTTGGTTAGCCTTCCCCACAACATTTTCTGTGTGTTCCTTCCAATTTAAGTCGTTCGTAATTGTAATACCTAGGTATTTAGTTGAATTTACGGCCTTTAAATTAGACTGATTTATCGTGTAACCGAAGTTTGAGTTCCTTTTAGCACTCATGCTATCGAAAACTTCACAGAGTGTTTCAGTTCCTATATACGTGAATTTCCCAATCATACTATAATCATTGGAGGAGACTTCAATTATCCAACTCTCAATTGAGATGATCAGTTTTCTTAGTGGTGGACGTGAAAAGACAGCCTGTGAAACATTACTAAGTGCCTTCTGTGAAAGCTACGTAGAACAGAAAGTTTGGAACCTCACTCGTGATGGAAATACATTATACCTAATGGCAACAAATAGATCTGACTTCTGTGCGGATTTCCACAGCGACATTGGTACCAGTGACCATGAGGCAGTTGCAGCAGCAATGGTTATCAAAGTACAAAGGGTAACTAAAACTAGCAGAAAGATTCATATGTTCAGTAATCTAACGAAATAAGCAATGCTGTCATATCTCGACGAGGAACAACTCTCTTAGCTCGGGACAAGAGCCCATGGTGGAACTATGGCTCAAGTTTAATGGAATAGCGGACCATGCACTGTATAGATGTGTACCCTCCAGGCATACAGTCACTGTAAATAAACTTATAAACAGACTACTGCATAACAGGTGTAAAACAAAGTTACAGACAAAGAGAAAGACTGAATGAATCGCGATTGACTGCGAAGAGAGCAATGACTACCGTAGCAGAATATTGTCGAAACCCAAACAGATTCTAGTCGTATCTAAAGGCACCAAAGTTAGTGTCCAGTCACTCATGGATGATACAGGAAAAGCAGTACTGCTTAAACCCATTTTCAGATGTTCCTTTACAAATCAAAACTCATGAGAATTGCCCCAATTTAATCCTAGTACCACAGAAAAGATGAGTGAAAAAAACATTAGTGTCAGTGGCTTTGAGAAACAGCTGAAATTATTAAAATTGAACAAAGCGTCAGGGCCGACACAGTCCCTATTAGATTCTGTATCGAATGTGCACCTGAGTTAGCCCCTATTTTAACTATAATCTACCGTGGATCCCTCAGATAAAAAAAAACCGTGCCTGAAGTTGAAGAACGCATGTGTGTCACCTTTTTACAAGAAGGGTAGCAAAGGTGATAGACAAAACTACCGTCCGATATCCTTGACATCCATTTATTGTAGAATCTTCGAACATATTCTCAGCTCAAACATAATGAAGTATCTCGAACAGAAAGAGCTCCACGTCAATCAACACGAGTGCCGAAAACATTATTCTTGATAAACCCAACTCATATTTTCCTTAAATAACTTACTGAAAGACGTGGATCAACGCAGTCGATAGACGCAGCATTTCTCGATGTCCGAAAAACATGTGTCTCAGTATCACATCTACGCTTCTTATCAAAAGCACGATCATTGGAGTATCAAGCGATATTTGTGATTCGACTGACGGTGTGTTTCGTAGGAAGAAAGCAGCAATTTATCTTGGATGGAGAATCGTCGACAGAAGTAGAATTAACTTCGGGTGTTCACCAGGGAAATGTTTTAGGACCATTTCTGTTCGCGTTTGATATTAATGACCTTTCAGACAATGTTAATACTAACCGCAGACCTTTCGCAGATGATGCGGTTATCTGTAATGAATTACTACCTGAAAGAAGCTGCACAAATATTCAGTCAGATCTTGATAAGAAATTAATGTGGTAGAAAGACTGGAAACATGCTTTGAATGTACATAAATGTAAAATTATGCATTTCACGAAACGATAAAATGTATCCTCTGACTATAATGTCTTACAAATAATTGGGTGTAACACACCGTAGGGATATGAAATAGAACGATGACATAGGCTCAGTTGCAGGTAAAGCAGGTGGTAGACTTAGATTTATTGGTAGAGTATGCAATCAGTTTACAAATGAGATTGCTTAAAAATAACTCGTGCGACCCATCGTAGGATACTGTTAGTGCGTAAGACACGCACCAGATAGGACTAACAGGGATTAGTTAACGTAATGTGTACAAAAATGGCAGCACGAATCGTCCCAGGTTTGTTTGATCCATGGGAGAGCGTGGCAGTGATGCTGAAGAAACTGAATAGCTGACTCTTGAAGATTGTCCATCCCAAAGAATGCTACTTGCAGAGTTTCAAGAACTGGTTTAAATGAGGAGTCTAGAAATATACTACTACCTTCTACGTACCGCTCGTTTAGGGATCACGAAGACAAGATTAGATTACTTAAAGAGTGCGAGATGCGTTTAAACAGTCATTCTTCCCACGCTCCATAGATGACTGGAACGGGAGAAAGCCCTAATAACTGGTACAATGGGACGTACCCTCTGCCATCCACTTACGCTCTGGGTGGGCGGAGTATAAATGTAGATACGGTAACGCCAAATTCCTTATCGCCAATTTCCATAAAGCAGTGCGTCTCTTAGACGGGGAATATCGCGTGTACATGTTTGTCGAGAGGTCACGATCATCAGGTTTATTACTAACGCTACTATAAGCAATAGTTTGAAAGTTTTTCAGCTAAAAACTGCGGTGTTCTATTTGCCTGCGCTTTGAGCTGCTCACAAATCTGATTCAGTATTTAACACCTCGAATTATTCTTTTATATCACATTAATTCTTCTTTGGATTCATCAAAATATTACAATTCACAAACAAAGGACCGGTGGTATGGGGCAGGTGGCAAGCGAAAGCACGCAAATGTTGAAGGAGCTGTAGTAAAGTACGTTGGTTGTTCAGAATGTGTACCTAGGTAGCAGAACAATGCAGGGAACCTTTCCAATGAAGTTGCTACTGGTTTCCCACAGAGAACAGAAATGGCAGTGGCAGTTACAGTTTTTTAATTGGGCCTCTAGCCAGAGGGCATCTGTGTACGCGTTGTAGCCTAATATTCTTACTTTAGAGCGTCATCTGTTTAGATTTCTCGCCATACTGTCAGTTATCCTGCACTAGGCCACAAATAGCCCACATACAGCTCTCAGTTGGTGAATCTGCTTACTGTATTCATCTCTTTGTTTCCATCTACGATTCTTACCCCCACACACTTCCCTCCAGTAGTAAATTGGTGATCCCTTGATGTCTCAGACTGTGTCCTACGAACCGATCCCTTCTCCTAGACACGTTGTGCCAAAAATTTCTATTCTTCCCAGTTCTATTCAGTACCTTCTCATTAGTTCCGTTATCTACCCATCTAATCTTCAGCATTCTTCTATAGCACCACAATTCAAAAGCTTCTTTTCTCTTCTTGTCTAAACTGTTTACCTTCCATATTTCACTTCCAGACACGGCTACAACTCCATACAAATGCTTCCGGAATATACTTTCAGAAGAGGCTTCCTGAGCTTAAATCTGTACTAGATGTACACAAATTTGTCTTCGTTAGAAACACTTCTCTTGTCATTGCCAGTCTACATTTTATATCCTTTCTACTTCGCTCATCACAAGTTATTGTGCTGCTCAAATAGCAAAACCCATCTACTACTATAAGTGTCTCATTTCCTAATCTAATTCCCTCAGCATCACTTGAATTAATTCTACTACATTCCATTATTCTCGTTTTGCTTTTGTTGATGTTCATCTTATATCCTCCTTTCAAGACACTGTCCATTCAGTTCCACTGCTCTTCCAAGTCATTTTCTGTCTCTGACAGAATTACGATGTCATCGGCAAACACAAAACTTTTATTTCTTCTCCTTGAACTTCAATTCCTACTCCAAATTTTTCTTCGGTTTCTTTTACTGCTTGATCCATGTACAGATTGAATAACATCGGGGATAGACTACAACCATACCTCACTCCCTTCTCAACCACTGCCTCTTTTTCATGCCATATGGTGTCTGTACAAGTTGCAAATAGCCTTTCGCTCACTGCATTTTACTCCTGGTACCTTCAGAATTCCAAAGAGAGTATTCCAGTCAGCATTGTCAAAAGCTTTCTCTAAGTCTACAAATGCTATACACGTAGGTTTGCCTTTCCTTAACCTATCTTCTATGAGAATTCGCAGGGTCAGCATTGCCTCGCCTGTTCCATTTCTCCGGAGTCCAAACTGATCTTGTATCAGTTTTACATTCTTCTGTAAAAAATCCGTGTTAGTGTTTTGCAACCATGGCTTACTAAAGAGATAGTTCAGTAGTTTTCACATTTGTCAGCACCTACTTTCTTTGTAGATGGAATTACTGCATTCTTCTTGAAATATGAGGATATTTCGCCTGTCTGATACATCTTGCACATCAGGTAGAATAGTTTTGTCACGGCTGGCTCTCTTGGGGATATCAGTAATTCTGCCGTCTTACTCCAGGAGCCTTGTCTTGAGGCTCTGTCAAATTCTTCTCGCAATATCATATCTCCCATTTCATCTTCATCTACGTCCTCTCCCATTTCTACAATATTGCCTTCAAGTACATCTTCCTTGAATAGACCTTCTATAGACTTCTTCCACCTTTCATCTTTCCTTTCTTTGCTGAGGACTGGTTTTCCATCTGAGCTCTGGATATTCATACAGGTTGTTCTCTTTTCTGTAAAGGTCTCTTTAATTTTGCTGTGGGCGATATCTATCTTCTATATATGCTTCTAAATCCTTTAATTTGTCCTCTACTCTTTCCTTCTCAGTCATTTTTTGTACTTCCTGTCACTCACTTTTTAGATGTTTGTACTCACTTTCGCCTACTTCATTTACTGTATTTTTATATTTTCTCCTTTCATCAATTAAATTCAATATCTGTTCTGTTACCCAAGGATTTCTAATAGCCCTCGTCTTTTTACCTACTGATCCTCTGCTGGCTTCACTATTTCACCTCTCAAAGGTACCCATTCTTCTTCTACTGTATTCCTGCTCCCCCCCCCCCCCCCCCTGTTCTTGTCAATCGTTCCCTAATGCTCTCTCTGAAACTCTGCAGCCTCTGGTTCTTTCAGTTTATCGAGGTCCCATCTTCTTAAATTCCTAGCTTTTTGCAGTTTCTTCAGTTTTAATCTGCAGATCATAACGAATAAATGGTGGTTACAGTCTAAATCTGCCCCTGGAAATGGCCTAAAATTTAAAACCTGGTTCCTAAATCTGTCTCGTACCATTATATAATCTATCTGAAACCTTCCAGTGTCTCCAGGTCTCTTCCACGTATGTAGCCTTCTTTCATGATTCTTAAACAAAGTGTTGGCGATGATTAAATTATGCTCTGTGTAAAATTGCACTAAACAGCTTCCTGTTTCATTTTTACCTCCCAATCCATATTTACCTACTATTTTTCTTCTCTTCCTTTTCCTACTGTCGAATTCTAGTCCCCTGTGACTATTAAATTTTAGTCTCTCTTAACTGTCTCAATAATTTCTTTTATCGCATCATACATTTCTTCAGTCTCTTCATCATCTGCAGAGCTAATTGTGCATATAAACTTGTACTGTTGTGCTGGGTGTGGGCTTCGTGTCTATCTGGGCTACAATAATGCGTTCACTGTGCTGTTCACAGTAGCTTGTCCGCCTTCCTGTTTTCTTATCCGTTATTAAACCTACTTGTGCCTTACCCCTGGTTGATTTTGTATTCACAACCCTCTATTCAGCTGGCTAGAAGACCTGTTCCTCCTGTTACCGAACTCCACTATATCAAACCTATCCATTACCTGTCCGTTGAAGGAATGTGACATTCTACGCTCAGATCCGTAAAACGCCATTTTCGTTTCTCCTGATAACGACATCCTTATGAGTAGTCCCCGCCCGGAAATCGGAATGGGGGACTGGAATATTTGACCCAAGATGAGATGCCATCATTTAACCGCACCTGCCTGCGCTCGGGTCCCCTTCCATTCAGCCGTTCGCAGTACCAGCACGGCAAGGCTGTTTTGGTTGGTGTTACAAGGCCATATCTGTCACTCATTGTGACACTTGTCCCTGCAACTATTGAACAGGCTGCTGCCCTTATCCAGGGACCACGCGTTTATCTGGCCTCTCGACAGATATCCCTCCGTTGTGGTTGCACCTCCGGTAGGGCTATCTGTATCGCTGTTGCCAGTATTTTACCATTGATTCATCTCTCCCACTCGTTGCTTTTCTTTAGTTATTGGATTTATCCTTCAGCCGTTTTAATAGTTTCTCACGTTTCGGTCTTGGAACAAAATTGTTTACTTTCAAGATGAGAATAAGACGTTGTGGATGTACTTGTATTTAAAACGGAATAAATAATTTAGTTCTAGACACTTTGCCTAGCGAGGCGTCTGCCACAACGTTGGAAACTTTTAACACTGTTTTCTTAAGAGTATGCGACCAAAATTAATTTGCTCACAACGGTTGGAAAGAAGGAGCGGCATCAAAATATGTCCTCAATTTATAGAAAAGCTGCGTCTGGATAAATAGCGGTTCTCATCTAATCAGTTTTTCAAAACCTGTTAGTGAAAGGATTATCGCTCTTTTCCACTTGAAGACCTTTTATGATGCGACTTTATCTCTAAATCTAAACCAAGTACAAGACGACATCCCGTTCAGTAGTTTTATTTCCTTTTAGAAGTAATTTATAGCAGACGTTGTCGGCAGGAGCTTCTTTTGAATCGAGAACGCATTTTCCTGTATCACCAAGAATGCTTAATGAGCAGTTTTAGATCCAGTTTTAAGATCAGCATTTTCAACTAGTGTAGTTCATAAATACAGTGAAGAGTGAGTGAATGAATCCGTCTTGTGTGATTTTCACTATGGAGTTATGGAGCACAATTTCTACCGGGAATGCCCCTTCCCACACACAAATCAGTGTTGAATTGCAGGAATTGTCACCAAACACCAACGCTGTTTCCGTGTTACATCTCTCCATAAAGAGTTGTATAATTTTTAACAAATGAGTCGCACAGAAATCTGAAGGTTTGCAGCCTCATTGTATTTTCTCTTTTATTTGTCTTTTGTTTCAGTACCAGTCGCTATCTCGGTTTCGAACGTTTACATCGCTAGATTGCAACAAACAATAAAGTGAGAATAGCAGTGTTGTGAAGGAATCGTGTCTACATACTGTCATATATTAAGTTGAGTCATAACTATTACAAATGTAGTTAGTTCTTATGGGTAAAGGTTATTCCACATCTAATTACAATGATACTGTACCGTGCCACAGGTACTCATAACTCGCTCAGCGGGACAAGCACACCTGGCATCGTCCGGCCATCCTGATTTAGGTTTTCCGTGATTTACCTAAATCACCCCAGGCAAATGCTGGGATGGTTCCTCTCAAAGGGCACGGCCGACTTCCTTCCCCATCCTTCCCTAATCTGATGAGACCGATGACCACGCTGTCTGGTCTCCTTCCATAAAACCAACCAACCAACACCTGGCATTGACGAAGGAACTACCGGAAATTTAAGTGAAGACGATCGAACAGGGATTTGTTCGTATCTCCATACAAGAGTCCAGCCTCAGGTCTCCCTTTCTTGGTACTATCTCATTTTATAGAAACTTTCTTTAATGTAAGTAGTGGATTTCTTGAATAATTCACCGAATAAATAGCACATAAACACAACAAAATCTTGTTTAAGTACTTACTCGATAGGATATAACACCACACGCTTTGTTACTCCCTTCGAAGGAAACGTTTGGTTACAAGGGATCCAATATGTATCGTAGAAACTGGAAAGTTCTTCCATCAACCACATACCGTGGAGGAAACACACCTGTGGATCAAACACAATTATCTCATAAATAGAGCCCGGATTTTCATGCACTATCAAATCGTAAAACATGCACAATATACGGTATAAAAATTCAGTTCTATGTTTATTTCTATTTACTTCTAAAACGCTAGACAAAACCAATTTCTCCACATTTTCTTCACTTACGCACATGGATGTATCAGAACACTTTTGTACATAGAAAAGACCTTTCTACGCCACGAGAAGTAACAGATGCGTACTTAAATAGAGAAATTTCGGACAGTCAGATCAAGCGGAAAGTCTTTAAAGTTTCCGCCGCAAAATACTTTTTGTCAACTTCATAAACTCAAAATCAGGATTTGACCGGGTAACTTCGTTTATCGTATCTATTGCTGCAACTTGCGCTTATGCATAGGATGATTGCAAAGGATTTTCAACCTCTTCAGTAATTATCACAGACTCCACAAGTTACCCACGGCTTCCAACTTCGTCACTACAGCAGGCAAATGAGCAAAATTTGATTTGATGTAAACCAAGTCTTTCTTTAATTTTTTTTTTTTTTAGTGGCACGTCCACAAGTTGCGTTAGTGGTTTCGAAAGTGCCTGTGACCCAAAACCGGAGTAAAACAATTAAGGAGGGTAGTAACTTAATTTTCAATAGAATGAAGCAATCAGACGTTAACTTCAATAAATTTCCCGGAATTCACGGTTTCTTGCCGACTTTATTTCAGCAGAATTATCGCAGTAAAATATGGCAGTATTTATCCAGGTATCAATTCTGGTTAAAATAGGTCGTAGTGGCAAAGCTAAAACTAACAGTAAATCTCTAAATGTGGCAACATGACAGGTGCTTTGAAGAATACCTTGAGTAGGAAAAAAAGTCAACGTGTTATTTAACGCTGTCGCAGTTACAAAATCTTTGGATTTTGTGCGGCTATTTACTTCGTTTGTGGAGGATGTCATCGTATTCAAATTGTCATATTTTAGACGTACTGTTTCAGCTACACGATGTAGCGCATGGCCTGAAGCTAAACATGTAACGTGCTTCAGGTAAGGATAAAATATTTTAATTGCTTTCCCGGCCATCATATACTGGGCAGCAGCGCATAACAACAATATTGGGATTTAAATTTATGGGCTTGAAGTATATGGTCATCTACTAGGCCGAACCGGGTCGCTTGAGCTCACTATGAAGTTTACAGACTTCAACAAAATTCGCGATATTCCTCATGTGTTGTACTTTTGGCAGAATTCATATGAAAAAACATCAAATAAAGGTGTTGACATGCAAGCTTTTGCAGTATAAGTGTTGAGGTAAGAAAAATGATATGGAGGGTGTTCCAGAAGGAATGGTCAGTATTCAGGGATATGACAGGAATGACAATTCGAAGCAAAAAGAGTCTAGTAAACATGAGCTCTAAAATGCATACCTAAAGAGCAACGAGTTATGTTTCACCTTGCGAAGATGAGAAAGTGCTCACACCTCTTCACGTAAGCACTTTAGGGCCCATGTTTACCAGACATATTTTCTTGCTGACATTTTTTGCTGCTACCTCCTCACAAAATATGGAAAGCAAAGAGCTTGCAGTATATAAGATTTGTTTCAAAGTATAGAAAATTACGTGCACATAGCTTTTAGGGTATGCATTTTAGCTCGTGTTTACTAGAATCTTTTTGCTTCGAATGATGGTTCCTGTCGTATGCCTAAATATGGCTCATTCCTCCTTGGACACAACGTTTACATCCCAAATGGTAAAAATATGCAAATATACATGCAACATACATTTGCTTGAAGATCCGGGCTCTACTCATGAGATTTCTACCTCACTTCCTAATCATAAACTTCGATATTTCTTTCCCCAGAAGGTACTAAAGAATTGTAGAACCTAATTAAAGATGCCACAATTAATTTGAGTACCTGTGGAATATTGGCCCATTTTCAATGCACCTCCACCTTGTCGATGCTTTTAGGGACTTATGCTCGCATTGCAAAATCAGATCGTTTTTAGATGGTTTAGAACATGGTATTTCTAGTGGAGGCGATTTAAAAGCGCTTACACAAGACTTTTTTCATTTAAAAGTAGACCAAAAATAGCCTTTTTGGCGTTTTCACAATGAACGTCATCTTTGCCATCAATTTGTAAACTATGGGAAACAGTGGAAGATTGAAATTTTGTATTTGAATACCATTTTATTGGTAAGTTTAAACGTGCAAGGTTTCAGGTTTATCCCTCTGTTACTTTCGGGGATATGAAAAGGTAAACTCAACATTTTTTATTTATTATTATTTTTTTTTTTCAAGCATCTATTTCTTCGACCGGTTTTGCCTCAAATTACCAATATGAAAATTGGTCAGGAACCCTTTTACTGTTATTTCGCTTATGAGAGAGCGCAAAGTTGTACATAATGGCATACTTTTCTTTCTTTGAAGAAAATAATGCCGGAGGTGGTATCAAGTCTCAAAAGTTGACGAAAACTCAGGGGGTGCACTTTCGATATAATATTTGCGAAAGTAAAACATTACACCAATGTTCATTGGGAACATGTGCGAATGTTCACACAAAATTTAAGGAAAATTCTTGATGGTCATGCGGGAACTGTTTCCGAAATTAGACCA
The DNA here is from genome assembly GCF_021461395.2 of Schistocerca americana. Lineage (NCBI taxonomy): Eukaryota > Metazoa > Arthropoda > Insecta > Orthoptera > Acrididae > Schistocerca > Schistocerca americana. The sequence continues at coordinate 445,275,292 of NC_060130.1, forward strand.
TTTGGCACGGAATGGCCCTATTACATGTATTTTACCCTGTAATTTCGTGTCACATGTACCAAAAAGTTATTTCATTGAATTTCTGTGACACAAATCTGCTATTCTGACGTATAAAAACATATTTCCAGTAAAGAAACAGTTAATGTCTCTTCTGGGTTTATAATGACGTTTAGAAAACACGTTGGTCTTTGTTTCATGATCCCTGGTTACTACTGGTCTGTGTTAAAAGAGAATACAACTATCGTGAACGAGTCAAAAGTTATTTGAGGCGAGAAAGTGAAGCGTCTCATTTTACAATGATGCCTTCCTTTACACATCGAACATGAAGTTAAAATGACCCATTGGAAGTTGTTTTGCTGGACACGCAGAGTGAGTGAACAGCCACTGTCCTCGCGCCACAAACTCGGATGCTAATGTAGACACCTGGCAACTCGTACAGACTGTCGAGCCTCATTATCATGGCGACCTGTTTGTGGTTACAGAAAGCTCCATTTCCAGCATACACACCAGTAAGGCGCGCGTTTTTAATCTCTCAGGCGGGTATTGATAGGTCCCCGCGGGTATTCAGGCAGTTGGCAGAGGTTACACAAAGCGATGTTGTCACACAGCTAGTCCACTGCAGTAACCGAATCGCATCAGATGACGAACTGTATCCACAGGAAATTGTATGGCGCTTCATTTTGTGAATGGTTAAAGTTCTAGTTAAGAGATATCTATTAAATGTATCCCTAAACGAAGCACAGGCCATGTGCATTACGTGACTGTTGATAGTGTTCTCAATGGTGGTGATAAAGGCAGTGACTCAGTTTCTGAAAATTCCAAGCAGTAGTTCAAAATGAATCTAGTTCATCAAGTTATTCTTATATTTATTATTTTCTTGGCATGGTATTTTCAACTCCTCCATTGTGCATCACATGATCAGAGGAGAAAGAAAATGCTACACAGACTTCAGGACCAACGTCACACAGCAACTGCTAGTGTGCACAGCTACCTAAGTACTCAGCTACCTAAGTACTCGCGCGCGACCACCCTTAGGATACTTCAGGCAAAAACGTAGGCTCATTTCCCAACGCACATACCCCAAGTGAGAAGGAAAAAAAAAGTCACACAAAAGTGTGTTCTGTGCTATTCGAGAGGAAAATTAAGTGAAAGTACATGGCAATGTACAAAGTGTTGTGTAGTTCTATATTTAGAAAACTGTTTAGGGTTGTACCATACCCAACAAAAATACTAGGTGATATGTATTAAATATGGTTTCACAGCAACCAGAAGAATCTCACTGTGTTAATACTGGGGGGAGGGAATGGGGAGAGTGGGCAAGAAAATACCCCGCCACGATGCAGTGTTGATATTGCTCTTACAGCCATTTGTTGTGCTTGCAGCTTTATGACATCGCCGATCCCTCGCAGAAATAGCCCACCATCCCCAGGGAAGATACATATAAGGAACCTGCGGTGGCGCCTGAAACTTTACACAGGACCAGATGTGTAGGACCCAATTTGAAACCAAATTTCCTGCGATCTCGAGTAGTTGCTTTAACCATTACACTATCTGGGCAGGTCTCCCGGTGTAACTCAAACTTTCATGTTCCTATCCATGATTTTCGAACACTACCACCAGATGTTCTCTCATGGAGTTTGTAAGAATAGCACCGCTGTAGAACGAAGACTGTGGGTTTCCCAGCCATAAGGGATATACTTGTGTATGAAATGGAATCAACTGCACTAAAGTGAAATGAGGATGCAATGACATCAAATGTGCAAACCGTTCATACACTCAGCCTGAAGTGCGATGAACCTATAAAAATTCCAGTCTGGCACAAATTTCCAAATGTTATGAGCTGCATTCAAGTTCTAAGGCCTCCGATTTTTTTTCTCCAGACTGGAAAGAGATAGAAACATGCACATTGTTTTAAAATGAGGCCGCACTCATTGTCAATATGTCCCAGAGATGGCAGCACCATACGGCAGATGGAATTTTACCGCCAGCGGCGAGAATGAGAACTGTTTTAAATACTTAAAATGGCGACGTTTTCCTTACTTGAACAGCGTGCAATTATTCGTTTTCTGAATTTGCATGGTGTGAAACCAATTGAAATTCATCGACAGTTGAAGGAGACATGTGGTGATGGAGTTATGGATGTGTCGGAAGTGCGTTCGTGGGTGCAACAGTTTAATGAAGGCAGAACATCGTGTAACAACAAACCAAAACAACCTCAGGCTCACACAAGCCGGTCTGACGACATAATCGAGAAAGTGGAAAGAATTGTTTTGGGGGATTGCCGAATGACTGTTAAACAGATCGCCTCCAGAGTTGGCATTTCTGTGGGTTCTGTGCACACAATCCTGCATGACGACCTGAAAATGCGAAAAGTGTCGTCCAGGTGGGTGCCACGAATGCTGACGGACGACCACATGGCTGCCCGTGTGGCATGTTGCCAAGCAATGTTGACGGGCAACGACAGCATTAATGGGACTTTCTTTTCGTCGGTTGTGACAATGGATGAGACGTGGATGCCATTTTTCAATCCAGAAACAAAGCCCCAGTCAGCTCAATGGAAGCACACAGATTCACCACCACCAAAAAAATTTCGGGTAACCGCCAGTGCTGAAAAAATGATGGTGTCCATGTTCTGGGACAGCGAGGGCGTAATCCTTACCCATTGCGTTCCAAAGGGCACTACGGTAACAGGTGCATCCTACGAAAATGTTTTGAAGAACAAATTCCTTCCTGCACTGCAACAAAAACGTCCGGGAAGGGCTGCGTGTGTGCTGCTTCACCAAGACAACACACCCGCACATCGAGCTAATGTTACGCAACAGTTTCTTCGTGATAACAACTTTGAAGTGATTCCTCATGCTCTCTACTCACGTGACCTGGCTACTAGTGACTTTTGGCTTTTTCCAACAATGAAAGACACTCTCCGTGGCCACACATTCACCAGCTGTGCTGCTATTGCCTCAGCGATTTTCCAGTGGTCAAAACAGACTCCTAATGAAGCCTTCGCCGCTGCCATGGAATCGTGGCGTTAGCGTTGTGAAAAATGTGTACGTCTGCAGGGCGATTACGTCGAGAAGTAACGCCAGTTTCATCGATTTCGGGTGAGTAGTTAATTAGAAAAAAAATCGGAGGCCTTAGAACTTGAATGCACCTCGTACAACAGGTTCATTACACAGCAGGTTCAGTATACAGCGTGAGTCACTAACTATTGCCTCCGAGAATAACTCCGAAAGTATGATACCAGCTGAAAACTTTGTGGGACAAATGTTGCATGGGGCAGCGGGGGCCATAATATGACGTTGGTTTTTTTGCTAGGTTAACTTTGTTTTTTTAATGGGATGCTATAGTTTGGTACTTAGTTTCTGATAGCTGCTAGCGAGACGGATCCAACGATGTGTAACTGTAAGGTCTTTGAAGGTCAACTCAGGTCAAAAAAGTGGCATGAACGTCCATTTACAGAAGGTGTTCCAAGTGATAACCGTCGGTATGAATGCAGTGCTGCTATCTTCTTATTACGGATTGAGTGGTATTCCTTATTACTTCGGCACTAATCGAAGCACATGCTCTGACAAGTCTCTCTCGTGTATCGTGCAAATAGTAAATATTCGCCGAATACGGCGTATCCTTCTAACGTGCCATTAAAATGTAAATACCATTCGACGGTTTCGCAATACAACACTAATAGGAACGGCAAGACTAGTATCGTCGAGTCAAGCGAATGTGAATGATGTATTCCTTCGAAGATCAAGTCGATATGCTTCTCATTTACGGAGACTGCCAACGAAATTCAGTGAGAGCTAGAGACTTACACGCTGAAAACATACCCTCGATGTACTCACCCTGCACGTCGTACCTTTAAATATGTGTATGATAAATTGAGAACTGGATCTTTAACGCATCGGAAACTTATCCGGCAAAGGAAAGTTACTAACGAGGAAACGGAAATTGGTACTGTTGACACTGTGGTTAGAGATCCTTGGGTTAGATCTCGTCAAATCGCAAGGGAATCTCGCATGAGCCATAGTAATAGTGTTCGTGTTCTGCATCGCTATAAATGTCATCCTTAACATATCAGTCTCCGCTGAGAATTAACTGGTACGGATTGTATGCGCCGCATTGAATTCTAGCGATGGGCTCAACTTCAGATTCAGCGGGATTTTATTTTATTTACCGACGTGGCTACATTCACTTATCATGGAAATGTTAATTTGCATAACATGCGTTATTGGGCAACTGAAAATCCACGTTGGCTGCGGCAAGTTGCACACCAAAACCCGTGGTCAGTGAATGTATGGTGTGGGATTCTGGAGGACAGGATTCTAGCCCCTATTTCATCGAAGAAATCTTTGGTAGGAAGTACACTAAATTCCTGCAAGAAACGTTAGATCTGTCATTGGAAGAAATACGTTTAGGAAAAATGAACAGAATGTGGTATCAACACGATGGGTGTGCGGCACATTTTTCGCTTATGGCTAGAAATGAGTTGCACAGACGCGGAGGTGGTGTGTCGTGACCGGCTCGTTCGCCAGACTTGACGCCTCTGGATTTTTTTTCTTGTGGGAATTCGTAAAAGACATTGTTTATAGAGATGTTCCAACTACACCTACGAACTGCGTGGCCTGTGATTCATAAGGCGAGCTTCTGAAGGGTCAGTGTAACTTCGTGAAATAACTTGTAGTTGCTACTTGTGAAGAAGTCGGGTAGAGTGTCAGGACTCGCCTGCTCGTTCTTCAGTTCGCAGACCTATGAAGGAGGGAAGTGTATTGACCACAATCCGGCGGTCTACCGTCCACTCCCGCCCCCACCCCCTCTTCACGGCACACGCGTTTAATATTTGTTCTTAACCCGCATATAACAACAAACATTAATTTCATACCATTAAAATACTATTTTTAATCTTCTGCGATTTTTCCATTTTCCGCAACACAGAAGCGTTTATTCCTATAGAAAAAAAATTTTTGTGCAGAATTTGATGTAATTTAATTGTGTACTGATATACATTTTCGCTGGAAACTGCGGTTTTTGAGTTATTCAAGAAAAACATAAAAAAGTGACCTTCACAGCCACCCCCTCCCCCTCTTCCATCCCCACGCTCACATCCCTATCGGTCAGGATTTTAGCATGTTGTTCGTGGCACTCCCTCCTACCAATGTACAAAAATTTTCGTCTACACGATCTTTTTTTCGCTAGCGCGACAATTAAACTTTAAACTGGCACTTTTGTTTGATAATAGTCCTCGCACACTATCACAGTGACATCTATGTATATTAATGTCTATGTATCAATATTTCATTTGAGTAAGTCATTGACCTCTTTAATGTTTATTTCTTTCGTAAAACTATACTGTAGTATACCGGTTTTGAATTTACGTGGTCACATTCACACATTATTCGTTTATTATGGTGCTTTTTTAACACCAGATCCCATAGCCTAAATATTATTTCAGAATGTTTACTTGTTAGCCTTAATCATCGTTTCCGTGAAAGAGAAGCTGTGAAATGTTCACAAAGTTGGTAATTCGTCGTAATGTCGCAGCAACAACTGCTTAATAACACATTTAGTAATATCCTCCATGGAATATGTATTGTGTATACTTAGCTACTAATTCTTGCGGAGCTACTTAAATCTCAGTCCGTCTTCTTAAAAAAAAAAAATGGCTCTGAGCACTATGGGACTTAACATCTGTGGTCATCAGTCCCCTAGAACTTAGAACTACTTAAACCTAACTAACCTAAGGACATCACACACATCCATGCCCGAGGCAGGATTCGAACCTGCGACCGTAGCAGTCGCACGGTTCCGGACTGAGCGCCTTAACCGCGAGACCACCGCGGCCGGCCGTCTTCTTCCTCCTTATAGCTAAAAATTTTAATGGATCATTTCCTGTGATCAATTTGCGTGCTTGCTCTAGGTTGTAGCAGCGTGCACTATTAGATCTGGAATGTGGCTGCTGCTTGTCATGTGTCCAGCTTGTTTCACGCTACGCCTGGATCTACGCGATTGGCTTTGTCTAGTAATATCTCCATTGGTGTACATCATTCGCTACGTACTACGGACGTCTCTTCTCAGACATACCCGTAATAAAGCATTAGTGAGCAAGTGGTAGGCCGGCCGGTGTGGCCGAGCGGTTGTAGGCGCTTCAGTCTGGAACCGCGAGACCGCTACGGTCGCAGGTTCGAATCCTGCCTCGGGCATAGATGTGTGTGAAGTCCTTAGGTTAGTTAGGTTTAAGTAGTTCTAAGTTCTAGGGGACTGATGACCTCAGAAGTTAAGTCGAATAGTGCTCAGAGCCATTTGAAGCGAGTAGTAAACCCCATGATTCTTAAAAAATCGAACTCCCATGAATACAACTACGTCAAACGCATGATTGCTTTACAACTGAATTAATGTGTTACATTTTTGCCTTTAAGCATGTAAGCAAGAAAACGTTTACGAAAGATCTGAAATCGTGCTTAAGGTTTGTTTGAAGTCACCAAGTGCTCTCGATACGAAACATTGGATGAACATAGTCTGGATAATTTGCGCGCCATATGAAGCAAAAGCAAGTTTTCCACGCGTCTATAATTTCCCAGATACATACACAAAGGTGACAAAAATCATGGGATAGCGATATGCACAAACACGGACGGGGGTAGTATCGCATACGCAATGTAAGCGAAGCGCATTATCAGAGCTGTCATTTGTACTCAGGCGATTCGTGTGAAAACGTTTCCGACGTGATTATGGCCGCACGACTTTGAACGCGGAATGGTTGTTGGAGCTACATGTATGGAACGCCGAATTTCGGAAATCATTAGGAAATTCAATATTCTGAGATCCACAGTGTTAACAATGTGTCTAGAACACCAAATTTCACACCACGGACAACGCGGTGGCCGACGGCCTCGACTCAACGTCAGAGAGCAGCGGCTTATGCATAATTATAAGTGCTAACAGTCGAGCAATACTGCATGAAATAACCGCAGAAATCAATGTGGGACGTACGACGAACGTATCTGTTAGGACAGTGCAGCGAAATTTGGCGGTAGTTAGCTATGGCAGCAGACGACCAACGCGAGTACATTACTAACAGCACGACAATCACCTGCAGCGCCACTGCTGGGCTCGTGACCATATCGATTGGACTCTAGATGTCTGGAAAACCATGGCCTGGTCAGAAGAGTCCTGACTTCAGTTGGGGTTTGAAGAACATTCGGGATAGTTCTAGCAAAAGATTGGCCACCCCGATCGCCGGAAATGAATCTCATCGAACATTTATGGGAAGTAATCGAGAGGTCAGTTAGTGTACAAAATCCTGCACTGGCAAGACATTGGCAAGGGGACTTCCAGCGACTTGGTGAGTCCATGTCACGTCGATCTGCTGCACTGCTACGGACAAAAGGAGGTTCGATACGATATTAGGAGGTATGTCATGACATTTGTTACCTCAGTGTATACAGATACTGCTTGAGAATAGTTTTAGTAATAAAAAAGTAATAAATTAAAATGTTGTGCCTTATGCTGAAGTTTAACGGTATGGTGCGTCTTCAGTTACGCTGTCCCAAGGCAAACACACAATTTCTTAACTGTAATAATGGTATTATTGTGTTAAATTGTTAGCATGGTATTATTGTGTTAAATTGTTAGCATGCTATCATCATACCTCTTAATGAGTACATATACTTCATTTTAAATTTTTAACTTCGGTTAGTAATTACACGAAATATTGTTCAGACTTCCGGGATAGCCGCTTAGTAATATAGATTGATTAGGCACTCCTATCTAGCAGCGAGCAGTAACTGCTTCCACCCTTATGACAGCGACGTCTCAAAGGCAAACCGAAAGCGCTGGGAACAAACACATTCTGACCCATGACTACTTTACCACCGAGCGAGGTGGCGCATTGGTTAGCACATTGGACTCGCATTCGGGAGGACGACTGTTCAAACCGGCGTCCCGCCGTTCTGATTTGGGTTTTCTGTGATTTGGCTAAATCGCTTCAGGCAAATACCGGCATCGTTCCTTTGAAGGGGCACGGTCGACTTCCTTCCCCATCCTTCCCTAACCCGGTGGGACCGATGACCTCGCTGTCTGGTCCCCTCCCCCAAATCAACCAACAAACTAACTGCTTTACCTGCGCCCACAGCTCATGGAGACTGATCCGAGATAGGTCCAAGACAAGCACATCTCGCTCAATGGCGTCCCGGATATACTCGATACAACTGAACCGAGTCACACAAGCACCCTTGCCCGTAAGTGCGGTACTCAAAACATTCTGACACAATTCGTGAGTGTTGGGATGACGCATTGTCTTGCTGGATGTAGATGACTCTTCTGGGGAATTGTAGACAAACAAATGGAGGCACATTTGTGCCTGTGTCGTTCGCCTATGAGAGAGAATGGCGTACGTACCGAGGGCACTATTTAATGTCGTGTAAACATTATCCACATGAGTATACATGCTTCACCGGCTCGAACGGTTCCATCTTGGTAAAAGGGATTAATCAGCTCCTGTGGTTTTCAACTTAGAATTACTATGCTGTCGGCGTGTGCCATTTAGTGAGCAGAGCGGGGGTGAACTTCGGTATCCCGTGGCGTGGAGGTGCTTGTGTCTGGAATGGCTGCTCATCATTTTTTGCCCAGCAGGGACTTGGCGACTGATTTTCTGCAATGTGGCCCGTCTGTTCGCTAGTGCCACCAGGGATAGTTTAAAGCGACCGCTGTCATCAACGGCATTTGAATCTGATGGAGTTGGTTTTCCCGGAATCCAGGTACAAAAGATACATTTTCGATACGGTGCAGATGGAAAGTTTAGAGAGTGGCCATAAGGCGCACTTCACATGATCGGCTTTCTGGTCCAAAGCGGCTACTCGTGTAGAGTGAGCGTCTCGTGCCTGTTTATAAACGTGCCGGCAAATAAACGTGCCGGCAACCACGTCACGAGTGCGTCAGTGTCGTCAACGGCCAGGCGACTGTGCCGAGGGTAGAGCACAAATCCTGAATATATATACTAAGATGGTATCTGTTCTTTCGGACATGTCCGAAAGAACAGATACCATCGGTGACCATGCAGCTCGTTAGAATGAAATTACCATGAAATGAACACCCTTAGCTGCTTATAGGCGTTGACATACGTCAACGGGGACAGATGAAAATGTGTGCCCCGACCGGGACTCGAACCCGGGATCTCCTGCTTACATGCCCCGGTCGGGGCACACATTTTCATCTGTCCCCGTTAACGTATGTCAACGCCTATAAGCAGCTAAGGGTGTTCATTTCATTGTAATTTAATCCTGAATATACTGAAGACTACGCATACGCAGAAAGGAGGGCATGTGGCGTCACCTGCCTACATCGTAGGTTTAACTACGAGGGTTAGGGTTGGAACTTAAATAGTAGCAACTATTTATTCACAACCGATACAAAAGAATTACATGTTTGCTCCTGTTACTGTACTTCAAAGTAGTCGCCAGCGTTGTGTAGAACCCGTTGCCAGCGATGTGTAAGGCTTAGTATACCGTTAGCAGAGCCTTCTCAGTTGACGGCGCGAATGGAGCAGTCTACTACCTGTCGAATCTCTGGAACAGTTCTGAACCGAATTCCACGAAGTGGCTCCTTCATCTTCGGAATCAAATCAAAGTCACAAGGACTTAAGTCGTATTAGAGTTCGTTTTTGGAGCATCACATGCGATCAGCTTTGCGAAAGAAGCGGCGATACTTTCTGCGCAACGCGCCCATCATTTTGCACGACAACGCTCGGACGCATACAGCACAAGATGTGGCTGCTTTGTTCGGTCGATGGGACTGGGAAGTACTGTACCATCCACCATACTCCCCGGACTTAAGTCCTTGTGACTTCGATTTGATTCCGAAGATGAAGGAACCACTTCGTGGCATTCGCTTCAGAACTGTTCCGGAGATTCGACAGGCAGTAGACCGCTCCATTCGCACCATCAACAGAACAGTCTCTGCTAACGGTATACTACGCCCTCCACGTCGATGGCAACGGGTTCTATACAAAACTGGTGACTACTTTGAAGGACAGTAACAGGTGCAAACATGTAACGCTTTTATATCGGTTGTGAATAAATAGTTGTCACTATTTAAGTTCCAACTCTCGTATGTTCTCCGCGGTGCTCAATCATGTTACGGTAATCGATTGTGTGTCTTCTTAATCTGTATTTTATTTCTGCTTTGTTTGCGTGTTACAGTACGAAGTTTATATGAAGATGATGCTTTTGCTTCCAGTGTTGTCCCCAAAACACATGCTAAAAGCAGAAACATACGGGGTGGTTATAGTTAAAGCGCCCAGCTATTCCCAGAGATCCAGTGTAGGCTATAATTCTTGTATGGTAGCGAAACTTGATAGATATACTAAAGCGTCAATGCGGAACCGACTTACGCATGTTAAAAATTAGTTCCCATTTTGGCCAACAGGTGCAAATCGGGCGCTGGGAATGTAAGAAAGACGCATAGAAATGTTTCCATGTGTACTGGATTAACAACGGAAAGTGGGTAGAAAACGTCAAAAAAATGAGAAGTTTCGGTTGATTTTATTGTTAACCGTCGCTTACACAATTTGTTCAATACTAGCACCGGAGACGTCGACGAGATGCTGTAGAGCGCCAGATTTGCACCTGTTGGCTAAAATTTGAACTAATTTTTTCCCGGTGTAAATCGGTTGCGCATTAACGTATTAGGATACCTACCAAGTTCCGCTGCCATACGATAATTACAGCCCACACTGGGATTCGGTGAGTAGCTGCACATTAATTATAACCATGTTTTATGTAGGTTTTACAATACCTGGACCGAAGAAAAATCCTATAGCGTGCTTAAGAACGCAAACAGATGAAAAACATTTGTGATACAGATTGTTTCACAAGTGAAAATTCCGGTTCCTTGAACGAGAAAAATAATTTTCGATGTTATTAGGGAATTAGAAAGAAAAAAGTATAAAGGTTTTTATTGCCTTCTAAATTTTGTTTCACGTGTTTATTCTTGTTCGCTTTTCTTCGAGCAAATGAATATTTCTTGAAATGTTTGGATGACACTTGTCCTATACTTTCAATTCTCAGCAGTCTGGAGAATTAACACCAGACCTTAGACAAGATAATTCATGATGGATTTTGCTTTGGTCATTGACAGACACTTTTCTTTGTGAATTCCTTAATTCTGTTGCCGTATTTTGAACTTTTGTAATACGGATGGTTTCTCATAACCAAACTTTCACCGTCCGGATACCAAATCGCTCAACAAACAACTTTCACAATACACGAAATTCTGGCGCTGATCGTTTAAACAAAGACAACCACTAGTGACAGGCGCTGCCATGAGAGGTCGACAGAGACGAGAAAGTAGCTTGCGTAAAAGGGTTTTAGAGGCAGATAACAAGCTCGGCTAGGGGGGCTGTTTCCCTTTCAAAGGACCCACCCCGGCTTTTGTCTCGTACTACTGGAAAAACATCACAGAAAACCTAAATCTGCTTGGAGGCAAGGGCAATGAATCTCAAATCATCTCGAATAAGAGTTGATTGTCGGAATACATGCGTCACCTCGCGCGATCCTTCACTCGACTGACACGCCGACGGCCTGTGCAAGCTCTAACATACCATGCGACCCGCTTTCCCTTCACACAGGAGCTATCTGATTCAATGTGTAAGAACATAAGCCAGGGAGGCATATAAAGTGAAACGTTAGGAACGGTTCCTCCTTCCTATGTCGCAGGGGCACAACAGATGTGACTACTGAATTAGCCAGTCCAGTTACGCGACCAGTAGGTGCAGAACACGTGCAGAGGTGGAGGTACGGGTCGCGTTGCGTTTAGAAGCAACCGTGTACTTGAGCGCGCCGTAGCCAAGCTCCGCTGCTTTAGTAACACAAGTGAGAGTAAGATACACGAACATGAACAGAGGCTATTGGTTACCGACTTGATAAAACAGCGAGTGACAGTAAGCAGATGGAAAGCCATGTGAGTAATCAACATCTGCGGTGTAGATTGCTGTGAGACTTTTCTTCAAGAGCAAAAAACTAGGTAAAAGAGGAAAAGCAAGCGCACAAGTTCCTGCTGTTGACGCGTTGAGTATGTCCAGTTAGTTTTCCAGCTAATCCTACGATGGGAGGTGTGTTGCATGTTTTGTTGTTTAGTACATGGTGAGAGTTCTAGTCGCACTAGATGAAATACATGCTCAAAGTGCAGAAACAGTTTCCTACTAACCATGTGTTGACAAGTGGCTTTTTTATCATAGAGGGAGGGGAGTGCTGCCCGTCGTATGCTATGCCAAAATCACGGATTCTCCATTAATCAAGTCAACAATCGCCCGGCCATGATTATCAGCTTCCAGTAATGACGACGATCTTTAAATGCAACGGATTGAGGAAAGACATGAAGATCCTGGACTCGTATTCGGAAAAACCAGGATGTAATTTCTCATCTAGCCGTTCAGGTTTAGGGTCCCCATGATTTTCCTAATTCCCATAATGAAAATGCAGGACTGGGTCATTTCCATTTCCTGTACTGTTGTTTGTGCGAAGGCGTCGTTTTTTTATCATTTGTGTGCAGTAATTAACAGCTCTTTTCTTTAATCATACTCATCAATATTAATGTTACAATTCTGTCGTTTTGCTAGGGAATTTCTCTCGAAGAGGTTTCTAAGATGCTACTGTTGAGTACTACGTGACCAAGCTATACGTAGCCAAGATATCCCGTTACATACAGAGAGGACAGAGTGGCCTACCGCCACCCATTCTAACTGCAGGAGAAGGAAAAATTCGGTGAGTGACAAGTGCAGCATTGATCTTGCGTAGTCCCTTCGCAGCACGGTTTTCGGAAAATACTTCGTTGTAAACCACTGATAGGTTGGAACTTGGCGACTAGTATCATGATGATACAAAAGCTAATAGGGCGCATTAAAGTGTAATATCCCGACTGTGAATTCATTTTCGGACAAGGTACTATCTGGCGAAAATAAAGGCAAGGTCGTTGGTGTGGTATCACACCCACATAAGCTCACCGGAAGGGAAAAAAAAGACTTACCTAGCTGTAAAGTGTCCGACAAGTAACAGTTCCACAGTGTGTATTATACATTTCTCGGCTGACAAACCACGCCCATCTGTCCTATGCAGAAGGAAAAAACGTAATTAATCGAACATGGCTAATCATCCTCAATTATTAGCACCCGATTTCCGAAACAAACTTAACGACTGTTAGACTTTTTTCACCGATTCACAGTCGTGACCACGGGCGGCAACACCACTCGTCTCTCTCGGAGCCTCATACTTAGAAAGGGTTGTTGAAGTGAAGTACTGTGCTAGCTATGAGTCTGTGTGGGCCTTGATTTATTCGGACAGTGAGCTGTGCTACCGTAGCATGCTGACTGGTCTGTACGGTATTTCTTTGTGTCCGTTCACCTCAGCCATCAGTGGAACGTGGAGCTCGACAGTTTTTCTGTGGCTCACAATGGTTTCTACACCCGAGAAGACGTCTACCTCAAAGGTACGAGCACAGTTCACATACTCCGCCGTTCCAGATATTTTCTTCCATTTTTTTTACGATCTACAACTCCTGTACCTTGATAGCAGTGAGCATAGTGCATGTCCATTGTCTGACAATAAAAAGTGAAGCTGCCGCAAGGGGAGGAAAAAACACAGTGAAAATTCATGAATTGAAAGGGTATGTGATGATGGTATTTCAGTTATTACAAAATGGAGTCAACTTAATAAAGAACCTAGCATTTAAATTTATCGATTTTATACAGATTTGTTTGGGGTCTGCGTCTGTATTGTAAATTTGCTGGATTGCCAGTGAATTTGTGTAACGAAATATAATCCCGTAGAGATAGTTACATTAAATGAACCTCATCACACTATTAAGTAATGTAATGTACATGTACATGTAACTGTAATGTACTTTATGATTGCAGTATGCTGCCGAATCGTGTTTTGCTAATAAATATTAGTAAAAAGTTACTGTAGCAGTACAAATCATTTCATTAAACATCTTGGCAGTATGTGCATATTTATCAGTATGACGTTCCATCACGTCTGGCCTTGATGCACTAATTTGATTGGGAAGGATGTCATAAAGCCGTTGTAGCCTCTCCGGCCTCAGCATATAGAAAAGTCAAAATAAGCTTCGGTGAAATTAAAGGCAAGGATGGTAACATTAAAAGCGCAACGGGAATTCGCTCTTAAATGCAGAGGAGAGAGCGGATAGGTGGAAAGAGTACTTTGAAGGCCTTCATGAGGAGGAAGGTTTGTCTGATGTGATTGAAAAAGAAACAGGAGTCTATTTAGAAGAGATAGGGGATCCAGTATTTGAACCAGACTTTAAGAGAGCTTTGGAGGACTTAGGATGAAATAAAGCAGAAGGGATATACACTCCATCAGAATTTCTAAAATCATTGGGGTAAGTGGCAACAAAACGACTATTCACGTTGGTGTTTAGAATGTGTGCGTCTGGAGATATACCATCTGGCTTTTAGGAAAATATCATCCACCCATTTCCGAAGACTGCAAGAGCCGACAAGTGCGAGAATTATCACACAACAGCGTAACAGCTCATGCATCCAAGTTGCTGACAAGAATAATATACAGAAGAATGGAAAAGAGAATTGAGGAGGTGTTGGATGGCGATCAGTTTAGTTTTAGGAAAGGTAAAGACACTAGAGGCAATTCTGACGTTGCGGTTGTTAATGGAAGTAAGACTAAAGAAAAATAAAGACATGTTCATACGATCTGTCAACTAGGAAAAAGCGTTCGACAATGTAAAATGGTGAAAGATGTTCGAAATTCTGAGAAAAAGAGGTGTAAGCTATAGGGAGAGACGAGCAATATACGAGGGTTGGAACTTTAATAGCAGCAACTATTTATTTACAGCTCATACAAAATAGATACGTGTTTCAAAGTTTTACTGACCTTCAGAGTAGTCACCAGCATTGTGTATAGTTCCGTTGCCAGCGATATGGAAGTCATAGGATACTCTTAGCAGTGCCAGTTGTGTTGACAGTTCGAGCGGCGTGGTCTATTGCCCGACGAATTTGTAGCAGTTCTGAAGCAAATGCCGTGGAGTGTTTCCTTCAGTTTAGAAATCGAGTGGAACTCAAGAGGGCTTAAGTCAGGGAAGTGCATTAGATGGTATAGCACTTAGCAGACCCATCAGTCAAACAAATCAGTAACAACTTGCACTGTACGTGCTTGAGCATTGTCCTGCAAAATGGTCAGGTCCTGCAGAAACTGTCATCACTTCTTTCTCTAAGCTGGTCGTAGGTGGTGTTCCAAAAGTGAGTAGCATAGAGACTGAAGTGATGACACTTTCTGCAGGACCTGACCATTTTGCAGGACAATGCTCAAGCACGTACAGTGCAAGCTGTTACTGATTTGTTTGACTGATGGGGCTGCTAAGTGCTATACCACTTGCTGCACTCCCCTGACTTAAGCCCTCTTAAGTTCTACTCGAGTTCTAAACTGAAAGAAACATTTCACGAAATTCGCTTCAGAACTGCTACAAATTCATCGAGCAATAGACTGCGGCACTCGAACTGTCAACACAACTGGCACTGCTAAGAGTATCCTACGACTTCCACATCACTGGTAAGGGGTTATACACAATGCTGGTGACTACTTTGAAGGTCAGTAAAACTTTGAAACACGGAACTATTTTAACTATTTTGTATGAGCTGTAAATAAATAGTTGGCACTATTAAAGTTCCAACCCTTGTACAATATGTACAAGAGCCAAGAGGAAGTAACAGGAGTGTATAACCAAGAACGAAGTGCTCGGATTAAAAAGGATGTAGTCTTTCGCCCCTATTGCTCAATCTGTACATCGAAGAAGCAATACTGGAAATAAAAGAAAGGTGGAATTAAATTCAAAGTGAAAGGATCTCAATGATACGATTCGCTGATGGTAATGTTATCCTGAGTGAAAGTGAGGAAGGATTACAGGATCTGGTGAATGGAATGAACAGTCTAATGAGTACATAATATGGATTGAGAGTAAATCAAAGAAAGGCGACAGTAATGAGAAGTAGCAGAAACGAGAACAACGAGAAACTTAACACCAAGATTGATGGCCACGAAGTAGATGAAGTTACAGAGCTCTACTACCTAGGCAGCAAAATACTCAATGGCGCACTAAGCAAAGAGGACATCAAAAGCAGACTAGCACTGGCAAACAGTGCATTTCTGGCCAAGAGAAGTCCTACTAGTATCAAACATAGGCCTTAATTTCTGAGACTGTACGTTTGGAGCACTCCATTCTATGGTAGTGAATCTTGGACAGTGCGAAAAGAGAATCGAAGCATTTGAGATTTGGTGCTTTAGTCGAATGTTGAAAATTAGGTGGACTGATAAGGTAAGGAATGAGTTGGTTCTGCGCAGAATCAGAGAGGAGAGGAATATGTGGAAAACACTGACAAGGAGAAAGGACAGGATGATAAGACATCTGCTAAGACCTCACGGAAGGACTTCTATGGTGCTAGAGGGAGCTGAAGAGGGCAAAAACTGTAGATGAAGGCAGAGATTGGAATACATCCAGCAAATAATTGAGGATGTAGGTTGCAAATGCTACTCTAAGATGGTGAGGTTGGCAAAGGAGAGGAATTCGTGGCGGGCCGCATCAAATCAGTCAGAAGACTGACGACAAAAAAAAAGCCTCTCCTGAGTCAAGCTGGCCAAGATTAGTTTTATCAGGTCCTTGATAGAATGGGCACTGGCACTCATTTGACGTCCGAGCTGGTCCCAGACATTGTCGGGGCAAATCTGAGGATATTACTTACTATGGCAGTACTCCAGCATTATGCAGCGTGCCATGTATGGACGAGCATTATTCTGGTCGCATGCGAGATAACACATAAGATGCATGGTATCTGTGGCGTAGCGTTGTTCTGTCATAGTTCCCTCAGACACTACTAGCCGTCGCCTGAATTTATACCCGATGGCTCCCCACATCCTGACGCCGATTTTCACACCGCTGTTCCTCTTCAAAACATTGGGATTTTTGACGTCTTCCCAGGTCACTGCTATACTCGCCGACAATGGTCATCCGGCATAGTGCAGAACCGCGATTCATCGCTGAACACAATGCGACGCCATTCATCAGCAGTCAGTGCTTCCTGGTTCACGGCACCACTCCCAAACGCAGCATTTTGCGTGACGTTGTTGCTGCAGTTTATTACTTCTTCTCGGATGGCAGACGGACATGCGACTGTGTTAAGATATGCTTCGTGCACAGTAGAGATCCTCCATCGTGGTGGTCAGACGCGGTCGACCGGAACCTGACTAAGAGTATGCCTGCCTTCACGTTCCCATGCACTTCATCATCGGGCCTCTGAGACATCCAAATGCCCCACAAATCTGCCTCTTGCACTATGCAGATCCACACTGAGACCCCTTTCAAACTCTGTGAGGTGCTGATAATGCTGTGAATCGGCGCAAGTGGCCAAGCCAGTGGCTTTCTGCCATACAGTGGGACAAGGAGCACCAAGTTAGTACGTGTGCTGCTCAGACATGGAATGAGACCAGTGTTCCGGCCCGCCTCCTTTTAGTATCTCTCGCGAATGCGGCAGCACCTGTATTTTAAACAATTCGCACAGTTGTGGAGCGTTGTACCGAGCACAAGCGACATACACTCCTGGAAATTGAAATAAGAACACCGTGAATTCATTGTCCCAGAAAGGGGAAACTTTATTGACACATTCCTGGGGTCAGATACATCACATGATCACACTGACAGAACCACAGGCACATAGACACAGGCAACAGAGCATGCACAATGTCGGCACTAGTACAGTGTGTATCCACCTTTCGCAGCAATGCAGGCTGCTATTCTCCCATGGAGACGATCGTAGAGATGCTGGATGTAGTCCCGTGGAACGGCTTGCCATGCCATTTCCACCTGGCGCCTCAGTTGGACCAGCGTTCGTGCTGGACGTGCAGACCGCGTGAGACGACGCTTCATCCAGTCCCAAACATGCTCAATGGGGGACAGATCCGGAGATCTTGCTGGCCAAGGTAGTTGACTTACACCTTCGAGAGCACGTTGGGTGGCACGGGATACATGCGGACGTGCATTGTCCTGTTGGAACAGCAAGTTCCCTTGCCGGTCTAGGAATGGTAGAACGATGGGTTCGATGACGGTTTGGATGTACCGTGCACTATTCAGTGTCCCCTCGACGATCACCAGTGGTGTACGGCCAGTGTAGGAGATCGCTCCCCACACTATGATGCCGGGTGTTGGCCCTGTGTGCCTCGGTCGTATGCAGTCCTGATTGTGGCGCTCACCTGCACGGCGCCAAACACGCATACGACCATCATTGGCACCAAGGCAGAAGCAACTCTCATCGCTGAAGACGACACGTCTCCATTCGTCCCTCCATTCACGCCTGTCGCGACACCACTGGAGGCGGGCTGCACGATGTTGGGGCGTGAGCGGAAGACGGCCTAACGGTGTGCGGGACCGTAGCCCAGCTTCATGGAGACGGTTGCGAATGGTCCTCGCCGATACCCCAGGAGCAACAGTGTCCCTAATTTGCTGGGAAGTGGCGGTGCGGTCCCCTACGGCACTGCGTAGGATCCTACGGTCTTGGCGTGCATCCGTGCGTCGCTGCGGTCCGGTCCCAGGTCGACGGGCACGTGCACCTTCCGCCGACCACTGGCGACAACATCGATGTACTGTGGAGACCTCACGCCCCACGTGTTTTGCAATTCGGCGGTACGTCCACCCGGCCTCCCGCATGCCCACTATACGCCCTCGCTCAAAGTCCGTCAACTGCACATACGGTTCACGTCCACGCTGTCGCGGCATGCTACCAGTGTTAAAGACTGCGATGGAGCTCCGTATGCCACGGCAAACTGGCTGACACTGACGGCGGCGGTGCACAAATGCTGCGCAGCTAGCGCCATTCGACGGCCAACACCGCGGTTCCTGGTGTGTCCGCTGTGCCGTGCGTGTGATCATTGCTTGTACAGCCCTCTCGCAGTGTCCGGAGCAAGTATGGTGGGTCTGACACACCGGTGTCAATGTGTTCTTTTTTCCATTTCCAGGAGTGTATGAAAGAGGGGTAGCTTGACAAGCCGGCCATAGCTGGGGATTGCTTGGAAAACGGACCCAAAATACAATTTGGTAACAGTCTTGGCTCACGCACCTACATATTAGGATTCAGTCATAAAGAAGGCAGCTGAGATTAGAATAAACACCACCAATTTTAACAGAGATCGTGGGTAAACACTTAGTAGGGCCTGGCGGCTTTGAACATCGAAAGGAAGCAAAGACGAATGCTTGATGATGCTTTTAGGGAGGCGGGAGCAGCAGTTTCAAACGTGGCCCCGCGTGGCGAACGATATATACAGGCTTGCGTACACGTGTGTGACGTCAGCAGTTTAGTGTTCGTGGCCAGCGATAAATAGTTATCAAAGCTTGACAGTGTAGTAGGGAAGTTTTTAGCAAAGACCGCGGATAAAAGCTACAGCGAGAGCCTTGTTTACAAGTCGATTTGCTTGCTTTAGTGCATTCAAGCTATAAAATGACGAAGTATATTTGGTGCGTGGCTACCATCATAGTGATCATTGAAGAGTGTCAGTTGTTCATAACACAAAGCACACTCACCACAAAAACCGTAATAAGCAGTTGGAATCTTACAAAAAAATAGCTGAGCTCAGCTGCATTCGACGTTGCTGCACTGTGGATGATGTGAAGGTTGTGGAAAGAGATGCAGATGTGAAAAGCCAAGTGCGTTCGAAGTGTACATAAGTGAAATAACTGTATTTATTTGTATTCTAAATAACCTGACTCAACCTTCATAAATTGATCGTTAGGTAATTATATCTGTACATGTTTCTGGAATAATATGGGTCAATCCATACCAAGTGGTCCAGCACGGGTTGCTTGACCATCTCAGAAAAAATTAATATTTACTGGGTAAATTCCCCAACGTTTAGTAGTCACAAAAATATTTTTTAAAAAATTGTTTATTATTTTGAAATGGCGGCCATATTTGTTCCAGGCCGCATGCGTTTTTTCGCATTTGCAAGCATCTAAATTTTTTACAATTATTCAGTAGTAGATTGTCCTATGCCTTTCAGATAACATGCATTTAGTTCAACACACTCTGGGCTACAAATCAACATCATTATCACTTAACTGAATGTATTCTTTAATATATTTTTGATAGTGCAAAGTTATCAGCCACAAATTAAAAAAATTCAATTTTTGAGCAGTGGTTTTCCAAAGAAAGATTAATTTCTCAGCTTTCATATTTTTCTGCTCTTACACTGTATAGTTTAGTTACTTTTTATAGAGTATCGATGGTGAGCAGCTTACACTTAAAAAATACACTATTTAAAGAAATGGATTTTTTAATTTTTCCGTTTTGTGGCCTGCAGTATCTTTGTTGGGTGACAGACAAAAATCTGAAAATTTCACAGTTAATAGACCTTTATGATATCAAGCTTCAGTATAAATTTTAACTTTGAGTTTCAACATCTGCGATATCTGGTAGGCTAATCAAATAAAGTATACCAGTTGCATATTGTAACACACCACATTACACTAGCTAATGATTATTTTTCGAAACAGTGCTGTGGTAATTCTTTCAGCAGGCTAACAATTGCATCTGCAAGGCTATAAAAGTCTGATTGTTGTCTTCCTCCTTACACCAACAATTGTCTTCTCACTCTTATTTAGCTAGAAGTTCTTGAAGTTGCAGGCGAAAAATGGTGTCTCAGTGTTCTGTTGTTGTTATTAATGAAGCATGTCATAAAAGTGTGTATGGAGTGTATCCTAAAGTTATTAGTTTAAAGTTTAATCGAAGATTACAGTGAAGAAGAAAAAGCGTTGTTTTACTTGTCAAATCAACATGCAAGTGCTATGAAATGAAATAGTTAAAAATATTTCATCACCTTTTTGGTCAGTCTTGCATGGACCCTTTTGAGAAACATAAGAAGCCTATAACAGAAGGTCTGCGAGAAATAACATTTGATCATTATTCTAAAAATAAAAGCCCTTTCGTCAATCTCATACCAGGAAAATCATTGTGTCCAATATGTTATTCTAAGATATTTGTAACTCAGAAAGAAAGGATAGTTGAAACCTCAGATAGAGAATTTTGTGACTTCGCAACAATTAAAAAAGTAGATACAGCTTGTGAAATCCTGGCTATATCGCCTGCTAGTAAAATTAGAAAACTAAGTCAAGATAAAAGACCAAGTGCCTTGAATACAAAAATTCAGAAAGTGGCAGCTACAGTCAAAAGAATTTGGAAGTTTCATTTCAAAATACAATTTGTACTAAAACAGATGGAAGTTCTGAAATTTCGCCAACCGAAGGTGATGATTTGATAGAAAAACTAAAAACTAAATGCAGTTCTTCAAACAAAGAGGATAAAATTAAGATTATCAGTTTACTGCCGAAATCTTGGAGTCGAGCAAAAGCTAGTGATGAATTTGAGTCAGAAGGTCTTGTTAAGTTAACAAGGCAATTAGTAAAAGAACAGCGAATTTTACTAGCATTACAAAATAAAAGTGCATATAATTTATTAGATGAAAATACAATCTATAAAGTTGTTAAGTATTACGATGCCGACAATAACAGCCGTTTGATGTCTGGCAAAAAAGACTGTATTTCTGAAAGAAAATGGTTCTAAGATTCAAAGACAAAAAGGTTAATGTTGTGTAATTTAAATGAACTATTCACTGAATTTAAAAAAGAAAATCATGACATTAAAATTGGAAGATCAAAGTTTTGCGAGTTGAGACCAAGATGGTGTATTGTTGCAGGGGCATCTGGCACCCATAATGTTTGTTTGTATCATCAGAACGTAAGGTTGATGATAGATGGGGCCAATCTTAGAGTTGACAATAAAGACCTTTTGGAAGTTATGGTATGCAATATTGACAGTTAAAATTGTATGATCAAGGGAAAATGTGAAGATTGTCCAGGCAAACAAGCCTTATTTGACAAGTTTGAAGAATCCGAAGAAGACGACTGGATGCCTGACAATATAAAATACAAGCAGTGGGCGACACAAGACAGAACTGAAATGGTGACAGTCATAAAATCACGAGAAGAGTTTTTTGAAGTGTTGGTGGCTAACCTTGAAAATCTAAAAATGCATCATTTTATTGCAAAAGCTCAAAGTAAATTTTTGAAAGACAAAAAGGCAAACCTTGGCAGCTGATGAATGCTTAGTTCTTGCTGACTTTTCGGAAAATTATTCCTTTGTTGTTAAAGATGAAGTACAAGGGCACCACTGGGTAAACAAACAGGCCACAGTTCATCCATATGTATTCTATTATAGAGATGAAGATAAACTAATGAGCCACAGCTTTTGTGTCATAAGTGACTACCTTGAACACAACACTTCAGCAGTGCACATTTTTCAACTAAAATTAACAAACTACGTTAAACAGCACCACCGTTCCATAAGAAAGCTGATTTACTTTTCGGGTGGGGAAGCAAATCAATTTAAAAACAAAAAAAATTATTAACATCTCCTTTCATAAAGAAGATTTTGGGTTTGATGTAGAATGGCACTTTTTCTTCATGCCATGGGAAGAATGCGTGTGATGGTGTTGGGAATACAACAGAGTGAGCTGTCATAAAAGCAATTCTGCAGCGGACCGATGACAATCATATCATAACACCTCACGAAATGTTTGAATTCTGTAAAAAACATATCAAAGGAAATACCTATGTTGTTGTACAATTTGAGGAAATACAAGTAGTCTATGACAGTGTCTTGAAGGAAAGGTATAACACTTGTCAGAAGATTAAAGGCACTCGATCTTTTCATTGTTTTGTACCCCATTCACACAACTTACTGAAATGTAACATCACATAAACTTCGCCTGATAGTGTACTTTATCGGTGTGGAAAACTTGTACAACTGGTTCTACGAAATAAAGACGCAGTGGCTTGTGTTTGCGATGAACAGTGGTGGGTTGGCGAAGGTGATAATATTGACTGTCAAAACCAAGATGTACATGTTGTATTTCATCATCCTCCAGGACCAAGAACGTCTTTTAAAAACATTGAGAAGAATCAAGTTTGGATGCCACTTAAAAAATGCACGAGGGAAGCTGTCTCCCATGGAATTTGCAACTGTGACTGGGCGAACTTATAATGTAACGCCCAAACAGAGTGAACAAATTTCTCAAATGTTCAATGAGCGATGTACTAAAAACGTATAACGAGAGAACAATATAATGTAATCAGTAGGCTTATTTTCAATAAAAAAAGTAAGTAATCATAGATATGATTAAATTATATACTGTAACTGATATATTTTATTCCATAAGCCTAGATGTCGCAGATGTTAAAAAACGTATTTTCGACTCGTGTTTGTGATTTTTTTCCACAACTTCCAATTGAATCTTAAGGTGAAATTTATACTGAAGTTTGATATCATAAAGGCCTATTAACTGTGAAATTTTCAGATTTTTATCTGGTCCTCCAACAAAGATATTGCAGGCCACAAAAGGAAGCTGTCTCCCATGTGAATGCCCGAATGCAGTAAACTATAAAAACGCATGTGCAGGGCAAGACAGGCAGGACAACACGCATACAAACACCACATAAAATACCTATATGAATATTATGTTTTGATAATGAGAATAAATTCTCGTAAAACGTCATATTAAGCATGGAAAAAAGATGTAACTAATGCGGTGTTTCATTACTTAAATCATGACTGGCACAGTTGCAGGCCTTCCAAAAAAACACTGAATATGGTGAATGAAATTAAGTAACGACACTTGTTAAATGAGTGTTGTTTATGTAAATATGAGGGGCCACTTTCTTCATGAGGGCAAATTAAAACAATTGCTCGCACATTTTCAAATAATTTTAGTTACTCTTTATGTCCTCTCACTATAGCTCACAAACCTAATTGTGGTGAACACGTTGAGGTTCTGCTCTCGCTATGTACAGTTTCACCCACTGTTGTTTCCATTTCCCTTTCTTTTCAAGCAGCACAGCCGACATTAATGTATGCTGTTGTTAATTGTTCGGCAACAATTATGTTTAAAAATTTTACAATCATGTAATAGCTCCAGGGAAGTAGTCTGGTCAAAGTAGTCTGACGAAATCTTTGACAAAACATATGTTTTGTCGCCCAGCAGTTAACACTACATTGCTGACGTCACACAAACATGTGCTCAGGCCCGTAATTATCGTTGGCCACGGTCCTGCGGTGGGTCGGAGCTGCTATGAGCTGCCCAACTCACCTTCGGCGCACTCGTCGTTTAGGCCGCACCTGATGTGAGAACCGTGCCGACCCTCAACCGTTCGTAGTTCTTTTACTCTTGATGACGATGGTGGAGACAGTCAGGGAAAGGTCGAGCATTTTATTCGAATTGACACGGCTTGAAAACAGAAGATTTTATTCAGACATGTCGGAGCGAAAGACTACGAAGAGACAAATCGGTTAACATACTTTGTTTCCACATTGGGCCATTTTCTGGGGTAACTGAGTAGTAAGAAAGTAAGCCTTTATTTTGAAAAAGAGCATCGTACCACACTTAGCCACTATTGTCTTGTATACAGTTCTTAAAGGGGTTAGATATTTCAAATACATCATCACAGTACATATTTTCTCTTATGAAACGTGTTTTAAATAATCTATTAGAGCACAGAAGGAATGGTTCAAATGGCTCTGAGCACTATGGGACTCAACTGCTGAGGTCATTAGTCCCCTAGAACTTAGAACTAGTTAAACCTAACTAACCTAAGGACATCACACACATCCATGCCCGAGGCAGGATTCGAACCTGCGACCGTAGCGGTCTCGCGGTTCCAGACTGCAGCGCCAGAACCGCGCGGCCACTTCGGCCGGCCACAGAAGGAATAAAGAGGTACATAAATACAATTCTAGAAGAAAAATTATTTCCATTAAAAGTGACATTCGCTCAGAAAGGGTTGAATGATTACGCTACTAGATTATTTGGGCGCCTACGTACCCAGTGATGCCTGGGAAAGAGCAGAGCTAAATTAGAATGGAAGCTCAAGTCAAATTTTCATCAGTGTAATTAATTGTATTCTAAATGAAACAAAAAATATATTTGGGAGCTTGGGCGCTCAGAAACTCAACAGTAGCGTCCTAACCCGAAGTAAGAGATCACTTGGAACCGTGTTGCATAATTAGCGCGAAATTATTAGACACAGCGAAATTTAAACAGGGGTTACTAAAGTAACATCTAAAATGATTCTCTCCACGCCATTACGTTCGGTCGTAGAAGTGAGTCCTTGGACGTGTAAGTCTCCCTATAGTGTCGTAAGAAACTAGACAAGAAAATCGAGGATGCTGGCATAACGAATGGCGCCATGTTTTGCTCTAGTGCGTCGCGATTAAGTATCAAAGGTAGGAGTGTTCGATATTAAGTTCGTTTTGACATCAGCGCAGGACCCAAGCTCAACTGGCCAAACATAGAGAGGAAATAGGTGACGGTCTGTCAGGAACCATCTCTCCGTCAGCCTTGAAGTAGTATACGACGTCGTGCTGAACATTAATGCCTTCGAATTTTTTATGTAAGAACTCTTGAAGTTTATTGAATAAAACAAACGTTATTAACATTCTACATCTTTATTCTTATTGTCTACATACACTATGTGATCAGAAGTATCCGGACACCCCCAAAAATACGTTTTTCATATTAGGTGCATTGTGCTGCCACCTACTGCCAGGTACTCCATATCAGCGACCTCAGTAGTCGGTAGACATCGTGAGAGCGCAGAATGGGGCGCTCCGCGGAACTCACGGACTTCGAACGTGGTCAGGTGATTGGGTGTCCCTTCTGTCATACGTCTGTACGCGAGATTTCTATACTCCTAAACCTCCCTAGGTCCACTGCTTCCGATGTGATAGTGAAGTGGAAACGTGAAGGGACACGTACAGCAGAAAAGCGTAAAGGCCGACCTCGTCTGTTAACTGACAAGAGACCGCGGACATTTGAAGAGGTCGTAATGTGTATTAGGCAGTCATCTATCCGGACCATCACACAGGAATTCTAAACTGCATCAGGATCGACTGCAAGTAGATACATCAGAAAACGTTTTGCATCACCCCGGTTCCCAGAACTCCTGAACATAGACGTTGACTGTGGATGTTTTATCGCAGACACAGTCGCTTCGACTGTTCAGAGATGCCACTAAACACGCCCAAAGATGTAAACAACCATGCATGAGAAGCGCCTATGAGACAGACGGGGTTCGACACCCGATCAGTTTCTGTCATTCCACCAAGGAGGTGGTACACGGCTCGTGTTGCCTTTAGTTCAACCATTCTTAGACGGTCAATACCGCGGTTTGATCGCGTCGGCATTGTTACTTTGTGGCAGGAAGGGCTCTCAACAAGGGAAGTGTCCAGGCGTCTCGGAGTGAACCAAAGCGATGTGTGGACATGGAGGAGATACAGAAAGACAGAAACTGTCGAAGAGATGCCTCGCTCAGGCTACTACTGCAGTGGATGACCGCTACCTACGGATTATGTCTCGGAGGAACCCTGACAGCAACGGCACCACGTTGTATAATGCTTCACGCGCAGCCACAGGACGTCGTGATAAGACTCAAACTGCGTGGAATAGGCTGCACGATGCGCCACTTCATTCCCGACGTCCATAGCGAGGTCCATCTTTGCAACCACGACACCATGCAGCGCGATACAGATGGGCCCAACAACATGCCGAATGGACCGCTCAGGATTGGCATCACAGTCTCTTCACCGATGAGTGTCGCGTATCCCTTCAACCAGACAATCGTCGGAGACGTGTTTGGAGGCAACCCGGTCAGGCTGAACGCCTTAGACATACTGTCCAGCGAGTGCAGCATGGTAGAGGTTCCCTGATGTTTTCGGGTGCCATTATGTGGGGCCGACGTACGCCGCTGGTGGTCATGGAAGGCGCCGTAACGGCTGTGTGATTCGTGAATGTCATCCTCCGATCGATAGTGCAACCAGATCGGCAGTATATTGGCGAGGCATTCGTCTTCGTGGACGACAATTCGCGCCCCGATCGTGCACATCTTGTAAATGACTTCCTTCAGGATAACGACATTGCTGGGCTAGAGTGGCCAGCATGTTCTTCAGACGTGAGACCCTATCGAACATGCCTGGGATAGATCTAAAAGGGCTGTTTATGGACGACGTGACCCACCAACAACACTGACGGGTTCTACGCCGAATCGCCGTTCAGGAGTGGGGACAATCTGGACCAACAGTGCCTTGATGAACTTGTGGACAGTATGCCACGAAGAACACAGGCATGAATAAATGCAAGAGGACGTGCTACTGGGTGTTAGAGGTACCGGTGTGTACAGCAATCTGGACCACCCCCTCTGAAGGTCTCGCTGTATGGTGGTACAACATGCAATGTGTGGTTTTCATGAGCAATAAAAAGGGCGGAAATGATGTTTATTTTGATCCCTATTACAATTTTCTGTACAAGTTACAGAACTGTCGGAACAGAGGTGATGCAAAACTATTTTTGATGTGTGTACTATGACAAGCGGGAGGTGAGAAAACTTGGATTTCATGACCGAGCGGCTCCCGACGTCTCGCGGTGTAAGAAGCGTAAACATTGGACGATTGAACAGTGGGAAAACGTGGTGTGGTGTGACGAATCACGGTGCACAATGTAGCGAGCCGATGGCAGGGTGTGGGATGGCGAATTCCCGGTGAACGTCATCTGCCAGCGTGTGTAGTGCCAACAGTAAAATTCGGAAGCAGTGGTGTCATGGAGTGGTCGTGTCTTTCATGGAGGGCGCTTGCAACCCTTGTTGTTTTGCGTGGCGCTATTACAGCACAGGCCTACATTGATGTTTTAAGCACCATCTTGCTTCCCAATGCTGAAGAGCAATTTGGGGATGGCGATTGCACGGCTAGTGGTGGAGTGGTTACACGGCAATAAAATCCGTGTAATGGTCTGGCCTGCACAGAGTCCCGACCTGAATCCTCACCTTTGGGATGTTTTGGAACGACGATTTCGTGCCAGGCCTCACTGACTGACATCGTTACCTCTGCTGAGTGCAGCACTCCGTGAAGAATGGGCTGCCATTCACCAAGAAACCGCCCAGCACCTGATTGAACGCAAGCCTGCGAGAGTAGAAACTGTCATCAAGACTAAGAGTGGGCCAACATCATATTGAATTCCAGCATTACCGATGGAGGGCACCACGAACTTGTCATTTTCAACCTGGTGTCCGAATACTTTTGATCACATAGTGTATTTGCAGCCCTCTGCCGGCAGAGGACTCAGAATTGTTGTGTGTAACATGGCGGTGTGTAACGTAACTATGTCGATGCGTGAGAAATAGCTTGCTGTAATCGAGTTTCGAATTCGAAAACTTCAGCACATGGAGCACTGCATCTGCAATAATCCGACGCCTTGATTTCATGCTCATCGATCACGTCCATACAGTCAGACTACGCCAGATCCGATTTTCATCTGTTTCTAAAACAAAGAACACCTTCGAGGATTTCACTTAGATTGTGATGAAGCGGTGCAAGCAGAGGTGAAGTTGTGTTTCCGCCAACACAGTCAGACCGTTCACAGCGACAGTATCGACAAAGTTGTCTCTTGTTGGGTGAAAAGGGTTCGTCGCCAAGGTGACTGCATTGCGAAATAAATATTTATACATGACAAACGATGTAGAAGGTTAATAAAGTTGGTTCCATCTAAAAATGTTTAAGAGTTTTCTCATTTAAAAAATGCGGAGGTATTACTTTTCAGCACGCCTGTGCAGGAAAGCTCCGGGAATTTCAATGCGGGTCGCCGGACGGTTACCTTCACCATTGGCCACCGAGCACAACTGAGTAGCTTACTTCTAGCGTGGACTGCAAAATATCCGAATATCGTGGTAGCATACTGATATCTACGTGAAACGACTTGACTGCTGTAGCGTATTTTGTTTGGGGGTCACGAATAATATTCGGAGGGCAACGTTAAGTAACGGAATATCATTACTTTCATATAACTTACGCGATGAAAGCAGCAAACGGCAGGAAAGATAAAAGACAAAATAAGGAAGTACATCTTTAGCCGTTGTTAAAGCACGTAGATGTAATGTTGGGACTATTCTTTATGTACTTAAACGAAGCATAGTTGCTACTTTGAACAGATTTTAATCAGTTGCTTCTCCTAATTTACCTCATTTTCTTGCTTATTCTTACGTGTGTTAAGTGAAAATTTTCATTCGCCTCAGACCATCATGAACGACTTGTTTCATAAAGTCCTACCGGTTTCCGTAATTAAGGACCTCTTTCACTGTTAGGATTCAAGCACCCATTACAAGCTATTTAATTAGAGACGTTGATTAGTAAAACTCTGAGAGGTGTAAATAAATACATCCATAAATGCAATGACGTATGACTGCAATCCGTTGCTCACCTCGACACCACTACACACGAGCGATTTGCAAAGCAATTTCAACTAACATTACAAACGCCACTGTGTCGAGTTGTTATGCTACCGAAAGAACTGCAGTGGTGGGTGACCTCAGCACCCCCCACGAATATATACAGAAAATTAAATTTTAAAAAATTTGTGAACTCAATCCGGGTTCGAAACATAGATTTTTCGTCAATCTCGTCAATACTGTGCTTACACAGAGCAGTATAATGGTTACCGAATATAAAAGTCTGTAGGTTGGAATGTCGCTGGCCGTCGTATGCGCGGTTGGCCAGCTACGTACAATAATTTCTTTGCGCAATTTTTACCATTTCCTTTTCGACGCTGCCGTAGATTTTGCATTCGCTCGGCATTGGACTTTCTAGGCTTTTTGGGTTCCTTTCGACGTGCGCTTTCTTTTGACACGCGTTTTCTATAATCCAGAGCATATTTACGAATCATATTGACGACATACTTCTTTATTCCTTAATTTCCAATTTAATACCGATTTTCCAAATTTTTCTGGCGACTATTTGTTCTTACTTTGGGTTCTAGTAGTGCTCCGCAAGCTCCTCACACGGACACCCGAATCAGTGTCCTAGCTACACTCTCTTTCACGCTACACGAATTTATTACTCTCTGACTGATAACAAATAGTGCGCGACAAAAAGTGACCATTGTTTACGCGTTTGATTATATGAAATGACAAGAGACTTGAGTGTAACTATATGATAAATTTGTCCTCAACAATTAAATTAGGAATTTCCACATGATATTACGTTAGGTCAGTCTGTTTGGAACGTTGAAAACTTAAATAATGCTTGTAATCGTTTCATAAACAACTCAATATTACCAAACGGAGCCCAGTATATCGTAACTATTACTATGAACTTTCCATCAATTGTACTTTCGTAGCGCAAGCTTCAAAATGCTGATCATTCAAAATCAGAGGGCGTCAGTCTTTTTCTAATATATATTTGTATTACTTTTTAATATAAAAGGCAGCCCTAGCCACGACACATTTCTCTCTGAATAACTACACATTCTAACGGAAAGTTCTTACTCAACGTGGGGAAAGCGAAACGAAACGAGACTATACAACCAGTATTTAACATCTACACAAACGAGTTGCAACCACGCAGTTATATTGCCACACATCGCATGCGATTATCAGTGTCTAAGAGAAATTCAAGCCATCAGCTATCGATCACAGAGATCTGTAGACAGATCGCACGACCTGACGACAGATTGCTGCGATCCGACGCTCTTGTCTGGGACCCCTAAGGAAACTAGAAATGTGACGTTCATATGGTGGGCGACTGAATGGCCCGTTGTTTTACTGAAGCACCACCTTGCTTGATGTACCGAAATTAAATATTCCGGCATCAAGTTAAATTAACTGAAAGCACGTACTTGTACAACCTACCACTGCAACGTTAATAATTATGGAACAAGTGTGAGAACTTACCTTTTCACAATTGCAGTCGTGACAGATCTGTGAGCGATATAATTCCATTACGTGAAGTAGTAACTGTAGTAGCACGGAAAGAAAACTATCCAGTATTTCGTTAATTGGAAGTATTAAAAAAAAACTGTACTTTCGCAGTGTAACACGGTTTCACGAGTGGCGGTTAGAATCGCCTTTAGTCACAGCTGAGGGCATATTAGTACACACAAGCTTGCTATCCTTTCGTTATGTGGAAATAGAAAACATATGTGGCAAAGTCTGAAGAAACACAAGAAACAAACCCAAAATCTTCGACCCTTTCTTAATCATCATGCAAACCAATAATAAATAGTTACTAATTAGATAACCTCTGGCCATAGATGATGTACAACAGTAGTGCCAACTGAACTTTCACATTTTGTAAATAGTATATTTGAAAATACCCATTCACTGTAAAAACATTACAGACAAACTGACGTGAAATAATTACTCTTACAAGAACTCTTCCCTTATATGTGAACTCATGAGCTACCAAAAAGTAAAATTTTCCCTGCTGTGCTAAATGAAAAACTGCATTTCCACTGAGCTGCTCCCTATTTTCTTCTCTGCAGTAGTTACTGTGAAGATAAAATTCGCATCATGTATACAAAAACAGTGAAACATATCAAGTAAACTAGCACTACCAAGGTCCCCGTATCCTACGTTTTTTTTTCCTTACAATATGCGGAAGATTCCAAAATATATGACAATAGACACTGGCTACTCATGTTCGTATGGGGTTCCCATTGTTATGTTGCTGCCTCCTCGCCATCTCGGCTAGAAATATTGGTGTTAGGGGAAAATACATTACAGTGTAATAATGGCTTCAAAACTACACTACAGGTATCTCTTACACTTATCACCATTATTTTTTAACCCACTACGCCTCTAACACTTGGAACAGCAACATATAAGGAAAAAAAGTCTGTTGAATGTGTAAAGGCGGGGAAATAGATATTTAAATATTTATTCAGATGGCATTTAAATGGCACGATTTAGAAATTAATTCATCCATTCATTTAAGATGAAGCAATGGGAGTCCAGATTTCAATCAGTTGCTTCTCCTAATTTACCTCATTTTCTTACTTATTCTTAGGCGTGTTAAGTGAAAATTTAGTCCATCTCAGACCAGCATGAATGATAGGGAACGAAAACTTTGGGAAAGCAAGACAGCCGCACTTGCTAGCTGAAACTTTTGTACAGTCCTATGAAGAATGCTTGAATGATATGATTGGCAGAGTTGTGCTAATGAAATGCAGTGATTGCCTCAATCTGACGAACTATCTTTGATATGTATCAAGGTTTCATAAATCATCCTTTTCGTCAGAATAACAGAGAATCCGATCACCACCACATGAGCAAGAATATTCCCTCCTCTTCTGCAGATACACAGTATTTTAGAAGGGGGAGAGGGAGTTGCAGACTAACATTAGTGGTTTTTCACTTAAGCATTGATGGCAAACTATACTTTGCTCAATCCCTCTTTTAGTCATTTAACCGACAGATCGTTAAATTTCCACATATTTTCTGGTGAACTCAAGCACAGAAAATCACATGGCTATTTGTCGCTTTGTGATGATATACCGTGAACACGACTCTGGTGTTCAGAACTGAAGCACACAAGAAATTAGAGCATATTTTTACGAATATGACATAATCAATGTCAAAAAGTTACCTCTACATGCAGTGTGGCATAGTTTCCACGAGATAGAAACTATTGGCAGTATATCCCATCTCAGAAAATGAGATGAACAAGCTGTGTGTCATTAAGGAGACGATGAATGTGTGGAAGTCTTCCACACGGTCCTCTCTCAGGGAATCAGTTGTCGCCGGCCGGAGTGGCCGAGCGGTTCTAGGCACTACAGTCTGGAACCACGCGACTGCTACGGTCTCAGGTTCGAATCCTGCCTTGGGCATGGATGTGTGTGATGTCCTTAGGTTAGTTAGGTTTAAGTAGTTCTAAGTTCTAGGGGACTGATGACCTCAGCAGTTGAGTCCCATAGTGCTCAGAGCCAAATGAGCCAATCAGTTGTCCTCTGCCGGTTCCGCATTGGCCATACATAGCTAATGCATGGTTACCTACTCCGTCGCGAGGAGCCACCTCAGAGTTGCTGTGGCTCCCAAATGACAGTCATCCACCTCTTGCTGAACTGCCCACTTTTAGCTGCTCTTCAGCGGACTTTCAACTTTCCCAGCTCCGTACCTTCGGTGTTAGGTGACGATGCCTCAGCAGCAGCTTTAGTTTTACGTTTTATCTGTAAGAGTGGGTTTTATACTTCTATGCAGGTTTTAGCGCATGTCCTTTGCCCCTGTGTCCTCCACCCTAGTGCTTTTAGGCTGGAAGTTTTGATGTGTTGCAGAGTGGCTGGCTTTTCCTTTTTATTCTCGTGGTTGGCTAGCCACTGTAATCTGATTTCTTGTTTTACTCTCTTCTGTTTGTAGAGTCTCTGTTATTTTCTTGTCCTCATTTGTTCCTTTTAGTGTTTGTTGCCTTTCCTTCCTTCTTGTGGTTTTTCCATTCTTTCTGTTTCGTGTTATATGTCTCGTCCATTTTATTCTCACACTTGTGGCATTGTTTTATTAGGAACAAGGGACCGATGACCTTGTAGTTTGGTCCCTTCCCCCCCCCCCCCCCCCCCCCCTCCCTCTTTTAAACCAACCAACCAACCAAAATGAGATGCGTGTGGGTCTACAAATGTCTTTGGTGGTGCTTTGTAGACCTAAGTTAGTCTCCCAATGAATCCCAGAAATGATCTGAGCAATTTGGATCCAGAGATCTTGCTTGTCTGTCGATACCATGGACATTTCAGTAGTCTTGACCAATTGCACCTCTGGAAATTTGTTCCATGGTGTCAGTAACTCATCTCTGTAGATCTAGACATTGAGGGTTTTCCAACTTCCAATGAGCATGTGAAGCTCTATATGAGGACCCCTCATGATACCTTCGCACATTAAGACCCCTCCATCACACTGGTCCATTTCTGTGACATCCCTATGATTGTATATATCAGTTTCCACCTTGATGAGCATGCATCAAGAATCAGTAGCAAATAATTGTGTGATTGATTCATCTCTCAATAAGACTCCTCCTCCATTCATGTACATAGAGTGAGGTGATGCACTTGGGAACAATTGTGTTCAGAACCCCACCTAGTTATCCAGATTTAGGTTATCTGTGGTTCTCCTAAATCACCTACTGCAAATATTGGAATGGTGTCTTTGTGGAGGACATAGTCCACCCTTGCCCATTTTGAGCTTGTGTTACATATCTAGTGACCATCATTGATGGGACATTCTACCATAAACTTCGTTCCTCTTCATTATTACGTGGTCTAATCCACAATCAATTGGCATATCTATGCATTGCTGTGAGCAGTACATACATTGTGAGGTGTCTGTGATGCAGACGTAATGCTTTGAGCCACCATTGTGAAGATTTGGTGAAATGAAACTCTTGGGACAACTGCAAGCTCTGTATGCTAACTGAATTTTGCGCTGCAGTTTTAGCTATATATTTGTAATGATTACTCCTGTTTGAACTTGGAAGGAGGGTAGAAGGTTAGGGCTCAACATCCTCTTTTTTCCTATTACAAATTTAAAACAATGTAACTACTCCATAAATTGACCAATATCTGGCTTTAGCTGCACTACAAAATACAATGAAATCTTCATTGCTTGCAGATGTTTTCCATAGCAGTGCACAGATCCCTCAAGAATGGAAGGTAAGGAAGATTAGGATTGTGTGTCCCGTGAATGATGGAGTAGCCACAAACGGAACACAAATGAGAACTGGGGAGGGATGGAGAGTGATATTGGCTGCATCCTTTTCCAAAGATCTAACCCAGCGATTGCCTAACAGGATTGGGAGAAACAACAGAAAACCAAAAACTGAATTGCGAGATTGCTTGAACCCTGGTCCCCTCGAATGATTGTCCAGCATCTCACCGTTGCTGTGCATCACTCAATTTATCTGAACTTGTACTGTCCTACAGCAAAAATGTACTTTGTCTCTGACCTGACATCAAAACTTAGAACTGTAATTTTGTGACACATTAATTTTTGATAAGATGGTGTTCTGTGTTTGACCATCTTCTAGATGCCAGAATATTCTACATTGTGCAATAGGGATGAAATGAGGTCTTTCTAGCATTATATTCTACACTTCATCGTGGGCAGCTGTTCACATCCAAAGTGTAAACATTACAGAACTGGAAGTGTCTCATTCAATTACCCTCTTTTATCATGTCTTGACTGCAATTATAATAATTAATAGTGCCTTATGTGTAAGGTGGGCTAAGTGTAATGAGAAAATGGTTAAGTCAGCAGTGTGCAATAGCACTGCAAATGCTAGTGTTGAAGCTCCTATATAGGAAACAAAACTTTCATTTTTGGGGTCAGTAATTTACTGTAATTGCACACCTGTTCTTATCCCATTTGGGCAGAAATATGTTTCAAAGTATTGGCCAAGGGAAATGGTAAAATGCCTCAGACACTGTACAGATATTTGGGAGAAATATGGTTCAGATCCATGTCTATCCATTATGAGTAAAGCTCTCCTTGAATGACTTCATGCTGGATTAGTTTCTTGAAGAATGCTATGATAAGGCCCATCACTTCCTTATCAGACTGAGGTAAAGGTCTGCCTCTAATGACTTCATCTCAAATCTTCTTCATTTAATATATTCTAATAAGGACCCACTTCATCTCAAATCTTCTTCATTTAATATATTCTAATAAGGATCCACATGGCAGCTATTTTGAGAATGAAGGTGTTTGTCATAGAGGTTAGACTCAGAGTTAAGATTTATTTCTTCTGAATCCATAAAATTTTGTGCTGGTTAAAGATCATCATGGACCCTAAGAGGCAATTATGTTCATGGCCCAAACCAAAGAAGGCATGCTTAAAAAAGAAAAATAGTCTTCTAGTTTAAACAGTATGTGCAGTACCATTCAGAAAGAAAACAGTCTAGACTGCTTGGTCTGTTGCATAAATGTGAAGGAACAACCCAGTTCTTGGCTTTTGCAGGGTGTCACTATCTCACAAATTTTTTCAAGGCAGTATATTTCTTGGTGGTGGTGGTGGTGGTGGTGGTGGTGGTGGTGGTGGTGGTATCATAATCATCATCTGCTCTAATGAAACTTCCACAGGCTGTGCCATAGGATGTATATATTATGTATCCAGCAACACTGCGTGCATAATCTCCTTGGATGGCAGTTAGTAGAGTTTGGGATGAGTTTCAGAAAAAAGTTGGTATAATGATTCCTTCCAACAACATCAGAATGAAATATACGTCTATATAGACACTATGCAATCCACTATACGGCGCATGGTTGAGGGTACCCTGTGCCACTACTAACCATTTCCTTTCCTGCTCTACTCACAAATAGAGAGGGGAAAACAATGGTCCATATGCCTCTGTATGAGCACTAATTTCTCAAATCTTGCCTTTGTGGTCCTTATGCACAATGTATGCTGGCAGCAGTAGAATAATACAGCAGTCAGCTTCAAATGCCAGTTCTCTAATTTTTCTCAGAAGTGTTTCTTGAAAAGAATATCATCTATACTCCAGGGATTCCCATTTGAGTTCCCAAAGCATATCTGTAACAGTTACTATGTTGTTTGAACCTCCTTGTAACAAATCTAGTAGCCCATCTCTGAATTGCTTTGATGTCTTCCTTCAGTCCGACCTGGTACACTTGAGCAGTACTCAAGAATAGGTTGCACTAATGTGCTATATGCAGTCTCCTTGACAGGTGACCCATTCTTTCCTAAAATCTACCAGTAACCCTAAGTTGACCATTCACTTTCGCTACCACAGTTTTCACTTGCTAATTCAATTTCATATCGCTTTGCAACGTTACACCCAGATATTTAAACAACTTAACTGTGTCAATCAGGACACCAATAAAACTGTAACTAAACAATACCGGTTTGTTCTTTCTACTCATCCACATTAATGTACATTTCTGTGCATTTAGAGCTAGTTGCCATTCATCACACCAAATAGAAATTTTGTCTCAGTCTGGAACTATTCTTAAAAATAAATAGCTATTTTCAGAGCTTTCTGTATGCTTACGTAACTTTTTGTGAGTGAGTGATGGTTTGATCAACAATTTGCTGTATAACTAAAAGAAATTTATAAGATGACTGTACAAAGCTTTAATTCTCCTACAACTGTGCAAATTTTGCAACTTGCTGTTTCTTTTGATTTAAAAATGATGGAAGTATCCTCTGTATTGCATTATGCATAAACACTTCATGTGTTCTCCCTTTATGACACTTTCATCAGACCACACTTCAGGTTTGGCACCCTTCCCATCAGTAGATCTTCACTCTGCTGTAGAACTCTTGCTGCACTCATCAGTAGAACTAAGTAACTTTGAGGAACACTTGATGTCAGGCTACACATCCAAATATTTTGGTTCCACCCCTATGGGTCCTACGACTTTTCTAATGGCTTATTTCTGTTTCTGCCTCTGGCAGTAACTTGTTAATATGAAAACAAATCAAGTTGCAACATGATTCAGAGTTCACATTAAACTAGAAGTCCCTCATAACTGATTAAGTCAGGCACAAAACAATGATGTCCAATAGGGCTGAGCACAGTAAAACACTGTTGTGTTCAAACTAATCTTAGGTTATTTATGGCACAATTTTTTTTTTTTGTAGGCATGCTATTGAGAATTTGGCAGTGTTTAATGCAGTAATTCAATGGACTCGTTTATGTGCCAAACTTTTATGTTGTGGTATCAAAGAGTTTGAGGCCCTTATTGTGCACTGTCACAAGTGACAATTTTGTGTGGCAAGAAGAGGGACATCTCAAGGTATTGACAGTCTGATAATACAGAACATGTGTTAGCTTACTTGTGGCCACTTTCCAATGATACTGACATTAAGCAGTGAATGTTATCCTCTGTGGTCTTCACCAATGACTATCACGATTTATTTACACAGTAGCTTATCATCGTACATTCACCAAACATTGGCAGCCCATACAGCTCAGAGGTTTCTGACCACAACAATGATGACAATGACAACAACAACAACAACAACAATGTATTCATGCATGAAAATAAAATGAGAATGGTATTTTTACTTCTGATATTGTTGGAAGTTGAATGCACTTACATCACTGCATATCTGCAAATTAAAACAATATACCTCCTGTATCCATATGTCTCCCCTTAACCATTAATGGTAAGTAATGATGGTATTAAAACAGTGTACTTCCCGTATATTCTTCATTTATTCTTTTTTCAAAGATTGCTGATGTTGATGTTAGTGACACAGAGCAAAAGAACACTTGAAATACTTCTGAACAGTGTGCTGAAATCTACAGAAAACTAATGTTTTGTGCCTTGTGTTGTTATCTGTTACATAGGTTGCCATCTAAAACAGTTGCATGTTTTCAGGTCTCTGGGGAAGATCAGATGGAGGTGGGCCATGCAGTCTGTTCTGCTTAAGTGGCCCGATGCTGTCATCCTCAGAAGGAAAGAAAGATAGAATTTTCTCTACATTCCAGACAGAGCAATGATGACTGCAATCATGAATACCAA
Organism: Schistocerca americana; assembly: GCF_021461395.2. Taxonomy (NCBI): domain Eukaryota; kingdom Metazoa; phylum Arthropoda; class Insecta; order Orthoptera; family Acrididae; genus Schistocerca; species Schistocerca americana. The sequence goes on from NC_060130.1 coordinate 445,313,689, forward strand.
AAAGCAGTACTCTATCTTTCAGTCAAGAGTTATCTAGAACTGGAGCAAGTTAGTTGTTTCACTTACGTAAAACATAAATCTAGAGTAATATTAGAGGAAATAATTTACAAATTATTCCATTCTTTGAGTTATCTAGCCATACCAGTGATGTAATTTAGAAAGTCTCTCCTTTTGCATGTACTCTCGGTTTTTATAAATTTCAGCAGCATTTATCAGATTTAATATTCATTTTGAGACATAAGAAATTCTCCATTCTCATTGTAGACAAACGTGGTTTTTAAATTTTTGTGTAAGAGTTCTTCACGTTCAAAACAGCAGTGCACAATCTGATTAGAGAGCCAACTGTTGAGTTTTTCCAGCATAATGTGAATGACTACGAAATATGTGCGATATTGATCATGACACTAGGACAAAATTAATAGAAGAAATGGAAAACTTTTAATATTATTTCCATGCATTAAGCAATAATGGCTCATAACAAGTATTTAGCCACATTTGAGAACTGAAGTATTGCATTGGCCTTTCCTGGTAACACTCCCCCCCCCCCTCCCCCGCCTGCCACTCTCTCTCTATGGGGCCCTCTCTTCTCCTGGCAACTGTTCCCCCATTCCAGCATCTCTCCTGGTATCTCCCCGCACCCCCATGGGACCTCCTCATGACTGCCCCTCCCAATCCCAGCCCTGGTAGCTGCCACACACCCCACACTGGGGTCTGTCCTGATAGTGTCCCTACCCCAACACTCCCTGTAACAGCCCCCCTCCCCCACATCCCTTCTTGTGACCTCTTCTGGTAACCCCTTCCCTCTACTCTTTCAGGGGCCTCTCCTAGTCTGTGGCCCCTTCTCACTGCTTCTGAGTGTCTTTCCTTTCAGTGAAAAACACACACACACACACACACACACACACACACACACACACACACACACAGAGACAGAGTTGTCATCTTATCTCTTTAGGTGCTCTCTTTTCCTTGTCAGCCAGCCTATTTCTTCTGGCCTACGTCTCACAGTGTTTTTGTGTTTGTCAGTCTCCTCCATCTGACTTCCTTTCTCCATTTTGCAATTCTTGATGCTCAGGGGGAGGAAGTTAATGGCTGGAGAATAAAATATTATTGCTAAAATTAAAATTTTTGCATTGTTCACTCTTTATCATGATTGCAAATGATGACGTGTGGTGTTTCAGGTATAATGCCTCAACATGTGGGTGAAGTAGTACGTTCTTGTTCAAGATGAATGGTGACATACCAAGTGTCCCGATAACCACACTGGCAGGCATCGCAAGTCTCACTGACTGTTAGTATTGAACCAAGTTATCTTTATAATTTTAAATAGATGTTGTGTTACTACAGTAGGAAGGTTTGTATCAGAGAGAGAGAGAGAGAGAGAGAGAGAGAGAGAGAGAGAGAGAGAATGGACTCAGCATTTTATAGAGCTGAGAGTCAGTTTTTACAGGCACTTTTTTCCCTTATTGTTTGTATTGTTAAGGCATTAAATTTTTTTTGTTTTATTTACAATATTTATCTTTGATTTCCATTGTTAATTTTTTCTCGCTGTTAATGAAATTTTCACAGGTACAATGTCAGCAAATTTTAAAATTTATTGCAGTGTTGCCAGAGATGCCTCTACCATCACCCCTTCCACAGACTTTGAGCAACAAATCATTGCTGTTCCATCCACGTGTGGCAGAGGAAGCGCAAATACTCCTGAGTGTTAGAGACGAGGCTCTAGTACCACAATTGATCCAGTCATTGTCTCAAACTTCATCAGATCACATGTTTGTAATCATTTCTGTACTCTTGCATGCATTTTTTGATTTATTGTAGTTATTGTGTGTGTGTGTTTTTTCCTCAGATAAGCCAGTAACATTTCATTGCCAGTATTGCCTGGAGTTGAAGCTATTAATTTACGTTCAGCAAAAACTCCTAGTGTGACAAATTAAGTTCTGTCATAATGTATATGATGTAAAAACTGATTGGAAGCATTTAATCATGTGTATCTTACAGTTGGAAGTTGTTTCAGTATGATAGCTAATATTGATTCAACCTATTCTTGATTGACCTTGCAGACGTAGGTTATTTTTTAAGTATAAATTAGTAAACACTTGTTGAAATCTCTGAGAGTTTAGTTTTAGGTACTTCAAATTATTTATATTAAGAAGAATGTGCATATTTTGTCTAAAATTAATAATTTTATTGTACAGAGAGCTGAAAGACCATTATGCATGTTCAGAAACTCCACTTGACCAGCAACAAAATATTCCAGAGCTGCTGAGAGCAATTCTTCAGAGGAATCCGAATGTTTTCAAGGGACCACGTGGTTAGTATATGACGACAGTTTATCACCCCTCTTTGCCATCTCCCTACACGTGATGATAGAGAATGCACTTCTATTATCTCTGAACTAGAGCTGGCACAGTGCTTATTACATATAATCTCTGATTCTTTTCATTAACTCAAACTTGCACGCCATCTCTAACGACCTCATGTCAACAGGATTTTGAACTGTAATCTTGATATCTTCCTTCTTTCCTTCTCCTCACAACTGGTACGTCTCTCTAATCCTAGGGCTTGAGTAACCTGCCCTTTTTTGTCTCCAAAAAGGAGTGTTTGGGCCTGAAAGCAAGGTGGAGTATTTTCTTCTTTAAGTATGTTGTATTAGGAATTATGCCTCTTGTAGATAAGTACTGGCCAGCCTTGCTGTCTCTCTAATTTTAACAGTCATTGTGGTTACTGCTGTAGACTTCCAGTTTTAAAGATTTTTTTTATACTTGTAAAATAAGTTTTTTGTTTTGCCAGGCTCTGTGAGTTCATCACTATGTGAAGAAATCAAACCTTTAAAATGGAAACCTATCCTTATTAGTTAAAAATGGTGCAGATCAGTGACAGGCAAAACATACATAGCTGAAACTTATTGGTCATCTAAAACTGTGTGCTGGACCATGACTCAAACATTGGACGTCTGCCTTTTGTGGGCAAGTGCTCTACCAACTGAGCTACCAAAGCATGGCTGATGACCTGTCCGGACAGCTATACGTCTACCAGTACCTCATCTCCTACCTTTCAGACTGAGTTGTTGGCAGAATTAATGCTATGAGGATGGATTGTGAGTTTTGCTTGGGCAGCTCAGTTGGTAGAGCACTTGTGTGCAAAAGGCAAAGGTCCAGGGTTCGAGTCTTGGTCCAGCACACAGTTTTAATCTGCCAAGAAGTTTCATATGATGGCACATTCCACTGCAAGGTGAAATATTGATTATGTACGGGGTGATTATAATTAAAATTAAACTTTCAAACCACTGTAGAAATAACACCACTGGTCAGAATGACATCAAATTGCAATGGAATATTATCGGAGAAGGGGGAAACGTATGGCAGAAGAAAAATAAATAGGTACAAAATGTAGCAATTTAATAGAGGTCACCTACAAATGACAAATGAATCATACAACAATGCTTAAGGTGTACACTTGATGTTAAACAAACTGTACTACTCGGTATGCATGGGTGTATGGGTGTGATACTGCTGGTTACTTAAGCCCATCCACCATGAGAAGGTCGTATTATACTAGATGGGAAAAATCGGATTTAATTTTCCTGGTGCCAAAAACCACATAAAAAACAACACTCAAAATCAAATTGGATTATTAATTTCCATGTGACTGGCGCAAAACATTTTTAGTATGCTGTCCACCATTTTCTGCAACAAGTTGAAATGGAAAACATCACGTTCCACAACTGATCGAAGTGTTTCCGGGGTCACGTTCAGAATGTGTTCCACAATGCATGCCTTCAATGCAGCTAAGATTGCTATCAGAACACTGAACACATCATCTTCCAAATAGCCCCACAGCCAGAACTCACACAGATTAAGATCAAGTGCTTGGGATGACCACGCTGTAGGGAAATGGTGGCTGATAATTCTAGCATTTCTGAAGTGGCACTACAGCAGCTGCTTAACTGCATTTGCAATGTGTGGAGGTGTACCATCGTGCATAAAAATGATCCCATCCACTCGTCCATGCTGTTGGAGAGCTGGAATGACACTGTTGTGGTAAAGACACTCGTAGCTCTTTCCAGCGACGGTACAGGTAACAGGACCGGAAGCACTTGTATCTTTGAAAAAAATATGGCCCTGTGATAAATGATGTCGTAAACCCGCACTACACAGTAACCTTTTCAGGATGAAGTGGTCGTGGTTGATTTGCATGTGGATTTTCAGTTGCCCGTATTTGACAATTCTGTGTATCGACATATACTGTCAGGTGGAAGTCGACTTCGTCTGTCCACAAAATCCTCCACGGCCAATCATTGTCCACTTCCATGTGAACAAGAAATTCTAAAGCATAGTTCTCTCTTGCTGGCAGGTCAACATGAAGCTGCTCATACACATGGGTAATTTTGAATGGATAGCAAAGAAGGATGTTTTGTAGGATTTTATGCACTGTGGTCACGGGTATGTCCAGTGTTTGGGCAATTCTTCGTGCACTACACGTTTGCACACCACCACTTGTCTCCTCCTGCATTGCTGTGGCCACTGATTCCACTGACATAGAGTTGATTCGTTTTCTCCCTCTACCAGGTTGCACATCGAAAGAACCCGTATTTTTGAATTTCCAAATCATTTTCTCGAGGTCCACAGCAATCATTGGACCAGCACCTTTTTTCAAACCCTTCAGTGTCCAAAACTTCTGCAGGGTGACATGCGCACCGTCGTCATTCTTGTAATACAGCTTTACAAGCAGAGCACAATCTTGCAATTAAACTGTCATGGCAGATGCGGAAGGAAGAAAAGATGTGTACCTGGCGTGGTTGTACCAACTTCAATGGGTCGTGTGCATGACAGATGTTTCCAGTTACATTTTCTGACACATACAGCACCATCTGTTGATTATTTTTTACACTATTTTTTTTTCTTCTGCCATACATTTTCCCCCTTTTCTGATAATATTATGTTGCAATTTGACATCATTCTGACCAGTGGTGTTATTTCTACAGCATTTTGAAAGTTTAACTTTAATTATAAGCACCCTGTATAATTGACTTCCTGATATTTTTATATACGTATGGCACCCATCAGATACCTGCCAATCTGTTGAGCATATGCTTGTCTATAGTCAACTATTTTGAGACTTGGCCAAAAAAGGTTTTGTTACAGAGAGGGTATAAAGTGTTGGGCTTGTAGTTTTCTGGCTCATCATTTGAATTCTGTCTTTGGGTTTAATATTTCTACAAATAGCACACATTTTACTTACAAAACATGTTAGGCTGACAAGAGAATTGACAAGATCCAGTTGTTGGTAGTTCACTTCAGTTGTTAGTGCCATTTTTTTAAAAGCATCTGTGTAGTTGTTCTGTGGCATGTTTTGCAACTTTCGTTAAAGCAATTCACATCTGAAGCTTCTTTCAGGTTACGTTTGTGTATTTTCCGTATCACCATGTATCCAAATTTTAGACCACTGTGAATTAGTTGTTCTAATTTCATATTGATCCATAACAACAAATCATTTGACATTTAAGAGAGAAACTTTTCCTCTTTCAGCTAACTCCCCAAGACAGCCTCATTGGTCAGCATACAACTCGAGCTACACTCAAGTTGGACAGCTGAATCAACTAGGCCAGGTGGGCCAGGTGGGCCAAGTGGGTCAAGTTGGCCAGGTGGGTCAAGTTGGTCAAGTTGGCCAGGTGAGCCAGGTAGTACAAGTTAATCAAGGAGTCTCACTCAGTCAGGTAGGCCCAGTAGGACATGTTGGACAACTGGGCCATGTACCAACAGCTTCAGTGAGTCATGTACCAGTAGCACATGTTGTGCCTGTTGGTCATATTGGACATGTCGGGTCAGTTGGTCAAGTAGGACCAGTGGGACAGGTAGGGTCTATTGGTCAGGTAGGATCTGTCAGTCAGGTGGGTTCTGTGGGACAGGTAGGATCTGTTGGATCTGTAGCACAGGTGGGAGCTGTAGGGCAGGTAGGTTCTCTTGGACAAGTTGGATCTGTGAGTCAGGTTGGACCTCTGGGGCAGGTCGGGTCTTTGGGACAGGTTGGACCTGTTAGTCAGGTTGGTACAATAGCCCAGATGAGCTCAGTGGGGCATATGAGTCAAGCCAGCCATTCAGGTTCTGTACAGCACGTAGGCCCAGTCGGTCATGTAGGCCAAATGGGCTCAGCGGTACAAGTGGGACATGTGGGACATATGGGACAAGTTGGGCCAATCGGTGGGCAGGTTGGTCCAGTAGGTCACATGGGAACTATTGGTCCTGCGACTCATGTGGGATCGGTTGGCCAGTCGTCATCTCAACTCGGCCCTTCTGTTCAGCTCGGTCCCTCTGGAATGGGCCAAGTGAGCAGAGTGTCACCGTCCCCGTCGACATCAAACTACGGGCAGGCATCGGCATCCCCAGCACCATCCTATGTGACACGACATGTGGCACAGACGAATGCTGCACTTTCCGCTGCACGTCTCAATGTCCCATCAGACGGACGCCTCAATGTCCCACCTGATGGACAAACTCGTCTAATGGCACCCGCACCACCGCAGAGGCCTTCAGTCATCACCGAGCAACCCCGAGTGGTTGCTCACAATGGTGGTGATGCTTGTGCATTTTACAGTAGTGGTAGACAGCAGACTGTGGTACACAGTGGAGGTGGAAGTGAAGTGATTAATCGTGAGTGTGATGTTCGAAACATCAGAGATGATAGGAAACAGGAATTTTCTATGAATGCAAGTAGTAGTGGAGTGACCACAAGGCATATGAAGAACAGTAGTAATGCTAATGTCAGTGGAAATGTCAATGTCAATTGTGCTACAGGTGGCATTTCAAACACGGGAACAAATGTCGCTGCAAATGCAAATGTGAATACAAGTAAAAGTGGAAGTGGTAATGTCGGTATCCGTGCCATTGCGAGTACCAGCACAAGTTCAGCTGTGACCACAAGCATCGGGACTAATGCAGCACTACCTCAAGCACTTTCGAGACGGATGCCAGATAGTGCACCTTTGTCAAGTATACCGAGAACGCAGTCTACAAATCTCTCAGGTAAGTCCAACAAAACACTAGAATTACATTCTCCCATATATATTTATTTGTTTTGTGGGTAGAAGAGTAGTGTAGTACAGTAACTTATTCTTCAGAGAATCATTTTTTACAGTGATATAGGATTTGTCAATGTAATAAAAAAATAAAACCATGTATGTCATAGAAAAATCAGTATAGTATGCAGGAAATCAGCTTTGAGTGCAAATGCAGAAGTCCTGCATTTCCTCCTTGAGCAAGATTTTAATGAAGTTAATTTACTGTTGTCTTCCTTCGACCTGTTATGAAGTGTTGCTTGTGTATGTGTGTTGAGTGGATGAATGTGATGAGTGCTTTTACAATATAGGGCTGTGTTTGTATTGTTATGAATGAATAGAAGATGTGGGGTGTAACCCAGTACTGACATATAGTTGGTACTCCTTTACAGTGGGTACTACTTTACTAGTAGCGTTAAGGGGATTGCCAAACTTAAAATCATCATCTGACTGATGGTTCACCACTGGCAGTGTTACGTGCCCTCACTTAGTGAGACACTGTGAAGAGGTTGGAGTTTAACATAGGATATTAGCGGAAGCTTTTTTATTTTTTTAATAATTTTTTTTTATTATCGGGAACTGTTCACTATCGCCTTTCGTACCTTCCCTTTGCCAGACAAGTAATTACAGTTGTAATTTCTTTCACCACCAGGAATCAAACCAGCCACCTCAAAGTTGAGCCCCCACTGCATGGGGTTGTATTAGTAATTTGAGCTATGGAGGTGAGAAAGTGATATACACAGATATATACTACATTAACAAACAGGTTGAGAGGGTATGTGATTTTACTTCAGCAGTTTCAAAATCGAGTCAAATTTACAAAGAATTTGGCAGTATGAGCCTACTTATCAGTATGACATTGCACACCCTCTGACCTTGAGGCAAGTACAGATTTGCTTAGGAAGGGTGTCATAAAGCTGTTGTATCCTCTCCTGAGACAAGCTGAACCACAATTGTTGTAACTGTATGAACATGGTATCTGTTCTTTCAGACATGCCTGAAAGAATAGATACCATTGGTGATCTTGCAGTTCTTGAAGAATGAAATTACAATGAAATCCAGACCATTAGCTGCTTACAGGTGTTGATATATATCAACGGGGACAGTTGAAAATGTGTGCCTCGACCGGGCCTCAAACCGGGATCTCCTGCTTACTTGCCAGACACACTATCCAACTGAGCCATTGACGGCACAGAGGATAGTGCGACTGCAGGGACTCTTCTTGGGCACGCCCACTGTGGGACCCACATTTCCAACTTACTGCCCACAATCTACATTTGTAGTGCCCTTGCCCACTATACTTACTACTCGCGGCATTCAATCTACCGATTCCCGTAAGAGTGTGAGCAATATGCATGCATCCACACTGAAGAAGATCATAGGCTGGTAAGCCTTTAGCTATATGAAGGTGGTATCTGTTCTTTTGGACATGCCTGAAAGAACAGATACGCTATGTGATCAAAAGTATCTGGACACCCCAAAAATGTACTTTTTTCATATTAGGTGCATTGCACTGCCACCTACTGCCAGGTACTCCATATCGGCGAACTCAGTAGTCATTAGACATCGTGAGAATGCGGAATTGGGTGCTCCGCAGAACTCATGGACTTCGAAAGTGGTCAGGTGATGGGTGTCCCTTCTGTCATACGTTTGTACGCGAGATTTCTACACTCCTAAACATCACTAGGTCCACTGCTTCTGGTGTGATAGTGAACTGGAAACATGAAGGGACACGTACAGCACAAAAGTGTGCAGGCTGACCTCGTTTGTTGACTGACGGAGACCGCCGACATTTGGAGAGTGTCGTAATGTGTAATAGGCAGACATCTATCCAGACCATTACACAGGAATTCTAAACTGTATCAGGATCCACTGCAAGTACTATGACAGTCAGGTGGGGGATGAGAATACTTGGATTTCATAGTCATGTGGCTGTTCATAAGCCACTTGTTACCCTGGTAAATGCCAAACGACGCCTCGCTTGGTGTAAGGAGTGTAAACATTGGACAATTGAACAGCAGAAAAATGATGTGTGGAGTGATGAATCATGGTACACAAGGGTGTGGGTATGGCGAATGCCTGGTGAATGTCATCTGCCAGCGTGTGTAGTGCCAACAGTAAAATTCTGAGGTAATGGTGTTATGGTGTGGTTGTGTCTTTCATGGAGGGGGCTTGCACCCTTTGTTGTTTTGTGTGACACTATCACAGCACAGACCTACATTGATGTTTTAAGCACCTTCTTGCTTCCCAATGTTGAAGAGCAATTTGGGGATGGCGATTGCTTCTTTCAACACGATCGAGCACCTGTTCATAATGCACAGCCTATGGCAGAGTGGTTACACGACAATAACATCCCTGTATTGGACTGGCCTGTACAGAGTCCTGACCTGAATCCTATAGAACACCTATGGGATGTTTTGCAACACCGAGTTCATGCCAGGCCTCACCGACTGACATTGATACCTCTCCTCAGTGCAGCACTCCGTGAAGAATGTGCTGCCATTATCCAAGAAACCTTCCAGCACCTAACTGAACGCATGCCTGCGGGAGTGGAAGCTGTCATCAAGGCTAAGGTTGAGTGAACACCGATGGAGGGCACCATGAACGTGTAAGTCATTTTTGGCCAGGTGTCCGGATACTTTTGATCACATACTTTAACCTCTTCATGTAGATAAGGCTTACTGGCCAATGATCTTCAGTGCGGATGCACTCAGATTGCTCACACTCTTACGGGAATTGGTAGATTGACTGCTGTGAGTAATGAGTATATTGGGCAGGGGCACTACAAATGTAGTGTGTGGACAGTAAGCTGGAAATGTGGGTCTCACGAGGAGTATGCCAGAGATACGTCCCTGCTGTCCCACTATCCTCTGTGTCCTTGATGGCTCAGTTGGATAGAGCATCTGCCATGTAAGCAGGAGATCCCAGTTTGAGTCTCGGTCAAGGCACACATTTTCAACTGTCCCTGTTGATATTTATCAACGCCTGTAAGCAGCTAATGATAATCATTGTAATTTCATTGTTGTGACTGGTCCTTGATATCCTCAATAGTGGCACTGGGACAGAACTGACGTCTGAGCTGGTCCTCGCATGTTCAATTGGAGACCGGTTTTGGGATCTTTCTGGCCATGGTTGTATATCAACATCACACAGACATTTCACAGGGACAGATGCCGTGTGTACATTGACATTGCTCTGTTAAAAAATATCACCATGATAATGTTGCATGAGAGATGACACACGAGGATGCAGGATGTCTGTGACATACCGCTGTTCAGTGAGAATCCCCTCAGTCACTACCATCTGTCATGTGAAGTAACACCTGATGGTTCCCCACACTGTAATGTCAGGAGTAACACCACTGTGCCTCTCCAAAATGTTAGAAGAATGTGGCGTCTCCCCAGGTTGCTGCCATACTCACCAATGACATTGATCTGAGGTAGTGCAGAATTGCAGTTTATTGTTGATCACAATGTCCATGCTTCCACGCGATGACATCATTCTAAATGCAGCTGGTTGTTGTTGTGTTAATGGCAGCCTATGTGTGGGATGGTAATTCCATACTTCAGCTGCTGCCAGTCTCTTGCCAATAGTGCAGAATGACAGAATGTTGCAGTGAATCTATTAACTGTACTCAGATGGCACATGGAGATATGAAGGAGTCACAATGTGCTTAGTGCACGATATGGCAATCCTCTCATTTGGAGGTCAGACGTGGACGACTGAAACCTTGCCAAAGATTATATCTGTCCTCCAACACCAGACCAATGTACAGTCTAATGGCCTGTAAATGTATATATATATATAGTATGAATTGACCAGCCAGCCAAATGAGACCTCATTCAAAATCTGTGTGTTGCAGATAACACTGTCTCACATGAGTGGGTGGCATCTCTGTGGTGTCCTTCAGTCATCACTCAGCATCTGATGCTGATCATGCCCCTTATATCCCCTACCAGATGGGGTAACAGCACTAAACGCAAACAACGCTAATGCACTCTGATGGCTGTTCTACCTGTTAGAGAGAGTTGCAACTCTTAATTGTTTACATACCCGCCAACAGCGTGATTTACTATTTTTGTCAGACAGTATATAAATACAGACACATGTGTTTATCAAAAACAGGACAGTTAGTCAACTGTGGTCGTGCTGGAGAAACCACTATGATATATGTGTGAAATGAATGCTAGGGATGACCAGTGGAGCCAAAATTACCACATAGGACATTGTAGCCAGTATTGCAATTTGTGGCCACTGGAACCTCATGGAATTGAAAGGTCAACTCTTTGCCGAATGTTTTAAACTAATGTGATGGAAAAAGTGCATCGTTCTATGATACCAGGAAGACCACCAGAAACAGTTCACCTTACAAGTGACATTGTAATCTTAGGAAAACAAACATATTTTCCAGGGGTCGTGATTTAACTGGTATTCACATCATGGTTTTTCTAGTTTCTATAAGAAATTAACTGTTCATTGGACCCAGTATTTGGTTTTTGACACATCTACTAATTCAGAAGTAAACTTTCACCTAAACCCATAAGGAGAATCACAGTGGTCTGGAGCAGTTCATGACAATATTTTAATCTTATTTCAGTTGTTTTAGGTTAATTGAAATGTAATTTTTTCAGAGTAGTACTGCATTATTACTTGATTCTAGCTGTTTACCTGTGTACTTCCATGTTGTGCTATGTAAAGGAGCAGAGTTGACTCTCAGTACATCTCATGTACATGTTGTGGAGGAGGAAGGAGATTAAAGTTGACTTCCTCCACTGCAAAATACATCTCTCTGAAAAGGATAAAATGAGGTCTGGACATTGTAAGGGTGGCATGAACTGCTGGAGATTTTAATGTTAAAAATTCCCTGATTCTAGTTTTAACTTATTTTTATAATGGATACATGTTTTAGCAGTATTTACTACCTCCCACTGAAAATTTTACGTTAACCCTGGAGATATTTGGATGTGGGTATATGTGTTTTCAGATACTAGAAAATGTGTTTTAATATCTTACTAAAGCATTGTCACTTCCACATCACCTTGTACACAGTGATTTGCATTGATCAGTCAGAATAAATATTATGACCACTGCTCTGCCTTTGGGATGGGAATGCCTAAGTCATTGTGTAGAGCTCTCAGTAATTATTGCCAAAAATCTAGATACATCATATACAGAGATCTTAAAAAGATACTCTGTTAATTGACTTTCACAAAGAACTGATTGTGCTGTCTTTTATGTATGAGGACCAAACACCCATCACAACAAGACCATGGAATGGTTCCATTCAAAAGTAATCGCCACATACATTGAGACACAGATCCCACTGGGAGACAAGATGATAAATTCCTCTTTTCTTGAACATGATTGACCACTGACACATCCACAACCTCACCCCCTCTTGCCCTTCCTTATCCAACTGAAACCAATGTCCACACATGTCTTTCTTCATGTCATCAAACATGTGTAAGGAGGGTGTTGTAGTGTTTCCCAACCAAACTACTGCAGTGTACCCTTTATCCAATTGGCAGTGAGAGGCAGATGTTATCATGCAACAGGATGATTCTGTCCAACAGCCCAAGGGCAAACTGCAAAGCCAACAGTGAAAACATCCCACATCTCCCTCGCCAAAGAAATTCTAAACTGTTAACACAAGTTCTGGTAAGGTCATGGTGACCACCTCCTTTTGACTGCAGGACTCCCTGCTAATAGAGTTCCTTGAGCATGGAAGTGCAACAATGTTCTGTGCTATGGACACAATTTCCAGAAACTGTAACATGCCATAGAGTCATAACACCCAAGAATACTGTCGGACAGATTCATCCTTTTACACAATGACACCTGCTGCCACACTGACAATCTGACAAAGGCTATGCTTCAGCGATTTGGTTTGGTAAACTGCAACATCCTCCGTACAGCCAGGAACCTTCACCATGTTATTTCACATCTTTGATGACCTGAAGAAAGACATACAAGAGAGAGATGTATTTTACGAAGAGTACTCTATGGCATTGGCTCCTTACCTACTTGCATTTATTGTGAATCTCTTGCCCAGCACAAATCCCAAGCTACTGGAAAATGGTGCAGGTGACTCCAGTGTATAAGAAGGGTAAAAGAACGGACCTGCAAAATTACTAACCAATATCCCTAATTCTGTTTGCTGTACAATTTTTGGATGTGTTCGCTGTTCAAATAAATATACCTTCTTGAGACTGAGAAGCTTATGACCATGAATCAGCATGGTTGTAGAAAGCATCGCTCATGTGAAACTTGACTTTCCCTTTTCTCGCATGATATACTGCAAACTATGAATGAATGGCAACAGGCAGATTCCATATTTCTGGATATCCGGAAAGCATTTGACATAGTGACCCACTGCAGAATGTTAACGAAGGTATTAGCATATGGAATAAGTTCACAGATATGTAAGTGGCTAGAAGACTTCTTAAATAATAGAACCCAGTATGATTTCCTTGACGAGTGTTCATCAGAGACAAGGATATTGTCAGGAGTGCCCCAGGGAAGTATGATAGGACCGCTGCTGTTCTCTGTATACATAAATAATTTGGCAGACAGGGTGTCAGGAATATGTGGTCATTTGCTGCTGATTTCATGGTGTATGGTAAGGTGTTGAAGTTGAGTGACTGTAGGAAGAGCAAAATGACTTAAATATCCAGTTGGTGTGCTAGTCCTAAGTGTGGAAAAAAGTAAGTTAATACAGATGAGTAGAAAAATCAAACCTTTACTGTCCGGTTATCCGGTTACAGTATTACAAGTGTCCTGCCTGACACAGCCAAGTCATTTAAATATCTGCGCATAACATTGCAAAGCGATATGAGAGGGAATGAGCATGTGAGAACTGTGTTGGGGAAGGTGAATGGTCGACTTCAGTTTGTTGGGAGAATTTTGGAAAGAATCCCTTACCTGTAAAGGAGACAGCATACAGGGCACTGGTGCGACCTATTCTTGAGTACAAGGTTGGACTGAAGGAAGACATTGAAGCCATTGAGCATCAGGCTGCTAGATTTGTTACCAGTAGGTTCAAACAACGCATAAGTGTTACAGAGATGCTTCGGGAACTCAAATGGGAATTCCTGGAGGAAAGGTGATGTTCTTTTTGAGAAACATTATTGAGAAAATCCAGAAAACAAGCATTTGAATCTGACTGCTGAACGATTCTGCTGCCACCAACATATATTGCGCATAAGGAACATGGAGATAAGATACAAGAAATAAGGCCTCATATGGAGGTGTATAGACAGTCATTTTTCCCTCGATCTGTTTGCAAGTGGAACAGGAAAAGAAATGACTAGTAATGGTATAGGATACCCTCTACCACACACCATACGGTGGACTGCGGAGTATCGATGTAGAGGTAGCTGTAAGTCTCAATCTGACAAGTGCAAGAGTGGGTGCCACTAATCACATCCTATGAAACAGGAATTGATCATCTCTTCTTCCAATGGGATAAATGTCGTAGCATGAGTGGTGATAACTTTTGAATAGAACCATTCCATGGACCTGTTATGATGGGTGTTTGGTTTTCATTTGACTTCCCTTGTACAAAAAGCATTACAAATTATACTGAAGCATCTAGGCAATGATCTAGCTTTGGGTGCTCGTCTGTGATTTGAGACTGTGGAGGTACAAGGCTTATACATTCTCTGAAACATATAAGATGGCAGTTTACGCACAGAAGAAAGTAGTTTTATGTACTGCAGGTAACAAAATGTTCCGTAGCAAGCGGTTTGCAACATAGTTGCAGAAGGTCTTACGGTCTTATGATCTGAGGACCTCTATCCTGCTAATATGTTAAGTTCTATCCTTCCTTCTTAATTGTGTTTGGTAAAATATTTTATTTATGGCAGTAAAGGTTATTGCACATTTTCAAATATGTGTACAAATAGCTTCATCTAAATAAATGCATCATGGAGTTCTTGCCACAATAGTCTCAAGATTTTGATTGTTTCATCCATTGTCATTGTCAGGAAATACTTCAGTAGTATGTTAGTTACTTAAGTTGGCCAAATTATGTTATGGAGTATCCATACGCTACCAGAGGTAAATAAAGAACTCTGGTAGTGATGCTGATTGTCTTAGTTACCAAACATTGTCAATTTAGACACAGCAATCTTTTATTGCAATGAGTGTTGATTTCTTTTTTTGGTAAAATCTTTATTATCAAAGAGCACATATCAGCAGCTTAGAAAGACAACCACATATATCACAAATAAAACAAAAATATTTTTATTTCATTATTAGGTAGAAAACCGCATATCTCAGGTATTAGTAAGCCAACAATCTGCACTCTAGTGAGGATAAAAAGAAAACAGACATATTGACAGTATTATTAAAGGGATAGATTCATACTCACTGTATAGTGGAGATGTTGAGTCTCAAGACAGGCACAAAAAGTCTGCTAAACAAGTAAACTTTTGGCCTGTGTGTGTGTGTGTGTGTGTGTGTGTGTGTGTGTGTGTGTGTGTGTGTGTGTTCATTTCAGGAGGAGGCCTTTTGACTGAAGCTTATTTGTTTAGCAGTCTTTTGGTTGTGCCTGTCTGCGACTCAACATCTCCACTATATGGTGAGTAGCAATCTGTCCTTTTCATAATATTGTTAGTATTCCATCCTAGATTTTCCATTGTTTGAAAATACATATACTTTTAGGCAATCATATTAAGTGAGAAAATCATATATAACTTTTCTGGGGTATTGGTTTTTATTATAAACTGACAATATGAGACAATACATAACTAGATTCCACAATTTCTGGTTGTCTTCAGATCGGAAAGAATTTGAAATGAAGAGTTACAAGACACAAACTGCATTCAACATTAATGGTATTCACAAAACATTTTAACAAAATTATTGAACAGTTCACACCAAAATAAAAAAGTCATGTCTAAGATAGTGGACACTTTGTGAAATGGATGTTAACAACAAGGGAATGTCAGCTGTAAAATATATACGTCAGCTGTCATAAAAAGATGTAAAAAGCAACATTTAAATGTATATATGCCATAAATGGCAAGATAATATCATAAAAGCATAAAAACATTACATTACAGGCATACCTTCGAACTCCTGTTTGTAACATGTCACATACACATGGGGTACCATGTGGCTGTACCATCTACCTATATTATTTGCTATCAGTGATTAATTTTGTAGGGCAGTATTGTATAGTCACTGTTTATATTGACTGTTATTCTATTGTCCACTATGTTTCTGGTGTGCATAGCACACAGTAGTTGGATGTATACAGTAATCTAGACGTTGGTAACATATCACCCAGACATGGGGCACTGGTTTGTTGTACCATTGACCCATACTTACTTCATTTCATTGTTCTTCACCTTTTGCCTTACCTATGGTTTTTTATGTTTTAGATGTATCATTTTTTAACAGACTGCTTATCTTTACTGCACTGTAATCGGTTCAATACATAAGTTGTTCTACAATATAATGGAAAAATTGCAGATGATGGATACACATAGATAATCTTTACATGTTCTCTAATGCCCACTTAGGTTTACTATTAGATGTATATTTGCATAGGTTTTGTCTTATGCGATAACTGTGTAAGGCAGAGCTTCACATTATGTAAATTTTTACTGTTGTAGGGGCATACTATGATGGTCTTTCTTGTTTCAGATTTCACATGTTAGCTGCATCATGGCAGTTGTCACTATCTATTTTTGTTTATCATTTTATGTCTGTGATGTAGCTTCTTCATGACGATCACATATAGTGGTCGTCTTTATAGTTCGTATGACTTTAAGCTGATCCTTGCTAATGTGATTTCATTTTTCTGTACACATGTAAAATCTGTGTAGAACATATCTGTATAAATTATTACACTATTAGGCCTTCTGAACTAATAAAAAGTTCTACAACAGTGTGGCATCTGCAAGAAACTCTATATTTAGAGCTTCAAGGTGTAACTGTATGTCCCCTATTATATTACTCAAAATTTTGTGTACTGTGCTGCCACCATCTGGCACTTTCTTTACCTATGTTCCTGGGCATTTAGCATTTGTCAGTCTGTTTATGATCATCTCACGGAAACTTTGTTGCTGTCACCAGAGAGCATGGCTATTTTCTGTGTTACTCTGAATGCATAAGAACAGTTCTTGTCTATACTTACTACATTCTTGGTACAAGCACAAGTTCAAAGGTATGCATATAATCTAATGTTTTTCATGTATCTTTTCTGAGATTATCTTGTTATTTATGGCCTATTTACGTTTACATTATGAAGCTTGTGTTGAATTTTATGTCATTTTATGACAGCTGATGTATATACTTCACGGTTGACATTCCCTTGCATAGTTAACAGCCATTTGACAATGTGTCCACTTAACTTACACAGATTTTTATATTCTGGTATGTACTATTCCATAATTTTGTTAAAATCTATTGTAAATGCCATTAATATTAATATTGAGTGCATTTCCTATCTTGTAACCCTGCATTTCAGTAGCTTTCAAATCTGTATGAGCAGAAACCGAATAAAATAGTTATGTATCTTCCTATATGTGGTCTGTGCTAATAAAGATTTTACAAAAAATGAACATTCACTGATGCTGCTTTTGTCAGTGGTGGATGACACACGTTTCTCTGTTGCCTTTCTTCATTAGGCACCTGTTTCCATGCACAGATAAGACATGGAAATGGGCACTCAATGCTGAAAGGCAACAGAGTCATAAGTGACTCACCTTCCATCTAACGAATTCAGCATTGCTACCACTTTTCTTCCTCCACAGACATTGATGCAATATCTGGTAGATAGGAGATAGCATATGGACTTCTATAACTCTGTGATGTCTTCAGGAAGTTGTCAAAAGTGGCCCCACCCCTCTCTCTCTCTCTCTCTCTCTCTCTCTCTCTCTCTCTCTCTCTCTCTCTCTCTCTGTGTGTGTGTGTGTGTGTGTGTGTGTGTGTGTGTGTGTGTGTGTGTGTGTGTGTGAGAGAGAGAGAGAGAGAGAGAGAGAGAGAGAGAGAGAGAGAGAGACCTTGTTTAAATTTCAGCTATTTATTCACTGTGTTTGGTGTGGAACTAATTTATTCTGTGTGATGTTTTTGATGGATAAATGGCACTAGGTTATGCTTATTCTAATATTACAGGTTCTTCTCCTGCACAAGCAAGTGTAGCTCCCCCTGCCCCTGAAAAAGATGAATCAAGATTACTTGGAGCAAAGGACAAGAAGGTGAACACACTTGCTCCTGCTCCTGCACCTGCTTCTGCTCCGTCAGATACAAGACTGCCCGTAGTGCGACTAAATAGGCTCTCAGAAGAGGTAATTTGAGATATAATTTCATTTTTTACCCCAAAAAATGTGTAGTCTTATGTGAATATATATAAAAGTGTGTGTGTGTGTGTGTGTGTGTGTGTGTGTGTGTGTGTGTGTGTTTTCACTACAAGGCACATCTTTTGTTTGAAAATGCTTAAGAACTGTTTGATTTAAAAAAGTGCCACAACATTGACGTATTTAAGTGACTTCTATAAAATATATCTATTATGTCTACCTAAGTAAACTTGATATTCTGGAACCATAGCTACATGTAACAAACAAAATTTTTGAAGTTGTTCCTGGATATATTCAGAGTATTTTGGCATAAGGGACCTCTGATCTCCTGTGGCTTGTTACAGAGTAATTGAACACTGCTGGAAAAAAAAAATTAGGGCACATGGAAAAAGATGATGATTTTGATCTGATGATGGCATATGCCGCTTGGGGATAGTAGATATACTAATAATTGTTTAATCATCATCCACCAACAGATAGCACAGTCGATAGCTACCTTTTAATAGGGAATGTTCACAGCCAGCAAGCTCAGTGTGTGGTGCAGGTGTGAAGCAAGCAGGCAACCATGCCACACACACACACTTGTGCTTCCTACAGCCTAATGTGCAAGTCTGAAAGAGGTCAAATTTTGGCCTACAACTACCACAGCACAGACAAGAGGGCTTATGAGCCCAGACGAGTCAACACAGACTGTTGTGAACCAGGTGTTAACGTTTGGACTGCGGACACACACACACACACCTCTAGCCCATCTTCCACTCCTGCCACAACATCAGTGTGCACGGCTTAATTGGTACCATTGGAGGATCACTTGCAAGACAGAATGGCTGGCCATGGTCTTCGGTGATGAAAGTTGATTCTGCCTGCATGCAGGTGATACTCATTTGTGCGTACGCAGTTGACCTGTTGAGTTCTGCCTTGTGGGGTGCATTTGTCCAAGGCACTCTGGCCCCAGCCCAGGCCTTATGGTCTGGGGTGCAATAAGCTATGACTCTTTCACGTTTGGTGTTTCTGGAGGGGACGCTAACCAGTTGTCGGTATGGAGTATGCTGTTAGACCCAATCTTTTGCCGTTCTTGCAACAGGAATGTGATGTGTGCCAACAGGTTAATGCTCCCCAGACACTTCCTGTGAAACTCAACTTGCTTTGCAAGATGTGCAGTAGCTTCCCTGGCTAGAAAAATATCCAGACTTGCCTCCAGTCGAGCACATGTGGGAAATGATAGGACAAGAAGTGACTTGGGTGACTCGTCGGCAAACAACTCTTCCAGAACAACATGAACAGGTTCAGCAGGCATGGCATAACAAATCCCAGGACAGTATTCGCCATCTGTATGATTGACTGGATGCTAGAGTCAGCGCCTGCATTGCTGTGTGTGGAGGCGACACCATAGTTGTTTCAGCATGGGTTGATACTTGGTACCTTGGAACCGCTTGTGCCATTGATCTGTAAATGTAATGATTTTCATGTAGTCCAGAGACATTGTTGCTATAATAAATCTTGAATGAACTGTAAACCTCTAAAAGTGTTTTTTACAGCAGTGTATCTTGTTTGAATTCTTACTCATTTGTTTCTGTATCTGTATGGCATCGAAAATACGTACACAAAATTTGTTCATTCATTTGCAGTTCTTGATGCTGATAGTAGTAATTTCCAATCTCCTCCTCACCCTCAGGCTTGCATTCAATAGTCCTCAGTTGTGTTTACGGTCTGTTTTACCAACTATGTTTGTTGCATGTCAACAGTAATACGCAGCAACATGGCTAAGTTCACTGGTGAAAAGTTGGCTGATGTGCACCTTGTGTATGGTTTTACAGAAAGCAATCAAAGAGCAGCATTATGGCATGATGACACTGTACCGAATTATTCCCACAGTGATGGCAAACACGGCACAGTACTGAATCTATACGTAGGTGCCAATTAGAAGCTGTATCCTTTCATGTTAGAATGGAAGATAATGACTGTCTTATGTCATTGTTGTGAAGGTGTTTTCATGGAAACAAAAGTTAACTGAAGTTAAAAACTGAACAAATCATAGTCACATTGTTACTATATAATGAGCCACCAGAGACTGTAAGTCCCATGTACCAATATTCATGGACACCCTCCAAAATTTGGTCGGTGGAGCTTGGATTCTTTGTGTATTATGTTAATAGTTGTTAAGAAATGCCACCTAGCACAAGTATGCTCGCTCGACACATGCATTGTGGAATGTTTATAGGCAAGTGTTCAAGAACCTATTGTAGTTGCAGAAAGTGTTGTACACTTTATGGAGTCTACCAATTTTGTTGCTGACGAGTTGCTTGCCCTCCCCCCTCCCCCACTGCACCTCCCCCTTTCCCTCTTTTTTTTTGTGGCTGATAATGTCTGCATAGCATGTGATGCTTCATTTAAAGCTCAGAACTACAGTATATCAATTGAAGGAACACAAATTAATTCCCATCTGTCTCATGGGCTCCAGATTCACTAGATATCAACCTTATAAAATTTGTCTGGCCTGTAATTCATCGCTAGCTCAGAAATAAAAAAAAAACCACCACTTCTTAACCTACAGTACTAGATAGATTTTGTGAAATGCCATAATTGACAACAGGGAGATAATTAGAGACAGAGAACTAAATTAATTGTAATGGGCTATAGTAATAAACTGGTGGTAGTATGTTTCAGGAGCAATGCCTGCGTTCACATAAATGATTTGGGACTCACAAAGAATTTCTTTGCTTGTATGTGGATATCTGGCACCTTCTACTTCTGTCATTTGTCAGTGACTTTCAGACTATATGCCATGACAAATTGCAATGTTTTTGTGTGTCAATTTTGGCCCAACATACTATTAGCTAAATATTAACAATGGTGTGGCTGATACGTGTAATTTTAAATCTCAGTGGTTATCATTGAGGTATCTTCAAAGTTACAGAAATTTGAAGTGTGTGAAGGTTTAGTTCATTTTTTGTGAAATGACATAGCATCATATTTACAGGGAATGATTTACCCATTTGATAAGAGGCTGAGATCTAAAATGCGAGGACTAACACAACAGGCATGAAATATTGGATTTCTCTTTGGTTATTAAGTATCATTTGTAGCACAATTGATGAAATTATTGTAGAAGCAACACCCATTAATGGCACTGAAACTTGATGGAAATTGTGGTACAAACATAACAATCATAAATAAACACATATTTTCGAAGTTGTATTTAGTGAAAAGTAGTTCAGAACTTTCTGTGTAGGTATGAATATGGCAAGGGAGAGTCATTTGTAGAATATAAATAATTGAAGGAGTAAAGGTAACAACTAATCAAATGGTTAAAGTGCTGAGACTCTGATAGGCCACTAAATGAGAATGAGAATGTTGCTAGCTTTTGGAAGAAAAGCTGCCAAAGATCTCAGCCTTGTTGACATGCCTATGAATGTCTCGGCTGCTCAACTACGCTATGAATTGCTACCTTAACTCCTTAAATTATTTATATATGTACAAGCTTCTTTTATGCAACATAAACAGACAGTTGTTGATGTTTATTGTAAACAATTACTGTACTATTTTTATCATTGCAGGATCAAGCTCTTATGCAAAGAAGCTTAAGAGCATTTGCAGAGAAGTCACCAACTCTTGCAAAGAAATTAGGAGTCACTCCGAACAACAGACTTCGACAAAGAAACATACAGCATATAGAGTCTGGATCGGAAAGTGATGACGAGCCAAAAAATAAATCAAAATATTTCAAAGCAAGAGAGAAGGAAAGAGAAATACAAAGGAGGAAAGGTGAGAAACTAAAAATTTTTTTCTACAAATGGTGTAGAGAAAAAATATTTTCTGTTATCAAAGAGACATTTAATATTCAAATAATATTCTGTATTGAAATATCACTGATTAGTATTATCTTGTTATTGGTAGGTATTATAATTTTCTTTTGCACACAGCACTAAACTGGTATTGTGGTAAGTTTTACAGTGAAATGTTCAGATATTTAGAGGATTGCAGTACTCGTGTTTGATCTACCTAGTGGCAGTTGGAAAATGTTTTCTCTGTGATACAGAATGAATGTTTCACACAATTCTTGCCTTATTATGTTTGTCAATCTTGAGCTTTTGATGACTTACGCTGTTGTCACTGTCAGGAGATAAGATTTTAGTAGCCTGTTAGATACTTCAGTTGGACAAATTAAGTTGTGGAGACATCATAAAGTCAAAGAACGTCCATATGCTACCAAAGATTATGTTGATGTCTGTGACTAAAGGACATTGGTAGAAATGCTAATTTCATTAGATGATGGAAGATGCAGTTGATTTCTCTGTTGCCTTAAAACGTGAAGCACCCATTTACATGCACAACTAAGGGGTAGCCACTGTCTGGGTTAAAGTTGTTGTTACACATTCCGATTTCTGTGTAGTAGATATGTGGCATAATATTTTTGTTTTATCAAATATGTTTGTTCATGAGACTGTGCTCACCAACATCAGATTTGTCGAATTGCAATATTTAATATGGTGTTGGTGTTCTGTGGGATGTTCTAAAATTGTTCTTATTGTGTGACCATGGTAACTGCTACCCCATTCACAAGGTATTTTACAAATTCCAGAATCACAGACTTTGAGGTTGTCATTTTGTGGGTGCAGTATGTATTTAATTTTCTTGTGTGGTGAGAAAATGAGTTGAATACAGTGTCTGGCTATGCCTCTGTCAAAAATTTTAGAGTTTTGACATGTGTTGAAGCAAAATCTTTTGCAGTACCACTTCAATAGTGACCTCAAGGATGAAAACTCAATTGTGTAATAAATAAACTTTCAGTCTACAGTGAATATGACATCCTTTAAAAACTTCTACATGACAATGAATCAAAACTGTGAGAAGTTGACCATAATTTCATCTTGATTGAGTCTAATTTGTTTCATTAGATTCACAAACATTTGAGAGTTTTTAATGTGATGTTCATAGCAACTGACAATTGGTTTAAGTAACTTGGTTAGCTATTTCACTATGTTCACGATACCTTTGTTACCTGGCCACATGGAAATGAAGCTAATAGCCTTTTTTATTGATCATATGGATAGCTTGCCACCTACTATAAAGTTCACTGCAGAGATGGAGGGAGAAAGCAAATTACCATTTTTAGATAGTCTACCCAAAGAAAAGATGGGCAGCTAAGGCACTGTGTTTACCAAAAGCCAACACATGCTGGCCTATATCTCATACACAAAGCTTCCATCATGCAGCCCATAATAAATCTGTTTAAATATGCTGTCTCTGCCAAGAAACACACAGATTTTGAGATCAGATACCTAAGAAAAATATTGCAGTAAAGCGCCTATAGCGACTGGGATATTGAGTTAGCCATCTCCAAGAAACAAAAACACAGAGCTACTTTATTATCAGAAGATGATCAGTCCATAGTATTCCTTCCTTTCTTCAGAATGATGACAAATAAAGTAGTCAGATTCCTGTACAGACATTCCCTGAATGTCCAAGAAAATCGGAGAGATACTGCACTCAGCAAAAGACATCCTTGATCTCTCTCTTTTTCCTGAAATTTATAAAATACCTTGTGAATGTGGTAACAGTTACATTGGTCAAACAATCAGAAATAATTCAGAATGCCCTCCACAGCCAGCTTAAATACCAAAATTTCGAAAAACCCCTTGATGCCGAACACAGCCTCATGACAAACGTGTTTGACAAAATGAAAATATTATCCCATGTGTCTGCTTACTGGGATTCTGTCATCAAAGAAGCCACTGAAATCAGAATGTTAACTACTACTTCAACCTGGACAATCACTGCACACTTAGTGGTACATGATACCGGTTTCATGGCGCTGAAAGGCAACAGAGGAACCAATTAAAATTAAATCTTCCATCTCTGGTAGCATATGGAACTTTAAAGTCTTTGGGATATCTCCATGACATAATTCAGCCAACTAAAGTACCTAGAGGCCTTATGTAATCAAATCTGATGATGACGATGGAGGAACAACTTGTTGAAAGCTGTGAAAAACTATGATCTCAAGTGTCAGCTGTCTCTCATTTGTAATCCTTGACAGTATACTACACAATCACACTAAAACAACATGAGACATTACATTTATGCAGACGGGGAACATTGTAGTTGTATGGGTGTTCTAGTAAATGCCATTTTTTTGCACACAATGTACTTGAAGTGAAACTAGGAGTAGCACTTACAGCTGTTTCTTTGATGTCATCATGATTAATTTTTTTAACTGTTCTATACAGCTATGTCCTCCGTGCAGTGAATGACAAGTCCGTTGTAAAGATATTGTTTTCCCAAAGCTTCCTCAGGCGAACATTGTTCATTCTTAATGTCACATTTCGTGGAGCTTTTGAGTAATTTAGCTATGACCACAGCCTTTTGATCCCATTGTAACTGCATTTCGGACTGGTAGTCTTCCCCCCCCCCCCCCCCCCCCCCCCCCCCCTCTGCCGCCACTGCGCGCGGCGCACGCACACGCGCGCACACACACACACACACACACACACACACACACACACACACACACTTGACTCAAGTCTTGCCATTGAAGTTCTGTGGAAACTGTCACTATCACACTGATTTAGATTGATTAGCTTTTTGTAGTTTCTCCTTTTTACACTGGATGATTTCCTAAAAAATTGGCCCACTTCAGAAGTGGAAAATCCTTAATCCTTTGATTTGCATCAACTATTTGATAAGAGTTTCTTCCCTACTACTGGTATAATTCCATTCCATTTCATAGCTGGAAAATACACGGATAGTTTGGCTTTTAAGTTTTCAGCACTATATTTTTTTAGAAACATGTATTTTCATATTTTTGTATAAACATGGTGATATAACATTATGCTCACTAGAAAGCTAGAATGTGTTTGATAGATTTATAGCAGGTTTTTGAAAGTGCCAAAACATTTCTGATGCAGAAAGACTTTATTGCCAGTCCCTCTGTTTCTCTTCCTTCTGCCTGTGTCACCCCTCACTTTCATGGCAAGAACAGAGACACTAAGAACCTCATTCAAACTTAGTTCTTACACTTTAGTAGAAAATAAATGGATCCAGAGTGCTATGCTGCTGTTCCATTAAGCCTGCATGCAGTCCCAATGTACATAAAAATTCGCATTGTATTTTTCATGCCAACTCCTTTGCTGTGGGTAGTGATATGGTTCTATCTTTACAGTACCTATCTTTCATGAAATGGAAAAAATGCTGGTAATATTGTTTTAACTGGGTTTTACTTTTATTGTGAGTGAATCTCCAGAGATAAATTTAGTTGGCTCTGCTTCACATTGATGTTTCTGAAAGGTTATAATAAAAATAAATGGAACAGTGTACTATTACTACTTATAACAAAGCCTTCCAAACAGTTTGTAATGAATAACTGCTAACACATCACATCCCCTTATGGATTAAGAGTAACTAAACTCTCCACTGATTATACTTTAAAAAACTCTGCTATATGTATTTACCTAAATTGTTGCTGTTCGTACATGATGACCATTATGGTACCATATAGAAAGTAACTCTGCCAAGCTTCCATAAGTTTTGCGTGTCTTTTAGATGGTATGATAATTACTGACAATGTAATTTCACCTACTGGACATATATTATTTTTTATTTAAATGGTCAGTGAGAGTGATTGCCCTACTTTACTTTCAGATAAAGAAGAAAGAAGGAAAGTTACTTCATCATATGATGAAGATTATTGTCCAGGTAATGAGAATTCAAAGATTAAAGGCAGGAAACGCAACTGTGCAAACCATAAATCGGAAAATGTCGACTCTAGTACAGTTAATAATTCTGAAGGTAACTATTGCAATTTTGCTCGCTATTTTAAATACAGACTCAAACATTTATAAGTGGAGCAAGTAGTGAGTGCACATAAAGTTTTTGCATATTCTTATAATATGTAATATGATGATAAAAGTATGTTTTCCTGCCTTGCCCATGTTATAATAAATTGAAGAGAGTAGAAATACAAGAACAAGAGATAATAGAAACTTACAGAAAGAAATTGTCGTAAATAACTACACGTTTTTAATTGCAGCACCTATTAATGTCACACTGCATTTATTTATATTTCAGAGGTTCCATTTACTCCAAAACCTAAACTGCGGAAGGTTGAGAGAAAGCTAGTGCCTGTGTTGGAAAAGTTGAGTGTTGAAGAGTTAATGGAAACAAATACCTACCAGAGATTCAATCGATCAATAGAACTGATATTTGAAAACACAGAAGATCTAGATTTAACCACAGATTTTGGTAAGTATTTTTTTTTTGTTGTAACATTCATTTCATTCCTACTAGTGATTGCAAGGTCCTAGAGTGGCACAGGCACAGGAACACACACCCTCTTCAATACAGCCACTGCCTCATGTGCAACTGGTAATTAGTGTCTGTTGATGTGCTGCCCAGTTTGTTCACAGATTTTGAAATTGTAATTTTACATTACAAAGATTTGCAGCACATTCTGGTATGATACACAAGGTGTTCTGTGCTGATAGATACATATTTGCCATTCTCCATCACCTCTGAGACTTTGTATCAGTTTCAGTAGATAATCCGAGCCTGGAAGTGACAGAGTCAAAAGCTGTAATGGAAAAATCAGAAAATGAGCAAATTTACTATTGGGCAGCTGAGAATGGTAAATACCAAAATACACATTTTTAAAAATTTTTTTCTCCACAATTAGCACAAGGTCTTACGTTCAGCATAGTCTTTCAAAGTGACCTCTACACGCTACTGTGTGGGCGTGACATCATTCCACAAACTTCTATTGTACCTATGCAAACAACCATAGTGTTGATGCTAAAATCTTGAGTTGTCAGGTTGTCTCATATTCCTCTTCAAACTTTTAGCATGCTTGACAGTTTGCAGGGGTCTTCCTCAGAATTGTTCCGGTTTCCCCAGACAGCTGAACATGCAACCTTGGTGTTGTTTGAACAATGACACACATGGAAAAAATTTTTGACATTCAATCTCTACAGGTGCACACAAGACTTTCCTCATGATTTGTCGGGTGGTAATCAAATAGGGTCCAAGCAGGGAAATGTGCTGGCCCAGAAATATAACCTCCCCGCCCCCCTCCCCCCCCCCCCCCACACACACACCACCTCCCTCTCTCTCTCTCTCTCTCTCTCTCTCTCTCTCTCTCTCTCTCTCTCTCTCTCTCTCTCTCTCTCTCCCCCCCCCCCTCCTACCCCTCCCCCCCCCCACCCCACCCCACACCCACCACCCACCCACCACCACCAAACCTCAAACTTCTTCCGTACCTCTCCTGACCATTGATTCTCAATTACAATTTTGAATTTCTTTCTGTTCCAGAAACTGTCCTATGTTATGCCTATTACCTGAAATTGACTTTTCATTTCAAGTATGAGAATTAGTACAGTGAATCAGGATGTTTTGATGTAACACTATTGCTTTTTATATCAGAATGGTGAAGTTTTAGTGCAAGGGATTTACGTAAAGAGTGGTGTCTGTTAATGTTCGTTCAATCAGTTCTCTAGTTTTTCTGTTGTAAATGTCCAAATATATATATTGTATTACCTCTTTTTAAATGTACTATTCAAAATTTGTTTACTCCCAGTTAATTTTTATAATTATTTATTTCCTTCAGTGTTCTTTCTTTTGTAGATTAGATTAGATTAGATTGATTTACTTTCATTCCAATTGATCCATAGTGAGGAGGTCCTCCAGGATGTGGAACATGTCAGAAAGCAATAATACATGACAAATATTTACAACTAAAACAAATAAGCTAATTTACTTTCCACAGGTCCCAAGTGGAATGATAGTATTTTTTTTAAATGAACATTATATGAAAGGATCATTTTACAACACTCATTTACTAAGATCACATTAATGCACTGAATTTAAAATTTAAAAAAAAAACTTTTTTTTTTGTTTTGTTTATAAAGTAATGAATATATATTAGAAGTACTACGATACTTATTTACAATGAACAAATTACTGCATTGAAATGGTGCAACACACACACACACACAATTTTTGTTGGTGAGTTTCATAAGTTAGTGTGTGTTTTAATTTAATGTAGACTGTTAACTTACACTCTTGATTTGTTGTAGATACAGAGGCGGACACACCACCGGAAGTTCTTATTCCTAAGTACCAGTTACAGGACTTGTGCAGTGAAGCAGCAAAGCTCAAGACTCTTGGGGCCATGGAATCGATACCACCAGAACGTCTTGTTCGCATGCTTACTATTTTGGAAAAGAATATACGTGATGGAACGAGAATATCACCACTTGCAGATCCTGTAAGTTATTTGTTAGGGTTCTCACTTTGTGTACATGTAACTATCCGTTGCATTCATGTTTCTGAACATTTTCTTTATTGAATAGGTTATGTTAGATTTTTTTAGTGTCCTTCCATATTGAGGAGATCGTCATTGATGTGGAGTGTCTGAGAATAATGCTTTAATGAGTACCTTCTGCAAAATGCCTCCAGAATGTCAATTATTTTTTAAGTTACATGTATCTATTCTTTGATTGGTGTGTGGCTGGTTGGGTAAGCGTCGGACTAAAAATCCAAAATTTCAGGGTCAATCATCAGTTGGTCCCAGAATTTGGTCTCACTCTTATCACTTCTTTCTCACCTGGCAATGATTTGTTAATGTGAAAAATGCCGAGTTGCTTTGTGGTTTGAAATTAGTGTTGAACTGTAAGTTACACCGTAACTGACTGAGTAAATTCGTTCAATGGTCAGAGACCTAGTGAGGTGGCACAGTGGTATGGCATGGGACTCTTTCAGAAGGATAGCAGCTAAAATAATTACTGTTCAGCCATACAGAGTTAGAGTTTCCATAATTTTTCTAAACAAATAAAGGCAAATGCTAGGATGGTTCCTTTCAAAGGGCTTACCTGTTAACCTGCCCCATCCTTCTACTTAAACCTGTGTTGCCCCCATAGCTGGACACAAGACCTTTTAATCTGTTAATTGTTAATTATCGAAGTTAACTTTTCAAGTAATGGATTACGTTTTAAGTTAATTTTAGAAAAAAAGTTAATGGACTCTTTAACTCCTGTTAATTTTCTTTGAGTCTGTTAATTGTTTATTATTTACCTACCATTTATGACAAAAATGACACCACACCACCCACAGAAATCTTGTTCTGACAAGTTTGGGTCAAACAGGTGTGTGGATACATGAGGGTATGCACAATTGAATGTGAGCAGGAATAACTGAACGTTGGCTGTTTATTGTTGTTTGTTTACTGAGTTTGCATTAGGTACTACTTTTTGTTAGTGAATTGACTGTGAAAACTAAATCATGGAATTGGGTTCTACCCCTAACAACCACCTAAAGGGAAACCTTGTTGTAACACATCTGTAAAAAGTAAAGCTCAGAGTTTAGTCAAAATGTGTAGAAACGTGAAGTCGAAACACTCATTTAACAATGCGGTACAGTACAGGAGGCAAGCCATAGTCACAGTAAGTTACAGAAAGTTTACGTGACTAGTTTCGCGGCAGCTCAATCACCATTATCAAATGTACCAAGTATAAAATAACTCTGCTGTTAATTATGAGAACCTGAAATATAAGTAAATATCTAACTCCAATACCATCATCATTGAAAACAATACTGTGAATTTATCGTGTTAAATTAAACCTAGTTTGCACTAATGCAAAGAAGTGTCATTGATTGCTGTGAAGCCTTTATCCATACGGAGCATTAAAGTCTTAACTTCATATATTTTGGATTAGGATCAGCGTTGTCCAGCTAGTTACATACTGAACTTGACAGGTGAAAATCCTGTCTTATTAATCTTAGCAGTTCTGCTATTGTTCTGAAACATACATTGCTCAAGTATGAAGTGGAATCATTAACTGAAGTATCAGAATGCACCTTGATAAAGTTAATAAAATGACATCACCCATACATGAATACTGTATATTATTATCTGTATATAGTGTCTCCAAACCAATTGGTCAACTCTGAGACAAAAATCTCCACATCTCGGTGCCTTAATGTTTACTGTGAGTATGGCTTGACTACTGTACTAAATTCAAATAAATTTGTAAAAACTTACATTTAGTCTTGTTCCTTAAGACAGTCATCTCTGATTACAAAAATGCAGTATTTCTTGGGGAATAGGCTTTAGTAAATTAATTTATTAAGTATAATACCCATATACCCTCGAGTGCTGCAGTTAAATGACTTTTTTCTGTGTTCATTACTGAATTCTCCAAGTTACTGGAGAATAAGAAATCTGAGAAATTCATTTCAATGATGACAGTAGGTGATGTTTTCTTTGCTTCATGCTGGCTTTCTCCACTAAACCAAAATCACTATCATTTGGCAAGTAAGAATAACGTAAGTTCATGATAGAGACAATGACACTTTAATGTTCTTGTTTTGGCTAGTACATGTGTCTGAATAAAAGATTATTTTATTATGTATAGAGGTTGCACATCCTTAAATATCCCTCTCCAGTCCTTGAGAAATATCTGAACCTAATGTCTTTAGGATTTCTGGAACCAACTTCTTTCCTGTATCTCATAATTGGACCTGAATAAACAAGTCCATGAAGATACCCAGTTGCCAACTGTAATCACAAAGTTTCCAGAAGGAATCAAATGTATTTTCTCACTCTTCTAATTTAAGTTGATTTAAGTTGAGCATTGCTATTTGCAGCAGGTGGCGTTAACAACAAGGCTTTTAGCTGGAACTATTGTGCTCTTGCTTGTAGTACACTCCTCTCCGCAGTACTGCTGCTGTTGCCTTATACTCCTCTTCCACTTCCCCGGATGTTGATAACATTATCTTCCTCTGTTCTCTGCTTCATTTTCATTGCAGACATTTTGTCAGCTGCTGCAGAAGCACTGCCTTCCTCAGCAGCTGTGTTCTCTCCTGGATTAAAAGGAACCATACAACATAACATACAATGACTGTGAAAGTACCAGAAGATATAATGAAAGTATCGTAACATATTATATTTAAACTCAATAGCCCATTCTGGTTATTAACTATCACTTATCAAATTTAGAAAGTAATTATTAGCTTATCTAGATGGCTGACATTCCACTGCATTATCTTCTATGTCTTCAGATGAATCACTCATAATCATCAGTACACTTTAATTAGATCTAACACATTGACCATGCAAATTGTGACCAATGGACATGTTCCAATTGTGCTTTGAGCAAAGGACTGCTTCCCTCCATACTCAATGGTGTTGCCAGTCCTAGAGCAGTTATTTACATCTGGGCATGAATATTTTATGTTCTGAAGGCAACTTCATAAATAGTACTGTGTGGGATAAAGTCCAGAATGACCAAAAATGGACTCGATTCCCTTGTGCTCTGAATGACCCATATGTAACTCTCAGCAAGCTGTAGACAAATGTAGACTCCACAGTATAGTTACCAAAGCTGAAGGCGAAACTGCACACCAATCTATAACACATCAGTATCCCAAGAGTTGGTTGACATGTAATATGCACATTAGAAAGAAGGAAAATTTGCTGCATTTGCTGAAGGTAGACACCTATGGTGTATGCAGATTTCTATACTGGGGAATGCGCACATTGTTCCTAATGTATGACTATAGCTGTGCCCTTCATAAAGCTTTTCCAGTCACAAACAAGTTGGCAGTAGGTCCGTTATGCACTACTGACCTCATCATATAGCAGTGGGGGGGGGGGGGGGGGGTTGGCAAATTAGTTTTTGCCAAATAATTTCAACCATAGGTCATTTTTTTAAACACAAAAGAAAAGAAAAGAAAGGGAAGAGAATTCAAGACTCTCCAACACTCTTGTCAGAGGGCACAAATTCAAAATAATGTAGTGGGGAAACACTAAATTATGTTAACAAGAAGGTTGTTCAAAACTAGGTCTATGTGGTAACCCCTGTTATTTTACAACTGTTCCAAGATAGTACTGAAACAAGACTTTTTTCCAGGGATAATGTATTAAAGCTACAAGTGTTGTTTACCACTTTTTTGATTTTTTTTTTTTTTTGTGTGAAAACTCTTTAAACCTTTTTAAATAAAACAAATATTCTTAACATTCTACATCTTTATTCTTCAAGTCTACCTATTTGCAGCCCTCCGCCAGTAAAGGGTTCCAAATTGTAGCGTATAACACAGTGGTGGGTAACGTAATTATGTCGGTGTGTGAGAGAACAGCATGTACATTATAGAATATATTGTATATCACCTACTTCTATTGGAAGAAGTAACAAATGTAAATGTCTTTTGAGAAGTATATCTTTCAATAAAAAAGGAAAAAAGTGACACAATTGCTTCAGTATCTTGCTAAATAAAAATTCTGTAAGTCATAATGACGGTAAAATACTTGCCTCAGTGTGTACTGTACCATGACCAAAATGATAAGAGGTGGTGTAGTGGATAAGGCACTGGAATGGCATTCTGGTTTAATAGGTTCAAAACTCATTTCAACCCTCCAGATTTATGTTTTACATGGTTTATTTAAATTGCTGAAGGAGGATGCCAGCATAGTTCCCTTTAAAAAAGGTATGGTCTCCTTTCTTGTCCTATTCAAGCTTGTGGCCACACTCTTGCCTTGTCCTCAATGGAATGTTGAACCAGGGGGGAGGGAGGGGGGGGGGGGAAGAGAGAGAGAGAGAGAGAGAGAGAGAGAGAGAGAGAGATTGATTTAGCCTCTTCTGAAGATAGTCAACTATTTCTTTTGACATGGCTATCAACCACTCGGTCCTTCACCATTGAGGATTGTGATCACCTCACCTTTGTTATTGCTAAATTGAATCAGTACGACTGATAATATCCTGCTGTTTAGCTTCAAGATACTGAAATAATTTCATTGCAGAAACACTAAAAGTTGCTTAATGAGTGTAATCTTTAGTAGAAAACTGTTTTCAGCTGCACAACCATTACCAAGTATAGATGTCACACAGAGTTTGCATCAGTATAAGGAAAAGGACAGTTGCTGCTCACCATATAGTAGAGATGCTGAGTCATAGATAGGCACAGCAAAGAGACTGTCACACAATAAACTTTCAGCCAACAAGGCCTTTGTCAAAAATATGAAAAACACACCCCCACTTCCTGCTGTACTGATGATACAGAAAATTACATACAGTTCTCAATGAGGAGATAAGTTATGTAGTATAACAGGTTGCAGTAAACGCGACTCGTGATACGAACAGGCAACAAGATGCACGATTCATATCTCAGTTTCACTTGCAATTGTCACCTCTTTGGAAGAGAATATTGTTGTAGCTGGTCATTATTTAAAGCTGAAAAACTACTATGAATACTATAAATATCAAACATAGTTCATCTGTGGTTTCTCATGAGGTCACTCGGCATGAACACACATACGACAGATTGAGTCCAGACGGTTTCCACTTTCTGGAGTACCAAATATCATCTACTCTGATAGAGCAGGACACAAAATTTTGACTCGCTATTTCTCCTGCTGAGAAGCTACTCTTTGCAATAAGGTAAGTTAGTGAAAGTGTGCACGATGTTAAAAATGCTACCATGTAAAGTTTATTTTTTGTGGGACCACCTACTATGGTTCATTTCTGAATGTGGTACATTTATAAATAATGGTCACAGAGTAATAAAACTAGATGAGTCTTTCTACAACTGTTTAGTTTTACAAAGTAATATGTGACTGAGCCTGAGGAATATTCAGAAGAAATTCCGGGCCCAAAGTGAGATCAGTCGCCATCGATGTTGTATTAGCAGCATAAGAACTCTGTGTAGGAACAGTCAGTGTGTTTGAAGAAATGGAAGAGGCTCGTGATGTTAAGCAAACCTTGAGTGTCCTCGGCTACATCCAGCTGCTCATTCAGAAGTAACCTGAATTTAGCTTTCAGATCTGTTTTACACCTGTTGCAAAGTTTCCTGAAATGAAGAAGCATAGATAGAAAAACATCCAGTCAGCATTAGCTGATGACTCCCAGTGTCATTTTATTTCAATTAGTTCTTTTCATTTCCAGCCTTTGCTTTTATTGATATCATATGAAAAAGAGAAATGTGAGGCAGTTCCGTACTGTGCATAACAGATGGCAATAGCTTTGCGTGTGGCATGCAGACAACCACCTGTATATCTCTCATATTTTGTGGACGAGGGAAAGAGGTATAGCTCTCCTTCCATTGCTAAAAACAGTTTCAGTATGTTTCAACAATGTATGAGCTAAAACCCACCAAAGGTAAACTGGATAGTGACTACACATTCTTCACTGCAAACTGTTCAAAATATGCCCGATGGTTCACTTATTTGTGAAGTATCACAATAACTATGGGCAATAGTGAAAAGAAAACAAGTTCATTATCAATCTCTGATGTGGGAATGTAGAAAAAATGATTTTTTTTACTGAATAGTTTCTTTAGAAGTGAATGAGTGTGTGTGCATAGCGGAGAACGCATGAAAACCTAACAGCTGTAGTTTTTTTATTTTATGCAAAAAATAGCTTTATTGAGAAATCTAGTAGAGAGATGGATGTAGTTTTGCCTCATTTACAGGAAACAAGTTTTTTCAGGGCACTTCTAATGACTTGAAATTAGTATCATATGATACCATTGCGTAGAGCAACCAGAAGTCCCTGTTGTGCCAGGCAATGCTATACCAGTATACATTTATGTCAAATTGTTATTGTCACAGTGTGAGACAGTGAAGCCACTTAAACCACACTTTCATGTGAACCACCTATATGGGTTGCTTCTGAAGCATATCACGAATTGTATTGCATATTGTATCGCATAGCCTGCCGCCTCAGTGAGAACCGTGCCATACTGGCTTCCTTTTGTCAAAATGTGTGTGTGTGGGGGGGGGGGGGGAGGGAGAGAGAGAGAGAGAGAGAGAGAGAGAGAGAGAGAGAGAGAGAGAGAGAGAGAGAGAGAGAGAGAGAGAGAGAGAGCATGAGCATGTTAACTGAAGTATATATTTAACGTTGTTGCTTTAAATGTTTCAGGATGATGATGAGGATGAAAGCAAACTTTGGTTAGAGCTAACAATGGAAAGTGTTATGAGGGCTGTGGATGCTTCACTAACTTCACTCAACATACTTACGTCCCCAAATATGCCAAAGAGGATATATTTAGAAGATGTTATTGACAGGATAGTCTTGTTTACCAAATATCAGTTACAGAATACTATCTACCCATCATTTGATCCTGTTTACAGAGTGGAGGGAAAGGCTAAAGGTAAGTGAAAAGAAATACTACACTATTTAGAAGTACATTTATTCTATGAAGGCAAATTTGGTCCAAAGTTCCTGGATTAATTTTCCATGGTACTACTTTTATTAAAGAGAAAGGTGACAAGTTCTTTGCCAGGTGCAGAGAAGGCAGTAATATCAATGAAATTTTGTTTTTGTTATGGTGGTACACCTTGTGCAAAATGTAAGTCACATATAAACTCGATCTGCAGGTTAGTTCTATTCATATGGCATCACAAAATAGCGAGGGAAATAGATAAACTGGAATACTTTGCTATCATAAAATTTTTTGTGTAGAACACTTTATAGCCTACTGAAATTTAATCTCAGTTCCTGATTATATGTTGGTGTGCAAAACTGAAGGGTGAAAAAAACTTGCGCATGATGTGTCAGTGCCAAGTTACCTAGCTTAATGAAACTTGGGCCATACGAAGGAAGAACAGCTGTAGTGTAGGACAGATGGTAACTGAAAGAATTTACAATAAGATGTACAAAGATGACACTTTAATTCAAAGACAGTAATAAAACTGAATTCAAGGGGATTTATGTGGTCCCTTCATCCTCAGGGCATGGTTCTGAATTGGGGGAGTCATCACCATGGACAGCAGTGCTTGCTGTGCAATATGTTCCCATACTGGCTCCAAGGTAGATAAGGAGTTCTTGTTTTAGGGCTCTGCATTCCTCCAGCAGTGTGGTTGAAAACTGTAGAATGGTTGGTGGTGCATGATAATGTGCTGCTATACACCTCCCCAATGCAATCCACATGTGCTTGATGCAATTGAAGTTAGTGTAATGGGCAGGCCAGTCCATTCACCAAATATCCTCTCATTTCAAGAAGTCCTCCACCTGTGCTGTTCAACATGATTTTGCTTTGTCATCCATACCAATGGTGTCAGGGCCAAAGACCCCTGGAAAGAAGCACTTGGGAAGGAGTACAGTGTCATAATAATGCTGACCAATGAGCAAACAGTGTCAAATATTTCAAGATCGGTACGCTCCTGGGACTTTGTGCCTACCTTCATCATAACACCTGGACCACAAAAAGTCACATTCCACATTGTTGCTGGATGCATTACATGTTCCCACCTCTTGCCATACAAGGATATGTCCCAACATCAAAATGGTTCAAATGGCTCTGAGCACTATGGGACTTAACATCTGAGGTCATCAGTCCCCTAGAACTTAGAACTACTTAAACCTAACTAACCTAGGGACATCAAACACACTCATACCCGAGGCAGGATGCGAACCTGCGACCGTAGCGGTCACGCGGTTCCAGACTGAAGCGCCTAGAACCGCTGGGCCACTCCGGCCGGCTGTCCCACCATCGTTGAATATGATCATTTTGGTGGTCCAGGTGTTACGGACTGTCCAGCCTGTTCCCCGACTTAGACCTCATTGAGTGTGTGTGGCATGCATTGGGGAGATTTATTGCATCATGGCCACATGCACAAATGACACTCCAGCAGTTGTCAACCATGCTAGTGGAGGAGTGGAATGCCATACGCAGAACAACTCCTTACCAACCTTGCAGCCAGCATGGGAGCATATTGCACAGTATACATTACCCTCTTTGGTGATCTCACACCCTATTAAAAACGATAGCCTGCCGTTTGTAATGTCCAGGGCACCATCACAGATCGTGGCCACTTAAACGTACTTATTGTCCTTGAATAAAAATGTCATTGCATATTTCTTTCAGTTACCTTCTGTACTATACTGCAACAGTTCTTTTTATGTATGACCCTAGTTTCATTGAGCTATGTTGCTTGGCAGTGACAAGCCACATGAAAATTATTTTCGTCCTTGAGTTTTCCACACCAGCATATAAAGGATGTGACAAGTGCTGCTCACAAACTTACTGTGGTTGTAGAGGATGCCTTAAAGCACAAATTCAGGGTAGAAACCTACATAGGGAAATGTCATTCCAATGATGTTCAATACTGCTACAATGTGTCATAATTATAGGGCTACACCACACATTCAGCAGCAAACATGAACTCGTAAGCTGCTGCCTCTACCTCTATTGTACTGAGTCTCTGCAGTGACATCATGACAGTTGTGGATGATTTCTATGCCATATGACATCTTGAACTCTTGCTGATCCATTGCCAGGCACTCTAGTTTCAATCCCACAGCATACAAACTCATATTTGCTGCTGCAGGGATGGCCTTGTGACTGGTGTTAATCACTATATGTTTGACACTATGCAGTGTTGTTGTATGACATTTCTAGATATAGGTCCCCATCCTCAATTAGCTCCTCAAGACACCTACAGCACCTTAAAGATGTTTGTATCATTTTGTAACATGCTGTGTAAGGAGTGTACTCATTCACTTTCAGCAGTCCTTAAATGGGTGGCTGAATTCAAATGTGGCCCTACTACTTCTGAAAATGATGCACATGAATTGTATCTGAAAACTACAACCACAGCTGAAAACATTGAGAAAGTGTACAAAATAGTATTAAAAGATTTTTGACTTAAGATATGTGAAATAGCAGATGCATCAAGTGTATGAGAAAACTCCAAATTGTAAATTTTTGGTCCATCATTTCATGATAGAAATGAAAGACTGTTAAAGCTGATGATCTTGCATCAAATTTCATCTCCTTTAAATGTTATGATCGGATTTTGATGAGATTCAGTAGGGATTCTTCTTATTGATGACCTTTCAAATGCTAAAACACTAACTGGGAAATACTATGATAGTCTGTTGGGGGAAAAAAAGGGGGAAGGCTTTCTGTATTAGCATAGATAAAAAATACATTTCACCATGGCTACGAATCTCCTTACTAAGGTGCAATGACAATAAGAAAATTGAGGTATTCAATATCCCAACTGTCACAAAACTTACCCTGTTTGCCAGATTTTGTATTCTTTGACTTCCACCTGGCCCCATATGTAAGGGCCAGCTGGTGTGGCCGAGTGGCTCTAGGCGCTTCAGTCTGGAACCGTGCGACCACTATGGTCACAGGTTCGAATCCTGCTTCAGGCATGGATGTGTGTGATGTCCTTAGGTTAGTTGGGTTTAAGTACATCTAAGTTCTAGGGGACTGATGACCTCAGCTGTTAAGTCCCATAGTGCTCAGAGCCATTTGAACCAACCCATATGTAAGGAAATCTCTGATTGGAAGTGCCAGTGAAGTGGTCAAATTGTTGTTTTAATGTTATTGTAACTGTGCATAAAGAATTTTAATTTTCAATTAATCTGTTCTTGCTGCTGCATAAGTGATATTTATCTTTACGTAATTCTGCTTCTGTTAACTCCATCTTACTGTAGTGCTGTCTGCTATGCTTACACCAACTGTAAGAACAATAATATTTTGGCAAGACTGTTATCAGTGCTATATCCATACCAAGCCCAGAATAAAGCATATTAATAAAGCCAGCCAAAACAAAAACACACCAAAGATAACCCATAAACTAGGACCATTATGTTGACTGCAGTCCTGTTCCACTATTGTATATAGACTCAACGCCACCTCACATGATCTGTCGTGGTGGCTGGGAACGTGTGTGTTGTTTGCCTTACTGCTCTCAGTGAAAGAACTCTATCCGGTATGCTGCTTGTGGTGAAAGCTGACAAATACTTTCCCCTCTGCATGTTTCTTTATTGTTTTGGCTAAAGATTATCTTTTCCCTGGAGACGGTGTATATGACTGAGACTGTGATGGCTATGTCGTGGAGGATTGGAGACAGTTGATAATGGAAGGTGCCACATCCATAAAATTGTTAGATTTCGAGGCGAGAGAGAGAGAGAGAGAGAGAGAGAGAGAGAGAGAGAGAGAGAGAGAGGGTTTCTACAGGAACTTTGTCAGTTGTAGCAGGCTGCAGTCTCAAAGTCCAGTTATTGTGGAGAAGCGATAACTTTGTGGGTTGTGTTGTAAAGACAGCAAATGCTACAAGTGTGATGGTCAGATATTTAATACAAGTTGTAGTGAAGAGCAAGGTGTGGTAGGGGCAGTGTTTAATCTATAAGGGACAGTTAAATGAAAACAAGTCAGATGGAAAAAATTTAAGTAAAGTGTTTATTATTTGAAAAGTAATTGCTGTAATGGCTATACAGTTATCCCCTGTGAGACAAAATGGTCAGTACCTTCATAGAAAAATGTCAGTGCTTGCCTACAAAATCTTCATTGTACCCAGGCTTGCACCTCTCCATCCAAACCAAATCAACAGTCATGAATGTCTTTCTTCAGACTCCAAAAATGCAGAGAGACAGGGACTGTATGGTGGATTTGTAAGGGCTTCCCAGTGTAACATCTGCAGCATACTCAAAAAGGGGGTGGCAACTGAATTTAAAATACAA
Source organism: Schistocerca americana (assembly GCF_021461395.2). NCBI lineage: Eukaryota > Metazoa > Arthropoda > Insecta > Orthoptera > Acrididae > Schistocerca > Schistocerca americana. The sequence continues at coordinate 445,353,513 of NC_060130.1, forward strand.
ACAAAATAAGTTTTGCATCACCTCAGTTCCAAGAGTTCTGGAACATGTACTGAAAATAGGAATGGAGATCAACATAAACATCATTTCCACCCTTTTTATTGCTCGTGAAAACCACACATTGCATGTTGTACTACCATACAGCAAGACCTTCAGAGGTCGTGGTCCAGATTGTTGTATGCACCGGTACCTCTGATACCCAGTAGCATGTCCTTTTGCATTGACGCATGCCTGTATTCGTCGTGCAATGCTACCCACAAGTTCATCGAGACACTGTTGGTCCAGATTGTCCCACTCCTCAACGGTGATACGGCGTAGATCCCTCAGAGTGGTTGGTGCGTCACGTCATCCATAAACAGCCCTTTTCAATCTATGCCAGGCATGTTCGATAGGGTTCATATCTGGAGAACATGGTGACCACTTGAGTCAAGCGATGTCGTTATCCTGAAGGAAGTCATTTTACAAGATATGCATGATGGTGCCATGAATTGTTGTCCATGAAGATGAATGCCTTGCCAATATGCTGCTGATATGGCTGCCCTATCGGCTGGAGGATGGCGTTCACGAATCGTACAGCTGTTACGGCACCTTCCATGACCACCAGTGGTGTACATCGGCACCACATAATACCACCCGAAAACAGCAGGGAACCTCCACCTTGCTGCACTCACTGGACAGTGTGTCTAAGGCGTTCAGCCTGACCGGGTTGTCTCCAAACACGTCTCTGACGATTGTCTGGCTGAAGGCATATGCGTCACTCAACAGTGAAGAGAAAGTGATGCCAATCCTGAGCGGTCCATTCGGCATGTTGTTGGGCCCATCTGTACTGCGCTACATGATGTCGTGGTTGCAAGGATGGACCTCGCCATGGACATCGGGAGTGAAGTTGCGCTTCATGCAGCCTATTCCGCACAGTTTGAGTCATAAAATAATGTCCTGTGGCTGCACAAAAAGGATTATTCGACATGGTGGCATTGCTGTCAGGGTGCCTCAGAGCCATAATCCATAGGTATTGGTAATCCACTGCAGTAGTAGCCATCGTATGGCCAGAGTGAGGCATGTCGTCGACAGTTCCTGTCTCTCTGTATCTCCTCCATGTCCAAACATCACCACTTTGATTCACTCCAAGACTCCTGGACACTTCCCTTGTTGAGCGCCTTTCCTGGCACAAAGTAAAAATGCAGACGTGATCGAACTGTGGTATCAACCGTCTAGGCATGGTTGAACTACAGACAACACAAGCCATGTACCTCCTTGCTGGTGGAATGTCAGGAACTGATCAGCTGTCAGACCCCTCCGTCTAATAGGTACTGCTCATGCATGGTTGTTTACATCTTTGGGCAGGTTTAATGACATCTCTGAACTGTCTAAGGGACTGTGTCTTTGTCTGTGATACAATACCCACAGCCAATGTCTGTCTTCAGGAGTTCTGGGAACTGGGGTGATACAGAACTTTCTTTGATGTGTGAATATTAGACATGTCATTTATTTTGGTTATGGTATGTCATGTCATTAATTTTTCTTCTCTAAATATTTTCAGAAATTTATGTTGGCAATGCCAGGAAGAAACGTGCACATGCAAAAGAAGTTCGTGAGAAAAGCATTTTGACCTTATACAACAAACTGAATGAAATTGTGGGACTGCTTGCAGAACTGCTTAATATTCAGGTCCTCACAGATACAGCTGTATTGCATGCATCATCATTGGGTGTGGCACCATTCTTTGTGGAGAATGTCAGTGAGCTTCAGCTCTCGGCTCTGAAGCTAGTGACAACAGTGAGTAATTTTCTTGCCTTTTGCCATACTTCAATGTAAAAGGATGAAAAAGTGATCTGTGTTATTGTAAGTATGGTAGCCATATTTTCATCACAGTAGGAGAGACTTGAATGGTGTCTCCTGTTTGTGTTACTAGTTTGTGCATATCCTTAAGTGTTCGTAAATGTTGTCTTCTTATTATTAGAGTGTTGGAAACAAGATAAACATATTAAGTGCTCCAGAACCTAGTTATCTCTTTCTCTGTTGGGTGTAATTTGTGATACTTTGCCCCACACTGTATAATTCGTATTAGAGTGTTACTCTTTTCAATGTCATACAAAACTGCTTATTTCTTGTATTTTGAATTAAAAGACTGTGATAACTGATAAAGTAGGCTAAACTATATTAATGGTTTTTATTGTTTTTCAGTAAGAGCTGTATTTTTTAAGAGAATATTGTATAAAAATTTCTTCTTAAAGAGCTAAGATGGAAGTTCAGCTTTAATTTTTAAAAGTGAGCTTTATTCAACACTAATTTTTCTAAATGTTTATTTTCAAAAATGTTACAGATTTTTACCAAGTACGAAAAACACCGGAGACTGTTGCTTGATGACATTTTGGCATCAATTGCTAGGCTACCAAGCAGTAAACGTAGCTTAAGGACATATCGACTCAATTCAGAGGAACACATACAGATGTTGACTGCTTTAGTTCTGCAACTAATTCAGTGTGTGGTAGTGCTTCCAGAACGTCTCCAGCAACCTGAAAAGAAAGATAAATTCAAAGAGGAAAAGAAAGATGAAAAGAAAGACAAAGAAAAAGAGAAGGAGAAAGACAAGGATCCAAAGGAAAATGAGGAGGAAAACAAGGAGAAAATAGTGAATGTAAGGTTAACTCCGTTGTTAAGGGCTGTAAGTTAAACTGTTTCAAAGTATGTTCAGAATGGGATATGTGTATGAAGCTACAATGGCAAATCTTGTAGTGAAAGCAGTACCTTCTTTACCTTCCCATAGACTTGCCCATGCATAGCATTGTTCAGAAAAATCACTTGTTTAGTGGTTAAGGAGGTTGGTTAAGAGGAATTCATTTCTCTTGATTTTCTTTCCTTTTCAAATAACTGTCACATTCTACTCACAAAATATTTTAAAATTTTCACACTAAACCAAGCATTGTAATGAGATTTGTGGGCCAGAATTACGGATGTAACAGAAATTTTAGTTGTGAGGAAAACTTACTTTGCTCATAGTAGTACAATGTTTCAGTCTAGAGAATTTGGTCATGATCAATTGCATGTTTGCAGTTTTGAAATCTAACAGTGTTTCATGTAATAAAATATGGCATACAGTCAAAAAGTGAAGGCCATTTAGTCACAGAAAATATTTTTGGTAACTTTTATTTGTGGTTTCACTGTCATATAAACCTACTTCAGTTTGCCACATAATTTCCCTTTGCTTCTAAGCGCTTTCTGCAATGTCACACTAACTTCTTCTACTTCTCTCCACCGAAGTTTTCTGCCAGGGAATTGAACTAGTTAACAGTATTTGTATTTGATGATGAACTAGTTTCAAATAATGAAGTTATGTTGTGTCTCCGAACAGTGTGCATCTCATTTTGTTGTGCAAGTGGTTCTTTTCACATTCTCACATAGCAATCTGTAAATGATGAGATCAATTATGTTCATTGTGAAATTTTTGACAACTTATGTGCTGAATTTTTCTCTTTCTACCTACACTGTTTAATGTGATTGTTATGGTGAATAGTAATTTCAGTGTAGATATATTTATTTCTAAGAATCTGAAATGTTTGATTCCAGATGGATCGTGATGTTCTCATTGTGAGTAAATATGAAACTGCCATGAGGACTGCAGCAAATTTCCTTACTGTCTTCCTTAACAAATGTGGAAATAAAAGTGAAGAAATTGACTACAGACCATTGTTCGAAAATTTTGTCCAGGATCTGCTTACAACAGTCAACAAACCTGAGTGGCCAGCGACTGAGCTCCTTCTCAGCTTGTTAGGGAAACTACTTGTAAGTGAAGCATAATTTGCATATATCAACAATTAGTTGTTCACACGAATCAAATTACTGCAAATATTTTGAAAATTTTGTGCCATGTATTTTCTTTGCATGTGCAGGGAAAGATGCTTTTAAAAGAAATTATTGCAGTGGCACATTGAAATTGCTGAGAGGGAACACACACATTTAAAAAGGGAAGAAAACCTTGAAAATTGCCATTTTAATTTACTCAGAAATACATGTTTTTTTTTTATCTCTAGTGACTGCCATTTTGAAACATAATGCATTCAAAGTTCTACAGAATGCACAATAAGATATGCAGATATTGACATTTGAGTTTTGCAGCATGTTTTAGGGCAAAAGCTTGCTTTCATCTTTTAGTTCAAGCAATCACATTACAAAATATATGTATAAAACTGGATTGTATACTTCTTTTTCTTTTCAAATGGGTCAACTAAGGACAAGGTGCTAATTTAAATTCCTTATTCTTTCATGTTTTATTTCCTTCCTGTACTCGTTCATCTGTAAACTGTTTTTTTATGTCTGTCTTCTGACCACTTCAGACAAGGGTCTTTTTTTTTCACTCTCCTACCTTAGAATCTCCCTAAATTGGTTAAGGTAAATGCTAGGATGGTTCCTTTAAAAGGGCATGGCTGAATTCCCTCCCCTTCATTCCCTAATCCAAACTTGCGATCCGTCTCTCATGACATCAATGTTAACAGGACATTAAATGCTAAATCCTTCTTCCTTTCCCTTGGAATCCTTCCATATTCAATACTTCTTCCCTCAACATTTTTCTGTCAGTTGTTTCTTCAGCTTTTCTGTTACTTTTTGTAAATCCTTCTTTGCTTCTGGGATTCATCTTGTTGTTGACTTCCTATCCCACGAGTATTTGAAGATCTCTTTGGTTAAACTACTCTTTTGCATTCAGTTTAAATGTCCATAAAAATAGTGTCTTCTTTTTCTGATGGTTTCTTATATGTTTCCCGTGTTTTGATAAATGTCGTCTTTACTTCATAATTTATAACCTTCCATAGTTCCTTTCTGAGGCTAATGTAAGAGGCAGTCAAAATATTTCTTTTCAAAGACTATACACTCCACAGTTGGTATGGCGACCAGGCAGAATGACCATGAACATTGAGCAATCATCCCACCAATGCATCAGGTTGAATATACCATAACATTTGGTAAAACACTATCCTGCTGCGTGAAGAAGTCCATAACTGCCTTAACTGCCTGCTGCACATCTTCATCTGACAGGAATTGTAGATCCTTCAAGGACCCCCCCCTTTTTTTTTTTTTTTTGGGAGGTGTGGGGGGGGGGGGGGAGGGGGCGCGAATGCATGGAGTGAGATCAGGAGTATAGGGCAGGAGCTCAAGTGTCTCCAATTTGAGTTGGCATAACTTCTGCATGAGGCTGGCTTCCCAGTTCGATCAGTGTCTTCAAGAAAAGAATAACACATTTTTCGTATTTAGACAGATTTGGCAATAGCACTACAATAATTCACATTTCCATGTGTACAAATGCCACACTAATCCCTTACCTACATGTCGGTGCTTATATACCTACATTGGAGTCATGCTACATTATGTATACCCTGCAGAAAGTTTTCTATCGCCCCTCATATTTTTCTGATTATTTGCTTTTCCATTATTTGTAATTTATGTAAATTACAGTTTAATGTTAGACTTTTGCTTGTTTACAGACATTCTGGCTTCACTACTCTGTTGTAATACCTAATTTTTGCATTTTTAGGTGGATTTTTTTTTTTAATATATAAAAGTCTTTAGTTCGAGAAACAGATTGCTCATCCTTAACACCAAGGGGGGGGGGGGTGGGGGGGGGGGGAACAGGCAACTGCACAGTTTTTTTGTCGGACGGCAGATTTCGCAGGTGACGCTGTAATACTCGTGCTCTTTCTTCACTGATGTGTGATTGCCAATGTTTGTTACCATTGAACAGAAGCCGGCTCAGCCAGAATGCTGCAAGCAAAGTGCATTTGTCCTGTAACCAACAGTAGCGAAGGTCGGCTGTCATTTTCCCGAGCAATGTATCTGAAGAAATTATTCCATTGTGGTAGGGTGATACAGCTACTGGTTTTGAATTGTTTCAGAATAAAAACAGTCTTGCTTGTGAAATTATTTACTAGCAATAATGCGTTTCACCCTTTTGTGGCATCATCAGGTTGAGTAAAAGTAGCTGGATATGTAACCCACCCATCATGAGCAATAGAAAATGGAAAATATATGCAACAGTAACTGGATATGTAATCCATCCATCACAGAAAACATATAAAGTGCAAGATGGATCTTGAGCACACGAACTGACAAATATTGTATGCGTGACGGACAGACATTTTGTTGTGTGAGGCTCATGCCACATTCATTTTGTAAGTTGGCCCTATTTTGTACTGCTATGATGGTGTCACCTTGTGTGCTCAAGGTCCATCTTATATTTTGTGCATTTTTTTATGATGGATGGATTATATATCCAGCTACAGTTGCATCCCATTTTCCACTTTATATGGCTTTATGGTGGATGGGTTACACATCCAGCTACTTTTCCACAATCTGATGATGCACAAAAGTGTGAAATGCATAACCGATATTATTTAATTTCACAACCAATAATGTTTTTTTTATTCTCAAATAATTTTTCTTGAGTTTTCCATCTTACAAGCAGAATAAATGAATAAAAATCAATGAAAAGTAACTGCTGTAAACATTTCTTGTGAGCTTGTGGCTGTATTGCAATAAAAGCTTTCTGATGAATTGTTAGATTTATACAGTTACTTAGTTTATACACTCATTGTGCTCCATGGTGTGTGTTTATTCTCTGTTGTGCAGTTCGTTTGCTGTGGTTTGTTGTTGTTGTTGTTGTTGTTGTTGTTTTGGTCTTCAGTCCAAAGACTGGTTTGATGCAGCTCTCCATGCTACTATATCTCACGCAAGCTTCTTCATCTCCGAATAACTACTGCAACCTACATCTTTCTGAATCTGCTTAGTGTATTCATCTCTTGGTCTCCCTCTATGACTTTTACACTCTACGCTTCCCTCCAGTACTAAACTGGTGATCCCTTGATGCCTCCGAATGTGTCCTACCAACCGATCCCTTCTTCTAATCAAGTTGTGCCACAAATTCTTCTTCTCTCCAATTCTGTTCAATACCTCCTCATTAGTTATGTGATCTACCCATCTAATCTCCAGCATTCTTCTGTAACATCACATTTAAAAAGCTTCTCCTCTCTTCTTGTGTAAACTATTTATCGTCCAAGTTTCACTTCCATACATGGCTACACTCCATCCAAATACTTTCAGAAGAGACTTCCTGACATTTAAACTATACACGATGTTAAGAAATTTCTCTTTTTCATAAACACTTTCTTTGCCATAGCCAGTCTACATTTTATATCCTCTCACTTCGACCGTGATCGGTTATTTTGCTCCCAAATAGCATAACTCATCTACCACTTTAAATGTTTTATTTCCTAATCTAATTTCCTCAGCATTACCTGATTTAATTTGACTACATTCCATTATCCTCGTTTTGCTTCTGTTGATGTTCATCTTACACCCTCCTCTCAGGAGACTGTCCATTCCATTCAGCTGCTCTTCCAGGCCCTTTGTTGCCTCCGACAGAATTACAATGCCATCGGCAAACCTCAAAGTTTTTATTTCTTCTCCAGGGATTTTAATTCCTACTCTAAATTTTTCTTTTGTTTCCTTTACTGCTTGCTCAATATATAGATTGAATAACATTGTAGATAGGATACAACCCTGTCTCACTTTACCTTCCCAACCACTGCTTCCCTTTTATGTCCCTCAACTCTTACAACTGCCATCTGGTGTCTGCACAAGTTGCAAATAGCCCTTCATTCACTGCATTTTACTCCTGGTACCTTCAGAATTCCAAAGAGAGTATTCCAGTTAACACTGTCAAAAGCTTTCTCTAAGTATACAAATGCTAGTAACATAGGTTGCCTTGCCTTAATCTATTTTCTAAGATAAGTCATAGGGCCAGTATTGCCTCAAGTGTTCCAATATTTCTACAGAATCCAAACTGATCTTCCCCAAGGTCTGCTTCTACCAGTTTTTCCATTTGTCTGTAAAGAATTCATGTTTGTATTTTTCAGCCGTGACTTATTAAACTGATAGTTCGGTAATATTCAAATCTGTCAATACCTGCTTTCTTTGGGATTGGAATTACTATATTCTTCTTGAAGTCTGAGGGTATCTTGCCTGTCTCATACATCTTGCTCACCAGATGGTAGAGTTTTGTCAGGGCTGGCTCTCCCAAGGCCGTTAGTAGTTCTAATGGAATGTTGTCTACTCCCGGGGCCTTGTTTCGACTCAGGTCTTTCAGTGCTCTGTCAAACTCTTCACGCAGTATCGTATCTCCCATTTCACCTTCATCTACATCCTCTTCCATTTCCATAATATTGTCCTCAAGTACATCGCCCTTGTATAGACCCTCTATATACTCCTTCCACCTTTCTGCTTTCTCTTCTTTGCTTAGAACTGGGTTTCCACCTGAGCTCTTGATATTCATGCAAGTGGTTCTCTTTTCTCCAAAGGTCTCTCTTATTTTCCTGTAGGCAGTATCTATCTTACCCCTAGTGATAGATGCCTCTACATCTCTACATTTGTTCTCTAGCCATCCTTGCTTAGCCATTTTGCACTTCTGTCGATCTCATTTTTGAGACACATATACTCCTTTTCACCTGTTTCATTTACTGCATTTTTGTATTTTCTCCTTTCATCAATAATTCAGTATCTCTTCTGTTACTCAGGATTTCTACTACCCCTTGTTCTTTTTTTTTTTTTTTTTTTTTTTTTTTTTTTTTTTTTTTTTTTTTTAAATCCTCTGTTGGCTTCAATGTTTCATCTTTCAAAGATACCCATTCTTCTTCTACTGTATTTATTTCCCCTGTTTATGGGGAAACTAGAAAACCTACAGTTTCATCTCGGCTTCTTTGAATGTAATCAGTTAATTTATTCACACATATTAAATACACATTGACTGATGTAGCTACAAATAAACAATGGTTAACTATTGGAAACAGATCAGTTTTCAGAAAGTCCTGTAGAAAATTAGACTACAGCTTTTCTTAGTACTTTTGAATGCCTCTGCTTGAAGCTAAAATGGACATGTACAATAAAACACAGAGATTTGACTGCATCAGATAAAAATTTCGCTGATGAACAACAGGAGAATAATGCTTACTATAAATGATAATCAAGTAAATGATTTGAGCACAGCTCCTGCTTTGAGTGCAAGGGTCATTTTTAAAATAAGAACCCATAACACACTGTGTCCATGCATCTCGTCACGTGACGTCTGTTCATGGTCAGCCACTCTTGGCTAGTCTCTCACTAAGTAGCCATTATGTTTTACGTCTCATCCAGTATTGGTTGTATGGTTATACTGCTTTGTTTGTGGATATGCCAGTCAGTAATCCTGCCGATTGTGAAATGTGCTCTGTTATTCTGTTCTTAAATGCCAAAAAATTTGTTCTGCTGAAATTCAACAGCAGTTTGTTGAAGTTAATAGTGCAGGTGTAATGAATGATGGAAATGTGCATAAATAGTGTAGGGTGTTTAATGAAAAATGAACAAATGTTCGTGTTGAAGAATGATTTGGATGGCCTATTGTCACGAATGAAGGCTTGACCCAAAACATTGATGAGGCACTTTGCTAAAGCAGGCTCTTCACTATTGGTGAGCTGAATCAGAAATTTCCCCAAGTTTCAAGATCAGTAGCTTTTCCCGTTGTTACTGACAAACTTCACTACAGAAAAGAAAAAAAAAAAAAAAGTGCAAGATAGGTGCTGTAAAAGCTGGCAGAAGAACACAAAAGAAAGCAAATGGCACATTCTTGTTTGTTTTTGGAGTACTATCACAAGGATGGTGATGAGTTCTTGGTCACATTGTGACCAGTGATGAAATGCAGATTCCGCACTACACTCCAGAGAATAAACGTGAGTTTATCCAGTGAGCGGCATCATTCAAACTCCTTGATGAAACCGCAGAAATTCAATCAAGAACCTTGAACATGGAAAATCATGATCATGGTTCCTTGGGACCAGAAAGGCATTCTTCTGTTAGACTTTTTGCCAAAAGGACTGACAGTATATGCTTAGAGGTACTGTGAAACATATTAAAGCTCAGGTGCATTATTCAAAATTGCCGGTGAGGGCTGCTCTTTAGTGGCGCCGTTCTGCTTCACGGTAATGCTCGGTTTCGCATTGTGGCAAGAACAAAGATGCAACTGGACAAGTGTCATTAGGAATTGCTGGATAATCCACCATTTAGCCCTGGCTTAGCATCATTCGACTTTCATCTGTTTCCAAAACTGAAGGAATGTCTTGGTGGAAAGTGCTTGGAAAATTATGACATATTGAAAGAAATTGTTACTAAGGTTTAATGGTCAGGTAGGAGAGTTCTTTGATGCTGGAATCCAAAAGCTGGTGCCACAACTTGACAGATGTTTTAATGTTCATTGTGACTATGTTGAGAAGTGAAAAAATGTGCATATTGTAGTTTGTGATACAATTTACGTTCATAAGTAAAGTTTCTCTCTCCCCCTTACAAATTGGTTCTTGCTTTAAAAATGACCCCTGTACATCATGGGTATCATGTCCTGACACTATGGACATAATCCTTCACTTCGCATAGGGTGCCTAGGGTTTAGGTAAATTATAATGACGATATGTTTTTCACATAAAGACAGTAAACAAGTTTAAGGAAAAGTTTTTTGCTTCCTTTATAAGTATTCCTTTGCACATATTAACCACAACCACAGTTTGTATCTGATTACAATTATATTACAAATGCCTCTCTGTGTGCTGTAATGTAACTGATCTAGTCCTCATGATCTCTGTGGGAGTGATATGTGAGGGGTTGTAGTATATGCCTAGAGTCAGCACATCTGCTGCTATAAACAGTACTATATTGCTCAAATTTAACATGTTACTTCCTTGGAGCACAATGAGGTAGAGTGATGAAGGAAAGACAATAAAATCCATTAGTGCATTGTAACAAAAATCTTTTTATTTCGCACTTCAACACAATATAAATAAACCACATATTTTGTTTCCTTATGTTTTGGGAGAGCTCTAAGAAACTTTTCTTTGAAAGTTGTTCTGAAACTATAATATGATTTGCATTTAACAAGATAATTTAAAATAAAAAGTCTATGTTCTTCATGTTCCTCATCATCCAGCCAGTGAAAGATCCTAAACTTTATATTTCTTTTAAAAATAAACTGTACAACACAAGACTTGCATGCGTGTAAAGACATTTCCGTAACATCGCTAAACTTTGTAGTTAGAGCTCTGAGCCCAGTTGAAGACTCTTACACATTACCAGCTACATAACTTTTATGGAGAGTAAATAATTCTCTCTTCTGTTGAAGCTCATTGCTACAAGTGTATGTCTCTTTACACCTCAACCAACCATTCTTCTAGATACATTTACCTGCTAGGAAGCCAGCAAAGTATGCTACAGCCCACTGTTTGGAAGAAATGTCTTTCTGTGAGGAGGAAGGAGGATATTCTTCAGTATCTATTGTACTCCCTTCTCCATCTGCTGAGGCAGGATTTTCTCATTTCCAGAGCTCTTCAAAAGCTGAGGTTCATCATCTTCCTTTTCCATCTCACAGTTGTTCAGTAACAGTACCTGATGAGTGTCATCCTCACATTTAAAGGTGTCAGAAGGTTTGATAAGTGAGTTAATAGTGCTAGTCAGGAACAGGCATCGTAGTAGGCTTGCTGTTGGGTTCTGGTTGTAGCCACCTTTCTGACAGTACACTGAAAATAAATTCTCTGACATCTTGATTTCATCTGATTGTTGGGAAAAAAGTTAATGCTAACTATTTGTTTATCTACAAAAAATTAGCAGTAGTATTAACAGCCTGTGTCATGTAATGCACAGTGGTGTTGTGATTTTACCTATGTTTTTTGTCAGTTTTATGTACAGTACTTAAAACTTCTTCTGCCCTTTCTATTGTTTCCATTACTGCTGGGCATTGTTCTGATAGTGCACACCTAACTGGATTAGAGAAAAATGCTGCCCTGCAATTCAGACACCAAACAGATTGCTCATAAATTCTATAAAACAAACTGTTTTCTTCTGTATCACTCTGCAATACTTTACTGCTGTAAGAGTTCTGATGACCGCAGCAGCATAGTGGCTGAGAAACTGAACTGCCATTTTCACATTTATTTTCTGGAATTTGCTATCAGAGCCCTTTAGTTTCAAGCTCTGTTGGACATTAAATATTTAGATGTCCAGATCATTACATAATGAACTGCATGTTCACAGCAAGGAACAATTTAGTAGTGAACACAAAATCGCAATGTTTGCATGCATTAGTGTTATCTAAATCTTGTTCTGTCATGTTACCTTACTACTGAGTAAATTCTTGGGAGCCAGACATAAAGTAATAGAAAGAATGGCAGAGAGCACTAACACATTGCTCAGTTAGGCCTGACTTTCACCAGAGCGAACACAAGCAAACAAAAATTCTCTCTGGTGTAAACAGTGGGGGAGCGCAAAAAAATTTGTTTCTGTTCAGTACGTATTTACTGATGGTTGCTCATGTTCATCTGCTTGTCAGTTTTTTAGGGAAGCATCAAAGGAGGAAGATTGTGTCCTATTACAGAGAGTATTCATCTGTTGTTTTGCATGTGAACTACTTTGTTATTCATTGGTAATTAATGCTCTGTTTTTAAATTTCTTCTTAAAGTGTTAAGAGGAACTACTGAAATGTGTCAGCCGACATACGTGCCATGTTTTAGAATAATGCAAAAGAAGGCTACAGCTGCATTTCAGTTTTAAGAGCAGTACCTCCACGCATTTCGTAATTATGTACACAGTAATACTTACATTCCTACTCCAGATAGCTTGCTTTGTCAAAAATAGTGGACAAAATAATCCTATCCCAATATCAATGATTCATATCATAGCTGTAATCAGTGTTATCGTGTGAAACCTGTGTGAGTAGTAGTAGAGTTGGCATGCTATGCTTGTTCTCTTATGTTCAATTGCCTTCCCTCCAGTGTAAATGCTTGTTCCAGGTACACAGGAATGTTTTTGAACACTGGCAGATTGCCTGTCAATGCTCTTATCTTGTATTTGCTTGCATTCACTGTGTTGTAATTGAGGCTTTACTCTCATTCACTCATGTTCACTTCTCTTTGCTCTAGAATACAGCAGGCTATAGAACACAGAAATGATATCATACAATGATTTTTCCTTTGTAGTGAACTTTTGTCATAATATATTTTTTAAATCAAATTATTGCTGCCACCTCACATAAATTTTTATTATATGTTTATTTCACTATAATAATTTTGACTCAAGAACTATATTAAAATGCAAGGTGAAAACTGAAGTAGTGCTCCTTAAACCGTGTTGATCAAATATTACCATGTTATGCGCTGCACTTCGTTATTCATACATTTCATCGGTTTCAATTATTTACTTGCACTTGAAAATGGCTCTACAGCTGAGTTCATGATAGCGGAATAAATAATGAAAAGACAGTGTCACATTTGGTCCACAATCATGTGGATATTTTCAACCTTATACTGCAAAACTTGCAGATTTTCAGCGTTACTTTCATCACACTGACCTCGATCTCGTCTGTTGCTAATTAAGTTAGCAACCTGAAGTATCGCAAAGGTTATATAAAGCAACATCAGTAATGCAGTGATAGCTTAATGACATTGCTCTGTTTATTAAGGATTCCATAATGTTAAAGCAATTATTCTAATAATCACATCTAATGTCTTTTTTAAACACCATTATTCATTCTCTTATCAGGTATGGTTACAACCACAGGTGTTTTGCAAATTTAGGTGTACTCATTATGATTCAATTTATTTGCAAATATCCTTGTTTGAAAACCAAAGAAATAACTCAAAGTAACAGTATTAATTAGTAAAACACTTCACTTCATGAGAGTTCAGTGAGAACTTTCAGATTAAAATTGCTCACATCACTTTAATATTTTACACATTTATAACTAGAATTATGTGTGTATTATTAACAGCACTGCATGCGGAACATATGGATGAACCAATTTATTAAAAATCTGCAAAAGACTTTACAGGAAATAGAAAATAGTTAAAACAATATTTGTTTTAAAGACACACATGTGCTGCAGTGCAAACATTTGGTGTTGGCACAAGAGAAAATAATTATCCACCATAAAAACTCAATTCTAAATTTAAAATAGTCAATTTACATGGAAGCACACCATTTATACTAGAAATGGGAGAAAAATACACAGTAAGATTTGTTGATCTAAATTTCTCAATGAAAGAGAGAAAACATACATAACATTTTTTAAGAAATAAACATATGCGAACTTGTCTATGGACAAGTCTTTGTATCACCGTAGAACAAAGGTAATGTATCTACAGACTACTATTACAAAAAGCAGTTCACCATCATTAAGTAAAATCAAGCTCTAGTGAAGACTGAAACAGTAACTATTCTGCAAAAACCAATTCCCAAATTATTCACATCAATTTCCACAAAATTAAGTTGTCGTAAGTCAAAATTACCACTTTGTGAGAACACAGCTGCAAAACTTTTGTTGCTCTTGCCCCTGTTTAAGACATTAACCAAGCATTCATCATTAAGGGAGCTATATGAAAATTAAATAAAGATTTGAACCCAGAAACTTCCAAACAACAATGGTGGAGAGAGAGAGAGAGAGAGAGAGAGAGAGAGAGAGAGAGAGAGAGAGAGAGGAAAAGCCCTGTGATGTGAACCACAAATAGAAATCAAATTTCGTACTGCGAACCTGATCTTATCTGTGAATTTAAATCTCAACTTTGTATTTGTTACAATGGCATACTGAAGGGACACTAAACACCAAGTGTCTGTTTAATAAATGCAAATGGCAGACTTGGCTTGAGCAAACCTGAAAATTGTGGAATACTTGCCAAACATTTTGATCAGTTTCTTAACTGTTCAAAACCAGTCCATAAGCTGAAATCCTCAAACAATAAAATCTAAAAGAAAATTAACCTCTGTCTATCAAAGAAACTGAACAAGTAACTAAAATCGTGAAAAAACAATGAAGCTAGAGGAGAAGCCTATTAAAGTGAAACTTTTGAAACAGTGAAAAAAGAAAAAATAATAGAGAGCTATTTAAAGAAATCTTGAAAATGAAAAAAATCGCAGGTGAGTGGAAGGCAGCCTAAATACATACACTACATAAGAAAGATTATAAGCAAGACATTTAGAACTACAGAAGAACTTAACTGTTGTGAGTTTTACAATAAATAGTTTCCAAGATTCTAATAAACAAAGTGGAAGCAACACTGGACAGTCATTTTGGTGAATATCAATGTGGTTTTATAAAAGGCAAATTATTCATGGATTCAAAAGAGTTCGTAGCAATGTTTGCAGATTTCAGTTAGACCTTTGTTTATATTAACAAACTACTGACAAAATAAACTGAGAATTTGATGTAAAGTCTAAGTGAATAAATCTCATTCATGAAACACTTACAGACAATATCTAAAGTAAAATTTAAGGGATAACTCTCTCAGCCTTTCAAAAAACATAAGCTGTTCATCCAGGTCACAACAGAATCCTTCAGATCTTCATCATTTGTGAAGCATTTACTGACAAGATGCTCCACCAGTTTCTGAAATGAGAGAAAGACTGACAGTGCCACATCCAGACTGTAGGGACGATGTTGAAAAATGTCCCACTGGAATTTCTCATGCAGTAAGGCTTGTCTCTTCTGGGCAGTATGTGTGCATGCACTGATGTGCAACAGAAAAATTCCATGAGAGAGCTCGCCTCTTCTGTGGTTCTGGAGAATGCTAATGCAGTGTCCATTCTCGCAGTTTTCTGGTCATCTGTGAGCATGTGTGGCACCCGCTGTGCACAGATTTTTTGGTGCACTAAGTGCTGAGTGACAGTTTTGTGTGCACTGAATGAATCTCTTCCTGACATTGTTCATGAGTGTTACTACTTGTGAATCATCAAGTCTCTTGAATGATGCACTCCAGCTTTTGTTTTTGTGACAACGGAGAGTAGCCTTGATCTCTCTTCATCTTCCATTCGTAAACATTTGCTCCACATTGAGACACTGGCTGTATTCATTACACCTTCAACATAAATGGTAACAAGTTTGTGCTGAATGTCACAGGATCTTAACATTTTCTGCCTGCAGAAAACAACTGAAACCTCCCACCTCACAGTTGGTGGGATTGGCTGTCGGCACAGCCATGGTGACAGCTACCTCTGCACTTACCATGTGACAAAGTCCAACTTACAACCACATTTGGCAACTATCTACATAACACTGAACACCAGAAACCAATGAACAGCTGCCACAAGACAGGTGTGCAGACTGTATGCAGGAATGTGGTTTACTTCCTGAATGGCACTCAGAGATGACATTTTCATACAATTGTTTTCAAAATTTTATGCAGGGGTGATGAATTAAAACAAAGAAAGATGCTAAAGAATTGTGCTAATGCAATTAAAAATGTAATAGTGTATCATACTTCAAAGAAAAACAAACTGTTGGAGCTACTTACATGAAAAACTCAGTGTAGCTTCCAAAAAATTGATAATATATTGCACATAGTGACAAATAAGAGGGGGAAACAGTTATTCCGCTCCACATTATGAAACAAACATGATGTACAGCACCATACATGTCTCAGTATTTCACATAGTCTGTTACTTTCAAAAACTGTGAAAACTATTTGATTGCCACTGTTTTAGCTGGTGATTGGTATCTGAGTAACAGCTCTGTTTGCTAAAAATAAACTGGTAGATAATTCTGATTGGTAATAGTTGGCATCATTTCAGTGAGAACTACCAAAAGATATGACAATACTGACATTAGCATAGGGAAATAAGAGCAAGACAAAGTAAATAGGCACCACCCAAGAAATTGCTTTTATGTGGAGAAATAGTGTTAATATAAACAAACAGTGGCAAATGAGTTTATTGATTATTTGTCATAAAGGGTCTGAGGTTTCAAATAGAAGCCTTAAATTCGAATTTGGTAAGTGTCTTGATAATGTATCATTCCAGTGTAGGATAAGTCTTGTAATGGCTGCTGATTTCTTGCTGTTCTGTCCAACTTGATGGATTGTTCTGCCCCATTGATTGGTATTATTCACTAATGTCAACAGAGGATTTAGTGTTAAAACAGCTGTAGAGAATCAGAAGTTGCAGTGTTGTGTTTGTCTAAATTCCCTCATATATATTTTGAGATCAGACTGAAAATTGCAGTCTCCATTTCTGCTTTTGTTTAGTTCCTATAAGAATTGTGAATCAAAATTAAATAAGTGTCTATGTAACTTAAAATGTGAATGAGTTGATTTGTAACATTTCACTTTGAACAGTGAGTGACTGGAATTAATGGTTCTTGCAGGTCACAAATTTCAGCAATAAAGGCATAGATATGTCTCTCAGAGTTGCATCATTGGATTATCTTGGAGTGGTTGCAGCAAGGCTTAGAAAGGATGCTGTAATCTCACAGCTGAAATTAAATACAATAGACCAGATAATTCAAGAGATTAAAGCTGAAGAACAGAGAGAAAATGAGGATAATTGCTCAGGAGATAAGAAAATCAAAACAGTAAGTATCCACATACTGAACTATTGCATTTAAATGGAAAGTACATCTTACATTTACAGTAACACCACCCATTTCTTACAGGAAAAGAATGGGACAGAGTTAGATCCGGAGGAAGAAAGAACGCAGTTCCTGCAACGTGTTTTGCTTGACTATTTGGCAGTTAATGGCCAGAATGACCAGGCACTGACATATGCAAGACACTTCTACTTAGCTCAGTGGTACAGAGATGCTACTGCAGAAAAGAGTCGTCCATCCACAGGAGCAAAATTGTCTCCAAATAAAATGCTTACAAAAAAGAAGAAAACCAGGAAAAAAAGAAAAGGTATAGAGCAATTCAGTTACATTGTTAATTTCACATTATGTACTTGTATTTTGACTCCTGTCAACAGAATTCACAAGAAGTCAGTTACCTTTGTAATTAATCCTTTTTGAATTTTTATGATATCGTGGTGGTGGTGGTGAAATATTAGTATATTTGCACATTACTAACAACACAAATGTCATAGTCTTCTTACATGAACAAAATATAACCATCTTAATCATTTTGTAATAATCTGAATTTGCGAGTCACATTTGAGATTTTCAGTATATTTTTTCAATAAAATTTCTCGGTCAACATTAATGTTTGGTTAGAAACAAAATACTCAAATCAGAGTAGACTCAGCTAACTTCTTTGTGACCATTTTCAGGAGAAAGTAGTGAAGAAGACAGTCCAAGCAGCTCTGATATAGAAGATGCAGAAGATTCAAAAGTGGATAATGAAAGCAGTGAAAAGAAAGCACAGTTATACAGAGTAATTGAACTAAGAAAGCAGTTTCTCATCAGCAAAATAAGACCATTTGAGGACAATGTTGGTGTAGGAAAAAGAACTCAAGTTCTACAAACTTACATTGACTATGAAAGTGCAGAGCTCATTTCTAGGTATTTAGCATCAAAGAGACCATTTTCTCAAAGTTTTGATGCCTATCTCAAACATGTAAGTATATTATTCTCTCTCTCTCTCTCTCTCTCTCTCTCTCTCTCTCTCTGTGTGTGTGTGTGTGTGTGTGTGTGTGTGCGCGCGCGCACTTTCTTGGCTTCAACTAGAAGCTAGGGCACTAACACATAGGTTGATATGCTGGAGTAGTGGGTAACATGAAAATATTTTTTGAGAAGTGTAGAATATACACCCATTCACATCTTCCTTAAAAAAAACAGGTTTGGCAGCATTTTTTTTTCAAAACAAAAGAAAGTGTATGTTGGTATCATTATAAATGCCCATAAACAATGCTGTCTCTCTACAAAATTTTCTTACAGAACCTTCCCAAAGAATGTGTAATGGAATCTTTACTATTTATGTTGTTTGAGAGCATGTGTCAGCCCATACAACTTGAAAGAATTTTGTAAGAACACACGGAGATAAATTTTCTGGAAAGCAATGATTTGTATTACTCTCCCAAAACCTTGTGATGTTACAGTGTCATTTATTTATGTACAGCACCATCAAACTCAAGTTTTTACTGTCATAGGTACAATAAGTGTTCTAAAGATTTAGTTTAGTAATTTTCTTAGGAGATGGTAATGTAATTTTAAAGTGAGTTCACACTGCAGGTTTCTTAATCATATATATTATAGTTAATCATAAAATACCCATCAGGATATAACCTTAAATTTGACGTGTTTATTGTTTAGATCATGACACTTTTTCATAATGTCTGCTTCTGAAGCAAGTAAATGAGCAAACTGAATTGTCAAATTCATTGTTCCTTTCCACTGGTTCCTCCAACAAGCATGCGGATATAACACCAAAATTTTTCTAATTTAACCTCACTTCTGAAGCAGTGGTTCTGCTGTTGTAAAGTGTTTTGACACCAGTAGGAATGGCTACCAATGCAGACAAAGCATTTCTTGCATCTATTTTAGCACTGAATATAAAGAAGAAAAAAGAAACAATACAGTAGTCCAGGGAATGGTTGAAGCTGAGAAATAATTATATCCATGGAAAACTAGTGGAAATTTCATTGTCTGTAAAAGAACCAGAGAGCTTATTTTTTTATTTATTTATTTTAATTACATTCCCGCTGCATAGAATATTTATTTTCTTCTCACGGTAATCCTGTGTAATATGTGGCTAGGAAGATGCAACACCTCTATCATTTTGGTAATTGTCACTGCTATTTGTTTTTAACTATATATTCTTTTGATCATAGTTCCCGCAAATGTGGAAACTCGTGATACAGTAAGAAAAACTCTTTTCTCATTAAACATGGAAGGTGAAAAATCAACAAAAAAAGTTGCACATCTTTTCAAGTCAGCTATCAGTTAGAATTTCTTTCACACACATCAGGTATAGTCTAAGTTTGACAAACATGTCAAACAAAGCCACACATTGCCAAATAATTTGACAAACTAGTGGAGTTTGACAAATTGTTTTATTGGTACAGTGGCCTGTATGGTGTCAGAATGCAGATATGTCTGGTTACTAAAATTTTGATAGTATTGCTTCTTTTGTTCCAAAAGCATTTTAATTTCTCTGCCAATGTCCCATATTTATGTGCATGCCTGAAAGAACAGACACTGTTGATGACCCACAGCTGAACAAAATACCTGAAAATTTCTTCGTTGCCTGTGAATTTCTTGACATTAGATGTATTAGGTATAGATTTACTACCAGATAGTGAGGCATGAAAATTTGTGCCAAACTGAGACTCAAACTCGGATTTCCTGCTTATCGTAAGTGGCAGCCTTAACTGATTTGGCTATCCATGTACACTCCCTGTACTGACCCAAACTTCTTTATGTTGCACTGTCTTTATCCTTATTTTGTAGTCCTCTATATTAATTACCTAATGTTTGCAACATTACTTGGTATTAAAAGCCTAGATGGCCATACAATGATATCAACCTTGTTCTTGATTCCTCATTGTCTCATTCTCCGTATTGCAGGAATCAAAGTAATGTTGTGAGCATCAGGTGATGAATTAAGTGGACTAAAATATAAGGTTGTAGACAGTGTGATGAATGGATGTTTGGGTTGATCCAGGGAGTAGTCTCAGACAGCCAAATTGGTTAGAGTGACCACTGATGATAAGCAGGAAATCTGGGTTCAAGGTCCATTCCGGACAAATTTTCATGTGTCATTATTGGGTAGTAGATCTATACCCCCACCCTCACTTTCCTCTCCCAAATTACGTTCAACAACACAAGTAGATATTAGATGTTCATACATAAATTGCATGTAGTGTCTGCATTGACCACGTAATGTTTTATGCTTGTCCTGGAAAGTGATCTGTCGACAAGTATGTCTGTATCTTCTTTATGCAGACCTAAAAATTATAGTTCTCTGATATGACTAAGGAGACATGGTGTACTGGAAATCAGAAACATGAAGTTAGTGGTTTATAGAATTATCATTCCGAGATGAGGACTGTCCTCTGGAAAATTTATATGTTCATTTAGGAAGAACAGAATTTTTTTTTCCGAGGTCTGCCACTGCATATTTAACTTAAACCTAGATAACCAGCTGTGTTGTTTGTCATTCATTCTTGTCCTTTGTAGGGACCCAGACTTCTCGATACATCTAAAGAGAAGACAACAGAAATAGTGTAAGAGTTCTTACCAGTCTTAAATGTTACGTGCTTGTAATTATCATAATGTAGTACAAAAGTTTCAGACATTTCAGAGTTAACAGTTAACAGGGTAGAACAAGTGATAGCCAAATGTAGCATTACTATTTAGTATTTTGCTTTTTGTGTCAAGTGAAGGGAAAAAAAAGATACTGAGTAATGAAAATGAAATGGCTGATGTAAGGAGTATGTGGAAAGGTAACAGGGTAAACATGACAGGATTGACAGATCACTCAAAGTTACATCTTGAGAGAGATACACACTCTGAACAAGTGAAATAGAAGATGAACATGTTTCAGATGCAGTGAAATTATCAATACTATAGGGGAAGCAAAGTCAATGGCTAGTCACATAATAGTTTCACAATGCAAAGGTAAATTACATTCCACTATGAAGTAAGTAGTGTAATAGTTGTAAAGAAAAGAAGCACAAATGCAAACAAGGATGAAAGAAAGAGACTGGTGCTAATAAGGCAGAAGGATATGGCATGAAAGGGGCCAAAGAGGAGCTGATTAATAAGGGATGATGGGGTGTAGGTATAAATAGCTCAGGTCAACAGGATGATTAAAACCTTCAATATGTTCCAGAGCTGTTTATCATATTTTTACTTCTGATGAGAAGGTATTGAATAAAAGGTGCAAATGATGTTAATGGTGAAATAGTAATTGAAAGAGTTTGTGAATTGTAATGCATATTGGAGTACTACTTGCTTTCGCTATGGCCTATCTGTAGATATGTTGTATTGCCATTGCCCTACTAAGAGTCCTGGGTGTGGAATACTACATGGTCACATTATAGTACTACACAAAACTGCAGTTGTTAATTTGTTTACTTCAGTTCTGTTCAAAGGCAGCTCATTCTACATCCTGCTTTGCTTTGAGATGAAAGACATGGACCTTTGCTCCAAATTGATACAATCCTTTGTGTGATTGTTTTGTTAAATTTAAAACTGTATCTCAAATTTACCATCAGACATTGAGCTCAATGTTTTATTTTTTCCATACAGATTTTGTGTGTTCTCACAGAGAGTTCGATAGCAATTCGAACTAAAGCAATGAAGTGTCTCACAATGGTTGTAGAGGCTGATCCAGCAGTTCTGGCTAGAATGGATATGCAGTGTGGGGTTAGCCATTCCTTCCTTGACCATTCCACATCTGTTAGAGAAGCTGCTGTAGATCTAGTTGGAAAATTTGTCTTGAGTCGGCCTGACCTTATTGACAAATATTATGACATGCTTTCAGCAAGGATATTGGTAAGTACAAATTTGTGTGTTTGTGATAATGGTCTTATCTGTTTTTTATGATTATCTTTTTTATGTGGCCCTTTGAGTGAAACACCTTGTGTCTGGCATTTTCTTTTCAGTTACTGAAATACTAACATTTTTATTTTCGTGGAGGTCGTAATCTTGATGCTTATAGTGAGCATGGTTAAGGCTTTACTATTGAAATATACTGTATTTATCTGAGTAGAAGACAAGATTTTTTTCTGAAATTCATTATTCAAAAAATACAGGGTCATCTTACATTCACAGATTAAACTATTGCTGCTGAGGTTAAGATTTTTACATTGTTTAATAAAGTACAAATGGGTTGTGTTAGATTCATAGATGAAGCTTTGTCAACTGAGGTCACGTGCAGATTTATTTTGAAGAAATATGAAGGGCAGGCTTTTCAAATGATATTCATATTTGAAGAGGCTCAAGATTTTCCAATATGCTGAAGCGCTCTATACAGTATCGACATTGCTAGAAAAGTTACATGACATTTGACTCACAAGACGCTAGTGCAAGGGATACGTGAAAAACTATGAACTACCCACTACAACAGAATATTGCTCTCCTTAAAAGTTCACAAGTCTGTGGAACACAGGAGGGAATAGTAGTAAATTCTATCATCTTAAAAACTCTTGTTTTATTTGAACGGGTCTGCTATAAAAGTTCTAATGCATGTATAGAAACCGTGTACAAACATGAATGCTGCTTTTTAAGGAAAGGTGTCATTCAAAAGCGGAAATTTTGTCCTTCAAAAATATTACTTGATTGCAAATGGAGAACAATATTTTATTTCTTTATGAATGGCTGTACTGATCTTCTAAGTGGTTTCCAAATGAGAAATTTGGTTGATGCTTGTCTGTTAGAATACCGTGTAAAAATGTACAAGCTTTTAATCAGCCTTAGAATATGACAGTGATATTCAGATGAAACAAGTATGAAAATTAATTGAGAGTGAAATGTCTGATAAGGAAACTAAATTTCTTTAAACTGATTGTAATTGTTGTCATGAGACTAAATTACAGCAGCAAGATCCATTGTGGCGATAGTACAAACAGATGTCAGTAGACCGCAGGGTGAGTGAAAGTTCAAATATTGGACTGAATCATCGATCTTTTATTTATGTATTAGTAGTTGTTGTTACATATGACTTCCATCCTTGAAAATATTGCAATCCATGTTTCACAATTGCTCAAGCACAGCCCTATGGAGAAGTTGGAGGGGGAACACCTTATACCATCTCACCTGAGAACTAGATGAGTGGGGAGAGGAAGCACTGAGCATGCAGCAAATTACATCATGTTGCCAACCGTGGGAATCTGTACCGTGTTCTTAAGGCTTTTTAGTTACATCTACCATGTTTAAACTGCAGTTTGCCTGCATTCATTTGTATTCAGAACTGAAGTAACTTTAAAATTGGACAAATACTGAACAACAGTATTTATTTCTGCAGGAGATGGTAAAAATCTAGATAGGGGCCAGTGGCATACTTAAACATTTTGTGCTGCAATGTTGTCGACACTTACTGTTACATGTGACAGGAACAAAAGGGGCAGACGATATGTTCCGAAGCAAGAGACTCTCACATCAGTCGAGAAGCAAAATCCGATACGTACTCAGATAAAAACAGCTGTGTTCTCAGGTCCCACGGTAATGACAACCTCAGAAATTGCAGCATAACTGGAAGAAATGGCCAAATATTTGTGACAACAAAGATAAATTTCACAGCTGTACCACAGATATCAGGATTAGTAAGCAAAAAAAAAAAAAAAAAAAAATGTAGAAGAGAAAATAGTTCACAAATTAGTATAAACTATTTCTTTTCATTAATTTTATTTCTCCTTTTCTTATTTCTTACCAAAATGTAGACAGTCAATAAATGGCATCTTATATTATCGTATACTTGGGTAAATATGGTAGCTTCACTGCTAGACAGTTCTATTATGTAGAAATTGTTTGCTAATGGAAAAAACCTGCTGAAGACACTGTGTATAATTAATAGTCCAACTTTTCCTGTTCTAGGACACTGGAGTAAGTGTGAGAAAGCGAGTCATAAAAATTCTTAAAGATATTTGTATGGAGTGTCCAGATTTTCCAAAGATACCAGAAATCTGTGTTAAAATGATACGTAGGGTAAATGATGAAGAGGGTAAGTAGCTGAAAAATGATGAAGCTCTCTGTTACAGATGATGGATATGAAATTGTTTCTAATGGCTTTCATGGTTGCAGGTATTAGAAAGCTTGTTATGGAAGTGTTCCAAAACATGTGGTTCACACCAGTTCGTGAGCGACCTTCATTAGATACTACAGCACTTTTGAGGAAAGTGATGAATATTACTGATGTTGTTGCTGCTTCACGAGATATGGGTCTGGAGTGGTTTGAACAACTTTTACTTAGTGTAAGTAACATTTTTCCTCCTACTTATTTTTTACATTTGCATATGTAAAGAGAATAATTATCTTGTTTTTGAAACTTAATCTTGGGAAATTATTCAGATGTCAGTTAACTTTATGGTTTTTGTACCAAGATCACTAGTGATGCACAATGGCACAGACACCACTGCAGAGTGAAAGATTCATTCTTTAGATCCTTAATGATAGAAAATATAAGTCTTCAAATGAAACAGTACAAAACATTGTTACAACCAAACCAGTTAAAATTTGCACAAGTCACTTTGTGATAATGTAGTGAGACATCTAAGGACATGAATGGAGTGCCCAGCAGGCAAGGTGATGCTCACCATCCTTTTTGATGTCCGAGGTTCAATACTGATTGGAATTCCTCAAGCACAGAAAAACCATTAAGTGATGTGTGCTGTTCGTATGCCGGTCTATCAAGAATGAATGGCCTGGACTGCTCACTGAGGGAGTGATTCTGCTCCAGGATAACATTCTTACAAATGTCTCTAAGGTCACACAAAGTGTAATAACCAAGTTCAAATGGGAGCAACTTGAGCATTTGCATACAACCTAGACATAGAAATAAATTCTTTGAACAGGGTATTGTTCAGCTCATGAAAAAGAGGGAATGTTGTGCTCAGGCCTCTGGTGATTATTGTGATTACTTTGAATAAAGACTTCAGTTATACCCACAGTGTTGTTTTGTGCCTTCTCTTTGAACACGCTTTGTATGTAACGATGCTTATGCACTTGAATGAAAATAGCTGTGTATGGACATGTGCTCCAAATTTGTATATTATTGTTTCATAAATTATTTTCTATTAGACACAAAGAATGTTATAAGAAGCAACAGTACCGTTGTATTGTTAGATGCCCCAAGTTAAAGAGGCGTTTTTTGGTGCTCCATTATTTTCACTGTTTTTAATGAGATAAACTGGTGCTACATGGTTGGATTGGGAAGAAACCTTTACATGTGCTACAGTGCTAAGTACTTTCTGCCACGCACTTCACAGTGGCATGCAAGCTTTGTCTGTAGAGATCTTAATTTCAGTATGTAGACACTGCAAAAATTGTTATTTGTACTGAACCTTACATTAAGACCTGTAATTCTTGCAGTAGAAGTTAGCACTTGGTTGTGGGCATTTATAGTTAGCATCACATTGTTGGATTAGTAAACATGATAGTCCCACTAATAATAGTTTTACCTAAAGAAAGTTTGTTTCTTTGTACTGTGTTACTTCTTGTGCAGCATTGTTGGTTAGTGGGTTCACATTTTTATTTTCTGTTGCAAGATTTGGTGTGGTACCATCTTGTGACCTTACATAAACAAGAAGAATCTTGGGGCTACTCTTCTAATATGCTGGACCTTTATTTGAATTTCTGTCATTGCTGTTCAATTGCTACACTTTTGCCATGCTCCCTACAATAATATAGTGATTGGTAACAGTAAGAATTTGGTTTCGAAGCTTTATAAATGCTACTCACACTAAGTTTTCAGTTTTAAAATCATTGGAAAATATCTCAAATAAACATGCAATATGTTTGCATATGAAAAAGTGAATAAGTTGGTGATATCCAAGAGGTAAGGTAAGAGTAAAGCTCTGCCTTCTCGCCGTAGGTGTGGCAGTCAATACAGGAAGTAAGGGAAGTTTAAGTTCCACCTTCTGCTCCTAGGTGGGCCAATCGGGCCTGACCCACCACTGTGACATCCTCTGCCAATGGCAACATTTGCAGTATGGAGGGATAAATGGTCAGCAGACTGCTTTCCCGGTCATTATTGCGTTCATTGCTTTTGGGCCTGCCACTAATCGGTCATGTAGCTCCTCAGTTGGCCTCATGAGGCTGAGTGTGCCCCCTTATCAGTCCCCTCACCACAGAAAAATTGGGAATTGAATCCAGGTCCCCCCCATGGCAGTAGGACAGTCGCTCTGAGAACTCGACTATAAAGTCGAATAATATACAGGAGAACATTACCAGAAATTACATGATAGAATTGGTGGCAAATTTAAAATTGGTTATATTTATGAGACCTGGTGTCTTTCATGCAATAATCACATGAAAATCTAAAACATTTTCTCTCACATTGTGGACATTATTCCAGAAACAACTTGCCATGGATTATATTATACACTACACTTTACATATTCCTCAAAACATTGACAGGGAATGGAGATGTCTGTCAGTGAAATTTATAATCTACATACTTTATCTTCATCTGGTCACCTTTTTTCTCATTTACATCATGTTTCTTCAAACATGTTTTTATGAGTGAAACAACAGCCAGTGACCATCGTATCAGTTGAACACCTCGTGTGTGTGTGTGTGTGTGTGTGTGTGTGTGTGTGTGTGTGTGTGTGTATTCTGCTTTGGAGGAGGGCCTTTTTGTCCAGAACTTAAAAGTTTAGTAGTCTTTTCATTGTGTGTGTCTGCAACTCAACATTACTTTCTCAGTTTAATGTACTGTATCATTATGTATCAGTCCCCACTAAAGTTGGTGGAAACTACTGTAGTGGCAGCAGATTTTGTGCATGAGATAGACAACCGGAATGTGCTTCTTGGGATTGAGCTTGTGAACA
The DNA here is from genome assembly GCF_021461395.2 of Schistocerca americana. Classification (NCBI taxonomy): domain Eukaryota; kingdom Metazoa; phylum Arthropoda; class Insecta; order Orthoptera; family Acrididae; genus Schistocerca; species Schistocerca americana. The sequence goes on from NC_060130.1 coordinate 445,380,756, forward strand.
GACATTTCAAATGTACATAAATGAAAAAATAATTAATTATAATATTTAAGTACAATCTGATGTTAAGTGGCTTGCCAGTTGTTTCTTAGTTACAGGTGCTCTGGGGTGACTGTTAATTGTTTTTGTTGATGTCAAGTCTCCAGAGTAATATTTTAAAAGTAATTGATCCACAGAATGTATTGAGTGTTAAACATTTTGTAACTAAATATTATATTTTGAGCATTGATTTCTGTGTTGTTGTTTCTTCAGTCTGAAGACTGGTGCGTGATACAGCCTCCATGCTAGCCTGTCCCGTGCAAACCTCTTCATCTCTGTGTAATTACTGCAACCCGCATCCATGTTAATCTGCTTGATGCAGTCAAGCCTTGGTTTCCCTCTACAATTTTTACCGTCCAACACTTACCCCTGTTACCAGTTATACAATTCCTTGATGCCTCAGATGTATTGCGTCAATTGATTACTTCTTTTGGTCAAGTTGTGCCATAAATTTCTTCTCTCCTCATTTCAGTTCAATTTGATACATTCTTATTAGTTATCGGATCTACTCATCTGATCTTCAAAATTCTCCAGTAGCCACATTTCAAAATATTCTGTTCCCTTTTCTGAGTGATCATCATCCACATTTCAATTCCAGGAAGACTACATTCCAGACAAATATATTCTAGAGAGAGTTCCTAACTTCAATTTGTTTTAGATGTTAACAAATTTCTCCTCAGGTACCATATGTTAATCTGACCTCTCTACAGATACACCTATGATGGAGTTGCAGCTGTGGTGTGGGCAACTGTATTATTGAGGAACATGAGATATTCCAACCCCCCCCCTCCCCCACTACCACAACCTGCCCCCCCCCCCACCCCTCCTGCTTCAAGGTCTATGGTTGATGGGAGGGGCTGGGGGATATATTTGTTCATATTTTTTATTACTTCCCAAATACTGTTGCACATACAGAGGTTTTACTTGTTCACAAGAGTCAGAGCTGGTGTTAATACTCATCATCTCTCTACAATTCATTGAAATATGTGTATCCTCTGTGTTGTGATAAATAGTGAATACCTAAATCATGTTGCCAAACTTAGGGTTGTTACCACTGGATGCTGATGAGAGTTGCTGTTGCTCTAAGCTACGCAGCTACTTTAGTAGCCATTATTTGACAGATTGAGGGAATATTCTGTATTACAGGAAGGTGCATATTAACATTTCTGTCTGGTTCCAGAATAATATTACACCCTTCATTTGTAAGCTGAAAAAAGTGTCCAAATATTAGTTAAGCAAGTCACAAAGGAGATGGAAAGTGTTTTAAGTTGGAACTAGTGTAAGTTCACATGGTGTACTCTTACTGAATTGGACCTACTCAGACTTGCAGGATAAGCTACAGGGAATTTTTTTATCCCCAGCCTGCTATTCCACCAAAATGAAGCATTTTAATCAACATTAAGAAACTTCCAGCATGGTAGCCATACTGCTTGTGGTTACCAACTTCTCAAGCAAACTTGAGTGCCGAGGACTCAAGTGATCCATGTCGTCCAGTTGTACGAATCACGTTTCTTGTTACACCTGGTCAATGATCATATCAAAGTATGCCTCATTGTGACAATTGGCTGCTAGAAACATGTATCACACCAGTAACACAGGCTGGTGGGTGCAGTATTATGCTATGGGTGACATTCTGAGAAACTAGAATTCTATGGTATCAAAGGAAACAGTCTCAGACTATTAAAAGCTTATCTCAACAACCGTAAACAGGTAGTTTGTGTTGGTAAGGAAATGTCAAACATAGAAAATGTTAAATTAGGTGTGCCGCAGGGATCCGTACTGGGCCCCTTCCTGTTTCTGATTATGATCAATGACCTCCCCTTGTTTATTAGATCCACCACTGTATTGTATGCAGATGATATGACTTCTCTCCATAGCAGTAACAATCTTAATGATCTTAAAACCTGTGCTGAAAATACACTCACTCACACAGCATATTGGTTCAGAGCAAATGGTTTCCTGCTAAATGAAACTAAAACTCGGCAGATAATCTTCGCTCTAAGAGACAAGCCACTATCTGGGTCAGATAGTTCTGTTAAATTCCTGGGAGTTTATTTAGACGAAAAGTTATTGTGGGGCCAACATGTAAACTATATTAGTAGTAAGCTATCTAGAATAATTTATTTATTAAGACAACTCAAACTGTGTACCTGAAGCATACATCAGATCATCTTATTTTGCATTTTTCCATAGTATAATATCCTGTGGCATTATCTTGTGGGGTAACTGTAGTCATATACATGACTTCCTATTATTGCAGAAGAAAGCCATTAGGATAATTACAAATCCTTCACATAAGGCTCACTGCAAACCCTTATTTACTAAACAAAAAATTATGACAGTAATAAACATCTATATATATACAATGTCTTAATCTTTACAAAGAAGAACCTACAAGATGTAAAACGTAGAGAAAATGTACATTGTTACAACACAAGAAGCATCAAACACATATACAAGCCTTACCACAGATTATCAAAATCAATAAATAGCTATGAAGTCACAGTGCACAAACTATTTAATAAGCTGCCACATGCGATACAGGATCTTCCTGAACATACATTCAAAGAAAGACTGCATGAATGGTTTATTACCCACCCATTCTATGATATCAATGAATTCTTCAACTGTAAAATGCGGTAATCCAACAGATGACCCACTGTACATTTATTGTAATATAAGATAAAATATTTCAGTAGTCAATACCTTATCACACTGTATTATAAATTGTATCTTCATTTGACATTGTCAATTGCTGTAATGGCCTAAAAACAATAAAATCTTTATTATTTTTATTTATTATTACTATTCATTTGGGTTTCCATAGGACCTATGGTAGTAATTGGACACCATGCCAGCTGTAGATTACATGAAAATTGTTATAAACCACCTGCATCCCTTCCTGCTTGATGTCTTCCTTGACAGTGATGACATGTTCCAGCATGATAACTCTCATCGTCACAAAGGCCAGAAATGTGCTAAGGTGGATTTGAGGATCATGATAGTGAACTCACATTGATGTCTTTGTCAGAAAATTCACCAGAACTGAACCCAGTGGAATACCTTAGGGACAAAATTGGGTACCAGGTCTGAGCTTACAAACCAGTGGCCCTTAATTTCCAGGAGTTGTATGACATGTCTGTAGACACCGAGTGCCACATACTTCTGGAAGCCTATGGAGGACTTGTCTGATCCATACAATGCAGAATAACTGCTGTATTGTGTCCCAAAGGTGGAGTGCATGCTATTGAGCAAGTGGTGCCATACAATGCAGAATAACTGCTGTATTGTGTCCCAAAGGTGGAGTGCAAGCTATTGAGCAAGTGGTGGTGGTGGATTTGTTGGATTTGCAGCTGGTATACAGTAGCTTGACACAGTATTCCAGTGCTCGGTGTGGCTGCCATCTTCAAGTGAGAGCAGCATTCTGGCCTGAAGATGGTAGCCACATGAACCTCTGAAATATTGTGTCAAGATAACTGTAAGACCTGGTTGCAGACTTTGCAATAATATAATGAATCAGTACACTGGAATGTTTATGCAGTCACATTGGATGATCATAATGTTGTGGCTCATCTGTGTATATTAAAACTGACAGACTGATTGACATATAGCTAAAACCATTGGTCCAAGAAACATGAAATTTGGAGGTATTGTGGGCATCAGCTGAGACAGGATTTTTCAAAGTCGACCACTAAGTATATGAAATTTTGCTTGAGAGACTAACTTGTTGCACTGCCTGTCCTGTTATAGTTTGTGTGTAGTGCCTCTGCTATGAGGATTGCGCAATGGCCCTTGTTTGTATGGCTTTCACAGTGTGTTCAGAGTATATCACTAGGAGAAAGAATGTATACCTTTGGACATTTGTAGCAAAAAGCATAAACAAATAAGAGCTTTACAATAACTCTGGAAATGCTTATTACAGTAGTCTTGCAAAGCTGTTGAAAAGTAACTGTCACCAAAAGTGAAGCAGTGTTGGTGAAGTAGCCAAAAAAAAAAAGCAGGCCGTGCTGAGGGAATTAGAATTAGGAAAAGGGATATGAAAAGTAGGACACCCATTTTGTTGTTTGGGCAACAAAATAAGACAATGACAGAAGTAGGCAATATATAAAATGCAGACTAGTAATAGCAAGAAAAAGTATTTTTCAAAAGAGAAATATGTTAACATGTAATATAAATTTAAGTGTTAGAAAGTCTTTCTTGAAGGTGTTTTTCCGGAATGTTGACTTGTACAGAAGTGAAACACAGATGATGAACAGTTCAGACAAGAAGAGAATAGAAACTTTTGAAATTTAGTATTCCAGAAGACTGGATGGATAGACTGGATAACTAATTAGGAGATACTGATGTGAATTGGGGAGAAAATTTTTTTGTCATACCTTGATTAAAAGAGGGAATTGGTTGATACGACAAATCCTAGGGCATCAAGGAATTTCAGATTTGTTGTTTAAGGAAAGTGGAGAGTTGCAGTAAAAATTTTAGAGGAAGACCAAGACTTTACTGTAGTAAGCAGCTTCAAATGCATGGATGCATTAGTTATGCAGAGTGAAGAGGCTTGCCTGAGATAGACTAGGGGGGAGAATGCATTAAACCTATCTTTCAAGTGCATAGTTGATGAGAGATTGGAGAAAATGAGATTTCATGGTGAATGGGAAGTTAATTGTATAGTTTGATTCCAAAAGTACATTAAAAAACAGTTCTGGAAATTTATCCAGGAGATGGTCACTCTACATTTTTCGGACCATCTTCTTCACAGACCACAGAAATTCTACTATGTTTCAGTGTGGAGGTGAGTGAGAAAGTGGACTGGACAAAATGTTGTTAGAAATATGTCACATTGTTGATGTCTCTCCCATCAACTTATTTTGTCTCTTATGTAGAGGATGACGAGAATGGGTGGCTGATTTTGTCAGCTGCAGCTTATGTTTCTTAACTTCTAGTCATCCAATTGTAATGCCCCTTTTTCCGCTGTCACAGGTGGTACAGAATAGTGCAATATTGAGGTGGGTGAAGACACTGCATCTAAGAAAATAAGTTGTCAAAAGGACATTGGGAGACATTTACTCATATTGTTTTTAAATTTATATTTGTTCCTTAGAAGGTATCATGCCTCATTTAGGTAAAAATAACATTATGAGTAAGTCACAGAATTATGTGAATCATTTACATAAGTCTTTATTGTAACAACAGTATGTAATAGGACAGACTGATACTCACTACATGGAAGAGTCATTTTGTGGCAGACAGATACACATGAAGGACATTTAAAAGTAGACCAAGCTATTGCACAAAGTTCTCCTTCAGGGCTAGATAGTTCTCTTTCAGGGCTAGAAAGCACCCCTCCCCCCCCCCCCCCCCCCCCCCACATCTCTCTCTCTCTCTCTCTCTCTCTCTCTCTCTCTCTCTCTCTCTCTCTCTCTCTCTGTGTGTGTGTGTGTGTGTGTGTGTGTGTGTGTGTGTGTGTGTGTGTGTGTGTGTGTGTGTGTGTGTGTGTGTGTGTGTGTGTGTGCGTGTGCGGGGAGGGGGGGGGGGGGGGGATAGCAGGGTAGGTGTGGAAAAGATGATGTCTGTCGGAGTGTGCAAGCATGTGGGAGAGACAGGATGGGGGCGTGCAAGTTTTGCCTATGGGAGCATGTAGGAATATGGCAGGGACAGGATGGTGGGCAGTAGTGTTGCCTATGGGAGTGTGCAAGGACATGGCGGGGACAGGATCACGATGATGGACTGCGGTGTTCCTGTGGGTGTGTGGAGTGACATGGCATGGGCAGGATAGTGGGCTGTAGTGTTGCCTCTGGAAGTGTGCAGGGATGTGGCAGGGGCAGGACTGTAGGCTGTTCTGTGCAATGTTGGGGCTGTACTGGAGGGGGGAGAAGCAGAGAAGGGAAAAGGACATGAAGGTGCACTGGAGAGGGGGCTGAGAGGCAGGTGGCACCAGGGTTTAGTGAAGACTGAGGACAAGTGGGTTTTAGGACTGACAGAAGTTGTAAGGAGAGTTCCCATTTGTAAAGTTCAGATATGTGGGTGTTAGTTGGAAGTATCTAGCTAGCATGGGCTGTGAAGAAGCTGTTTAAATTGAGCACACCATGTCAAGTGGCACGCTCAACAGCTGGATGGTCCAGCTGTTTTCTGGCCACTATTTAGCAGTGATCATTTGTGTGGACAGACTGTTTGTTCATGATCACGCCCAAATAGAGTGCCACACAGCGTTTGTAATAAAATTGGTAGACCACATGGCTGCTTTCACAGGTTTCCCTGCCTTTGCCGGGGTAGGGGTTTGTGTATGACAATACAGTGTACTACTGAAGGTAGTTGCTGTGCAAACATTCTGTGAATGAAACTTCAGTTATTACACATATTCATTTCCAGATGTCTGTTCACCTTTTGATACGTATGGGGAACTATTACCATATCTGAAAGAAGTCAAAAGTGTGAGTCCCAACCCAAATAACCCATTCATTTTCCTTGTGGTAAAAATAGTAAGTGTTTAGATTGATAAACTATTTTGTTTAAAAATACATTATTATTTATATGGTTTTTATTTGTTGCAGCTTTTTAAGCCAAAGGAGGACAAAGATGACTCGACAAAGCCTCATTCAGAACCTCCAAAGGCTTTGCTGACTGCCTGTAAACAGATTGTAGATTGTCTAATTGAAAATGTGTTAAGACTTGAAGAGACAAGTTTTGCTCCTGACAATGAAGGTCGTGGTTCATCTCAGCGGCTTGTTGCTTGCCTCACTACACTATACCTCTTTGCAAAAATACGCCCACAGCTTCTGATAGATCATGCAACAACATTGCAGCCTTATCTCAGCGTTAAGTGCCAGGTAAGAATAATGTGTGTGAAAATTTGGTTATTTATCAGAAGCTGCTTTTTGTGTGTGAACAGTAGTAAATACATTATCTAATAAATTTAGATACTGCCTTGGGTAAACAAAAATGACCATTTAACATACATTCAGAAAGTAAGTACCAATAGTGTATAGTACTGTGTTGTCATTTTATTAGAAGTACAAAATTAAATTTGATTACTTCACCACATAAACCTGACTATGTGAAGATGACTTTGTCTTATAGATTTCCTTGTGTTGATAAGCCTTGACATTTATCCTACATGCATTGCCAACCGGCTGTGCATTTGGTATTCTGTCAGTGGTCTGTATTTTCAGTGCTAAGCGCAGCATTTAAATTATCATAATCTATTCCACTCTGGGTATTTCTACCTAGACTGTCTTACATCCTTTGCAACACTGTGAAGTACATCTCTCTGTGGTGTGGGTTATTTGTGATGAGAGCTTGGGTAATTATCTAAGTGAGAAGTAGGGAGAGGCCAAAACATTTTTGCAGTATTTCATTTTATAGATTAAAAACAGCATCTCTCCCCTTCTGTGCTGCAAAACGGCCTCTGACTGTTCCTTTAAAATTTGGATGAGTCAGTAGGTCTTATTCAAGCTCATGCTTAAAATTTTTGCCTGATAAATTGCACACTGAATTCATGTTGTGCTGTTTTTAGACTTGGGGTATGCTGCAGTTATTCACAAGAAAATAAAACTCACTATAACTTGGGCACAGTGCACATGTGAAAAAGAAACTTGCCAGTGATGGTAATGGGACACTTTTCATATGTGTAGTTCCTCTATTCATTCATGAAACTCTCATTAGATTATGACACTTCATGCTACCATACTCTAGTGCTCTCCAGCAAGACATTTACAGCCTTATTCCTACAGCAGATAGAATTGCCAGTGACAGGGGGAAAAACATATCTAAAACACTAGCCAGACATTAGAAATAATGTCAAAGAATGGCACATGAAAGCGTAATAGAGATAAACTGAGATGGGGATCCGATAACAGTTTCAGTAACTCTGTTTTGATGTACACAGTGGAACGTGAAAATTGCGTGGAAGATGGTATGGATCCCTTAGTCTCTGCTAGTTGAGCCTTCTGGAAGCCCGTAAGAGCTGTACTTTTGTAGAAGACACACCCCCCCAAGTTTCATTGCTTAGGGCTAATGGTCATTTCAGGGCACAGCCTGAAGGCTATCTATGACCTGTTCAAAAAAACTTCAGTCAATATTAACAGTTCCAAAAACATTGACGTTCGCTATTTGTGTGTGAAATATTTTAAGTGCTTCAGATAATTGAAATTCTGTAACACATTACTGAGAAATAAATATATTGTAATATGTCTCACAGGGTGGCTCTTGTTTCAGAGCCTTTATCTATTAACCACACCCAAACTGAACTAACCTTAGCTATTGAATCAAATAATCTTGCTTTACTCACCTGAAAATATGAAATAAACTGCTTACTGAAGAAATTTGTTTAGATACAAATTTTTAAACAGTCGGCCACAATGTTACATTACCTAAGATTGTACCAGTCGTTGATTGCTCATTCTTGCTGTTGTGATCCAGTAAACACAGAACAGTTTTGTTAAAGTGTTAAGTCAAAATTTGAGACTTCTAGGCAAATCTGAAATAATTTATCAAATGAGTCCATAAGTTTATTCTTACTCATTCAGACAGACAGTGTGGATATATATTTCTATTGGCTTATGACTGAAGAAAATCATTTTAAGTTGTTCATTTTCATTATGCATTTAAAATTTATAACCAGGTAAGATGACCTTTTTTTGAATTATTCATATTTCTCATCTTTCTGATTAAGAGAGAAACTCTGTCGCCACACAAATTTTCTCTTTGTCATATTGCATAAGATTATCTACTTGCAGAACCTTCCACATTTGAATTATATACAGTATAAAATTGCCTTCTGTCATATCATTGTAAGATGTATTCTTTTTTCTGCCCATTAATCTGTATCTTTTGAAAGGCCAATTGTCTCTTTTTGCTGTTTGTTTTCTGAGTACATGATAATATCATTTGAATTTTATAAAAGACATAGCATAAATGTTTATCATATACTGTTATTTGGTATTACCATCATGTAATTGAAGAAAATATATATATTTTTAAATAAATTGATTAATTGTTCAATAATTGTCTGTGTATATGGACATTTTTCATTTCCAGACACAGGGAGACTATCAGATAATAAGCAGTGTGGCTCGCACATTAGAGTTAGTGGTTCCACTTATAGAACATCCAAGTGAAACATTCCTTGCTCAGCTGGAAGAAGATTCTGTAAAGCTTATACTTCAACATGACCGTGCTGTTGTTCAGTCATGCTTGTCATGTTTAGGTTCTGTTGTAAATAATGTCACCAGAAATTTCAAACTGATTCGTGACTGCTTCAATAAATATTATGGTAAGTGAATTAAATATTTACTGTAACATTTTGAAAGCCTTCTTTTTGTATGTTGTTGTGGCTTTGTTTTCAAAAAGTTCTTACTTCATTCAGGTAATGAATGTGTGCTTTAGTGTATGTCAGAATTTTGAGATTATTCGTATGCATGAGTTCTAGTTCTCATAAAAACTCAGATTTTTGTTAGATTAAAAAACCTAACGGGTATTTTTGAGTTCAATTAAATGATAATCGAGTGAACAGTTGTTTTCACCAACTCTGTACTTTTACGAGTCACATCACTATTGGAGTTATGTGATATTCACTTCCTCTGACCTGAGAACTGTTTCATTAACCCAGTTATAGGAGATGTACAATTAAATGTTCATCCTAATTTTTGTTCATTTGTTTTGCATGTACAAAGATCAAAGACATGATAAATACCAGAAAAAAATCTGACGACCAACATGAGATTAAAGTGGGGATCTAGGGGTTTTTAGTCTGGCATGTAGCCATCAAACCACTTTATAATATGGACATTTTAAGGGGAGGAAATAAATTTATCATTTATGTGGTGACCGAAATGTGCTATATTTGTAGTAAATAGATGTGTATACAATGAAAAACAGTTGCAATTAAAAGCATGCTTCTGTGCAGTCCACCTCAGAGACGCAAGAATAAAGAGGATAAGAAACCTACAAGGGGAAGTTAAAAAGCTACCGGATCATCCAACACTCAAGTTGTCTGATAAGTCTGTAGAGTATATGTCCTTGATGAAATGGGCCAAGATACCTACTGAAAGAAATGGATCAGTCTCTGCTTGAGCTTTCAAATGCTGTACAGTAACAGTCTTAGGTGTAACATTACAAATGCAATTTGCCACGTAGCTAATGCATCCATTTTACAATCTTCAGGTCAGCTTCCAAGACAACCAATTCCCAGATGGAATGAGGAATGCCACTTACCAACTCAGAACAGTTGTACACTTATGCACAGTTGTAAATGCTGACTGATCCCAAAGAAAACTTGAATAACTCTTACGGAGAGCAAGAAGAGATACTCAAGGTACCCTCCGCCACACACCGTCAGGTGGCTTGCGGAGTATGGATGTAGATGTAGAAGAGCTCATGGCAGGTGTTCTTAGTCTTGTTAACTATCTACTTACACGAAATATGGAAACAATCAAAAGGATTTGAAACTACCTGGGACCTTTGCCTTTTGCAGACCCAACTGAGTTATCCAAGCACAACTCACGACCCACCCTCACAGTTTTACTTCCACCAGTACCTCAAGTTTGGAAGACAGGAGTTCAGGTACTGGCAGAAATAAAGCTGTAAGGGTGGGTTGTGAGTCTTGCTTGGTTAACTGAGTCAGTAGAACACTTGCACACAAAAGGCAAAGGTCCCACATTTGAGTCCTGGTCCACTCCAAACATTTTTAATCTGCCAGGAAGTCTCAAATCGGCACCCACTGCAAGTATGTCTCCAAATGACTGGAGACATTGCTCGGACAATGGCAAAGCATTTTGCTAAGGCTAAGGCTAAGGTGAGAATTTAAGGAGATGGGACCTGGATAAACTGAAAGAACCAGAGGTTGTACAGACTTTCAAGGAGAGCGTAAGGGAACAATTGACAGGAATGGCGGAAAGAAATACAGAAGACGAATGGGTAGCTCTGAGGGATGTAGTAGTGAAGGCGGCAGAGGATCAAGTAGGTAAAAAGACGAGGGCTAGTAGAAATCCTTGGGTAACAGAAGAAATATTGAATTTAATTGATGAAAGGAGAAAATGTAAAAATGCAGTAAATGAAGCAGGCAAAAAGGAATACAAACATCTCAAAAATGAGATTGACAGGAAGTGCAAAATGGCTAAGCAGGCATGGCTAGAGGACAAATGTAAGGATGTAGAGGCTTATTTCACTAGGGTAAGATAGATACAGCCTACAGGAAAATTAAAGAGACCTTTGGAGAAAAGAGAGCCACTTGTATGAATATCAAGAGCTCAGGTGGAAACCCAGTTCTAAGTAAAGAAGAGAAAGCAGAAAGGTGGAAGGAGTATATAGAGGGTCTATACAAGGGTGATGTACTTGAGGACAATATTATGGAAATGGAAGAGGATGTAGATGAAGATGAAATGGGAGATACGATACTGCGTGAAGAGTTTGACAGAGCACTGAAAGACCTGAGTCGAAACAAGGCCCCGGGAGTAGACAACATTCCATTGGAACTACTGACGGCCTTGGGAGAGCCAGTCCTGACAAAACTCTACCATCTGGTGAGCAAGATGTACGAGACAGGCGAAATACCCTCAGACTTCAAGAAGAATATAATAATTCCAATCCCAAAGAAAGCAGGTGTTGACAGATGCGAAAATTACCTAACTATCAGTTCAATAAGTCATAGCTGCAAAATACTAATGCGAATTATTTACAGACGAATGGAAAAACTGGTAGAAGCCGACCTCGGGGCAGATCAGTTTGGATTCCGTAGAAATGTTGGAACACGTGAGGCAATACTGACCTTACGACTTATCTTAGAAGGAAGATTAAGGAAAGGCAAACCTACGTTTCTAGCATTTGTAGGCTTAGAGAAAGCTTTTGATAATGTTGACTGGAAAGCTCTCTTTCAAATTCTAAAGGTGGCAGGGGTAAAATACAGGGGGCGAAAGGCTATTTACAACTTGTACAGAAACCAGATGGTAGTTATAAGAGTCGAGGGGTATGAAAGGGAAGCAGTGGTTGGGAAGGGAGTGAGACAGGGTTGTAGCCTCTCCCCGATGTTATTCAATCTGTATATTTAGCAAGCAGTAAAGGAAACAAAAGAAAAGTTCAGAGTAGGTGTTAAAATCCATGGAGAAGAAATAAAAACGTTGAGGTTCGCCGATGACATTGTAATTCTGTCAGAGACAGCAAAGGACTTGGAAGAGCAGTTGAACGGAATGGACAGTGTCTTGAAAGGAGGACAGAAGATGAACATCAACAAAAGCAAAACGAGGATAATGGAATGTAGTCGAATTAAGTCGGGTGATGCTGATGGAATTAGATTAGGAAATGAGACACTTAAAATGTAGACTGGCAATGGCAAGGAAAGCGTTTCTGAAGAAGAGACATTTGTTAACATCAAGTATAGATGTAAGTGTCAGGAAGTCGTTTCTGAAAGTATTTGTATGGAGTGTAGCCATGTATGGAAGTGAAACATGGACAATAAATAGTTTGGACAGGAAGAGAATAGAAGCTTTTGAAATGGGGTGCTACAGAAGAATGTTGAAGATTAGGTGGGTAGATCATGTAACTAATGAGGTGGTATTGAATAGGATTGGGGAAAAGAGAAGTTTGTGGCACAACTTGACTAGAAGAAGGGATCGGTTGGTAGGACATGTCCTGAGGCATCAAGGGATCACAAATTTAGCATTGGAGGGCAGTGTGGAGGGTAAAAATCATAGAGGGAGACCAAGAGATGAATACACTAAGCAGATTCAGAAGGATGTAGGTTGCAGTAGGAACTGGGAGATGAAGGAGCTTGCACAGGATAGATCAGCATGGAGAGCTGCATCAAACCAGTCTCAGGACTGAAGACCACAACAACAACTGCCACCACAAATGTCGATGTGGCATCCTGTTTGCTCTTTGGAATTTTGAGACTCTACAATGCTAAGATATGTAACTGCTGCTTCTTCATGTAGGAGCTGCATTCTGCCCCATATGAGACACCATTACTGCATCCAGTCATGACTAAATAAATTGCAGTATGTTAAAGCACCATTGTGACAAAAAACTAGAACTTTTTAGGACAATATGACAGACAGGACAATTTTTCAACTCGTGGATGGAGGCTAGTTTGGTCTCTTAATCTTCTCAAATCAGGAAAAGTGTGTAAACAGCAGAAGTGTTGCATTCACTAGCTGAACCAGTGACTGGTCCTGTGGTAGCAACCAGGAAGCTCCTAACCCACTTTGAAATTGCCCCACAGCACTGTTACCAACTTGACCCTACTGGAGGCATCTAGGTCTTTCTTACACAGATAGCATTTTATTGGAACATTTTTTTCCCCCCACATAAAAATGCATATGAAACTACTTGTTGTTCCAGTATGCTGGGACATCTCCATTGATGGGACTTCTGTGGTCATCTGCCTGTATTCACACAGTCTTTTCTATCACAGTGGTTGTTCATATACCAAGTTGCTGAAGTTCCATGTGATGGATTTGAGCTGACAAATAACATTCCTCAAAGAAGAAATTTAATTGTAACAATCTTCGCCATTAATAGTTAAAAGTAAGAAATTCAGAACTGTAATTTTAGTTTGTGGATGGCTTTGCAATATTTAATTAATCCTCGAATTGGGCAACAATGACTTGCCAGTAGGAAGAGAGGGAGGAGTGGGACAAAGGCTTTCGCTTTAGAGCATAGATGCAAATGTGTGACACAATTCTAAATTTTGAACATTACTGTATGATGAGATTCTGAGCTTTAAATATGATTCACAGGTGCTGTAGCAACCACACTTGATGGACCTAAAGAAAAGATTCTTGACTGACATGTTTAACTGCTTATGCCACAACTCATGTGAAGCCAACTGGGCATGTTGTATAAAGCTTTTGTGTAATCTTAGCTAGATAGGAATGTGCAGGATAGGGCGCAGCAAGACCTATTTATCTGAAGACAATAGATGCAATCTATTATTAAAGGATTTGGTTGGCCTCCACTGCCTACAAAAGCTTCTCAATACCCAACCTCAACACCAAGGCTGGGGAGCCACCACTTGACATGTGACAGCAGCTCCTCAAGGGGGATGTCATGTGCATAGGCTCTTTGCTATTCCAGGATCAAAGACTATTAAACTATTTGCTTAGCTTGCCATAGAATTGATTTTAAGTTACCTGTGAACATTGGAGTTACTTGGTATCCACACGAAGCAGTTTGTGTGTTACAAACATTGACTTTAGCTTGGAGATGACTGCCTGTCTGGTTATTGATGACATCTAGAATTATTTTAGGTTTGCTATTCTGTGGCAGAAGACTTCTCTCCTAAATATGCTGTGAGCTTCAGGTTTCCATATAATTTTTAGTTAGTGTGACCAAAATCTACAGTATTCACAGATGTGTCAAAGGAAGAAGAGTATCTAGGCTGCTCTGTGGTTTTTCTTGACTATTTCCACAAGATTTGCTTACCAAATGAATTTTGGAGTATTTTATGTACAGTTACGCACAATCTCGTGAGCAATAGAGCAGCTGAATATATTTTGCGCTGAGAAATTAGTCGTCTGCTGCAACCCTCTGTGTGTGCTATTCAGTGCATATACTGGGCTATTACAAATGATTGAAGCGATTTCATAAATTCACTGTAGCTCCATTCATTGACATATGGTCATGACACACTACAGATACGTAGAAAAACTCATAAAGTTTTGTTCGGCTGAAGCCGCACTTCAGGTTTCTGTCGCCAGAGCGCTCGAGAGCGCAGTGAGACAAAATGGAGACAGGAGCCGAGAAAGCGTATATCGTGCTTGAAATGCACTCACATCAGTCAGTCATAACAGTGCAACGACACTTCAGGACGAAGTTCAACAAAGATCCACCAACTGCTAACGCCATTCGGCGATGGTATGCGCAGTTTAAAGCTTCTGGATGCCTCTGTAAGGGGAAATCAACGGGTCGGCCTGCAGTGAGCGAAGAAACGGTTGAACGCGTGCGGGCAAGTTTCACGCGTAGCCCGCGGAAGTCGACGAATAAAGCAAGCTGGGAGCTAAACGTACCACAGCCGACGGTTTGGAAAATCTTACAGAAAAGGCTAAAGCAGAAGCCTTACCGTTTACAATTGCTACAAGCCCTGACACCCGATGACAAAGTCAAACGCTTTGAATTTTCGGCGCGGTTGCAACAGCCCATGGAAGAGGATGCGTTCAGTGCGAAACTTGTTTTCAGTGATGAAGCAACATTTTTTCTTAATGGTGAAGTGAACAGACACAATGTGCGAATCTGGGCGGTAGAGAATCCTCATGCATTCGTGCAGCAAATTCGCAATTCACCTAAAGTTAACTTGTTTTGTGCAATCTCACGGTTTAAAGTTTACGGCCCCTTTTTCTTCTGCGAAAAAAACGTTACAGGACACGTGTATCTGGACATGCTGGAAAATTGGCTCATGCCACAACTGGAGACCGATGGCGCCGACTTCATCTTTCAACAGGATGGTGCTCCACCGCACTTCCATCATGATGTTCGGCATTTCTTAAACAGGAAATTGGAAAACCGATGGATCGGTCGTGGTGGAGATCGTGATCAGCAATTCATGTCCTGGCCTCCACGCTCTCCTGACTTAACCCCATGCGATTTCTTTCTGTGGGGCTATGTGAAAGATTCAGTGTTTAAACCTCCTCTACCAAGAAACGTTCCAGAACTGCGAGCTCGCATCAACGATGCTTTCGAACTCATTAATGGGGACATGCTGCGCCGAGTGTGAGAGGAACTTGATTATCGGCTTGATGTCTGCCAAATCACTAAAGGGGCACATATCGAACATTTGTGAATGCCTAAAAAAACTTTTTGAGTTTTTGTATGTGTGTGCAAAGCATTGTGAAAATATCTCAAATAATAAAGTTGTTGTAGAGCTGTGAAATCGCTTCAATCATTTGTAATAACCCTGTACATAGCTGATATGCAAGCCCAGGAAATGCAGGATTATGTTCTCCATCCACAAAGGTGGTGAAGGGTGTTGTCATTCTGCTGAGAAACAGTCCATGTGGGAATTGAGGGAAGTAGAGTAGTAGGCATCATCACAGCTGAAAGAGCATTTGCTATCAAGAATTAGCATCCAGTAATGCCTCTTCCCCACCCATTTGTGCAGTTGTATTCTCCCACTTTGCAGCCTGTAAAGAGATCCATCACCCCTTAAACAGATATATACATTACGTCCCAATCAGGTTGCATAGGGGGAAAATAGATTACCAAGTGCCTTGTCCACCAGGTCAATGACATTGTTTTTGCTGAGTAGAGAATGGAGCACATTTGTGTTGTTACTACGAGTAGGTAGTGGCCGAGTGTGTTCTTTTCCACCACGGGCTGGTCCCTCAGCAAATCAGTAAATTACTGCTAACTAGTGAGAAAAGTGCATTTATTACAATAAAAATGACTACCATTATACCGTGGTATCTTCGACTGAGCCGGGCAATAGATTGTAGTGTGGATTACATGGAATTAACCAGGAATATCCTGTGATAAAATGAAATGTTGTGTGGCTAGGACCTCCCGTCGGGTAGACCGTTCGCCTGGTGCAGGTCTTTCGATTTGACGCCACTTCGGCGACCTGCGCGTCGATGGGGATGAAATGATGATGATTAGGACAACACAACACCCAGTCCCTGAGCAGAGAAAATCTCCGACCCAGCTGGGAATCGAACCCGGGCCCTTTGGATTGACAGTCTGTCACGCTGACAGTGTATTTGAAAAGTAAGAATGATCATGTATGATTTTAGGTTTTGCTGGTGTAGGAAGATTTTTCTCAGAAGGTATTTCTTGGGTATTCAGGTGGGTGACATAGTGCAGAAGGTATGATATTTCAGCAAGCTGACTTTTTGTAATCTTCAAGCATTCCTGATGACTGAGTGTCTTTCGCCAACAGCCTCTAGCCAGACATGTCTGGGCACAGTGTGGTGCAGTGATGGGGGAAGTGCATCACTGGGGTTCAATCCAGTGTACTCATTCACACTACTGCCAGCACCGGACAAGAGTCCCTACTTGCGTGGTGACAATACATCCTCACCTTCTTCAGTTGCCGTGATGGAAGCGAATTCCCACGTAGATTACCCTGTGCTTTGACCATGATTAAGGCTGTGTTTCAGGCCTTGCAAGATTGAAAACCACTTTTTATTTATTAGTTTGTTGTGTAGTCAGATCTTTACAGCCTCTGTTAGATTACAATCTCGGAAGGTGTTGGGCATTGCAACAATTTTGTGCTGTCGTAATTCACGACATGTCTGTGGGAGATGCAGTGCTCTCGTCACTGTGGACTCTCTTGGCTGCTTGTTGTTTATGCTCAGCATATCAGTTGCTAAACTGACAATGCCTCTTGCAGTGCAGGTGAAATCTGATATCATGTGGTTCAGAATTCAGAAGAATTTTATTTATGCACACACAATTCATTTGTTTTTAACCTGTCATGTTAGTTACTTTTTAGCTGAGGTGACCTCCGTTGTTTTACATTTGTCTTCCAGGAATAAAAAGGGAAAGTGTTGTGCAGTAGCAAACAGTCGAATGGTGTGAATATGTGCTGATCTTGTCTTAGTTTGGTTTGGGCTGTTCCTGACCATCCCATAACTTTTTTGTGACAATGAGTCAGAGTATGACAAGAATACACAGAGTGTCTGCTGTTTAGAAACTGTCCACATACGTGCTTGTGTGTTTCTAAGCCATGTAACAACATAATGAAAGATCTTTTTATGCACCTCCTGCCCACAGCTAAAATGTACATTATGTAATTGCCCTCAAATTACAGTTGTATTGCATTGTAATTTGGTTGGTATTGAAAAAGATTTAATTGTAATCCATATCTACATCTATGCTCAGCAAGCTTGTGTGTGGTGTGTACTACTAGGTTTATAGTCTACTGGTATCACTTCATCGCCTTTCTGTTCAGTCTGCAATAATGTGTGGGTATAACGATGTAAGTAATGTTCTTTTAACTTGTCTTCCAACATAAGCTCTTTGAATTGTAAGAGAAAGCCTCTCTGTGATGCACAATGTCATCTCACTATCATCATCATCTACTGGAGATTGTTGAGAAATTCTGTGATGTCCACACACTGAGTTAATTAACATACGACTTTCCTGGAAATTATTCCTTGAATTTTCTGTATCTTCCATTAGTCCAGTATATACTCTTTGGTATGAGTATTCCTTTTTCCTTTCCTTTCCTCCCCCCCCCCCCCCCCCCCCTCCTCCTCCTTTTTGTCCTTCAGATAGTTATTTAAACACTCCTCTCCTACTTCTTAGAAATTTAAGACCTCACGTACTTCAAAAATGAGACCTGAGTACATATTCACATTTTGGAAGATAACGATTAAAGGTATGATGAACTGGTTTACGTCTACATCTGTTTACTCTGTAAACCACTGTGAAGTTCATGACAGATGGTATTTCCACTGTACCATGTGTTAGGGTTTGTTCTCATTCCATATGTGTAGGGGCTGCAGGACTAATAACTTCCTAATTGCCCTGTACACATTGTAATTAGTGTAACCTGGTCTTCGCTGTTTCTATGAGAGCATTACTTCTGGAGCTGTCATATTTCCTCAATTCCTTGATTAATACTGGTTACTGAAGCATTGTAAGTAGGCTTTTGCAGGATAGTTGACACCTGTCTTCAGGCATCTGCCAATTCAGGGTTTTCACTAAGTCTGTGATGCTCTCCTGTGTATCAGACTAACCTGTGATCATTTTTGTTGTCCTTCTTTGTAGAAATTCAGTATCTCCTGTTACCCCAGTCTGGTGTGGGTCCCACACACTTGAGCAATAGTCAAGGATGGTTCACAGAAGTGTCTTGTAAATAGTCTTCTGTGTGTAGACTGACTGGATTTTCCCAGTGTTGTACAATTGAACTGAAAAACTGCTACCTGCTTTACCTACAACTGAACATATGTGACCAATTTCATATCACCACAAATGGGTATACTCAGGTACTTATCTGAGTTGACTGATTCCCATTGTCTGGCAAATTATTAACATTCAGCATGAACAGCAAGGGTCACAACAAACTTCCATGGGCCACGCCTGATGTTTCATCTACTTCTGTCTATGACTCTCCACTGAAGATAACATGTTGTATTCTTCATCATAAGAAATGCTCAATCCAGTCATAAATTTCATTTGAGACCCCAGATGATGATAATTTCATTAATAAGCATTGGTGTGGTATTGCGTAAAATGATTCTTCAAGGCCAAGAAATACTGTGTTATCCTGATTACCTTGATCCAAACCATTCCAGGATGTCATACGAGAGAAGTAAGAGTTGTGTTTCTCATGACCACCATTTTCAAAATCCATCCTGGTTGACATGGGTGTTTCTGTACCCACTTTCAATTTTAATTTCTGTGTCCTCCATGACTGTCTGAACACTAATTGTGGTGCTACTGAGAGCATTTACATAGGACAAGAATTTCTCTCTCTCTCTCTCTCTCTCTCTTTTTTTTTTTTTTTTTTTTTTTTTTTTTTTTTTTTTTTTTTTTTTTTTTTTTTTAGAGGTATTCCAGTAAGATCCTGATACGATAGTCTTTTGAAGTTTCATACTTCCTTTCAGTGTTGCAATGCTTAATTTTCTGTTGAAAGATTTGGGAAATATATTGCCACCTCTGCTGTTACTCCTCTAATTTGTGTTCTAGGGTCACACAGTGTTACTTGCCACCTTCATCAGTAACAATGAAAGTGATCAGGATCTTTCTGGATTAATATTATGGACATATGGAGTGCACAAATTCCCCTCCATAAATTGTAATTTAGTTTGCCCATACTTCCCCTAAATCACATATGACAAATGAGGTATTTGTTTCCCTCCCAGTCCGTCATCTAAACTAATGCTTTGTGTTTTATGGCCTTTCTGCCAGTGAGATGTGACAGCTAATCTTCCTAAATAATGTATTCTTTTAGCAGATTTGTTCTAATTGATTTTGAGCTCAATAGAGAATGCTATGAAATTCTTTGCATGTTGGTCATTTGAGATTTAGAGCAGTTTCTTTCATATGCCTTCGTGTCATGTGAATAAGGCCTATAATGTTTGTGTCTTTTATACAGTATCCCTCTTTCACAGAGCATTTAAAATATTAGTTATTCCCGTATTCAGAAGGGTAAAAAATCTGTCAGACATTTTGTTGTATTTTCATTCAACTCTACCATTGAATGATTTTCCATTTCTTTTAATAGGCTGATTCAGTAATGCAAGCTCTTTGTGTCACAGCAAAACAAGGTTTTACTTTTCATTTGTAGCAGTTCTTGGTCTATTTAGTCCAGTAACAGGATACTTTTTGCTTACCAAAGATGAGGCAATAGATTGTATTTTCTAATCTTGTAGATATAGTTGAGAGTATGGTGGATCCAAGTTTTTAATCTTCCAATTCCTTGGGACAACTTTTTGTGGCAGAAAAAACAATAAATTTTGACTTTCCCCCCCAAATTTACTGTCACAAAATGAAGGGGCATTAAATTTGGTATCAAATGACCTACTTAAGTGTCAAAATTGGTACAGTCTTTTCGTTCCAGTCAGTTGTCAAAGTTGGACTATTTTTACCAACTTGGCTAAAAAGTTGTCTCCAACACACATAACTCATAAACAGGTACTCCAAATAAAAAATATCGAGTTATCAAAGTTGTAGAGTGTGAAATTTCATGTTAGAAAAGCACCTAGTTTTTCAGTTTTAGGTACTATTAAGTGTTCACACACCTGAAAGCCAAAGTAATTCGATTTTTAAGTCAAAGTTATCCAATGAAATAAAATTTCCAGTGGGAAGATGGCTCTCTAATTAGTGCACATGTGTTTTGTATGTATATCTCTTTTAATTTTCTTCATTCATGTGTGTTTTTATTCATATTTTATCCATGCCTTTCTTGGTAAGAATGGGTCACTAAAATGAAAACAAAGTACATAGTAATGCCCAACACGTATTTATGTGTGAGTAATATAAAAATTTTTACAAATGAACAACTAAAAGGGCATGACAATATTAAAAAACACAATTTAAATATCAGAGATTCCCCTTTTATCAAATTGCAATCCCATCGAGGTTGTTTGGGAGACTGTGGCAGATCCTGGTTCAGCAACCAATCTTCTGGATCCATTGTGGCACCTTCACCAACTTCCTCATCCTGTAACATACCTTCGATCTCTTCCTCATCACTGTCTAGCTCAATTTCTGGGGCGTTCTCACAAGATAAGCCACAACAGTGTTTGCATCGAGTAGCAGTTCAGTCCAGATTTGTGGCATCCACATAATGCTATGTATTCTGTTTATCATGCACAGGGAACCATCTTCAGTAGCGTGTGCGGTACGACATCTTTCGTAATCTTCACAGGAAACAAGCTTCATAAGTTTTTCTTCTATCCCCACTGGCATGGATCAGTTTTCTTCCCCAGCCAAGACTGCACTTGATGGTAGGATAGCAGTGAGTGCCACCTTGCTGCATCCGATGTTGGCAATAACATTTCAAGTTTGAAAGATTTTCTTGGGGCAGACTTCACAAAAAGCTTGTACCTGAGCTCATCCAAATGTGCAGCTGGGATTCCCATATAATGCTAATATCAGCTGTTCCTCTGCCTGCATTATTACATCTTTAGAGACTGAGGGTTTAACAAATTCAGGGTTTAACTAATTCAGCAGGTTGCACTTCGAGGTGTAGCTGTTGCTCCGTAAGGTTTAGTAATTTCACTTTTCCTTGTCCCAGAAAGAAGGATGTGGTATCATATCCTATGAAGGCATGGTTAAAAAAATTACTAGAGTATCACACTCCTGCTGTTTTCCATCTTCCCTGTTTAAGAAAGTACAAGGTGTTGAAATTATTTCCTCAACCTGTTAGGAGAAAAGCACATCAGTGTCCTTGGTTAAGATTGTCAGACTGTCAGACTCAGAAGCCTGAATAATAGTGTTTCCACAATCAATGAATCTGCATCTTCTGCTGCACTTGAATACCTCCATTCTCAGATTCCCACATGAGCATAAAAATCAAGCAGTTCTTGTTGCTTTTATGTTGTGAGAAACTTCTCCTGTGCGACTGCAACATTTGTACCTTCATCAAAAATTCTATCTGATGAAGAACCTGGTGTTTTTAAATGAAGAGGTCTTTCATTCCCCATTGGAAAGCATCACTTGGGTAATCACCGAATATAACTATGATTCTCAAATATGCTGCGTTTTTCATATAAATGGCTCCAAACTTTTCTTTCTTATGCCAAACAACCTTATGGAGTAGGTGACCACCATATACCACAAAGCTTTTTATTTTGGGTATTTCATTCTGTTGGAGAGATGTGAATGCATCACAGAGAAGTGATTTTGTACCCTTACTGAGACTGTCTTCTGTGAACAATGACATGGGGTATGGGGAAAGTTCAAATGAGAAACAAAACTTAGTCTTTATCAGACTGATTGATAACAATCAATCTGTGAAACAGTGTTAATGCGTTTATGGTACGAACCCTCTTTTTCCCTATCTTTAGAGCCATAGTGCAGGATGCACATGTTATAACAAATGTTCCAATACTTTGCAAGCCCAGTCACCACCTCGCCTTTCAGCTACCCCCAATAACAGTATCTCTTAATTCAAGTTTCATCATTTTATGAACAACATTTCACTTTGCATAGGGAAGTCTACAAAGTTTCTCCTAATTACCATCAATCTCCTCACCACAATAAAAGCAGTGTTTATTAAAATCAAATGCCTTCGTGTATGGTCGAAGATTCAACATTGATGGTGCAGGGCCTTTTGTCAAAGGTGATCTATTAAGTTTTGAGTTATTGTACTACTTCTGACATGCACTGTGCACTTAAACTTCAGCCAGACCAGTTAATAACTTATGATGTGCCCACCTCCATATGATCTGGAGCACTCATTTTAAATGCACAGACTGTACAATGAAAGTAAATTCAAATTAGGAAACAAAGATTTTTCAAGGCACGAGGAGTTAAAACATGTCTGTTGCACAACACAGGAAGACTGGGTATGGCTAGCAATGGAAACAGTAAAAAGGAATGGAGGGGCCTTGGCTGTTTACTGCATGCCATTCAAGGTAGATCTTTAGCTACCCCTACACCTGAAGGTGGGACAGATTTAAGTCTTCCTATTGGAAATTTCATTTTTATTCAAGAGCTTTGACTAAAAAAAGGAACTATTTTGGATTTCAGGTGTATGAATGCTTAATAGTGCCTAAAAATGAAAAACTAGATGCTTTTGTAACAAGACATTCCATGCCCTGCAACTCTGATACGTAATTTTTCATCTGGAGTAGCTGTTTTTGTGTTGCAGGCATTGGGAGCTGACTTCTTAGCTAAGCTGATAAAAGTAACGAACTTTGACAACTGATTTTGGCCAAACGGTGCACCGATTTTGACATTTTAAGTAGGTCATTTGCTGCAAAATTTAATACTCTTTCATTTTGAGATGGGTAATATTTTCGTTAGGATACAAAATATCCAAGTTATAGGTGAAGATCTGAAAAAAGTGCCAAAATTTCTTGGTTTTTTGGCCACAAAAATTGTCCCAAGGGTTTTGAAGGTCAAAAACTTGGATTCTACATACTTTCAAGTATATACATAAGATAAAAGAATAAAATCTCCTACCTCATTTCTTGCAAGCAAAGGACCTTTGTTGTGACACCATTATTGGACTAATTATAGCAGTTTATCTAGTATAACAATCAATTGTGTTGTGTTGTAAAATTTGCTAATGCCAGAGATATTTAAATTCAGCCTGTAAAGCACCAAGTGCTAGCTGTCACAAAAACTGCCTTTTCCTTCAGGTCATAACAATATTTCGCATATTGGACTTAGTTTTTGTTATAATATTTAGTCAGATTTTTGTGTTAACATCATCTACATGTTAAAGCATAGGTCATGGGTGATAAAAAAAAATGCACATTATGTAGTCAGCTGGCTCACCCTGTTCATGCTGTGCTGGGGTTGTAAAAGGCATACCAAAGTAAATAAAAAAGGTGATAGGACCACTGGTCCTGGTTTCCTGTATACATAAATGATGATGCAGGCAGGGTGAACAGCAATCAGCAGCTGTCTGCTGCTGATTCCGCCCTGCACCCTATGGTGCTTGTAGAGTGTGTATGTAGACGGAGATATAGAAATAGAAAAAGTATTCTGCCCCTGGCAACAAGCGTGACCACAACTTCCTTCATTTTAACTCTCTCTCTCTCTCTCTCTCTCTCTCTCTCTCTCTCTCTCTCTCTCTCTCTCTCTCCCCCTCCCCCCACATTGACCAGAGCTCTGAACGCAATGCATTGGGCAACAACACTAAATGGCAACTCTCGATTTTATGAAAGAGGCTGAGGCCACAGATCCATGAATGAGATGAAAATAACAGTTTCGTATTAATTTTACTCCTGAAATATTGCTGAAAGAAACTGGTTATTACTGTTCCAACATGAACCTACAACAGGGACAGAGTTAATCAAATGAAAGGTAATGGGCACAGATAAGTCTGTGTTTCAGAGTCATGCAGGTCACAGTTCTGTGTAGTCAGAAAGTTCACTTACTTGCATTATCTTCACTGATTTTGGAGAGATGATTCCAGGCAGCTCCCTACTTACTTGGTATAGTTCGCTGCTAGATTTTCTGCCAGGAGATTTGCAATGATGTCGGAATCAGTAATTTATAATGACTTTGGAAGATAATACGAGGGGGTGCCCAATAAGTAAAGCATCAATTTTTTTTCTGAAAGCAGGTGGGTTTTATTCAGGCCATATACTGCTTACTATGGAGTGCATCCTTCATTGGGTCATACAGATGGAAGTCGGAAGGTGCAAGATCCGCGCTGTTGGGTGGATGAGAAAGAACAATCCAGTGAAGTTTTGTGGGCTCCTCTTGGGTGCACAAACTTGTGTGAGGCCTTGTGTTGTCATAGAGAAGGAGAAGTTCATTTGTATTTTTGTGGCGATGAACATGCTGAAGTTGTTTCTTCAATTTCCTGAGAGTAGCACAATGTACAGCAGAGTTGACAATTGCATGATGTGGGAGGTCATCAAATAGAATAACCCCTTCAGAGCCCCAGAAGACTGTCACCATGACTTTACCAGCTGAGGGTGCAGCTTTGAACATTTTCTTTGGAGGAGAGTTGGTTTGGTGCCACTCCATGGTTTGCTGGTCTGTATCCAGTTCGAAGTGATGAGCACATGTTTCATCATCTGTGATGATATTGACAAAAAATTGTCATAACGAGCCTCATAATGGACAAACAATTCTGCACGCATGGTTGTTCTTTGCTCTTTATGGTCTTTTGTTGCGCAGTGAGGAACCCAGTGGACACAACCTTTGTGTACCCCCAACTGGTGGATGAGTGTGTCAGCACTAGCAACAGAGATGTCCAGTTGTGCACTAAGAAGTTTGAATGTGCTCTATTGATCATCTCAAATGAGTGTGTCAGGACAGTCCGACATTGTAGGAGTCATAGCTGTGTGCAGCCGGCTGGCACATGGGAGATCACACAGGTTTGCGCGACCTTGTTGTGTTGATGACAGACGCCTCTCCCAATGACTTGCCATACTTTTGTTTGCTGCCAGGTCTCTGTAGACATACTGCAAGCACCTATGAATATCTGTGATGTTATGGTTTGAACACACCTCTGTTACAGATGCAATTTTGAAGGCTGTCTATAGCGCTGCCCTCTATCAGAACTTCATGAAACTCCAGGGGCTGAAGCAGGAATATTTCATGACAACAAATGCTGCATTTTTCCAACCAAAATTGGATGAGAAAAAAAAAGTGTTTCATTACTTGTTGAACGTCCATTGCAAATCACTGCTTCAAATACCTTTACTGAATGATTTATTATCAGTAAAGATGGAAGCTTGTGTAAATTTAGTTCTGAACCATTGCTACAACAGCAAGATCAGATTCTAAATGTTCTCCCAGCATGTCTTTGAAGCTACAAAAGTCCTTTCACGAGATGGTGGTGGTCCCTTCCTTTGTGTGGCACAGCAAATAGCAACTATGTTTACTTTCAAAATTAATACCCATCTAATTTGTAAGACTAATATGCATCTAATCCATGTGGCCTGGGCATTACAAACTGAATTAATACATAATTCATGGTGAGGTCTCAAAAACAGCAATGGATGCATCTCATATGATGGTAACTGATATGATGGACCGATCACAGTTCTCTGGTTTGGAGCCGAGTGGAAGGCTTAAACCAGAGGCTCAGACGATTCTGCGGAGATCTGGGGTGCAAATTTCTCAACCTCTGCTATCAGGTGGAGAAATGTAGGGTCCCCCTGAATAGGTCAGGTGTGCACTACATGCAGGAAGCGGCTACAAGGGTAGCGGAGTACGTGTGGAGTGCACATGTGGGTTTTTTAGGTTAGAGAATTCCCTCCCTAGGCCCGACAAGACGCCTCCTGAGATGCGGAAAGGTAGGAGTAGGCAAAATGCAACAGGGAATAACAATATTAATGTGCTAATAGTAAACTGCAGGAGCGTCTATAGAAAGGTCCCAGAACTGCTCTCATTAATAAACGGTTACAATGTCCACATAGTATTAGGGACAGAAAGTTGGCTGAAACCAGATATAAACAATAATGAGATTCTAAACTCAGATTGGAATGTATACTGTGGAGACAGGCTGGGCAGTGAAGGGGGATACGTGTTTATAGCAATAAGAAGTGCAATAGTATCGAAGGAAATTGACGGAGATCCGAAATGTGAAATAATTTGGGTGAAGGTCACGGTTAAAGCAGGCTCAGACGTGGTAATTGGATGTCTCTATAGGCCCCCTGGCTCAGCAGCTATTGTGGCTGAGCACCTGAAGGATAATTTGGAAAATATTTTGGGTAGATTTCCCCACCATGTTATAGTTCTGGGTGGAGATTTTAATTTGCCGGATATAGACTGGGAGACTCAAACGTTTATAACGGGTGGCAGGGACAAAGAATCCAGTGAAATTTTTTTAAGTGCTTTATCTGAAAACTACCTTGAGTAGTTAAACAGAGAACAAACACGTGGCGATAACATATTAGACCTTCTGGTGACAAACAGACCCGAACTATTTGAAACAGTTAACACAGAACAGGGAATCAGCGATCATAAAGCGGTTACTGCATCAATGATTTCAGCTGTAAATAGAAATATTAAAAAAGGTAGGAAGATTTTTCTGTTTGGCAAAAGTGACAAAAAAGCAGATTTCATAGTACCTGACAGCTCAACACAAAAGTTTTGTCTCAAGTACAGATAGTGTTGAGGATCAGTGGACAAAGTTCAAAACCATCGTACAATATGCGTTAGATGAGTATGTGCCAAGCAAGATGGTAAGGGATGGAAAAGAGCCACCGTGTACAACAACTGAGTTAGAAAACTGCTGCGGAAGCAAAGGGAACTTCATAGCAAACATAAACATAGCCAAAGCCTTGCAGACAAACAAAAATTACGTGAAGCGAAATGTAGTGTGAGGAGGGCTATGCGAGAGGCGTTCAGTGAATTCGAAAGTAAAGTTCTGTGTACTGACTTTGCAGAAAATCCTAAGAAAATTTGGTCTTATGTCAAAGCGGTAGGCGGATCAAAACAAAATGTCCAGACACTCTGTGACCAAAATGCTACTGAAACAGAGGATGACAGACTAAAGGCCGAAATACTAAATGTCTTTTTCCAAAGCTGTTTCACAGAGGAAGACTGCACTGTAGTTCCTTCTCTAGAGTGTCGCACAGATGACAAAATGGTAGACATCGATATAGACGACAGAGGGATAGAAATACAATTAAAATCACTCAAAAGAGGAAAGGCTGCTGGACCTGATGGGATACCAGTTCGATTTTACACAGAGTACGCGAAGGAACTTGCCCCCCGTCTTGCAGCGGTGTACCGTAGGTCTCTAGAAGAGCGTAGCATTCCAAAGGATTGGAAAAGGGCACAGATCATCCCTGTTTTCAAGAAGGGACATCAAACAGATGTGCAGAACTATAGACCTATATCTCTAACGTCGATCAGTTGTAGAATTTTGGAACACACATTATGTTCGAGTATGATGACTTTTCTGGAGACTAGAAATCTAATCTGTAGGAATCGGCATGGGTTTCGAAAAAGACGATCATGTGAAACCCAGCTCGCGCTATTCGTCCATGAGACTCAGAGGGCCATAGACACGGGTTCCCATTTGGATGCCGTGTTTCTTGACTTCTGCAAGGCGTCCGATACAGTTCCCCACAGTCTTTTAATGAACAAAGTAAGAGCATATGGACTATCACACCAATTGTGTGATTGGATTGAAGAGTTGCTAGATAACAGAACGCAGCATGCCATTCTCAATGGAGAGAAGTCTTCCGAAGTAAGAGTGATTTCAGGTGTGCCGCAGGGGAGTGTCATATGACCGTTGCTATTCACAATATACATAAATGACCTTGCGGATGACATCGCAAGTTCACTGAGGCTTTTTGTGGATGATGCTGTGGTATATCGAGAGGTTGTAACAATGGAAAATTGTACTGAAATTCAGGAGGATCTGCAGCGAATTGACGCATGGTGCAGGGAATGACAATTGAATCTGAATGTAGACAAGTGTAATGTGCTGCGAATACATAGAAAGAAAGATCCCATATCATTTAGCTACAATGTAGCAGGTCAGCAACTGGAAGCAGTTAATTCCATAAATTATCTGGGAGTATGCATTAGGAGTGATTTAAAATGGGATGATCATATAAAGTTGATCGTCGGTAAAGCAGATGCCAGACTGAGATTCATTGGAAGAATCCTAAGGAAATGCAATCTGAAAACAAAGGAAGTAGGATACAGTATTCTTGTTCACCCACTGCTTGAATACTGCTCAGCAATGTGGGATCCGTACCAGATAGGGTTGATGGAAGAGATAGAGAAGATGCAACGGAGAGCAGTGCGCTTCGTTACAGGATCATTTGGTAATTGCGAAAGCCTTACGGAGCTGATAGATAAACTCCAGTGGAAGACTCTGCAGGAGAGAGACTCAGTAGCTCGGTACGGGCTTTTGTTGAAGTTTCGAGAAGATACCTTCACCCAGGAGTCGAAAAGACCATGAGGATAAAATCAGAGAGATTAGAGCCCACACAGAGGCATACCGACAATCCTTCTTTCCACGAACAATACGAGACTGGAATAGAAGGGAGAACCGATAGAGGTACTCAAGGTACCCTCCGCACTCACAGTCAGGTGGCTTGCTGAGTATGGATGTAGATGTAGATGTAATGTGTAGTGGAGTCGAGTGCTACGAGGGCAGTTCAATAAGTAATGCAACACATTTTTTTTCTGAAACAGGGGTTGTTTTATTCAGCATTGAAATACACCAGGTTATTCCCCAATCTTTTAGCTACACAACACTATTTTTCAACGTAATCTCCATTCAATGCTACGGCCTTACGCCACCTTGAAATGAGGGCCTGTATGCCTGCACGGTACCATTCCACTGGTCGATGTCGGAGCCAACGTCGTACTGCATCAATAACTTCATCATCATCTGCGTAGCACCTCCCATGGATTGCGTCCTTCATTGGGCCAAACATATGGAAATTCGACGGTGCGAGATCGAGGCTGTAGGGTGCATGAGGAAGAACAGTCCACTGAAGTTTTGTGAGCTCCTCTCGGGTGCGAAGACTTGTGTGAGGTCTTGCGTTGTCATGAAGAAGGAAAAGTTCGTTCAGATTTTTGTGCCTACGAACACGCTGAAGTCGTTTCTTCAATTTCTGAAGAGTAGCACAATACACTTCAGAGTTGATCGTTTGACCATGGGGAAGGACATCGAACAGAATAACCCCTTCAGTGTCCCAGAAGACTGTAACCATGACTTTACTGGCTGAGGGTATGGCTTTAAACTTTTTCTTGGTAGGGGAGTGGGTGTGGCGCCATTCCATTGATTGCCGTTTTGTTTCAGGTTCGAAGTGGTGAACCCATGTTTCATCGCCTGTAACAATCTTTGACAAGACTTTGTCACCCTCAGCCACATGACGAGCAAGCAATTCCGCAGAGATGGTTCTCCTTTGCTCTTTATGGTGTTCGGTTAGACAACGAGGGACCCAGCGGGAACAAACCTTTGAATATCCCAACTAGTGAACAATTGTGACAGCACTACCAACAGAGATGTCAAGTTGAGCACTGAGTTGTTTGATGGTGATCCGTCGATCATCTCGAACGAGTGTGTTCGCACGCTCCGCCATTGCAGGAGTCACAGCTGTGCACGGCCGGCCCGCTCGCGGGAGATCAGACAGTCTTGCTTGACCTTGCGGCGATGATGACACACGCTTTGCCCAACAACTCACCATGCTTTTGTCCACTGCCAGATCACCGTAGACATTCTGCAAGCGCCTATGAATATCTGAGATGCCCTGGTTTTCCGCCAAAAGAAACTCGATCACTGCCCGTTGTTTGCAACGCACATCCATTACAGACGCCATTTTAACAGCTCCATGCAGCGCTGCCACCTGTCGGAAGTCAATGAAACTATACGAGACGAAGCGGGAATGTTTGAAAATATTCCACAAGAAATTTCCGGTTTTTTCAACCAAAATTGGCAGAGAAAAAAAATGTGTTGCATTACTTATTGAACTGCCCTCGTACATCCTCCCTTGCCGGAGCAGACCAGAGAACCCTTGCTGGCTGCTGCTGCTGCTGCTGTTGCTGCTGCCGCAGCTATGTTGTGCCTTGCCCACACACAGTGATGAGCCTCCATGTGTGGCAACCTTATGGTTCTGTCTGCCACAAAGGACTCACTCTTGTGTGTCTGTCACTGCTTGTTGGCTCCCACAAAGAAATGATCTCATTGGCTGTCTTTCACCTTATTTAATTCTGTAAGAAAATTCCAGTAGAATGTTAATACTTAGAGAGTAAAGAAGGCCACTCGCTGGAAAGCAGAAGAATTGGGTCGGAGACAGCCCCACACAAAAAAGAATGGAGAAGCTGGTTAGCTTTTGGAGCACGTGCATGTGCCCACCCTCCCAACCAAACCCCTCCCCCCCCCCTACACACACACACACACACACACACACACACACACACACACAGTGATGGCTGGATGCACAATCCCAGTGCTGCATTTTGGCACAGGGACTAGGTTGGGATGTGGGTTTTGTCGATTGGAGTGGGGGGGGGGAGGGCGATGGGCAGGAAGAGTCGTTGGACTGGTTGGTGGCTTAGAAGGAGGCAGCTGGTGTGCCAGCTAGAAATGCAGGAGGGAGGGGTGGCGGGTGGATGGACTAGGCATGCATGTGATGCCTGGGTGTCAGAGACTGGGGGAATGGCACACACCAAAGGTGACCTGGGGAAGTGAATTGGGAAGGCATGATAGGATGGAGGAAGGGGTGAAGGATTTGGGCACAGTACATTACTGGAGACTGAGGCCAGGACTCTTACAGGAGTGAAGGATGTGTTGCAAGGGTAACTCTCATCTGTGTAGATCAGAGAAGCTGCCGGTGGTGGGAAGGGTCCAGATGACTTGGGTTGTAAAGCAGCCATTTGAATTAAGCATACTATGCAAAGCTATATGTTGTACCACTGGGTCATCAACTTTGTCCTTGGCAACAGTTTAGTGATGGCCAGTCGTGCTCCTGAATAATTGGTTGATAGTCATGGTGTTGTCGTTGTGGTTTTCAGTCCTGAGACTGGTTTGATGCAGCTCCCCATGCTACTCTATCCTATGCAAGCTTCTTCATCTCCCAGTACCTACTGCAACCTACATCCTTCTGTATCTGTTTAGTGTATTCATCTCTTGGTCTCCCTCTATGATTTTTACCCTCCACGCTGCCCTCCAATACTAAATTGGTGATCCCTTGATGCCTCAGAACATGTCCTACCAACCGATCCCTTCTTCTGGTCAAGTTGTGCCACAACCTTCTCTTCTCCCCAACAGACATATAAAGCTGTGCAGTGTTTGCAGCAGAATTTATATATGTCATGACTGCTTTAATAGGTGGTCCACCCATTGATGGGGGTAGGGTAGTTCTGTAACTTGACTGGAGTAGTAAGTGCTGTGTGGGTGGCCAGGTCTTCTACAGAGAGAGAATCCCTGTGTCAAGAGGTTGGGAGAGGGAGTGGCATAGGGATGGAGTAGGATGTTGTCTAGGTTGACTGGGCAGTGGAACACCACTTTGAGGTTGGGAAGGATCTGGGGTAGGATGTCCCTCATTTCAAGTCATTTTGATAGATAATCAAAGCCATGAGAGAGGACAAGTTCAGGGTGATACTGCATGGTGAAAGAGGGAGGACTGCTCCTTTGTAGCTGTTTCTTGACTGTGGTGGGAGGATTGGGGTGTGTGAGGATATGGCACAGGAAATCTGGTTGCAGACTGGGTTTGGGAGATAGTGCCTGCCTGTGAAGTCCTTAATGAGATGTTCAATGTATTGGGCATCTGAATTCCTTTCACTGCTGATATCTTGCCCACGGGCACTGGGCTGTATGGGAGGGATTTTTTTGTGTAGAAGGGGTGGCAGCTATAGAGATGCAGGTACTGTTGATGGTTAGTGGGTTTAATGTGAACAGGGTGGTGAAGGGAGCCATTGGAGAAGTGGACTTCAACCTCCAGAAAACTGGCACATTTGTTTGAGGAGGATCAGGTGAAACAGATGGTAGATAACATGTTGAGGCTGTAAAGGATTGAGGTTAGGGGTCTTGACCCTGAGTCCAGATCATTACGATATCATCTGTGATACTGAGCCAGACTGGGGGTTTGGACTTTTGGCAGACTAAGAAAGCTTCCTAGGTTGGTATAAAAGGGTACCATCTAGGTCACCATCCTATGCCAACCTGTACATGGGCCATCTAGAGGAAATCTTCGTAGCCTGGCAAAACTCCAAACCCTCAGTCTGGTTCAGTTTAATGGATGATATCTTCATGATCTGGACTCGGGACCAAGACACCCGATCCTCATTCCTTTACAACTCCACCTTCTGTCCTATTTGCTTCAGCTAGTCCTCCTCACCCCAGCATGCCACCTTCCTAGTGGTTGACTTCCACCCTAGTGGTTGACTTCCACCCCTTTGTCCATATTATACCCACTAACAATCAGCACTATCTGGATTTAGACAGCTGCCATCCCTTCCACAACAAAAAATCTGTCCCATACAGTCTGGCCCTCATGGGTAATGTATCTGCAGCAATGAAAACTCCCTTACTCATTATACTGAATGGCTCACAAAGACCTTCACAGAGAGACTACCACCAAACCTAGTGCACAACCGTGCGGGTTAGCTGTGCGGTCTAGGGCACCTTGCCATTAGCACACTGGACTCGCATTCGGGAGGACGACGGTTCAATCCCGTCTCCGGCCATCATGATTTAGGTTTTCCGTGATTTCCCTAAATTGTTTCAGGCAAATGCCGGGATGGTTCCTTTGAAAGGGCATGGCCGATTTCCTTCCCAATCCTTCCCTAAACCGAGCTTGCGCTCCGTCTCTAATGACCTCGTTGTCGACGGGACGTTAAACACTAACCACCACCACCTTGCCACGGTTCGTGCGGCTCCTCCCCCCCCCCCCCCCCCCCTTCCCCCCATTGGAGGTTTGAGTCCTCCTTTGGGCGTGGGTGTGTGTGTTGTCCTTAGCGTAAGTTGGATTGGATTAAGTAGTGTGTAAGCCAAGGGCTTGATGACCTCAGCAGTTTGGTCCCATAGAACTTACCACAAAATTCCAAATTTCCTAGTTCACAAACAGATTCCCCGTGCCATATCGCGTGCCTCCAAGGCTTCCACCAACACCAAGAATCAATACAAAGGTGCACCCCACCCCCACGCAGTATCACCATGGACTGGAACAGTTGAATCATATCCTTTGCCGTGGCTTTGATTATTTATCATAATGCCATGAAATGAGGGACATTCTACCCAAGAGCCTTCTCACATTTCTAAAATTGTGTTCCATTGCCCACCCAACATATCCAGCATCCTGCTCCATCTTTCTCACTCTCACTACCAGTCCTTTGCCACAGTGCACCCAGGTGCAAGATCTGCACTATCTACCCATCCAACACTTCCTACTCCAGTCCTGTCTCAGGCTTCTCTGAACTATGCAGGTGAGTGTTATACTTGTAACACTGCCTCTACTCCAGAGTAACAATCCTGTTCTCAATCTCTGGTAACACACTGTCCCCACACCCTTCACCCAACAGTTTTTCCTTCCTCCATCATGTCACCCTCTCCCAGTTTAAGTCTCCATGTCACCTGCAGTATGCCCCCTCCCTTCCGGGTCTGACAATCATACAACACACGCCCAGCCAATGCACCTGCCACTCCTCCCTCTCCTCATTCCTAGCCAGCAAACTGCCTGCCTCTTTCCAGTCTGCTAGCCACCCACCCCCAACCCTTCTTCCTTCCTCCTGCCCCCCCTCTCCCCCTCCCCCTCCGCCCTCGCCCTCCCTCCCCCCCCCCCCCCCTCCACTCCACCAGACCAACACTGTCACCACCCTAGTTCATTACAAAAATGCACTGTTAGCATTGTGCATCCAGCAGGTGCCATTTAGGAAGTAACTTTTACAAAAAAACTACTGTGTCAAAATATGGAAAAACTTTGATAGGGGTAGAAGCTGAAACAATGAACTAAAATTTGTGCCATGGTCTGGACTTGAACTCAGCTCTTCTTCTTATTAGGCAGATGTGCTAGTGATTACAGCAATGTAGTATTGTGGCTATCACAGCTGCACAGACTACCAAATTCCAATGCCCTCCCTAGCACAAACTTCATTTCAGGTTCTGATCGTGGTACAACTTTTAGTTCATTGCTTCAACTTCTATCCATATCGAAGATAAATTTGAGACTCGTATGTCTCCAGAAAATGATATTCCATCAGATCAATAAGATCACACATGCCTGGGGTACAGGTAGAATTTCCCCGTTCTCTATTTTTTTTTTTTTTAAATAAGATATTTAAAATATACACACTACATGTCAGCTGGATACTGTTCCATCCAGGTGCCATTCTGAAATAAAATTAGTGAATTACTGTAAACAGTATTCTTTAATTGGGTTAACTGTTTCCAGAAATTGAATTTTCTTTGTAGGCCACTTGTTTGTGACTCACTGTTATCCACTTACTGTTACTGATGAAAGTGGCACAGGGTTATGGAAATGGTCTTGCGTTAAGGATGACCAAAGTTCAAATCCCTGTCCAACATTAACATTCTAGACTTAGGTTTTTGGTGGTTTCATTCAATTCTTTAAGACAAATGCTGGAATGATTACTTTGAAAAAGAAAAGGTAGATTCCCATTCCTGTCCTTTTGCAATCTGAGTTTTGGCTCCATAGTTAATCATCAAGTGGACATCAACCCAGAATCTTCATTATTTGCATATACCATTTGTTATGTTTCTGGTTAAAATGTTAAACTTTACTTTTTGTGTTGTTATATTTATGTGAAGTGAATTGTGTTAAGGTACCATGAAGTTGTTATCCAATCAGACCACAAGATGGATTTACTGAAGTTGCTTAAACAGTGATGATGTATTTTACATTTCAGGTCACCTTAAGGACTTCCAGCAGTATTGTTTGCATGATCCTTCCAATCCATTACTTGTGAGATGCCGTCCATTTTTTCGAAGAGCTTTGTTCACAGTTGGACTACTACTTAGGCATTTTGATTTTACAGATAAAGATGTTATTCAAGGTTTGCCTGTAAGTAATGAGCTCTTTATTTACGTGAAATTAAAGAACATGATATTTCAGTGCTCTTAATGGAAATTTTCCATTCACAGGTAAATGTTAAGGATCAAGTGTTTGAGACACTGATGTTCTTTGTAAAGCAACCAAATGAAGATATTCAGAACTATACTCTAAAAGCCATTGGTTCATTATGTATCCGTCACTATGAATTCATGCTTGGTCCAGAACTGAAGGCTATGTATCATCGCCTGTTGACTACAGATGACTCACCACTATTAATGAGAACACAGGTTAGATATCTCAAATTACCTCACGTTAATCTAAGATTCTGTGGAACTTGTTTGGAACAGAATACAAAGATGTAGAAGCTGTTATAGGAATAAACAGTGGCTCAGAATATCCATACCCATTGTTACTTTTAGTTAGAAGAACGTAATTTTTGTTGGAAGTCTCACATGTTAAGAAAGTCATTGCGTTTTGAAGTATGTGTCACGTCATAAAATTATAAGAAATGCGGAAAATTCTTACTTATCAGTCACTGAAACTGAAGCTACAGGAACAGTTCTGATAGAAGAAGAAGAAGAAGAAATAAGATTGCAGAAGGGCTACTAGATTCAGAGCTTGAATGTTAAAGATCTGGACCCTTGCCATTTGAATTGCCCCCATCCTAATAATCAACAACCATGGCAGTTTTCAAGTGGGTTTAGAATTTCCAGTTAGTATCATATTGTGTTTGGAACTGCTTAAGCAAATGTGCTCTCATGGACAAAGTGAACATGTATGTTACCATTACGTAAATATTA
Organism: Schistocerca americana; assembly: GCF_021461395.2. Taxonomy (NCBI): domain Eukaryota; kingdom Metazoa; phylum Arthropoda; class Insecta; order Orthoptera; family Acrididae; genus Schistocerca; species Schistocerca americana. The sequence continues at coordinate 445,417,135 of NC_060130.1, forward strand.
TTGAAATGTGAACAACTGAATAACAGTAATACAAAGATAAATTTTTGTAGTTCCTATATAATGGATATATTGTAAATATGCTTACAAATAAAATTTCGTTTGGGAAACTACTACCATTCTGCATGGGGAATATCAGTAAAGAAATTTCTGGTTTTCACAATAAGTTCAGGACTTATTCTCCTTACCCAGTAAATGAAAGAGCAATAGACAGCATATAAGCGTACAAATTAAAATAAGATGCAGAGTTTTTGCTTAGGTATTAGGATAGAACTATCAAAAGACATGTACTCCTGCTGCTTAGCTACATACGTGAAAGTAGTGCAGTGAACAAACATGACTTGTTTAGGAAACAAACAAATATACAGAACACATTTCAGCATGAGAAATAACTGATGTCATTTGTGTGAATAATAAATGCATGTGGACATGAAATTAATAAAGCTTTTATATAGGCTGAAGTTTGTCTTGAGAGCTTTAAACTTTACATTTTACGGTTCTGTGGAGAAAATCAGTTTTGACATCTGAAGTTAATAGATGCCTCTATGTTGGGAGCTTTGATGAATACTTATTTGCCACTACATCTAGGTGATATTTAATTCTTCGAAATTGTAAAAACAAAGTCACAGATATGTCAAATAAATTTAAAACAAAATATTGAAGGAGAGAACTTGGAGAAATAAAATCCTCCCTTGAAATTGAGATACAAATAACATGTGGGAAACCATTGCTTAGTCTATATGGTTATCTCCAAAACACACTGAAAAACTTGTATGAGAAGTACTGCATGTCCTGTAAGATGCTGATGGAATGAATGCCGATAAAAGTAATGATAGAGTTATAATAGAAAATAAACCATTCCAACATTTAATTGGTTGTTCAATGTACAGTATGTCATGATAGTCACATTGCCAGACATAGTTGTTGCAGCTATTTTAGCAAAGCTTAAATCAAACTTACAGAATTATAGTGGAAGTTTTTGAACTCCCTTCATGCCTTAAAGGAAAACATCTGTGTTGGTATGTGTTAAAGAATGGTACATTCAAGTGGTTATTTTTGTTGCATCAACTGTGACTGACGGAGTGAAGAGGACGGTTGATATAAAACAAGATACATATGCAGAAGTTCTTAGAAATATTGTGTGTTTGGTTACAAGAAGAAAATGATTTTCATATCTATCTTTGATGATAGCAAAATCAAACAATAGAAACTCTTGGTAGGAATATCAACAATGTAGGAAAAGATAGATTGCTACTTACCATAAAGCAGATGTGTTAAGTTGCAAACAGGCACAATTAAGGCACTTACATAGAGCTTTCGGCCATAGCATTTGTCAGCATGAGAGAAACACACACAATGCTGTAATGTAAGTGTCTTTTTAATTGTGCCTGTCTGCAACTTAACGTGTCTCCTTTACATTAAGTGCCAATCTGTCGTTTCCTACTTTGATGATAGCAAATACATTGACCTGCAAAACTTACGGATGATGTAGATAAAATAACATGACATAATAGCTATTGGACGGAAATGAAAGAAAGTGAAGGAGACTGTTGCCAGAGGTCTCCCATTCATGCACAGAAATTAGGACTTCACTTGATGTGAGGTCAGCATGACTATAGCATGAAGTGGGGCTGAACCTGCAACATAAAGCACTTGAAGGAATGGGAAAACAGTGACTGTCAATCAGTGAGCAGCTACAGTGCACTGTGGTGACATTTATGACTTCAAAATGGGGAAGAACCATGAGGAAACTGGAAGGAGGATGAAGTGCGATGTGTGTAGCCCAAGGTTTTGGTATTGTTCACAGCATTGTTTCGTGTACATGGGAAGTGTTCTGAATCACAGGCACTGCTGCCCGAAGGAGAGAATGTGGTTGACCAAGGTAAACTGTGGCAGCAGATGGCCACTACATTGTGCAACAGGCAAGAAGGGACCCATATCAAACAGTTTAACATGTTTAACAGAACTGCAAGGCATGCAGTCTCCTACTCTGCAGTGGCATGGCAAATGCATGTGGATGGTTTCTTTGCCTGACAACCAGTAATTGTGTTCCGTTGACACCCGCACATCGTCAGGACCATTTGTGATGGTGCTAAGAGCATAGGGACTGGACCAGCGAGGAACGGGATTATGTGCCTTTCTCATATGAGAGCAGAATCAGTCTGTGTAGTGATTCAGGATATACCCTTACATTGCAAGAGGTGGGAGAGGGATCATTTTGGTGGTCAAGGTGACATGGTGTGGCGAGCATTGTATTGCATTAGTGTACTGACCTCCAAATCTTTGAGCACAGTACACCCACCAGTCAATGTTATTGTGATACTGTACTCCTTTCCCATGGGCATCTTTTCACAGATGCATTTTGCCCTGACTTCATTTTTATGGGTGACAATGCGTGACTGCCTCGAACAGCACTGGTGGAGGATCTCTTGTAACGAGAGGATGTTAAGTGAATGTGAATATCAGTGAATGCCTGTCTCCCCTCCCTCCACCTTAAATCCCATAGAGCATGTGTGGGATGTGTTGGGGAGAAGCACATGAACATTTTGCAATACATTAATGACCATCCAGCAATTGTCAACCATGCTGGTGGAGGAATGGAATGCCCTACCACACGAACTCTTTACCAACCTTATGGCCAGCTTGGGAGAGTGTTGCGAAGCATTCACTGCTGCCTGTGGTGGTCATGCACCCTATTAAGATCTATGCCCCACCTTTTATAATGCCCAAGAAGCCATCATAAATTGTGGTGACTTCAGTATAATTATTGTCTTTGAATAAGAATGTAATTTCTGTTGGTATGTATATTTCTCATTGAATTTTCCTTTCTGTTACGTTCTGTAGTACACTACAGCAGTTTTTGAACAATGTTAGTTGGCACACACATCATGCAAAAGTTACTTTTGTCCTTAAGTTTTGCAAACATTGTATGTTACTATGGCAACAGCAAAGACAGAAAACTACTTTGGTGAAGATTTTATTCAGATAACTTACAATATTTGTGAAAAATTCACCCATTTTTAAGACAATCGTGTGTACAGAAATAAGAAATGACTGAAACATATTGACATTAAATACAGTTTTATATTCCAGTTGTACAATGCAGGGTAGTATGTCAGTTAAGAAGAACAAGTGGCCAATAATTAGGCAAAAACGGGTGTATTTACAGTTAAAACAGATTGTGCTTGATGATGGGAGTAGTGAAATGGGGAAAAAACTGATTTCTCTGCCTTTGGAATATTTCAGTAGAGTTATTAAAATGAGGAGGAGAGGACTTGAAGAGGGAACTGTTCAATAACTGTATTACAATGATCAGCTTACATTTGTACATATTCCCTCAAATACCTCTGATAGTTCTTTTCCACTGTTCTGTTGTTAAATACACACATCGTAGATATTGTTAAAAACAAAAGTTTTGTGCTTGTCAAAATGGTAATACTAGTAAAGAAATGTCTAATTCTCACAATAAACAGGGATGCTGTGTCTCAATGGTAAGTATACCCATCATGAATTTTCCATTGTTTGATAAGTATGTAGAACATTATTTGTAACTATAAGAGAATGCTGCTCTAAATTTTGGTGTCCAGCTTTTCGTTTATTCAAAACCAGTGTAGTAATAACATTCATCTTCTATTTTGCAACATATACAGCTAAGTGTGTATTTGAAATTGCACTTTGATAGTTGCAACCACTCAGGTTTCTACTCTGTTTTTGCAATTTTCTGAGTGTTACTGTCATAAGCTTTCAAAGGACTGTATATGCTGTTAGATCTCAAACTTAACAAATTTCCATATGAAAATTTCTTCCTACTGTTGCACTTCAATACAATAAAACATAATTGTTTTATGTACTCTTTACAGGTTCTTAATAACATAGAAATGTACTTGCAAGAAGAGGAAAGTCGAATGATAAAACAGGACCAAGAATGTGAGTAAATTTGAAATATGATTGAATTTAAAATTCTTTTACTTTGGAAGTTGTACATTGTCGTTTTCTATTCATTAATGTACCTGTCTTACTCCATTTGCTCCTTATGAGGTTATTGATTAGTGTATGAAAAAGATCCAAATATTTTCTCACAATTCTCATTTTTGTCTTACTTCGAACAGCTATTATTTCGTGTGCTTCACTGTGAGAGAGATTCAACTCAGTTCTCCATCTGTGAAATCAGTGTAGTACTAATATTGTACTGCATTTGTATCCTATTACTTTACTTTTTGTATGTTTCCTTGTAAACAGATTTCAGACAGTTTTGTGCATGTAGACCTCATTATACACAGATTAGTTATTTGCAGTTTCACATACTTTAGATTTTAGTTTTAAGCCAAGTGCTGCCCTCTGTTAACAGTATGCAGAAGAAGTAATGCTTCAGTTCATCTCAGCATGCATCTTCTGTCATGTTTGTCAAGATCTAAATCATCAGTTCAGGTTGGTAGAGCTGTGAAGTTGCATTTGATGGGGTCTGTATTCAAAATGTCAAGTAAAAGGAGACAATGTGTGCCTGTTGAGGGAAAGAAGCATGCACAAAAGTCATATTCATTAGGAACAAAGTCAGAAGCTATGGATCGCTATGAGAAAGGTGAACATATTGTTCAAATTAAGCATGCTTTGGGACTTGGTGAATACACCGTGAGAACCATGGTGAAAATGCAAAATCAATTCCAAAAACTGCTCAGTCTTCAACTAACTTAAGTGCATCTAGAGTGAACAAATTTCACTTGCAGTCTGTGGAAATAATGGAAAAAATGTTGAGACATTGGTCTGAGCACCACAATCAGCAGCACATGCATCTCTTTGGATCTGCTATTCAAGTTAAAACCAAGAGCTTGTATGCAGATTTAAAGAAAGATGATGATGATTCAACACCTTTCTTGGTCAGCTCAGGTTGGTCTGTTTGCTTCAGGTAGCCTTTTTGCCATGCAAGACATTTAAAATGGCAGGAAAGGCAACCTTCAAACTTTCTTAAAGTGGACACAAAAGCCACACTGTCCAGTACCAGGTTCAGATAAAAAGAGGAGGATGGAAAAAAGGCTACAAAAGTATTAAGGCATTTACAGTGCCTGACTTTGAAGAATCTATGCACCCACACACAGTTTCAGATGTTGAAACATCTGTTTAGGATATGAAGTACAAAGAGTTAAAAATTATGAGCAACCATATTATATTGGTTAAACAAAAATGATCCCTTGTTATAACACAAAAAAAAATGTTAAAACAGCTACAAAGAGTGTTAGGATACCTAGATTTTTTGATTTTAATGTTTCCAAGGGACAGTTTATTGAGCTTATGTGCACAAAATGTATTTCTACACCTCCAGAGACTCTTCCTATCAATGGAGGTCTCGTATTCGAAGGTCATTTGTGGGCTAGTTGAAGCTTTATTTGAAACTCAATGACAAACTGTCAAACAGGCTGGTGGGAGCTGTCTGACACATTGCCTATCCAGAATATTTATACTATATAAACAGTCTGTTGTAGTCAGTGTATGTCAGTCATCTGTATGCAGTGAAATGGACTATGTTGTTCTACATAACATCCTCAAGTAAGCCAGATGATCTGTTGCAGACAGTAATATGCTACATCTCTTCCACATGAAGCAGTAAATTGTAATGAGTAATCCAAAGATATCTTGACTTACTACAAGTAAGGAGAGTGTGCAGAATGACAGGTAATTTGAATGGGTAACCAGGAAGAAACCCAGAACTGTCAAGGCAATGGTCAGACTTGTCATGTTGAAACTTGTTTTGATCTTTTCTTCTTCACTGTTAGTCAACTTTGAAAATTATCATACACAAAGTTTCAGTTGCCAACATGAACTGTTAAGTTATCAACAAATCATTGTTGTATGACATTTTTTGAGTCTTTTCTGCTCTTGATGCTGCCTGGTGAACAGCCCTGAAATCTCAAGCTGTGCAATGCAGCATTCTATAGCAACTGCTGCTATTAACTTGTGAAATAAGTGCTGAATCACTGACTATAACCAGTTGAAACCTAATTCAATTGTCATGGTGAAATAAAACTTATACACCACAAAGGAATTATCCAGAAGGGACTCACCACTCCATCACACTCCTGGCCTTGTGACATGGCACAGTATCTTGTCGAAAAATGCAATAGCTGTTGGGAAACAAGAGTGTCATGAAGGAGTGTATGTGGTTTGCAACCAGTGTACGATACTCCTTGGCTCTCATGGTTCCTTGTTTTAAGAGTCTACCCAGCCTACGTCGCCAGACATCTGTAATGAAGGGTAGCTGCCCAACCCCACGGCATCTGGACATGGTTTCACCTTGGCTTCGCCACATGTTGAATACTGTCATGGATTTCAAAACTAGTATCATCTATTTCAGAACTGGATTCTTGAAGCAGCCTCAGAATCTCATCATCAGTCAAACTGTCCCCCCTTGTACAACAAACTTTGTGGTTAAGACAACTACGGAAACACACTACAACTACAAACGTGTGGGATCTGATCACACGTATAGTGTTTCTCAAGTCATATAGCACTATCTGGAAGCAGGAACATCGATTTAACTGTTTCCCCAAAGTATTAAGAGAGTGAACAACTGACTTCAAGCTGTCACTGCTCGTAAATAATGCATTGTTAAGTAACAATCGGGAAAGTTGCACTGGAGATTCTTAGTGTTTAATGTTAGAGAAATCACAATGTGCCACACTTACTACGGGCAGCAACCAGAATGTGTTAAGTGCAGGAGGAGGGAGGGGGAGAGGGTGAGGTGTGGGTGAAGCAGGCAAGCTAGAGAGAGGATTGCTACAGAAGAAGTAAATATTGGAACAAGTGCCTACCCTCACTGTGGGTAATTAGCTTCCTTTTCTGAGGACTAGTTGTGGGTAGTACTCACAATGCACTGATAACTGTTTCATCGTTCTATAAGAAGAGTTTGATTAGAAATAAACAGTAGCAAATGTCTCATTAGCTCGTGGTTTAATTAAATGTGTACAAAAACTAAATAAAATTTTTCTTTCATCATTTTAAAATGAAAGGTATTCAAAGGAAATTATTTTTCATTCTAAAGTTTAGTTAGGCACTAATTTGATTATGGCAGGGGGCAAGGGGTGGGAGGGGTACTGGCTAACATCTGGTTGCACTCTGAGATAGTGGTCTTGGAAAGTTTGGGAACAACTGGTGTAAGTAGTATTTGTTCTGCTTGGGAGCAAATGGGAGGCTGCCAGTAATGAAAGGGGAGTTTATCTTGTGAATTTTTGGGTAAATCTCATGATGATACTTTTCTTTCTGTAAAGTGTTGTTTACCATTGCCTTGCATTATTCTATATTTTTAGTCTTCCAAATTTATTAGAGGTATGAACTTGACTTGCTTATGTTGGTCATGGAGATGACATTATCTAGTGCCAGTGTTCATATTTATCTGGATTTTCTTATATTTGTCATATGTGTGTGTAAGAGAATTCACCCCTGTAATTTTCTCGTCATGTCTTCTCTGTTGGGCTTCAGTGTACAGTTTGGTCTTCCCAGTTCCACACCACATTACTATGGAATCTTTTGTTGCAATATCTAATTCAAGGCAACTATTATTAACCTTTTATATTCATGTAATTTCACTTTTCATTTATAAGTTCTGCAGTCTTCGTTGTAGTGTGCTCTGTTATAATGTTTTTACAGTAATTTGTTGCTTTTACATGTCTTACCAGATGCAATATAATGTAATATTGTGATTCATTTCAATGTAAATTTGGTGTACAGCATTATTGGAAGTATGGGATGTTGCTTATTTACATTTTTGTGGTTATGTTTACACCCCGTGAACAATTGTACTATGGAGGTTCAGTGGGCAGTCCTATGTGTAAATAAAAGTGACTTTTTCCTTGAATTGAAAACTGTGATGTTTAAATGCATTTAATAGCATTAATGTTGGGGTATCAAGAATTCTGTCATTAGCATTCTGCATATTGCTTGCGTACATCACAAAAATTTACTTCAAAATAACTGTGATTTGTGCCCGATGTGATCCCCACAGTTTTGCTATGTAATAAAATATTTTGAAATAAAGGGAGTTGCTAATTTTGTATGGAAAGTAGTAACGCTAGTCCAGATGTTCCAACTATGGGATTAAAATACGTTTGACTAACTTGTATGGAGATATAATTGTTTTTCTCTTTTCTCAAATTTTGTTGAAATATATACTTTTATTATTTCAGAAACTGTGACTTGTCATTCCTGAAGTAATTGAATTGCATGTCACCTTTCATACCCCTCCTTTTTGTATAAATATTAATGGAAGAGATGCTTTTCCTTTTTGGGGGGGGGGGGGGGGGGGGGGAGGAGGAGGAGGAGATGAAATCGTTTTTGTAAGGTTTTGCTTTTATTTTTAATTAATAGGTCACATTGACAGCTGTACTACATAATTTCAAACTGAATAAGACAAAAAATTGCAGAATCTTCCAACATTTTATTGTATCCATTCTTCTGCTTTTTCTGTCATACTTGTTAGAAACCGAGTGAGGCGGCGCAGTGGTTAGCACACGGGACTCACATTCTGGAGGTCAGTGGTTCATACCTGCACCTGGCCATCCTGATTTAGGTTTTCCATGATTTCCCTAAATCGCTTCAGGCAAATGCTGGATGGTCCCTTTGAAAGGACATGGCAAACTTCCTTCCCCATCCTTCCCTAGACTTATGGGACCAATGACCTCACTGTTTGGTCCTCTCCCCTGAATCAACCAATCAACTTGTTAGAAACATTCTTAGACTGAATTGTTGAAAATAGTATTTGTGTGTATTGGCCATTAGTTGTGACCTACATCATCATCATCATCATCAGTAATTTGCTCAAAGGTAGGTTACATATGGTAACTCTCCATGCTCTGTTGTCTTCTGCCATCCTCTTCCAGACTGCGCAATTTCCACTTCCCTGTGTGTCACCTATCATCTTGTATCTCCTCCTTCCTCTCAAACTCTTCCTATGATCTAGACCTTACAAAGTATCTTTCAGAATGCAGTCCCATCCCAGCACCTGTTAGGAAGCAGTCCCATCTCAATAAATGTCCCATCCAGTTCTTCTTTCTTTCTCTTGTAACCTGCAACAGTCTTTTCCACTCACCATCCCTTTCCAACACTCTTTCTTTACTCACTCTTCCCATCCAGCTTACCCTCTCCATTCATCTGCACATGTACATCTCAAATGCTTCTGTAGTCAGATTAACGAATGACGGCAATTTGTGCAGCTCAAGGTGGAACTACGTTGTTGCCAGTTCAAAGCAACAGACACATACTTTGAGCTTGAAGAAAGTGTGTATCCTACAAATTATGCATCTTGATTGCTTCTGTATGAGTTTTTCACCTACCGCCACCATCAGCAATCACTACTCGCAACAAATAGAATAAAAATTCACTAAATAACTCACTACGATCATGTTTAATGCTTGCATTAGCTACGCACGACGTTCACAGTAGAGTGCTCAGAACAGTACAGAATGTTCATTGTGGGAACTGGCCACAGAGTTGTCACAAGAAAGTTAAAATTTAAAGTGTAAATGATGGCAATTTAGACCCTAAATTCAAAGAATTAACCCAAGAGAGGAGCATATTTAATTGCACAAAACACAATTTGACATTTCTATGTTCACTTTACTGGGCAACTAACTTGAGTGTGACCAGTTTATTCATATAAGATTATGTAAATCTTTACCTTTTTTTTATCACTCCAAAATTAATGATTGTTAGGAGCCAAGGAACTGATTTTCTGGAAAGATAAGTATTGCGAGGACCAGAATAAGTATTGAATTTATTCAGTCCAGCAGAGACATATCAATTAGATTGTTATTAAAAGTTTCCCTTAAGTGGTAAGAAGAGAACAGTTAAAAACTATACAGTAAACTCTGAAATAGCTTCTGTGATGGCTGGCATTCTCCCTATCCAGATGTATTGCACAAAATACTATGTGTATCCTGTACAAGACTATCAAAAAGAAGATGTAAGGTGGCAATCATGAATAGTGAAAACTGGTAGTCAAATGTCGCCAGTTTTATCGCTGTAGCAAGATGGAGCAAGGCTGATAAAAGTATGCTAGTGCTGCATATATTTACCAGTAATAACTGCAGCTGTACCCGGTGTTGCCGTCGACTCCTTGCATTGCTCAATGGGTTACTATGTGGATGACCAATGGAGCTGCAACTGCGATAATGTGCAATCGAGGTAAACAGTGTGTTCATAGGTAAAACTACTGTCTCCGTACTCTGTAGCAGATAACAAATAATACTAAGACTGCTCACTAAAGCAGTCAGAACATGAACCCCTTCTTCTCTGATTGAGCATAGCCTCAGTTTCTCCAAGTCTGCACCAGTGGCTGCCCAATCGTGTTCTTGCAAGAAAATTTCTGCCAATCCCCTGTCTTACCCCCACCTTGTGTGCGCACGAATCATCGCCCCACATCACATGATTTCAGCCAATGGCTGGCTTCTGGGAGGCGTTTAAGTTGAAATGTTCTTGAGGCTTCTCCATCGCTACCAGAACTATCGGACTGTTTCTGCAGAATCCCATGCCAAGACCAGGGGTGTGAGGGGCTGTTCAGGAGCACACCTCACCAACAAGGCCCGTAGCAGCACCAGACTAATTTTTTGTGTTAATACGATGCCTTGGCCACAAAAAAGTGAATCTGGACCAGCTTTCCAGGTAGCGGAGAAATCATAGCTTTAAGTTTTACGGTGTGGAACGAGGGTGCCATCCCACCCCCATCCTATATAAAGCCTGCCAGCCACCAACAGCAGCGTGTCCACTGGCTTTCTCTCAGGCTACCAGTGGAAGCTGCTATAAACTGCCCCAACTCGGCCTTTCCCTAGTTTCATCACATAGGGCACGTTGCGGTTCGCTCACAGAAACTGAAATTAGCTGAATTACTTTCATCTGCTACAAAATTTGCTATTAGCATGAAATGCAACATTGTCACCTCTTGCCCCAATTGGGTACTCCCATGTGAAGATGTAGAAATATTCAGAATGATTCCGCAAAACCATATGCAAGGTGCATAATTGTTTATTAAAAATGTAATGTGGGCTAGTGATGTGGGTCATGCACTCATTGTGGAGGGAACACATTGATTGGCACTTCACAATTGGCTGTTGGAGAACGCGTGATGTATGTGTGCAGAACCCAGCTCAGACTTGACTACCATTTTCGTGACTGCAACTATAGCCTTTTTTCATCCTCTGACCTCATTGTCTGCAGTTCTGTCCCATAGAGTGCCACCCTCCAGACAAAACACTTGCCAAGTATTTTCCTTAGACCTTTATCTAGTTTGCCACATAATAATCTCCACTTTCTATTGAAAGCTTCCTTTGTAATATCAATGCGAATTTAGCCTGCTGATGACATCTTAAGTCTTCAGTGACTGTGCTTTGAAAATATTTAAATGCTCTTACTTGGCAAATAACAAGTTGTTCTATCTTAATATTTGCTAGTCTCCATCCTTTGCTGATCGCCATAATCTTTGCTTTTGCTGTTTTGATTCTTGTCTCTCACACAAGCTTCATTCAGATATTTTAGCATTTTATTTACAGTTAATTCTGTTTTTGCCACTAGTACCATGTCGTCAGCAAATCTTGTGCATTTCGTTCTCTTTCACCCAATACACTCACCTCTCTTTCTGTCTAAATGTTTTGCAATTATCTCCTCCAGGCATAAGTTGAACAACCTGTATTGTAACCACAATTTATTTATTTATTTTTGTACAGGGGCCAAGATGTCAAAGCAAGAAAATCTGAAGGAAATGGGAGATGTTTCATCAGGGATGGCAAGTACTGTGATACAGTTGTACCTGAAAGAAATCCTAGAATCTTTTTTGCATCCAGATATTGGTGTTCGCCATGCTGCACTTAAGGTTATCCAGTTGATTCTTCAGCAGGGTCTTGTCCACCCTGTGCAGGTAATTTTTTTAAGCTAACACACATATTTGTGATACAGTTTTATCAACATTTTACTAATACATTCATTGAAGTGTTTTAAGGAGTCAGTGTAATCATTTGAGCATATTTGCCAGTTTTGATTTTTAATTGAAAGTGCAAGTACATTGTGTTTATCTGTATAAATCCACATAGTAATGTAATGTTATTTGTTTTACAGATAGTACCTTATTTGATTTGCATGAGCACAGATGTGGAGAAAGTTGTTAGTCATAGTGCTGACAAACAACTACAAGATATAGAAAAGAAGTATCCTGGGTTTATTCATATGAAAGCGCAGCTAGGAATTCGCTTGTCATACAAACTGCAAAAAATTCTTCAAAATAACAGTATGGGTATAGTAAGAGGCTTTCGTGCACGTGAAGGAGAATATCCCGGTGCTCTCAATGGTTTTTTGTATTCCATATTGCGAGGAACAAAGCAGCAGCGCAGGGCTCTTGTACTTTCTATTCTGAAGCAGTTTGATGAGCAGGTGGTTAGTATTGTGTTTAAAAATCTGTTAATACTTTAGTGGTTGGATTTAGTTTAAGCATTTGATGTGTGTTTAACACTTTAGACTTAACTGCTTGCTGTGCAAAATTCAAATAGTTTCTATATAATTTCAGAAAACAAGTCTTTCACAAATGCTATATCTATCTGACAATTTGGCATACTTTCCTTACCAAGTCCAAGATGAGCCACTATTCATCATTCATCATATTGATATAATGATCTCTGTGTCGGGAACGAACCTTCTGCAGTCATTCCGTGAGGTAAGTTCTGTTTTAGTTTATATGTTGTTTTTATGTAGACAGTTACATTATAAAAAGCCATGTTTCTAAAGCAGCAACATTTAGTGAATCCACCTTCATAGAGCAGAAATATTTGCATGAATCTTAATGCCTAGTATGCCATGAATGCCAATACTAGCCTCCAAATTTTCCTTTTTTTGTGAATAATCTCCTTCTGCTAATTTTTGTCTATATGCTCTGTGTCTGAAGAACTGATTACAATTTCAGAGGGGTTCGTGGAAGATGTGCAAGGCCATCCAGGTATAAATCAATCATATTACACCTCAGCTGAATACAGTCGTGGTGTGGGAATCGCATTGGGCACATCAGTTTTGGATAGTATTTGCCTCCAAATTCAGAGTAGACAGACAGTGTAGTCATTGAGATTGATCGTCTTCTCACTTTTGAATGACTAGTTACGTCAAAGTCTATGACTTAATCATCATCATCCCTTGCAGTACTGCGTGGAGCTTAGTGCATCATCTGGGAAAGACACCATATCTGGTCTCTCCATATCACTGTACAGTAGGTCTGATTGCCTTGAGGAATTTTATCTGTGGAAGGAATTGAGTGGCACTATTTGTTGAACAGTCTCCTGTGTGCAGTAGTCCATGGTAAATGCTCTCATCAGTATTGAAGTTGGATAAGTGTTACACACAAACCACTGGTCTCCTGGCTTAGTTGCACCTGTGAACCCTTTTATGAAGAGGAGAAGGTTGTCTGTTCCACAGACTCTTGCATAGGCATTCCTGACAAGAGAGAAGCAACTAAAGGAGTTGAAAAGAAATAAGTCACCAGATCCAGATGGAATCCCAATTCAGTTTTATAGAGAGTACTCTGTGGCATAGACCCCTTACTTAGGTTGCATTTATCGTGAATCTTGTGCCCAGTTCAAAGTCTCAAGTGACTGGAAAAGACTGCTCATGACGGCTGTATATAAGAAAGGTAAAAGAATGGACCTGCATAATTACAGACCAATATCCTTAATATCAGTTTGCTGCAGAATTCGTGAACACATTTTGAGTTTGAATAGAATAAATTTCATTGAGACAGAAAAGCTCCTGTCCACAAATCAGCACGGATTTAGAAAGCATCACTCATGTGAAACTCGGCTTGCTCTTTTCTCATCTGATGTCCTTCAAACAGTGGATAAAGGGCAATGTGCAGTTTCCATATTCCCAGATTTCTGGAATGCATTTCACACAGTGTCCCAATGCAGACTGTTAAAAAAAGGTCCAAGCATAGAGAATAGGTTCTCAGATATGAGAGTGGCTCAAAGACTTTGTAAGTAGTGGAACCTAATACATTGCCTCAATGGTGAGTGTTCATCAGAGACAAGGGTAGTGTCAGGAGTGACCCAGGAAAGTGTGATAGGGCCACTTTTATTCTCTATATACATACCATATTTACCTGATTATAAGACAAGAATTTTCCCCAAATTCACCATCTGAAAAATATGGGGTCATTTATATTTGCAGATTAAATTATTTCTGCTGAGGTCACTGTATTTAAATTATTTAATGGATGAATATAGAGGTCATCTGACATTTACAGATGAAGCTTTCTCTATTGAAGGTCCGTACAAATTTATTTTAAAGAATTCCAAAGTGTACGGCTTAGCAAATGATACTTTCGTTCAAATATGCACGACGTCTCCAGATACACCAAAGCACTCCTGCACTCAATACAGTATCGACCTTGCTCCAACAATCACATGACATTTGACTTCTGGCACCAGTGCCAGGAATAGTGGAGAAATCGAACTAACCACTCCTTACGACAATCTAATCCTCCACTTAAAAACTGACAGCTTTGTTAAACACAGGAGGAAATAGCATTAAATTATATCAACTTATTAACTTTTGTTGGATCTGAACAGGTGTGCCATAAAAATTCTCATATATACATGGATACTGTATACATACAATTATGCTTATTTTTAAGTAAAGGGAACGTTTAGAGGAGAAAATCTTTTCATTAAAAAACCATTACATGATTCTGAACCCAAATAATATTTTACTGGTTGTTGGAAACTGTAATGATTTACCAAGTGTGTTGCAAATGAGAAATTTGACTGCTGTTTATGTCTTAGAATACGCTGGAAAAATTTGGAACAAGGTGGCGACATTCAGGTGAAACGAGAAAAAAAATTAAGCCAGAATTAAATGTGTCACAAATGAAATAAATCACATTATACTGACTAAAATTGTTATTACAAAAATGAATTACAGCAGACCGGTTGTGGACATACTGGTACCAACAGATGTCACTAGATCATGGACTGAGCAAAAGTTGAGAATTGCACTGAATCATGATTGCGATCATTTAATTATGAATTTGTTGTTGTTGTTACATATGGCCTGCACCCAAGCAGTTATTGCCATCTGTGCTTCACTGTTGTTACAGCACATATTTGGAAGGGAAACAATGACACCAGCTTGGCTGAGAAGTGAGAACTATGATGAGTGCGAGAACGGGGGTGTTGAGCAGGTAGCAAATTTCACTGTGCTGCCAGCCATGGGAATCAACACTGTGAACTTTGGCTTTTAATGAACATCTGCCACATTTAAACATTGCAGTTTGCCTGAATCTATTTGTACTCAGATTCAAACTAACTTCAAAATTGGACAAATTCTCAACAACAGCACACACATCTGCAGGAGATGGTAAAAGTCTAGATTGGGGCTAGTGGTGTACTTATGTGTTTCATGTAACAATGTTGTCAACGCTCACTGTTGGGAGTGACGGGAATGATAGGGCATGGGTCAGCTGCTGGCCAATGAGGGAGCAGCAGACTGGCTTTATGTTTGGCAGCAAGATATATTGTAACATTCTCACATAAGTATAGAAGCAAAATCTAGGTTGATGTGGATGACTAGGAAAACCAATCCTATATTGTTTGAATACAGCATTAATAATGTGCTGTTTGACACAGCGCAGTGATTAAATATCTAGGTGTAAGGTTGCAAAGTGATATGAAATGGAATGAGCACGTCTAATTGATAGTCGGGAAGGACTTCATTTTGTGGGAGAATTTTGGAAAGTATACCTCATCTATAAAGGAGACAGCATATATAATGCTAGTGCAGCCCATTCTTTAGTACTGCTTGAGTGTTTGGGATGCCCACCAGGTTGGTCTAGAGGAAGACCTCAAAGCAATTCAGGGGCATGCTGCAAGATTTGTTACTGTTAGATTTGATCAGCATGCAACAAAAATGCTTTGGGAACTCAAATGGGAATCCCTCGAGAGAAGGTGACACTTTTTTGTGAGATGCTATTGCAGAAACTTAGAGAACCAGCATTTGAGGCTGCAGATCAGTTCTACTGCCATCAACATACATTTTGTGTAAAGATCATGAAGGAAAATGAGAGAAATTACAGCTCATTCAAAGGCGTATAGACAGTCATTTCTCTCTCACTCTGTTTGAGAGTGGCACAGGAAAGCAAATGACTAGTAGTGGTATGTGGTAACCTCCACCACGCATCGTACGGTGGCTTGTGAAGTATGTATGTAGATGTAGATATTGGCTGACCAGCGACAGCCACAATACAGTTCACTGAAAAAAAATTGCCTTTTAGTGATGCAAGCAGTTACCACCCAATGGGGTACTACAAAAACACTTTTATTTAGCTTCTGAGACGTTAGACATACAGACGTGCAAAATCAAATCTTGCAGTGTATACAGTTTTGGCTAGTTCATCACAGCTCCATGGAATGCATTTGTTACTTATTCTTTTAGGTAGTCAGTTTGTAAATTTGGTTTTTCCAAATTCATTAAGGTCAGTACAACTTTTTGTTATGTTATTTCATTTATGATGCATGCTGTAGTTTATGGACAGCTATTTGTACAAATACATTAAAATCTAGCCTTTTTTCCTTCCATATTGTTATTTAAGTTACCAGGTCTTTGAATTTCTTCCTGATCCTCTCACTTTCTTTCAACTCGCCTTCCCCCCCCCCCCCCCCCCCCCCAATTGCTTCCCCCTTACAATATTTGTTGACCACATTTTGTCTGTGGACTTAATCTTGTTGTGCCTGCTCTCGTTATTCTGTTCCATCTGTTCCCATGAGTCTCCCTACTTAGTTACCTGGTTTGTCTCCGGCAAAATATTAACTTCTCTCTGAGAATTACTGTGCAGCATACACCTACACCCCCCCCCCCCCCCCACCACCACCACCACCCTCTCTCTCTCTCTCTCTCTCTCTCTCTCTCTCTCTCTCTCTCTGCTTTTTGTCACATTATTAATATTTTACAATTGCCTTTTTAGGCTCTCCTGCCAAATAATAATGAACCTCAGGCCACAAAAGTGAACCCAGAAACAGGAAATGCAGTTCCTGTTTACTATGAAGAGGAGGATGATGATGAAGATGAAGACACACTTCTTAGTAGAGTTCCAGAGGATACTACAGTTTTACAGGAGTGTGTAACTGCATCTCAAGGTTGCCTGCTGCTGCTTGTTTTAAAACAGCACCTCAAAGACCTGTATGGAATCAGTGATGCGTAGGTGTTCAGCTGTATCATTTATTGGAAAGCCGTTGTTCATAGTGCACTGAGACTCTGGTTAATTTTGTAAATTTTATTACAGGAAAATAACACAATATTCTCCATCAGAGTCTGCAAAAGTATATGAAAAAACTGTCAATCGTCGAACAGCATCACATTTTGATCCTAAAAATACACTTCAAAAATTAAGACAAGGTTCACCACCACCAGTTCTTGATGAAACAGCAAGAAGAGCTCTTATTGAGCAGTACTTGGATGTAAGATTTAATTTTTTTTTTTTTTATGCTCTGGTGTGGAGTTTAATGTATTACTTCACATTGTTAATTTTTTGTTTAGTTCAAGCAGATGATGTTGAAATTCGATCCTGAAGATCCTGATGATGATGATGACCGTATAACAACTTCAAAATCATCTTCAAAACCAGCAGAAGATGCCAAAGAAAACAACGAAGAAAATCGAACTGACCGTACGACACAACAGACTGAAACAGCACAGTCAGAAGTAAAGGTATGGCATTTGTAATGTTAAACTCTTGTCATAAAGAAAAGTAACTGTAGTTGTCAATTTACATAAGGTAATTGTACCATTAGTATTCACCCGTACTAGAAACAGTTTGTTAGCCTGCTCCATCTTTTCCTCAAACTTCCTTTTAACCAGGTACACAGTCTACTGAAGACATAAAGGAAATAAAGCAGATCAGCTGAAACTATATTGAAATTTGCCCAGTTGTTTACATTGAGGTGACAAAAGTCATGGATACCTCCTAATATTGTGTTGGACTGCAGTTTGGCTGGCATAGTGCAGTGGCTTGACATGGCATGGACTCGACAAGTTGCTGGAAGTCCCATGCAGAAATAATGAGCTATGCTGCCTCTATAACCATCCATAATCGCGAAAGTGTTGCCACTGCAGGATTTTGTTTATGAACTGACCTTGCAATTATGTCCGATAAATGTTCAATGGGATTCATATCAAGTGATCTGGGTGGCAAAATCAGTCATTGGAATTGTCCAGAATGTTCATCAAGCAAATTGTGAACAATTGCAGCCTGTGATATGGCATATCGTCATCCGTAAAAATTCCATTGTTGTATAGGTACATGAAGTTGATGAATGGCTGCAAATGGTCTGCAAGTAGTCAAATGTAACTATTTCCAGTCAATGATTGGTTCAGTTGGACCAGAGGATCCAGTCCATTCCATGTAAACACAGCCCGCACTATTATGCAGCCACCTCAAGTTTGCATAATGCCTTGTTGATAACTCGGGTCCTTGGCTTCGTGGTGTCTGTGCTTCACTCAAACGCTATCATCAGCTCTTACCAACTGGAATCAGGACTCGTCTGACGAGGCCATGGTTTTCCAGTTGTCAAGGGCCAAGTATATGCTGCAGGCAAGGTCATGCTGTTAGGAATGGCACCTGGGTCAGTTGTCTGCTGCTATAGCCCTGTTATGCCAATTCTGCTGCTGTGTCTTAACAGATGTGTTTGTCATACACCCCACATTGATTCCTGCGGTTATTTCAATCAGTGTTGCTTGTGTGTTGGCACTAACAACTCTACACAAACACTGCTGTTTTCAGTCATTAAGTGAAAGTCATCAGCCACTGCATTGTCCATTGTGAGAGGTAATGCCTGAAATGTGGTATTCTTGGCACACCGTTGACACTATGGATCTCTGAATTTAGAATTCGCTAACAATTTTCGAAATGGAATGTCCCATGAGTGAAAGTGTTTGAGTTGTAACTCCATTTTAAGGTGACAGTTGTACATTTTAATCAGCACAGGTTTCAGGAATTTTATGCATTTTTGTTTTATTAGTCATATGTCTTGTCAATGAAAAGTGTTACATCCAGATGCTCTTCAGAATAATGAATGTTATACACAGCAAAAAAAACTGCTCGACTGCTACGGTCGCAGGTTCGAATCCTGCCTCAGGCATGGATGTGTGTGATGTCCCTAGGTTAGTCAGGTTTAAGTAGTTCTACGTTCTAGGGGACTGATGACCTCAGATGTTAAGTCCCATAGTGCTCAGAGCCATTTGAACCATTTGAAAAAAAAACTGCTGAAAAGGTAATGGTGTTACATTCCTGAGAGCTGCGTAGGTGAAGTAAAAACTAAAGAGGTTTTTCTCTGAAATGGAGACTACACACTTTTGTGTGTTGGGTTTCAAACAGTTTGAAACTTGACAGAGAGTGACCACCACAAAGCACTTTTATGTCTCACGATAGTGAATGAAAGTTTGAATGATGTCACTGTGGTATATGCCAGTACAGTGGGCAACCTACGCTGCTGACAATCCACCATGCTGTAAACTGTCAATGTGAACATGGTCTAACCTTGAAATTACCCTTAGAGACATGCTCACAGACTGAACAAGTTACACAAGCTGCATGTTGTGGAGATGACACAGTGAACTGAGAATGCAGGTTTACTTTTGTCTGTTATGCAGTTGGCTGTACATAAATAGCCCCTTGGTTCAAAAGAGTATTGAGTGTGAGGTTTCAAATGAGGTGGTGCAAAACCTTTTTAAGATGTGTATGAACAACCCATGTTTAGTTGCTGGTTGGTCCCTCCCTCATCTACTGCTAATTTTACTTTTGTAATCATCATCTTCTTCTTCTTCTTCTGTCTGGAGATTGTTTTGATGCAGTTCTACACGATAGTTTATCCTGTGTGAGCCACTTCATCTTCACATAACTATTGCAACCCACATCTGCTTGAATTTGCTTACTGTAGTGAAGCCTTGATCTTCTCTACAATTTTTGCTCCCCCTCCCCTCATCCCCCACTTCTATTCATCATCAGTTGGCTATTCCTTAATGTCTCAGAATATGTCCTATTGATGGATTTCTCCTTTTAGTCAAATTGTACCATAAACTTCTTTCCTCACTAGTTTCATTCAGTATCCCTACATTACTTGTCCTATCTGCTGATCTAATTTTCAGCATTCTTCTGTAGCACTTCATTTTAAAAGCTTCTCTTCTCCTTAATAAACTTAAATTTATATTAGACATTAATTTTTTGCATTTTTATAAACACTTTCTTTTCTGTTGCTAGTCCGCATTTTATACCCTCTTTATTTCCGCCATTGTCAGTTATTTTGCTGAGCAAATAGTAAAACTCATCTACTACTTAGCATGTCACTTCCTAACCTAATACATTCCAGTCAACTGATCATCTAAGTCTTCTGCCATGTGCTGGAATTACAATATCATTAGCAAATGTTACAGATTTTATTTCTTCTCAATGAACTTCAGTTCTGTTTCCAAATTTCTCTTTAGTTTCTTTTGCTGCTTACTCAATATACAGACTAAATAACATCAGGGATAAGTTACAGCCCTGTCCTACTCCCTTCTCAAACTACTGCCTCCATTTTGTATCCTCAGTCTTAAAACTGCAGACAGGTTTGTGTGCAAGTTGCAGATAACATTTTGCTTCCTGTATTTTATCTCAGCTAGTTTCAGAATTTGAGTGTATTCTAGTTTACACTGTCAAAACCTTCCCACAAATGCATGAATGACACAAATGTAGGTTCATCTGTATTCATTCTATCTGACTTTCCTTTTCTCAAATCTGTCTGTCTGTCCGTCTGTTACAGTAAATGGCATTTTGTCATATCTTTTTTTCATATTCACAAGGCCTTCTTTGAATTTATCTCTGATGTTAATGTGGGAATTCACACCTTTTGCTGTTTATATTATGCAGTGGACTCATAAAATACCTGTGAACTGAAAAGCTGAAAATTAATGGTATTTGTCTTACTTTCACCCTTTTGTATTTTGGATGAATATTAGTAATTTGTGGTATACGGTGTTTCTCAGTCACAATCTGATATCAAAAGTATGTGTAAATAATGTACAAAAGCCACCACATAATGTTAAATGTAAGAATGGCATGCCACAATGACATTTCTGGTTGTTTCGATGACATCTACTAGTATATGCATGAACTGTGTGTTCAAGACTTACCAACCAAAATCAAGTATCACTTCTGGAAAGAATGACATTTTGTTGTCAGAGAATGTGATTGTTTGAAATGTTCACACTTCATTTTCTTTTGATAAAATTACAGAATGATTCAAAAATGTAACTGGTTCATCTTTCACCTGTGTGCTCTATTCAATATGAGAAATCCATTGTGATCACTGTTTGCAGTTATCATTGTAGTGGCTGTCAAACTTTAATGTATTATTTATTCATTTATGGAATATTTCATTAGCTCTTGGAGAAACAGAAAAATATTAAAACCTGAAATACGTAATCAGTTGTCTGGTGATGACCTAGAGAGCCAAAAGCTTTTTCACAATAAAATATCAAATAAGTATTATTGTGGAACATTAATACTGTGTATTTCATTTTTAATATTATTTCTTCATTTGTCTATGCGTAGCATTGGTAAAATATAATAAACATACTTTTTCTGTTCTCTCTGTTCCTCTCTTAGGTCAGAAAGTGGTCAGTCTAAGTCACAGTAGTTAATGTTTTGAAACTTTCTGTGATTCAGTCAAATGGAAATAACATTACTAGTTGCTGAATCTTTGTGTAATGTTTGTGTCATGCAGTGATATTCAACATAAATGCATCACCTTGATTTCTGAATGCTTGTTATTACAACAATGTTGTTTCAGGAAACACCACAGAGGGTACCAAAGTTAACCATTGTACCTCCTAAACCACCAGAATCTCGGCCACATCGTGCTCACAAAGCACACAAAACAGAACGGCATAAAAAACACAGGCACAAAAAGAAGAGACGGAAGATTGCTGATGAGGATAGTGATAATGAATACAGTGATCCTGATTTTCTTGTGTAAAAAATAAAAAAATTAAAAAAAATTGTTGTGTACAGTGATGACAGTTTTTTCTGATAATGTGTACGAGATGTGTTATCACATCTGAACTTTTGCAAAACTTTTGAAGTGCAATGAACGGACTGTTTCACTAAGTTATTGTAAAGCACAAATTCATTTGAGGTATCTTGGAAAGTGAAAAGTTAATTTATTTAAAAACTGGAAATGTGTTTCTTTAAAAAAAAGGACTATATAAATATCAGAGTATGTTTTATTATTTTTTACTGAAATTTTATTTGACTTACCTTTTTCAATCATGTGCACTACTAAAGACTGCACAGCAGCCGACTATTCCAGATGGTACAAAAATCATTGTGTTAAGCAATATGGTAGATGAAATGAAGAGTCAAATTGTGGCTGTTGCTATATTCTGCAACAGCTGCCCTTATATTTTTAATCATGGGACCCTTCTTTCTAGGAAAGAAAGACCCTATTTCAAAAGTAAGGTGTGTGTGTGAAAGTGTGTTCATGTATGCACGAGCAAGTGTACATATGCGTGCATACATGTATATGTGTGTAGTGTGTATATGTCTGTGTGTGTATATGGATGTGTGGTGTGTAAATATAAATATATATATATATAAAAGTATATATATATATATATTTAAATCTATAAAAGTGTAAATTCTTCTACAAAAGCCAACTATGGCTGTAAGTTTGTAAAGTAGCCAGGAAGTTTTTTTTTTTTTTTTTAATTACCTGGCATAAATTCTATCAGAGCTTTCATAGTGTAATGTATTCCTTTTTTCTCCACTTTTTTTTTTTTTTTTTTTTTTTAAAAAAAATCATTGCTTGTATTATTTTTACTTGCGGTCAGTCGCTACTGGGTAAATCCGTATATGTACAGTTCTATAATTTGAGATGGAAATGTTTTGTTGTCTGATATGAACATGTACTATCAATAATATTCATTTTGAAAAGTATTAGCTAGTGATTTTGAAACAAAAATTTCATGAATTTAATTTATTATTGATATTAGTTTCTTCCTTAGAATGGCATAATAAAATGAATAGAACTCGTATATATGCCCCCTTGTTAATTTTTTTTTATTATTATTTTACTTGAATGTGTTTGGCGTGTAGCACAGGCCTTAACCCGTTATCCTAAACCTCTCAGTTCTTGGCGGCAAAGATCAAAGACCAAGGTAAATTCATGTTTAGGCTGTTAAGAGAATGTAAACCAATTTGCCAGTATGATATTACAGGACAATTGTGGATACTTAATATCAAGTTTTCCATAATACTTGCGTGCAGTTTTTAAACATTTGAGTACCATTTCAGAAAACTATTTTTTGACAGGTGTGGTGTTACTGAACATTCAAGAGACAAAGTCAATGTGAATTTATGTATTTTTAGAAATTTTAATTTACACACATGCAGCCTATGAATAGCTGTTATGGAAACATCAGGCTTTTTGATGAGGCAAATTGCAGTTACTCATTTACTGTACACACAGCAAAATTTGGAGCCTCTGCCTTGTTTAGTTTACAAGTTTTATAAGTTTCAGGACTTGATACATCATATTTTACTAGCAGGCAGGCCCTTTGTTTTCATAGAGAACCCCATAATATTTTTGTTACCTCCTTCGGATGGTATGATCGTGTTTGTTATTTCAGTATGTTGTTCATATTATAGTTAACAAATTATAGTTTTTAATATGCTGGTCACCCATACTTTTCATGTCACTGTCATTGACTAAAATGTTAATTTCAACAACAGTGATTCATTATTGTATTTTACTGATTAAATCTTTTCAGTGAAGGTGTGTAGTGTTGGTCATGCAGAAGCCAGAGAGTAAAAGAGTTTATTGTGTTTTGAAGCTTAAATAAACCATATTCTACACAATAAAACATTTGATCAGTTGATGACCTCATATGGACTACATTTCAAGAATGTATTCATTTTTAATAAAATGTGAGATTTATTATAGTACACTGTATTTTGTTGTTTAATCCCTATTAATAAAATTACAATGTTACATGACTGAAGGGTCTTTAAAGTATTCCTTCATGTAGGATACATTGGTATTTCATAGCAGAAAATTTAGTTAGAATAATGGCCTGAGAATTTGTGTGATATAATTGATATATGATTTAATCGTGAAAGTCTGTATTTCAGTAAGAATGACATTTTATTGTAACTTGTCTTGTTTTGTTGGAATAATCTGTTAATTATTTTATATATCATCTCATTATCTCCAGTGTGTAACAGCAAGGCTTGTAAGTCACATTGATGGCACTTTAAATGCTCCTGAGGAGAGCTGTGTGATATCGAAATAGTTAGACTGTTTGATTTATGAATATTTTTCTGTTAAAATGTTGCAGAGCAAACTTCAATGTACAAGTTAATTAAATTTACAAGTTTGGACATAATCGTAAATACGTTTGGTACTATCCATAAACTGCTTTAATCATTTTTGGGTATCATTAGATGGAGTGATATATTATGACAACACAAATGAGTAAACACCCAATTAATGCTGTTCATTAGTATGGGCTCCTGATATTTATTACCATCATCTGAATGAATGAATGAATGAATGAGATTTCCCTCCGATTGCTGCAGGTATATTCCCAAGGAATTAACCGCAAAGCCTACACTCAATAAAATGAATTTATTTGCCCTTACATATTTCAATATGTTTCGTAAAATTCTTCCATTATATTAAGTCTTTTGTGTAATACTAGTGTAGTGTGCATGAACTTCGGTCTTGTGGTGAGGTTGTGAATGCACATTAAGCTTAATGATACACCTATGACAGATACACATTTCACAGATCTTTGTGTGTGTTAAGCATTGCTGATACTGACTGACACACATACTTACTGAAGCGCCAGTATAAACAAACACAAAGTAATAAAACCCTGTCCATTGTCCTTCATCAGCGAGTGCCCCAGGGAAGTGTGGTAGGGCTGATAATTCTCTATATACATAAATGAATTGTCGGACGGGGGGAGGAGCAGTCTATGGCTGTTTGCTGATAATGCTGTAGTGTACGGGAAAGTGTCATTGGCTGGCTGTAGGAGGGTACAGGATAACTTAAGACGGAATTTCTATTTGGTGTGATGAATGACAGCTTGCTTTAAATGTAGGAAAATGTAAGTTAATGCAGATGACTATAAGAAAAAAAAACCATGTATTGTTCAAACACAAAATTGTGTTGTAGTTGTATGGAGATGAAGAGGCTTGCACAGGATAGAGTAGCGTCAATAGCTGCATCACATCAGTCTTCAGGCTGACGACCACTTAACTACTACAACATTGCAAAGCAATATGAAATGGGACAAGCACTTAAGGTCGGCAGTAGGGAAGATGAATGGTAGACTTAAATAAGACCATGTTTACAAGGGTGGTTTGAAAAGTTCTCAGAATGGAATAGAAAAAAAGTACTTACATCACTGAAACTTTTTTATTTTTCAATGTAGTCTCCTTGTAGATTAATGCACTTGGTCCAACGATGTTCCAGTGCCTTGATCCCATCTCGAAAATGAGTTTCCTCCAGGCCTTCAAAATAGATGTCAACTCCAGCTATCAATTCTTCGTTTGAAGTGAATCTTCGTCCACCAAGAAAAATTTTTAGTTCTGGGAGGAGATGGAAGTCTGACAGCCATATCAGGTGACTAAGGCTGGTGTGGCAACAATTCGTAGTTTAGTTCGTGTAATTTTGCCATGACGACAGCACATGTGTGCGGGCACACATTGTCTTGATGGAAAATGACTTTCTTCCTTGCTAAACCTGGCTTTCTTTCGTGTATCGTTTGTTGCAATTTGCCCAGGAGATTAGCATAGTATTCTCCAGTTGTTGTTTGCCCAGTGGGGAGATAATCTACAAACAGAATTCCCTTCACCTCCCAGAACACTGATGCCATGACCTTTCCCACCAAAGGACTTGTCTTTGCTTTCTTTGGTGGTGGAGAATCTGCATGTTTTCACTGCTTTAACTGTTGCTTTTTCTCTGGGATATAGTAGAGCACCCAAGTTTCATCTGTGGTCACAATCTTGTTTGTTTCTCCTAAAATGGGCCAAACATTGTTCCGATATGACCATTCTGATGCGTTTTTGATCCAGCGTCAAGACTCACGGCACCCATCTTGCAGATAATTTTTTAATTTCTAATTCCTCAGTTAAAATGTGATATACCCTTGCAGATGACATCTGGCAAGCATGGGCAGTTTCAAGCACTTTCAGTCAGCGATCCTCCATGATCATTTTGTGCACTTTTGCAACGATTTCTGGAGTAGCAACACATCTTGGCTAACTACTGTGTGGATCATCATCTAAGCTCTCCCAACCAAATGTAAATTCGTTTGTCCACTTGGCAACAGTTGAATGGCATGAATGTCATTTGCTTTTATGCCTTTCTTTACGAAGTGCTTAATCACTGCTCGAACCTCAATTTTTTTTCCATCTTCGCAAATTACTATGCGGGAACAACAACAGCTCTCTTCGAAGAGCACTGATGTGGCACGTGTTTACAGGCAACAGTCCAATGCATATCACATGAACAACTCGTTGCACTAGTACTGACCTCTCGTGGTGATTCTGAGAACTTTCCAAAGCGCCCTCGACCCATACTTTAGTACTGTTCGAATGCTTGGGATTGCCACCACGCTGGATTGGAGGAGGACATCGAAGCAATTTAGAGGTGTACTGTTACATTTGTTACTGGAAGGTACACTTAACATGTAAGTACTATGTAGATCCGTCATGAACTCAAAAGGGAATCCATGAGGGAAGGAGTCTTCCCCCCCCCCCCCCCCCCAAAGGAATACTATGTAGAAAATTCAGAAAACAGGCATTTGAAGCTGGCTGCAGAATGATTCTACTGCTGTCGATGTACATTTTGCAGAGGGGCCATGATGATAAGAAAAAATTGAGGCTCCTATGGAGGCGTATAGATACACTTTTTCCCTCACTGTTTTTATGAGTGGAGCCAGAAAGGAAATTACTAGTAGTGGTACAAGGTATCCTCTACCATACACCATATGGTGGCTTGTGGAATATGTATGTATTAGGGACCATGCCAGATAAGCTGATTTTGGGTTATTGTATTGGCAGTACTGTTTCTCATATTGCTGAAAGTTAATGTGACAATATTAAGGTGTCAAGTTGTTGTTCTTATTGATGCAGTCACCATGCTGCTCTGAGAAAACTGAATGTAAAAAAGAATTACTTCAGATTTTGTGCAGATGACATAAACATCAGTGTGTTTGCAGATCCATAGAAAGGAATGAGAACTCATTTTGATTCAGAACACCATTTAGCGTGGGACATTGAATTTGTTTGAAACTTGATATAGCCAACAGTTACTTTTTCAGTGCTAATACTGGAGTCTGCTTATGACACGACTGTAATGTGTGACTTTAGTGGTGAACAAGCTACTCAAACAACAGTTGTGGATGATACAATTAATTTGTATTATGTGAATGTCTAGACTGTGTGATCATGATAGTTACTTTCGGAGAACATTTCTGAGTGCCTGGCTAGAAGTTTCATGATAGAACTTGTCCTGGAGCTCACATCTGTAGAATAAAAAAATCAGTTAGCATACATGTTATGGCTCATTTCATTCGTAATAGTTGGTATTTATGCTTTTAAGATTGTGCATGCATTGA
The DNA here is from genome assembly GCF_021461395.2 of Schistocerca americana. Lineage (NCBI taxonomy): Eukaryota > Metazoa > Arthropoda > Insecta > Orthoptera > Acrididae > Schistocerca > Schistocerca americana. The sequence continues at coordinate 445,444,801 of NC_060130.1, forward strand.
AGGTGACAAGCAGTCAAAATATGTATGCATTTTCTTGTAGGATCTCCAGTATGTAAAGCTGTGCATACTGTTGCATACCTGTTTTAGCCTACTACCTAACTTGCATAAGAGATTGTTCTGTCACAGTTTCTTCTTTTGTTCCCCTGAGACTAGAACTCTGCCACATCATCCACTCACTTGTATGCTTTATCTGTACCAGTCCTCCTGCAGCCAGTGACTTGTGTAGTATACAGAGTGTTCCCACAAGCAACTGAAAACAACCTATTGTTTATGATCCACAGCAGTTTCTATTTGAGCCAAGACAGTTCACCGACAGAATGGGATGGTTGTCAGAATGTCAGTGGCATCTACTTGCATTTTTTTTTATCAGCCACCTCTGGAAAGACTTGTACAGCAGCAAACTGTGCCTCATTTTGTATCTGATTGAGACCAAAAAGAAATTGATATGTATTGCCATTTAATGAAAAAGGGAAAATTGTTGACAGAGTCAGGAATCAAATACGTTTTCGATGGCAGTGAAATGTGCAAACAGTGTTAGACGCAGGCAAAACAGATAAGTGTGTCTATCACACCACTCAACTCATGACTTCTGTGTTATCAGTAATTTGTTTCAGCTGATACACCTAACTGGGTGTAATTTCCACTAACCCATGGCCAGCAGAGCAGATGTGACTCTTCAATTTTTTGTGCCTATTCACCAATATAGCTATGATTACTGCACATTTACTGGTAACAATTGAAATTGTGTTGGAGTTTGATCACATGAACATCAATGTACACTTGTTACTCATAGTTTCAAAATTAGACAATTGAATAAATGTTCCAGCCCCAGCATATTTAATGTAATCAATTCTGTCTTCTCTGCATAAAAAATACTAAAGAAATTTTCCTCCTTGTCTATTTCTTCAACACAACAACACGTCAGAGAATAAGGTTCTCTATCACTGTCTGTTTTTGCGTCTTCATTCATGTGATTTTCATTTTTATTTCTCACCGTCTTGAAATTCTTACAAATATTTTCATAGTTCCACACCATGTGGCAAGTGTTTGTCCCTCGTAAATATGCAAGGGCCAATCGCCCCTTTCTTGAGCACACATTACTATTAATAGCCAGTTCAGAAATTAACTTATGTTTTTCTGTTTTCTTATCAACAGCATGGCAGATTTGCCATTGTTTGGCCTCACTATAGGAAAGGTGACTCCACAGATATCAGTAAATACTCTCATTGTCACTCCTTACATAATTTTCTAAACATTTTTGAGAAGGTAATGTATTCCAAGGTTGTCACCTATCTGTGTGGTAATGGAACACTTAACCAATCGCAGTGTGAGTTTCAGAAGGCCCATTCTACTGAATCTCCTATTTATACTTTTACTGAGCACATAATAAAATCTGTAAATGATAAAATACAGCCAGTTTATATCTTTTGTGGCTTACTGAAGGCATTCGATTGTGTAAACGTCAATATTCTTTTAGAGAAAATACATTTTTAAGGAATACATAGTTCAGCACATGCCTGGTTTGCTTCTTATTTAAGGGGAGTACATACGTCCTATACCCACAGTGTTAAATTTGCGATATTGATGACCCATTATCTCAGAACCTGTGACAGATAGACATCTGAAATTTTTGGGATGTATAGTATCACTCCTTTTCTGATTACTGAACCAGAATCAAAATGTACAGAGAAATAATTAGCTAGTTATTATTTTTTAAAATGTTGTTCAATATTTTGTTTTAAAAGTCCAGTTTTTCTTCCGTAAGTAAAAAACCGTTAGAGGTAGAGATGTTTTGGGAGGTTCAGTAGCTGTAGTATACTAAATGGTAACATAGTGTAAAATTAGAGATATGTGTCTGTAATAGTTCCTGAGATAATGGGTCAAATAATTTTAAAAATGTCATTTCTGGCAAATCAAGTTCAAACATTTTATTTGATATTAACTTACACATGGAGGCATGCCAGCTTCTAGAAACAGCCAGGCAATAATCAGCATTATCTGAATCCTGTGCTTGACTATCCTGCAAACCTAGAAGCTTCCTTCTTTTCCTGCCTCTTGCTTCTTTAATCATTTCCTCTGCTGCATGTTGGGCTTTCATGATCCTAAGTTGATCCATTCGCTGAAAGGCTTGCAGTGTGTTGGCACCTGGAGTGATACAAAGTTCCTCTAGTACCCCAATTCTTCCCTTTATACCATCATTAAACGTTATCACAGCATCACAAACACCCAAGCATAGAGTTTTCCTTCCTACAAAGACATTTTTTGGTATGCGGGTCCAAATTACATTATTGAAAGACTCATTTGGGTTTTGTGTTCGACCATGGAGACATTTGGAAAGGAGGTCAGGATGAGCTAGTTCTCTATGTATTGGTTTAATAGCTTCCATCACTGCAGACAGTATGCTATATTTGTGCCTAAATTGTTCCTCGCTACCTGCTGCCTGAGCTTTGCGGTACTTGCACCATGAATCAGCACCAGGTGGACAAAGACCATGTATAGGTGTAACATCAGTGGAAGATTTGTGGTATAATGTAGCCCACACTGCTCGTTTCATCCCTTGTAGGTCATGTCTATTGTTTCGTATTGCCATTCCATAATAATGCTGGAGTTCATCAATGTTTTTGTCTGTAAGTCTTCTTTTACCATTTAGAGTCTTTCTATCTGATAACTTTTCTTTTCCTTTTGTCTTCTTCAATTTTCGGAGATGTGTTACCATCTGTTTTTGAACGTGGCCCACACATTCAATCTTAACAATCTGCTTATTACCATAAGGTTGGCTTTCCACTACTGATTTCCAAGCTTTTGAATCACCATACTCAGTATAACACACACCTCTCTCCTGTTTTGAACGTCTGAACATAGAAACAACTGCTGTAGCCACCATACCCCCCACTAGTTCCCTCACAATTCTTAGCACAATTTGTTTTATGGCTTTCACTTGTTTCATCAATTGATTTACACTGATGGCAGTATTTAGTTAGCACTTCAATGTCTAAAACTTTACTTGTGTCAACACTAGTGACAGTTGCAACTGTATTTTTTGATTTGTGACCTTTTTTCTGCCATGTGCCATCAACTGCCACAGATAAATCTGCTGTGTTACTTAATTCTACTGCTTCTTTAGCAGCAGCTTTCATAGAAGCAACTGATTTGACGCATTCACCAATTGCTTCTGTGTACTTACTTGATGTGGTTGGTGGGTTTGGCAAGTTCAGTGTTGCACATAATACTTCAGCTGCAGTCAATCCTTTCCCAATGCACCTCATTCCATACAGGAATCTAACATTGCTCTCAAACAAGTCATTCTTGCATTTTTCAGAAGTCCAAAATGATGTCGAGAGCCTGCAAATTTCGCACTGAATATCAAGTTTGTTTGCCCACCACAAACCTTACATGACACAGCATCTTGCGAAACTTGTCCTAACACACTCAAATCTAAAAGAATATAACCTAAACTATTTTGATCTTTGCCAATAAATAAATCCTCATGGTCTCAAAGTATCCTCTTTGAAGCACTAGTAGGTGTGTCCTTATCACGGGTCTGTGAAAAATCTATTTCAGGATCAACACTGGATTCAGATTTTGTGATATGCTGATTTCCATGGAAACGTCGCTTCTTAAAACAACCCTTTCTTTTCGTCATCTTGAAAAGAGGTATAAGAGTGTATAATAACACACCAAACCACTATGTTTTCAGTTCAAAACTTATGAAACATGACAACAAAAAAAGTAAATAAACAAAATGCATGTGCTATAGCGCCATTTCTGTTTACACAGTGCATCCAACCTCTTAACACAAACATTAACATGATTTCAAGGAATAAATAGCTGAAAACCACAGCCTTCTAGATTGAATAGTTCAAGAGATAGAGATACTTAGGCAAGTCAGTGTAGAACGACTGGATAATTTTACACACACACTATTAACTTTGAAATGATAAAAACTACACTTCCTATTGGAATTTTTCGACAAATAATTCATCAAATTATTCAGGAGAGATAAAATATTAATGAGATAATAATCCGAAAATGTCACTTTTTGACCAATTCCGCCATACATACTCCCCTTAAGAAACAGAACACAGGAAGTTATCCTAGGTTGTTTGAATAAAACAAAGAGAGACACATCATCTGTGTGGGGAGAAATTACAGTGGAATTTTCATCTTGACCCAGTTCTGTTCTTGTTTTATGTTCATAACTTGCCATTTTATTTGAATCAGGAGTCGGAATTAGTCCTGTTTGCAGATGATACAAGCATTGTTGTGAAGCAGAGTAAAGAAGCATCAACAGAGAAAATAATAAATAATGATTTTAAGAAAATTACTCACTGGTTTTTCATAACTGGGGGAGCCTTAAACTTTGAAGGGGAGGAAAAAAAACCCACACACTCATCTAGTGTTGTACTGTCAAGAATATCCCATTTCCTATTAACCTACTATACCAACATGACATAATAAACAGAGTGTAAAGTTCTAAGTTTTTAGGTGTACACATTGATGAAAAGTTAAATTGGAAAACTGTACAGTGGACATGATAGAACACAATGCTTGATTTGCAAAAGAGAAGGTTCTGGTACTGTGATGTTTCAGGGGATGTTTCCAAGCTTAGACTTATTAAAATGTTATTTTAATACTTTTCTGAGCATTTCAAAAGTGTGAATAAAACTTTTTTTTTTTTTTTTTTTTTACATTGCTTCAATCACACCAAAAGCTTGATCACACCTTATTTCAGAAGCTGCAGTTCTAATTTTTTTCCAGCAGAGGTACCAGTATGGTGTGCCAGTGCTACCGTCACAAATCAAGCATTACTAAAATGTATAGATCAAGCTACTTTTGCCATTAGAATGATTGCCAACTTTGGGGATATAGAAGCCAGTAACTTAACAAATTTTGCCCGTTTTCTTTCACTGATATATTCTGGGATAATATTTGGGGGTAACTTCTTAGTTAGGGAAAAAGTATTTGCTGCACAAAAGAAAGTAATTAGAGTGATGTGTTGGGTGTACACACATATATTTCGCAGGCATACCTTTTAAGCAGCTGGGAATATTAACCACACCCTCACAGTAAATTTATCCACTTATGCATTTTTTTTTATAAAGTATCAGAGATCCTTTAAAAAATCTAACTTTGGTACAGAAAGGGGTGAAATATGCAGCTATAAATCTCTTTGACAATCTACCTATTGAAATAACATATCTGTCAGATAGCAGGAGTGTTTTCAAGTGCCTATTAAAGATGCTCTTTGACAACTACTTATACACTACAGAGAAATAATTCCTGAATAGAAATAATTTGTCATTTTTACAGAAAACCCCGATTAGTATGAGGTAATATAAATATTTTTTTGTTGGCACATTTTCTCTGGTGTTTTAGCAGATATTTGCAGTTTTGGTTTTGCAATGCATAGATGGAAACAGTCCAAACAGATACTGGTGGAGTACTAGTTATTCTTCATCTTTTACAGTCCCTGTTAAAACATATTGCTGAACTGAATATTCCATTAGATTAATCTGGGACCACTCTATTGAACGGGCACATAAAATTCTACTTTAAATGTCATTTTGTTTGTACTGGAAAACAAACCAATATTTTCCATTGACACTGGATGTTGCACGAAACATATAGAGTGGTTCCAAATTAGTCTAATGTGATATTCAGTTCAGTGACGTGTTTTAACACAGACTGTAAAATGTGAAGAATAACTAGTACTCCAGCAGTGACTGAGTAGTACTGCTACATGGTGGTAGCAGACGACGTGGGGCAGGGTAGCACACAAGATTGTGGAAGTGAGGAGAAATGACTGCTGCTGGAGTACTGTTTATCATCTTCCTTTACAGTCCCTGTTAACACACATCACTAAACCAAACTCCAAATTAGACTTTTTGGGACTGCAAATTATTGGTACATCAAAATCATGGTTTCCAGCATTTTCTGTTATTGGTAATTCTTCTGGTCAATAAAAAAGGGCCAATACCGTGTCAGTCTTATAAATATTTTCCAGGCTAATTCCATTTTACCCACCCTGTGCAAAGACTTGGGTGTAACAACTTGCAAAGATGTGAAACACGACGACGAAACATGTTCAGTCATAAGTCAAGCAAGTGACAGACTTTGGTTCATGTGTAGGCTACTGGGAAAATGCAATCAGTCTTCAAAGGAGGCTGCTTACAAATCACACATGCAGCAAGACATCTCAGACTACTGCTCAAACATGTGGGACCCTTACTAGATAAGACTAACTGGGGATACTGAATGTATACAAAGGAGTGCAGTATGAATAGTCACAGATTTGGTTGACCCATGGGAGAGTATTACAGATATGCCAAAAAATTGGAACTGGCGGTCACTTAAAAACAGATTCTGACTATTTTGTGAAAGTCTGTTTACAAGAACCAATGCTGAGTGAGGAATCTGAGAATGTTTTACAGTCTCTATATATCACTACCATAGGGGCCGTGAAGACAAGATCGGACTAATTACAGAACACAGTTAAAAATAGAAATTTTTCTTACAGTAAAATGATTATATGAAGCATATTTTACATGTAAGTTTGTTCCTTTATATCTCCTTCACCCAGGCAAGCGAACATCTTGTCATCTGAGATATTGTATTTAAACTATCACGTAAAATCACATGATGCAGGTAGTCCATGTTCTACCGATAGTAAACATTTTCTAATGTTGAGTAATAAGCATGATAAATAGTGATTAAAAGTTATATTTTATTGTGGAGAAATTAATTAATAGACACAGCAGTTAAGTGAGTGCTGAGTTCTTGTTTTAAGTGAAAGTAATTCACTTTGACATTATATCATACACTAGAAGTTCTAACCTACAGGCCTAATTTTTGCAGCCCATTAACAACAAAAATTTGTGCAGTGTAAAGTGTGTTGCATGATTTAATTCTATTTTTAAGCATTTAATCTATGTTACATTCTGTGGTAAATGTGACTGTTGCCATAGGGTAGTCAGACTGAGAGTGTTATGTGTAGATTGTAGTTTGGAATTCCATTGGGGTGACTGTTGTGGGGGAATGGGGATCTCAATGAGGATCTTCCATGGTGCTGTAGAGAATCACTGACCAGGAGGCAAAGATTTAGGCCCTTCAGGCTGAATTAGGTTACATGATATTTGAACTAGAGAGGTTGAAGAGAGGAAAAAGATTGTGGGAACTGGGTAAAGATAACAAGCACTGAGCAAAGAGAAATGGGGTCTTCTACATCTCCATCTACATTTGAGCTGACACTATATAGTAAGTTTGACGTGGTACCTGAAATAGAAGGGGAGGAACCTCATCCAGCGGTAGATCACAGTAAGGTGCAGCAGACTTTAAACAAAGAAACTAAGTTTGGGTCAGTATCAAAAGAGAATAGAATGAAAAATGTTTTGCTCATAGCTAGTGGCCATGGGAGGCCAGATGGCACAAGACAAATTAGAAACAGGTCACCAGGTCACAAGTATTTTGAAGCCAACTGCTAGCCTTAGTCAGATGACAAGAGGACATAGGGAATATGTGTAAAGATTTTGGCAAAGAGGATCAGGTTATTGTAGTAGGTGGAGCAGGGAACAGCCTGGCTAAAGACAGTAATTACAGCATCAGGAGTAATCTGGATGAAGTAAGATTAGCAACTACACACATAAATGCGAGTTTTTTGGATGTCCTGCAGCATCATGACCAGCCATGGGATAATGCTGCTGTGAGCAGTGTGAACACTGAGTTGAGCAGACTGCTGCTGATTGAAAAGAAATATCATATGAGTGCAGTGCCTGTTGCTACAATGGTAGATGGGGATATGTGAGAAATGGCCTACGCCTGAATAGGAGAGAGAAAGATAGGTTGGCTGAGCTTCTTGTACGTAATATACAGGAGGCCACCATCACACAGAACCTGTGGTTAATTATGTTCGAGAGGTACCGTATTTAGGTTAGAATCAGGATTCAGGAACCCTGTTATGAAAGAACTTAAAATAATAGAAGAGCCACACGAAATGCTTAAGACTGCTTAGAAAAGTAAGGTTAGCTTATTTCATCAGAATGCTGGAGGACTGAGCAATAAAGCAGAAGAGCTTCTTGTGTGTTTGGCAGATTTAGAGAGCTCTGAAAAGAAAGACATCCTGTGCCTATTTGAGCACCACATGGCCACAGGATTAGAGAAATTCAATAAAGAGGGTTAGACTCTAGCATGTTACACACATAGAACTAATATGAGGAAATTAGTTTTTCCATATACAAGTCAAATAAGAGTCTTATCCCTATTTTTTACTAGTCAAAATAAGTTACATAAAAGTAATTACAAATATACTTACCATTCAATGTACCTTGCACAACTTTTCCACAAAGTCCCTACACCGGTTCAGGTATTTGTCCCAGCGCAGCACTAAATTTGGGATGCTCCTGTGGTAGAATACGTCTGGCTGACAGTGGAACCACCATCAGACTGCTGTTTTGGCTTCATTGTTGCACATGAATCATTGTCCTGCCAGGGAGTTCTTCAGCAGACTGAAACTGTGGAAATCTCTATGGGGTGGGGTTCAAAGTGTATGGTGGATGGTCCACACTCTCCTAGTGCAATGACTGGAGCTTGCTGGCAGTTTTGACTGCAGCACATGGTCTCGCATTATCATGAAGGATAACAATGTTGTCAACATCGAGATCCCTTGGCATTTTTTTCCTGATGGCAGCCCACAAAGGGGACTGTGAAACAATAATTACTGACATTGATGATCGCAGCTTGTGACATGGAATCCAGCAGGAACAGTCCACTGCTATCCCAGAAGACCATTAACATCATTTTTCCCAACAGGTGGCACTGAATGACATTTTTTGTCACATGCAAACCGTATGTTTCCACACCATACTCTGCTGCTTTAATTTCAGCATGAAATGCAGTAGCCACATTTCATTGACAGTGTGGTACAGGAAACTGTCATCCTTCTTGGCATACTGTACCAGGTGATTCAGTGAAACAATTATTCCCTTACATTTCATCCCATCATTCAACTGCATAGGCACCTACTGACATGAAACTTACTGGTGCACCAAGGACCCACGAATGATGATGTAAACACCCCCATACAAAGCGCCAAGCGTCTGAGAAATGTCATTGAGGTGCACACACTGATCCCCTTTCACCACTGCATTCACACTGCAAATGTTATTGTCAGTCAGCAATATAAGCGACCTCCCCAAACACTCATTGTCACGCAAGTCTTCATGGCCTTTTGCAAATTCACAGCACTCCCCATCTCAAAGTGAGACACTTTTCCTCATGTGTGGACTACATTTCCCTGTGTATTCTGATGGGCCTTTGTCCCTTGCTCCACAGAAAATCAAACATACATTGTTGCTAATATGCCGCGGACGTGTGAAGCACAACTACCATCTTCAACAACTGACAGCAGCCCACGACACCACCACCTCAAAGTGAGACACTTTTCCTCATATATGCGCTGCATTTCCCTGTGGATTTCAATGGGCATTTATGCCTTGCTCCATAGATAATGAAATGCACTTCATTCCGCATACACCATGGACGTGTGAAGCACGACCGCCATCTTCGACAACTGAGAGCAAGGCCATGCCTTGGAGCTCCAGCAGTAAAGCCAGGCCAGCCCAAGAAAGTTCCACCAGTGGGAATGAATATGTTGACTTCCCATTTACAGACGTAAATTGGGGGGGGGGGGGGGGGGGGGGACAACTTTCTGATTTTCCCTCGTTTTTAAGATAGAGCAAAAGTTCAAAAACATTGAGACAAGTAGATTTTTCAGTGATCGTCACATAAAAGTGTGTGCTTGTGAATTAATACTGAAACCGGTTAACTTTAAATTGTAACTGTATATATATATATATATATTGCCACTGGGTGAGGAATTTGGATTCCTTGGTATGCCATCTGTCAGACAGAAACAAGTAGTTAATAGTCAGTGATAATTTCAGTGTCGATTTTTTAAAGGGTTCTGATAGGAAAAATTATCTGGAAATTTTATTTGGATCCTATAATTTGATCTCAATAAGTATCTGTGCTACATGGGTAGTTAAAGACAGTAGGGCCCTAAATGACAATGTTTCCTTTGATGAAGCTCAATGCAAGAAAACAACTGTATACCCAGTAACAAATGCACTCTCTGATTATGACGCATAGTTACTTAGGATAAACAAGATAGTGCCTTACAGCAATGATACTCCTCAGTGGAAATCAGTTAGAATAATTAATGACTCCACAACAAATGTTTTTAATAATAAGTTACCAGAGATGACCTGACATGAAATTTTTAATGGACCAAATGCTGACATAAAATTTAATCTGTTCAATGATAAGTTCATATCATTATTTGAAAATAACTTTCCACATAAACTAACCAGAAAGGATATTTAACAGCCAGTATAGATCTGATTTTCATACTTATTCTAGTTATATTTCCATAGTCTGATTGTGGTGTAAAAATAATGGTGTAGTTGTTCCTCTGGGAATGCACTAAGAAGCAAATATAGGGACGCTCCTTGTTTTTACCTTATGGCCAAGCGCAAACACTCTGAGAAAAACCTTGGTTAGGAGCGGTTTCACATGTATTTTAACCAAAAGTTAACTAATGAGGTCCCTATGCCAGCAGGTTACTTATACAGTAATTTTGCACATCTATTCTTATGACTGGCAAACATACCAGTTACTACTGTGATGTTGAGGGTTTATAATTTCACTGGTTTCCTCCTTATGAATGGAGAAAACAGCCAGTGGGTTCAGCATTCCCTGACCCACACTGTTCCTGAGGAAGGGTTTAATTCTATTTAAAATGCTGAAACTGCATTCTGCTCCTGCTATTGAAACACATGTACGCAGCCCAATTTGCAATGTTTTTTGCACTTCAGTGAATGATTCTTCAAAGGAATGTTCCACAAGAAAGGTGAACAGCTCACAAACCAATGTAATGCCTTTAGACATATAATTGCAATAAATCACTGACAGTTCATTTTTCAATTTATCAAGTCAAATAAAGGGACTGTAACTTAACAAAAAAGTATTGACTAAAGTGGCTGGAAAATGTTCTTTGAAATAAGCAAACTTTTTTGGATTAAGAATTTAGAAGTAGCTGAATATATGAGAGTTTTGGAACCTCCCTTTCAATCGGTTGGCCAAAATGTCACAAACTTCTTTGGCATCTGCTACCAGTTTAGGTTCAGTGCTATATTTGGACATTTTCCTTAAGTACCAAAACCTTCACTTCAGAAACTCATTCCCTTTCAATGTTATCTCACATTTCAGAAACAGTTGATGCAAAATGACATAATGCATTGGATACAGTAATGGCATTTGCACTCTACATCTGGATTGTGTTATACAAAATATCAACACGTTTCATAATCTCGTAGAAAAAATTTAGAAGGAATAAAAAGTATGGATTGTGAAGTAAATTTCTTAAAGCAAACGCTTCTCTTAGTTCAATATCATCCCAAGTATCTTCTTCCTCAATCTTATCAAAACATTCCAATAAAGGTAATTTGTTTTCTTGAACATTAGTTACTACATGAGACTGGATGTTTCATCTAGTTCAAGAGACTGAAAGAAATCTCTTATTGCAGAGTGTCCATAAAAAAACTCTTCGTTTAGGCACTGAAGGGAAGAATGTTGTAAGTCCAGAAATATTTGCGAAGACCAACCTAACGGACTTTGTTTTTACTACAATCATTCTGAATAACCAAATTAATGTGGTGCACGTAACAGTGGACATACTAAAAGTTCATTTTGTATCATGTGTGACATATATTTACGTACAGAAGTACTAGAACTGCTGAAGTGGTCATTTAACACGCTGTTGAGATTTCTTAGAAGAGATAACAAATCTAAGAGTTTGTCATGGTTTGCTGACTCCCATTTTTCATTGTGAGTCCTTAGTGCTAACTCATGAGTTCCAAAAAACCTTAAGCACTCTACAATTCTGCCTGATATGTGTTCATTCTTCCTAAATAATTCATTATGTTTCTGAATTGACATTTTATATGCTGACTCAATCTGAGCAGCAATGTTAATTGTGCCAAAAATTTCGTATTTACAGCATTTTCTAAATGTAGTCTACTTCCTTCATGTTTCTAAATTCATTTTCTTAAATGCTTTAGATTCTTACGGCCAACTGTTGTTCACAATCCTTCACCACCAAACAACACACAATAGAAACAAAATAATTTTTGTTTCTATTCACTCACTGTTAACCAAGACTTTTTATGGAAACATGTGTTGCAGAAAGTTCTCTTCTTCTTTCCATCGAGTTGAGACATCAAGAAATCTTTTTGTTGATGTGCACCTAACTGTTTGATTTTCAGCTTCTCTTCTATGCATATTAAATGAAGCAGCATTTAAAGCAAACAATCTAATTTATTCATTTTAAAATCACTGTATGAACACTCAAGTTTTAACCACACAGCTCCAGAATACGGGACACTATTGAGAGGTGGCCTCATTTACTATTTCAACATTTCCTGTTGATGAATGGCTGTACGGGGGGAGGGGGTGGGAGGGAGGGAGAAGGAATTCAGAAAGGCACATGACAGCAACTCCAGTTAGGTGCTGTGAGACCAAGGTGTCTGGCTCCAAACATTGTGAAGAACTGTGGACAGGTAGGTAAGAGGAGGAGAGTGAGAATGCGGCAGGGACAGCAGGGTTCACTGGGGTGTAGGGAAAGAGGGGTATGGGTGCGGAGGTCTATCCACTGGGCCCACTTGAGCTGGCCCTAAGCTACACTAGGATATGGTCTGAAGTGGAGAAAGGGAAATAGCTTGGTCACATCACTGCGACTGCAGTTTCAGGAGTCGGGACTGTGGGGGGAGTAAGGGTCACCTACCGCTGACCCTATGACATGGCTGGGTTGTAGGGAAAGAGGGGTAGATGTATGGTGGCCCGTCAAATGGGACCCGTGCTTCATGGCCTGCTGCTGTGCTTCAGCAAGGGATAAGGTGGAGAAGGGAAAACCGCTTTGTGCATCACTGTGATTGCAGGCCAGGAGTGTGCAGTTAGTACGGAGCTACGAGCCAACTGCCACTGGCTCTCAGCTTTGGAAGAATGAGATTCAGAAAGAAAAACTGGTTTGACACTGTAGAGTGGTACACTTGACATGTGTCTACAGCAGGGAGAATATTCCTGATTACATCGAGTTTCTGTGTATCGTGCTGCTGGTGTAGCATGGTGTAGCATGTCATACTCGAATTTTTTTTTATCTAAAACTGAAAAATATACATCATAAAATTTTTGGTGGGGCCAGGCCCCTCTGGCCCTTTAGAACAAGCTGCCCCTGGAGAAATGTCTTCATTGGCAGAAACAAGTAAAGATCTTGAAATAGTTGCACACTACCAAAACTACTTAAAATTACTAGGAAAAGTTATTTTAAAAAAAGCAAGAAACATGTACATTGTCAGAAATTAGTAATTCTGATAACAGACTTAGGGCAATAAGGAATGTAGCAAAATGAGAGACAGGACAACTGGCCACAGAACAATGTAATGACACTATTGAATTAAATGTAAAGGCATGAATGACATGTTGCAAATGTTTTTCATACTCATATAACACACAGGGGCAAACAGTTCAAGAAAAGAGTAACAGCAGTATGTTGGAAAAGCAGCTCTCATAAAATTCAACCATATGAATGTATCGCCAACTTCTCCTTCAGGAATTAAGAACATCATACACTACATGATCAAAAGTACCCGGACACCTGGCTGAAAATGACTTACAAGTTCGTAACATCCTCCATCGCTAATGCTGGAATTCAATATGATGTTGGCCCACCCTTAGCCTCGATGACAGCTTCCACTCTTGCAGGCATGCATTCAATCAGGTGGTGGAAGGTTTCTTGGGGAGTGGCAGCCCATTCTTCATGGAGTGCTGCACTGAGGAGAAGTATCGATGTCGGTTGGTGAGGCCTGGCACAAAGTCGGCGTTCCAAAACGTTTCAAAGGTGTTCTACAGGATTCAGGTCAGGACTCTGTGCAGGCCAGTCCATTACAAGGATGTTATGTCATGTAACCACTCTGCCACATACTGTGCTTTATGAACAGGTGTTCGATCGTGTTCAAAGATGCAGTTGCCATCCCCGAATTGCTCTTCAATGGTGGGAAGCAAGAAGGTGCTTAAAACATCAATGCAGGCCTGTGCTGTGATAGTGCTGCACAAAACAAGAAGAGGTGTGAGCTCCCTCCATGAAAAACACAACGATATCTTAATACCAACGCCTCCAAAATTTACTGTTGGCACTACACACACTGGCAGATGACATTCATCAGGCATTCGCCATACCCACACCCTGTCATCGGATCACCAGATTCATCACTCCATACAACGTTTTTCCACTGTTCAATTGTCCAATCTTTACACTCCTTACACCAAGTGGGATGTCGTTTGGCATTTACCGGCGTGACATCTGCCTTATGAGCAGCTGCACGACTATGAAATTCAAGTTTCCTCGCCTCCTGCCTAACTGTCACAGTACTTGCAGTGGATCCTGATGCAGTTTGGAATTCCTGTATGATGGTCAGGATTGATGTTTGCCTATTACACATTACGACCCACTTCAAATGTCGGCGGTCTCTGTCAGTCAACAGTCGAGGTCAGCCTGTACACTTTTGTGCTGTACGTGTCCCTTCATGTTTCCACTTCACTATCACATCAGAAACACTGGACCTAGGGATGTTTAGGAGTGTGGAAATCTGACAGTGCAGAAGTGGCAGCTGCAACAGCCAGCTGGTGCCAGGGCAGCATTCTTGCAGGCAGGAGTGATTGTGTTAGCATGGCCAATGATGGTTAGGCAAAGGCTACACTGGATTCCACAGGAAGCTCGAAGGCATCAAACTTTGGATACTGAGGAGTATCAGCAGCAGCTGTCCAGTGGAGCTTCTGTCAAGATGAAACATGCAGGTTTGTTGCACTCTGTCACTGAACACCTCGCCACTGGTAGGTCACTGAACCTGCCTATTCGTAACAGCTCCATACCAAGTTGTTTTCTTGTCTAGTGTCTTTGACACGTACAGCCTCTTGACACAATGCTGTATCGACACATTGTTACTGAAGTGTTGGCACATATTGACTTAACAAGTCTCGTGATTTGCAACTTGGTTGCATCGTCAGCTATGTGCCTTTGGAATGATGACTGGATCATTGAGCTGAAAAATTACTGTGCTTCATAGTATTCAATCTTCACCTTCCCTCTTTGGAGAAATTTGGTCCCCCAATTTAATGTGGTGTTACTCTGATGAAGGCATTGAGACACATGTATTAACAGGAGGTTAGTCTATAGTTTTCACAATTCTAGTCTCTTGCTGATTAAAAAGCTGTATGTGTGTGCTGTGAAAGTGAACTAGAATAGATGATAAGTTATACACTTTCACTCTAATGGTAAAGTGGGACTTTAGGTTGCAGTGACAAGAAATAACTACCTGGACCTGAAGGACAAATTATCTACGCATTTCTCCCTTTAATTTCTCAATGAAAAGTAATTAAATTAAATAATCTGAAATAATATATACAAATATTCAATTTGAACGTGAGGACGCCAGAATAAACAGTGCTGTCGCAGATAGAGAACGAATTACGAGTAGTCTTTGATAAGATAGGTATATCTCTGAGCCGAGCTCTTCTTGTTGTGGTTGTTGAGCCCAGGCAGACATCACGGACCTTCAGTCATGAGTTGTTAGTTAGTGGGACAATATGGAGATGGCGGGCAATGTTGTGTCGTATTAAATTTAGTGAGACTTGGAATGTTTATCGGAAAGACAGAGTAGATGCGTTCATTGCAGTTGACAAAAATTTTATCTCAACTGAGGCTGAAACTGAGTGGGACAGTGAAGTCATCTAGTCACATATAACATGTCTAGGTGAAACCAAGTTAATTGTTAGATGTTTTTATTGACCATCTGACTATGCTGTGACAGCTCTAGAGTCATTCAATGAAAGTCTATGGTCAGTTGTGCATAAATACCCAGACCAGCAATACTAGTTGGTAGTGACTTTAACCTACCGAGTATACACTGGGACATGGATGGATTTACTGCAGGGGGTATAGACAGTGGCGGATTTACATATAAGCCCAATAGGCACGGACCTAGGGGCGGTACCTTCAGGGGATGACATTTTTTGCTCTGTACTCATTTCAAACTTTTACGTTTTAAAATAACTGTGCTTACAAGTGACAAAACTTTTTAATTTTTTTAAAAGACTTGCTAGTTTAAATAAGCCTTAAGGATGAAAATCGACAGTACAAGCTTGGACATATACATAGTTTATGTGGTGACTGAATGTAAACTTAACATTGGGTTTCCGTCTGGTATCATCTTCCTGATTGTTCAAAATATTTTGAATTAAGCTGTCAGGATGGCAAACTTCAATACAGTGTTTGAAACGTTATTATTCCGAGACTGTTGTTGGCTTCTACTTTACCCTTCCATATTTTCTCCGTGAAAAGCTGTGATAAAACTAATCAGCAGTTTCCAGAATGAAATTTTCACTCTGCAGTGGAGTGTGCGCTGATATGAAACTTCCTGGCAGATTAAAACTGTGTGCCGGAACGAGACTCGAACTCGGGACCTTTGCCTTTCGCGGGCAAGTACTCTACCATCTGAGTTTGGACTGTAGGAGAGGAGATACTGGCAGAAGTAAAGCTGTGAGGATGGGGCGTGAGTCATGCTTGGGTAGCTCAGATGGTAGAGCACTTGCCCATGAAAGGCAAAGGTCCCGAGTTAGAGTCTCGGTCCGGCACACAGTTTTAATCTGCCAGGAAGTTTTTAATCAGCAGTTTCTTAAATAGTGTAACCTGTGTGGGCCTCAGTATGTAAAACCCGACTCTACAGTAAATTTCTTGTAGAAATTAAGGTAAGTATCAAGTCAACTCTCCACTACTGTAATTAATGTGAAAGCTCTGTGGTCTTCAGTATCTGAGCTTTGATTTAATCACACCCGTTTAACAAAATGTATTGATACTGGGAATGTTTTACATTTTTAAACACATGTTTATACGAAAAGAACATAAACAGAATATCTAATAATGTGTGAAATACACTTCACAACAGTTCAAAAATTTTATTTATTTATTTACTTAGTTACTTTTATTTTGGCGAGAAAAGAAGATGAAACTAACTTTCGTTTGTCTCATTTATTGTTCTGCAGCCTGCACGATATCTTAAGTTCCCTGCTGTGCAATCGAACAGTACGTGGCATTGCAAATTTTATATTAAAATTCTTAACTAAGCTCTTTTTCCTTCGAGGAAAGGTTATTTTTATTTTATGTTGGAAAGGTGCATTTGCGTGTAGACATAATGGCAGTGTTCACACAAATGACAACACACCACATCAACTGCCAACAAGACTACTTAAACTCTGTAGTCTGTCTTCTCTGCCTACAGAAATCGCTAAAATGTTATAAGAATAAGTGGTATAAAAGTCGATCCAGTACACCTCACTGCAAGAAATTGCGAACATTATTTGCTTATTAACTCATAAAGACTGTGTCAAGAATATTCAGAACATATTTGCGTCCTAGCCAAATTTCCGGCGACGCAGGGAACAGAAGCCAAAAAAGGGACTGTCCACGGCCGCCTGTATTAGAGGCCGGAGTCGTCAAGCTGACAACGACGTAGCCTGTGACGTCAGTAGGCCGGCTAGCGTGACCAGCTAGGCCGAGACTAAAGTTTAGATTTCGTCGAATGGAGAAGACGAGTCAGATATAAATACGCAATCACTTTTTTTTGTAGATTTGGTCCCTATAAATAAGACAGTAACCTAGAAAAGCTAATTTCTCGCAGTATTACGCCGACTTTACGTCGGAATTACGCATTTTATTCTCGTTTCCTTGCAACTATGAACTTTTCAATAACTCACATGTTCTTCATATTATGAAGTTTCTTACCCGAGATTTGGATATACAAGTTCAGCAAACAATTTTGTGAGTTGCCTACTAACATTATTTGCAGACTTGCAGTTATTTCAGTCTTATTTGGAATGTATTATGATATTCCTTCCTATATAAATGACAAACATGACAAACACCTTCTTGAAGGCTGCACCTTAATTAAATATGATGGTAACCCAGGGAATATTTTTGGCACAGCTTCTGGTAAAAGCTGGCCTTTCACGAGGAAACTCGTGACAGTTCCCCTCAGAATCCTTGTAAATCTCTACTCTTGATACGTCACTTTCTTCAAAATGTTTAATGCAAACAACACTTCCATTTGATGGAGTCGAGTCCTTTCTGGGGATATTTCTTGCCCATCGTTTTCTGTTTTCCTCTTCAGTAGGGAATCTGAACACTGACATGTAACCCTCTTCATTGCTGGATTTGTAGTTGCTGTTGCAACCAGGAACACAACATTTTTCTGGCATCTGCAAATAGAATGATGCATTAATTGCTAACATCTTACATCAAAATACTATTATGTAAAAATAGCAAATGAGAATTTGAGTGGACTGGTTTTTTCTACTGCTTGGATATCACGAAACACAAGTCTACAATAGAATCAAATGTGTAGAAATATTCATAATATTAACACAAATCACTTAGGAAAATGGCTCTGAGCACTATGGGACTCAACTGCTGAGGTCATTAGTCCCCTAGAACTTAGAACTAGTTAAACCTAACTAACCTAAGGACATCACAAACATCCATGCCCGAGGCAGGATTCGAACCTGCGACCGTAGCGGTCTTGCGGTTCCAGACTGCGGCGCCTTTAACCGCACGGCCACTTCGGCCGGCAAATCGCTTAGGAGAAGATTCTGATACTAACCTTACGAATTCAAAACTTTATTTTCGAATTGTGTCTAGAATATAGTAGAACTTTTGTTGCAATTGTGTAGACGAAAGTCGTTCACGTAGCTCACTTGCACATATACATGTAAAAACACTACAAACTTCACAGAATTGTATACTTACATTTTGTTATATCTTCTACTGTAGTCACGACTACCTGCTATAATTTTTGCAGAGTCCAGTATAGCACAATTACACTGTAATGTCGGATAAAACAGACACCGCGAAAGTACGTAAACAACCGCTTCCGTTCGCTACCTCATAGCCACAGCCATGCGGTAGGCCTTAACGTAACGTTGCCACATTTCAGTCCTGCGGCCCCTAATACAGGCGGCCGTGGGCTGTCCCGTTTTCTATGCGAGACGAATTCCAGCCAACAGGTGTGCTTCTACTGTTCACTGACAGCAGAGAAACAGGCGACAATGAACTTGAGGTCACTTGCTAGTGAATCTACTTGAAAAATTCGAATTTTTCCGTCTTAAATCAATATTTAGGGTTTTATGAACAAAATGGTAGTTAAATGAATCAATTTGGACATCAGGAACATCTTTAAAAATAAATTTAAATATATGTCGGTATGCGACAACGACCGTGTTTCCGCTGTGGTCGGATGTCAATGGCGTCATTATTACTTTGCCAGTTCGAAAAGATACACTGCTTAATCGTTTTTTGAGTTGACAGCCCTTTTAGCACACACGCTTTCCGATGCTCCTTTGTTTTCCTTTGTGTATCTATGGTTTTCGAGAGTTCTCTGTGTTCAAACTTTTGTACATTATTGAGTTGGTGGTGCTGTGTCATTCTCGGAAGTAGTTATGCCTCCAAAAATGTGTTTTGGAACGGGAAAATGGAAGTTTAATGGTAATCGGTTTACTTCGTTGGAAAGTAGAGACTGTGTAATTACGTCCACAAACCAAATGGCGGTTATGTCGACTCTGCCAAGTGCCTCAAGACAGAAGCTAAAATATTTGAGTACCCAGAGTGACATATCTATAAAATATGATCAAAACACTGTTACAGAATGTGTTCCCATAATTGCTGAATTGAGTGCTTTATGTTCGCTTCTAAAGAATGCTGGAGTGTGTGCGCTTTGGGGAAAAGGTGGTATTAAAATTGTGAAGATTTTTAAGGCAGGAAAGGTGTGGCTAGTAAGTTACAAGTGTTTTGTGATTTCTGTGGAGTAACTAAAACTGGGCATTCTTGTGGATTGTGTAAAGGAAGAGTTTATAACACAAATATCAGGCTTTCATACGGAATGAGGTGTATTGGGAAGGGCAGAAAGGCAGCTCAAACATTTTGTGCTATCATGAATTTGCCCTCACCTACAAGATTTGAGAAGTGCACACAGTTACTTCTTGAAAGTCTTGGTCAAGTGAGTGCTGTGTCAATGAAGAAAGCAGTAGAAGAAACTGTGTTATTCAATGAAGGTGACACTGATATAGCTGTAGCCTTTGATGGGACGTGGCAGAAGTGTGGTCACCTATCATTGAATGGTGTTGTCAGTGCAACATCCGTAGAAAATGGAAAGGTGATTGACAAAGAATGCATGACAAAGTACTGCCATGGTTGCAAAGGATGTAACCAGGATCATGTTTGTGTTCAGAATTTTTCTGGGTACAGTGGTGGAATGGAATCAGAGGAAGTTCTCAGAATATTTCATAGGTCAGAAGAGAATTATGGTGTACAGTATGTGAAGTACCATGGAGACAGAGACTCCAAAGGGTTTGCAAATGTGTTGGAAAATATCCCTTATGGAAGAACTGTAAAAATTGAACAGTTAGAGTGTGTTGGTCATGTCCAAAAGAGGATGGGCACACGTTTATGTAAGCTAATAAAAGATATCAAGGGGAAAAAGCTCAGTGATGGCAAATCAATTGGTGGTTGGGGTCATCTTACTAAGGAAGAGGTGGACAAACTTCAGCTCTGTTATGGTTTAGCCATAAGAAGGAATTGAGACAATATTGAGGCCATGAAGAAAGCCGTATGTGCTACCTTTTTCCATAAAGCTTCTACAATGACCATCCACAGCATGCTCTCTGTGACAGTGGTGTAGACACATGGTGTGGATACAAAAAAGCAATAGCAAATGGTGAGACTTATGCACACCATCACTCCCTGCCATTTGAGGTATTGGAAGCAATTAAACCCATATACAGGGACCTAAGTGACACTAAACTATTGTCATGGTGCTTACATGGAAAGACACAAAATGTTAATGAATATCTCAATCATGTGATATGGGAATGCCTGCCTAAAACTGTATTTGTTGGTTGCAATACCATGGGATTAGGTGTATTAGATGCAGTTATTTGCTTTAATGATGGGGCAGTTAGCAGATGTGATGTTTTAGAGTTGTTGGGACTAACTTCTGGTCTCAATATGACGTAAGCACTGATGGCAATCGATTCCTTGAGAGCGTCCGAAGGAGAAAAATGGGTTCTTGAGGCAACTAAAGAGGCCAGAATGGCAAAGAGGAGCAATAAAAGGAAGA
The DNA here is from genome assembly GCF_021461395.2 of Schistocerca americana. NCBI lineage: Eukaryota > Metazoa > Arthropoda > Insecta > Orthoptera > Acrididae > Schistocerca > Schistocerca americana. The sequence goes on from NC_060130.1 coordinate 445,466,073, forward strand.
GACAACATGAGGAACCCACAAGCCAAGAATATTATGCAACTGGAGGGTTTTAAGAACAACAGAGATGAGTAACAGATGAAATGTTCCTTTAAACTGAATTTTCGAAGAATCAAATTTTCTGACATGTTTATTTTATGCAAAAAAACTATTTGAGTTACAGGTCTGAAATTTTTTGTGACATTTCAGGCTGCCATTTTGAGAAAAGTGGACCACAGACACCAGCTTACTATCTCCAGGAGGAAAAATATACCCTTATTAACTATTAAAAAAATTACCTTAATTTTGATTGTCTAATTTATGTATTTATAGTATAAAAACAAATTGATTGAAATCATTTGATTGTAACCTACTTTTTAGATAAAAATGCCATAAATGTGTGTACAAAGTTTTAAGCTTCTAAGAAAAGTAGTCAATAAGTCTATAGACTTCAAAAATAGACTGGCAGGAAAACTTTTAAATTACGTTACTTTAAATTATTCTGCATTGTTGTTCTTTCATAACTCAGTTACATCAAGTAACCCGAGCTGGTCAGTTCATCGCTCCACATTTAAAGGAAAAATCTTTGTGCTCATGTGCCATATCTGAAGTAAAAAGCTTTGTGCTCATGTGCAGTGTAGTATGACTGGAACTGGATATAGTCTTTCTTTCTTTCCTTTTACAAATATTTTTCTTTTGCTTTGGCCGTTGGTTGACAATTTTGTAAGTGCCTGAAAATGAATAACAGTGAAAAAAGCAAATGTGCAAAATTAAGTGGAGTGGTGTTTCAGAAATTATCGAAGGAAAGGCGAGAACAAGAAGCCAATGTTCTAAACACGCTTGGCAGAGTAGATACATTTTTCGCAAAAAAATGTTGCTGGTACGAGTTCGAGTTCAAGTCATACAGATGATATTTCTGGCGCTGCAACTGTTGTAAAAGAAGTAAATACAGATGAAACAAAAGTTAAAAATGAAGAAAAGCAAATTGTTCCTGATTTCGAGTTTCACGAAAAACTAAATGTCGTGTCAGACATTACAAAAAGAAATAACATTGTTAGCGAGGATCTTGCCAAATGGTGTGCCATCTACATCTACATTTATACTCCGCAAGCCACCCAACGGTGTGTGGCGGAGGGCACTTTACATGCCACTGTCTTTACCTCGCCTTCCTGTTCCAGTCGCGTATGGTTTGCAGGAAGAACGACTGTCTGAAAGCCTCTGTGCGTGCTCTAATCTCTCTAATTTTACTTTCGTGATCTCCTCGGGAGGTATAAGTAGGGGGAAGCAATATATTCGATACCTCATCCAGAAATGCACCCTCTCGAAACCTGGCGAGCAAGCTATACCGCGATGCAGAGCGCCTCTCTTGCAGAGTCTGCCACTTGAGTTTGCTAAACAACTCCGTAACGCTATCATGGTTACCAAATAAGCCTGTGATGAAATGCGCCGTCTTCTTTGGATCTTCTCTATCTCCTCCGTCAACCCAATCTGGTACGGATCCCACACTGATGAGCAATACTCAAGTATAGGTCGAATGAATGTTTTGTAAGCCACCTCCTTTGTTGATGGACTACATTTTCTAAGCACTCTCCCAATGAATCTCAACCTGGTACCCGCCTTACCAACAATTAATTTTATATGCTCATTCCACTTCAAATCATTCCGCATGCATACTCCCAGATATTTTACAGAAGTAACTTCTGCCAGTGTTTGTTCCGTTATCATATAATCATACAATAAAGGATCCTTCTTTCTATGTATTCGCAATACATTAAATTTGTCTATGTTAAGGGTCTGTTGCCACTCCCTGCACCAAGTGCCTATCCGCTGCAGATCTTCCTGCATTTCGCTACAATTTTCTAATGCTGCAACTTCTCTGTATACTACAGCATCATCCGCGAAAAGCCGCATGGAACTTCTGACACTATCTACTAGGTCATTTATATATATTGTGAAAAGTAATGGTCCCATAACACTCCCCTGTGGCACGCCAGAGGTTACTTTAACGTCTGTAGACGTATCTACATTGATAACAACATGCTGTGCTCTGTTTGCTAAAAACTCTTCAATCCAGCAACACAGCTGGTCTGATATTCCGTAGGCTCTTACTTTGTTTATCAGGCGACAGTGCGGAACTGCATCAAACGCCTTCTGAAGTCAAGGATAATAGCATCTGCCTGGGAGCCTGAATCTAATATTTTCTGGGTCTCATGAACAAATAAAGCGAGTTGGGTCTCACACGATCGCTGTTTCTGGAATCTATGTTGATTCCTAAAGAGTAGATTCCGGGTTTCCAAAAAGAATGTTCTAAAATTCTACAACAGATCGACGTCAGAGCTACAGGTCTATAGTTTTGCGCATCTGCTCGACGACCCTTCTTGAAGACTGGGACTACCTGTGTTCTTTTCCAATCATTTGGAACCCTCCGTTCCTCTAGAGACTTGCAGTACACGGCTGTTAGAAGGGGGGCAAGTTCTTTCGCGTACTCTGTGTAGAATCGAATTGGTATCCCATCAGGTCCAGTGGACTTTCCTCTATTGAGTGATTCCAGTTGCTTTTCTCTTCCTTGGACACTTATTTCGATGTCAGCGATTTTTTCGTTTGTGCGAGGATTTAGAGAAGGAACTGCAGTGCGGTCTTCCTCTGTGAAACAGCTGTGGAAAAAGGTGTTTAGTATTTCAGCTTTACACGTGTCATCCTCTGTTTCAATGCCATCATCATCCCAGAGTGTCTGGATATGCTGTTTCGAGCCACTTACTGATTTAACGTAAGACCAGAACTTCCTAGGATTTTCTGTCAAGTCGGTACATAGAATTTTACTTTCGAATTCACTGAACGCTTCACGCATAGCCCTCCTTAAGCTAACTTTGACATCGTTTAGCTCCTGTTTGTCTGAGAGGTTTTGGCTGCGTTTAAACTTGGAGTGAAGCTCTCTTTGCTTTCACAGTAGTTTCCTAACTCTGTTGTTGTACCTGGTGGGTTTTTACCGTCCCTCACAGTTTTACTCGGCACGTACCTGTCTAAAACGCATTTTACGATTGCCTTGAACTTTTTCCATAAACACTCCACATTGTCAGTGTCGGAACAGAAATTTTCGTTTTGATCTGTTAGGTAGTCTGAAATCTGCCTTCTATTACTCTTGCTAAACAGATAAACCTTCCTCCCTTTTTTTATATTCCTATTAACTTCCATATTCAGGGATGCTGCAACGGCCTTATGATCACTGATTCCCTGTTCTGCACATACAGAGTCGAAAAGTTCGGGTCTGTTTGTTATCTGTAGGTCCAAGATGTTATCTCCACGAGTCAGTTCTCTGTTTAATTGCTCGAGGTAATTTTCGGATAGTGCACTCAGTATAATGTCACTCGATGCTCTGTCCCTACCACCCGTCCTAAACATCTGAGTGTCCCAGTCTGTATCTGGTAAATTGAAATCTCCACCTAAGACTATAACATGCTGAGAAAATTTATGTGAAATGTGTTCCAAATTTTCTCTCAGTTGTTCTGCCACTAATGCTGCTGAGTCGGGAGGTCGGTAAGAGGAGCCAATTATTAACCTAGCTCGGTTGTTGAGTGTAACCTCCACCCATAATAATTCACAGGAACTATCCACTTCTACCTCACTACAGGATAAACTACTACTAACAGCTACAAACACGCCACCATCGGTTGCATGCAATCTATCCTTTCTAAACACCATCTGTGCCTTTGTAAAAATTTCGGCAGAATTTATCTCTGGCTTCAGCCAGCTTTCTGTGCCTATAACGATTTCAGCTTCGGTGCTTTCTACTAGCGCTTGAAGTTCCGGTACTTTACCAATGCAGCTTCGACGGTTTACAATTACAATACCGATTGCTGCTTGGTCCCTGCATGTCCTGACTTGGCCCCGCACCCTTTGAGGCTGTTGCCCTTTCTGTACTTTCTCGAGGCCATCTAACCTAAAAAACCGCCCAGTCCATGCCACATAACCCCTGCTACCCGTGTAGCCGCTTGCTGCGTGTAGTGGACTCCTGACCTATTCAGCGGAACCCGAAACCCCACCACACTATGGCGCAAGTCGAGAAATCTGCAACCCACACGGTCACAGAACCGTCTCAGCCTCTGATTCAGACCGTCCACTCGGCTCTGTACCAAAGGTCCGCAGTCAGTCCTGTCTACGATGCTGCAGATAGTGAGCTCTGCTTTCATCCTGCTAGCGAGACTGGCAGTCTTCACCAAACAGATAGCCGCCGGAAGCCAGAGAGGATTTCCTCCAATCCATAGCGACACACATCATTGGTGCCGACATGAGCGACCACCTGCAGATGGGTGCACCCTGTACCATTCATGGCATCCGGAAGGACCCTTTCCACATCTGGAATGACTCCCCCCGGTATGCACACGGGGTTCACATTGGTTTTCTTGCCCTCTCTTGCTGCCATGTCCCTAAGGGGCCCCATTACACTCCTGACGTTGGAGCTCCCAACTACCAGTAAGCCCACCCTCTGCGACTGCCCGGATCTTGCAAACTGAGGGGCAACCTCTGGAACAGGACAAGCAGCCATGTCCGGCTGAAGATCAATATCAGCCTGAGACAGAGCCTGAAACCGGTTCGTCAGACAAACTGGAGAGCCCTTCCGTTCAGCCCTCCGGAATGTCTTTCACCCCCTGCCACACCTTGAGATGACCTCCCACTCTACCACTGGTGAGGGATCAGCCTCAATGTGGGCAGTATCTCGGGCAACCACAGTCGTAGTCCGATCGGGGGATGTGTGGAACAAGCTGGCCGTCCCCGACAAACCCCCATCCGGACCCCCACAGTGATGCCCATTGGCAACAGCCTCAAGCTGTGTGACCGAAGCCAACACTGCCTGAAGCTGGGAGCGATGGGATACCAACTCAGCCTGCATCTGAACCAATGAATCAACAATCGACATTCTCTTATAACGTGGAATTAATCAAAATTGTAATGGTGATTTTTACAATTCAAGAATATCAATAGGTGATAAAACCAGATATTTGAACAAAAATGTATTTTACTGTAAGCTTTTAAATGATGAATCAGCTTTGCATGATTTTCTAGTATATTCCTGTTGCACCAGTGCTGTTTTTTGTGCACCATGTAAATTGTTAGGAAGTAAGGCCGCAATTGCTACTAATGGTATTACAGATTGGAAAAATATATCTAATATTTTATCTCATCATGAGAATTCATTTGAACACAAAAATTCTGGGTTATCACTCTTAACAAGAAAAAAGTCACTTGGAACAATAGGTAATCATTTTGAGTCACATGTTCAGACAGAAAAAATGTACTGGCACTGTGTTGAAAAGGGTGTTTGCAGTAGTGAAGAAGCTGACAAGTCATGGACTTCCCCTACATGGACACGTTGAAAGATTCCATTCCTTACATAATGGGTAATTTATTATGTCTCTTGAACTTATAGCCGAGTTTGATTCATTTCTCGCAGAGAACATTGAATGATATGAAAATCCAGGGCAGGAACATACAAGTTATCTTTCTTCAACAGTCTGTGATGAAATAATAGAGCTTCTTTCTGAATGAATAAAAAGAATTATCATAAGTGAAATAAAACAAGGCAAATATTTCTCTATAATAGTAGATTCTACTGCAGACATTTCACATATTGATCATTTATCGTTCATATTAAGGTATGTGAACGAGAACGGTGAACCTATTGAACGTTTCCTTCAGTTTTTACCAAAATTGGAACACAAGTACGAAAACTTCGCTGAGGGAGTACTAAAAGTCCTGTCTACAAATTCCGTTGATATTATTGACTATAGAGGCCAGTCATATGACAACACAAGCAATGTGTCAGGAACCTACACTGGTTTGCAGGTGCGCATTAAAGAACAAAGTCTGAAAGAGCATGACGTGCCATGCGCAGCACATTCTTTTAATTTAGTCGGCACTAGTGCTGCAAGCTCTTGTTGGGAAGCACGTTAATTTTTAAATCTAGCGCAAAACCCTTATAACTTTTTCTCTGCTTCTACACAGATAATAATTCCTAGATAATAATTTTGTCAAGTTCTATATGATCATCTAAAACAGATTCTTAGTTATCCAAATCATTTTGGTTTTCCATTTTGAACAAAATTAGTTGAGAGACAAACACTAAAAAATGTTTCACACAACATAGTCATTGTCTTTACAACTGCACTGAGAAAATGCTATAGTTATAGTACTTACCTTTTGATGTCTGCGATCATAATAGCCTACAAATTAATTCGTCTTTCATTTTGATTTTTAATGTTCTTCCTTCCAAATTCTTCTCTTTTCTGATACAGACCTAAATCTAAAAAGCATGGATCTGAGAGTTTAAGTAATTCACTAGGCTAGAAGTCAGCGCCTTGTAGGAGAGAGCATGAGGTTTTGCATCAGGATGTAACTGTTGCAGAAGGTGGTAAACTTCTGGACCCACATTGGCGAGAGAAAATGCGCGACATTGAACGTCACCAGTGACATCATGAGCAATAAAGTGTTGTTCCAGACAAGCCACGTAGTTGCCCCAAGGCTCAATGGATTCGTCGAACTTGGGAAACGCAGGGGGCGCGGCACAGAGCCCCAGAAGCGGGGAAGCTGGGTGGGACCCCTGCATAGGCACCCCGAAAGAGGTGCTGGACATCACCTGTAAACAATGAATAATTAGCTCGTTCGTTTGTTGCATACTTTCCAACAGCGCTATGACTCACGCTGAGGGTTCATCAATTCCTGAGATACCGTCTGCCATAGTGGACAACAACCGAGCAAACGTGGGAAACTCTTTACCACTAGTGTATCTGCACTAGCAGAATAGAAATACGGCGGTTTGAGGCGTCATGTCACGGAAGGAGCGACCCCTCCCCCTAGAGGTTCGAGTCCTCCCTCAGGTATGGGTGTGTGTGTTGTTCTTAGCATAAGTTAGTTTAAGTAGTGTGTGAGTCTAGGTACCAATGACCTAAGCAGTTTGGTCCCTTAGGAATTCACACACATTTGAACGTTTTTAGAAATGAGGAAAACACAAGTCCGAAAACAATTTATTGGACTCACCAAAACGGAACAATAATAAAATCCCGAAAAGAACAATGGGCTCGATCCCAGCAGAGGATCGTCACAAACATAAATTAACAAATAATAATAGAAAAGACCAGACTCTTCACGAGGAGAAATCACAATAAAACAATTCTACAATGTGAAGATGTTCATTGACTATACCAAGTCCATCTGCAAGAGATCAAGAGATCGGCCAGCTAGAAAAGGCGTCTGGCTGTTGTTGCTGGGGTGGCAGCTCTTTATACTTCCAAGTGGTGTGTCGAACTGCCCTTTGTCAGCAGTTTGGCGGATGTATCTGCTGGAACTATTTGCGATCACGTGCCTGGCATATCAAAGTAGTTCCTGGGCTAGCTGCGAGCTCTGGTGAAGCTGTTCTGCAGCTCTGTGAACGAGTAGCGGTCCCTGGCGACTGTTGATGGAGACCTGGTGTTGTGTTGTGGCCACTGGTAAATATTTGCATTGACAACACAGATGATGTACGTTTTCCTGGTGAATATATGCCCTGTGATGCAGGCATCCTGTGTTGGTTGGAGGCGAAGTGGGATGTTGATGCAGTAGGCTCTACCATGTATGAAGTGGGTGGCTACAGTAGACCTCCCCCACAACCTCTCCCCGAACGTCCCCCCCCCCCCCCCCGCACAGGGGTGAGCGGTAGGCTCATCTCGACGTTGGGCCCCTGGCCCGTCGGCGACAGGAGACCAGGGTCGGTCGTGGGCACAGGATCCCCCTCCATGGGCGTAGGGACCTCTACTGGAGGGTCTGCCTGGGGTGTAACCGGCAGCGATGGCGAAGGCGGCGGTTGGGTGGGGACAGGAGCACCGTCATTCCCGAGGGCCAACAGCCATGGAGATGGCAGAGGAACCAGCTGTGGCCCACACTGGGGGTGAAGCTGGTTGGTGTGCTTCCGGCACACCAACGTCGTCAAGGGTGACTGCCGCCATAGCGCAGCTGATGAGCGACGAGACCCTGGTGGGGCCCCCCTGGGGACGATTCTGGGCGAACACCATCGCCCAGACTGGATACTGCAGAGAAAAATGGGGCTGTGCCAAACATGGAGGAGGTGGGCAGGGAGAAGACAGAAATATGAGAGACAAGTGTGATCAATGAGGGCAGCTGTGAAGTTTTCCAGCTACGGATGACCCATCCTGTACAGTGGATGGCTAGGAGGAAAGAAATCTGGTAAGGGCGTAGTTCAGGGAGTGTTGGGACGCAATTTCGAAATCTGAACTTCGAATGTACGGACAAACTGTTTAGCTAATCTGTTAGATTCAGGATGAAAAGGAGTGGTATGAATCAACTGGGTGACCAGGGTGGTGCAAAGGAGATAAATTTAGCAAATGTATATTGACTGCTGTTGTCGGTCACTACCGTCCCCGGAAGGCCCTCAATGGCAGAGATGCAGGAAAGAGCTTGGATAGTATGGGCAGATGTCATGGAGGACATGTGGGAGACATAAGGAAACCCATTGCTTACGTCCACAAGGATAGACCAGGAGGAGATGAGGAACAGGCCCGCAAAATCCAAGTGCAAATGGGACCAAGGAACAGGAGCAGGAGGCCACTGTAACAGGTGTCAAGGGGGCGCTGACTGGTGCCATTGACAAGAGGGACATGAGGCCACCATGCGGGTGATTCTGGCGTCCATCCCCCTCCAGTAGCCATGCTGGTACACAAGCCATTTCGTCAGGACAATCCGCCAATGACCATAGTGCTGGAGCTCCTAGGCCCACTGGTGGAGGAGGGTGGCAGCACAACCTGCCAATGATCATTGTCACCCAAGAGGAGGAGGACCCCATGTCTGACAGACAGATCCTGGCGACAGTGCCAGTAGGCCCAGACCTCTGGCTGGAGCAGCTGATGGCGATCTGATGGCCACCCATGCTGAACATGGTGCATCAGCACCTGGACTGGAGGGTCTGGTCACCTGCCATGCGATGTGCAACTAGCTTGACATCCAGTGCAGATCAGCTACTGCCTCAGCAGCGGCGTCATCGAGGTGGAAATGGGCAACCAGGTCAGCATCAAAGTCAGGGTCAGTGCCCACTGGGAGACAAGAGAGAAGATCCACGTTGGCATGGAGAGCCGTGGCCTGAAAACGGATGTCACGGAAATATTGCGTGAAGAACAATGCCCAGGACTGGAGGTGGCGAGCAGTCCTCGTGGGGATGGCGGACATAGCACTGAACAACGAGACCAGATGCTTGCGATCGATGTATAAGGTAAAGTGACAGCTATAGATGAAATTGTGGAATTTCTTAAACCCAAAGATGAAGGCCTTCTCAATTTGGCTGTAGTTACACTGAGTGGGGGATAGCATTTTGGAGACAAAGGCCACCAGGCGCTTGACTCTGTCAGTGATGTGAGACAAGACAGCCCCCACACCTTAGTCAGACTTATCAGCAGCCAAGGTGAGAGCCTTCGTAGACTCATAATGGACAAGGCAAGCTGGCATCAAGAGAGAAGACTTCAGATGGTGGAATGCCCTATCACAAGCCGGCGACAAGTCCCAGGTAACATTTTCATGGAGGTAGCAGTGAGGGAATTCTGCCAGAGCTGCGGCATGTGGGATAAAATGGCGGTAGTAATTCAGTTGACCCAGGACTGACTTGAGCTGGAAGATGTCCTTTGGGGGCTGCAGCTGCTGAATAGTCTCAACATACTGGGGTGTCAGTTGAATGCCATTAGTGCTCAACACATGGCTGAGGTAGGTCACCTGAGGAACAAAGAAAAGACATTTCTCCTTGTTGCAATGTAAGCCGGCACCCTGAAGAACACAGAAGAGGTGCTGGAGGTCCTGGGCCAAGTCTGAGGTGGACAAACCAGCGACTAAGATGTCATCAAGGTAGTCAGCTGTCCCTGGAATGTCTCTTGTCACTGTTTCCAAACAGACTGGAAGATTGCTGGAGCACTGGCGACCCTGAATGGGAGGCAGTTGTTACGGAAGAGCCCAAAAGGGGTATTGATTACCTATATCATTTTCGACGACTCGTGCAAAGGCAACTGGAGATAGGCATCCCACAGGTCAATTTTCGCAAACACCTTGCCACCAGCCAACATGGACAGGATGTCATCAACCTTAGGTATAGGATAGGAGTCAATAATAGACTGAGTGTTGACAGTGACCTTAAAATACCCACAAATGCGAAGAGATCCGTTTGGCTTCTCAAGGACCATGATGGGTGTAGACCAACGACTATGGTGAACTGGGGTCAGGATGGCCTCAGCCTCTAGGCGACGAAGCTCGTGCAGCAGTTTGTCACAGAGGGCAAACGGTACCGAGCAAGCCTTGTGGAAATTCGGGACTGCTAAGGGGAGGAATTCGATATGTGCTTCGAACCTGGAGTTCCCTAGAGATGTGGCAGAGAACATGTCTGGGAAGTCATCCAGAAGCTGCTGAAAGTGATTGTCTGCTGACAACGACTGGATGGTCAGGCCCAAGTCATGCATCTCGAGGTCCAGTAAGGGAAAAAGATCCATTTCCAATAAACTGGTGGCCTTGGGGAAGGCAAGGACCAAAACTCAGGCTGTGACATTGTGTGTGAGGGACCCGACCTGAGCCAAAAACCACTCCTGTAGTCAGATGACGTCATTGCTGTAGCTCTCAGGGAAGTATGGAATGGACGTAGCGGCAGTGGACCCAACTGACAGTGGGAATCGCCATTGATAATGGTGGCGGAGGACCTCGTATCCACTTGGCAAGGGAGCAGAGTGCTCTCCAACTGCACAGTCAGAGTCATCACTGCTATCGTGTGTGGAAAAACCGACTGCACAAAGGAAATTGGCGGCAGTGGGATAGTCTCATCCACCGCAGAGTCGGTGGTGTTCACAGCCATCAGTGATGACGACTGACAGACCTCGGCTTTGTGACCCTGCCTTCCACAGGCCAAACAGGTCACCCTACAGAAGAGGCAATCTTGCTGCTGATGTGTGACAAAGCATTGACTGCAGGAGGGTAAACATTGTCGCTGCTGCTGCTGCCACTGCGACCGCCGTTGGCGCAGGTGGGGACCAGCACCCTGGTCCTGGAGGGCGGGCACAGCCTCAGGAGAGGGCCCCTGGCACTGCTGTGGTGGCTGTGGTGACGTGAACTGGCGTCGCAGGGGGTGGGAGGCGAAGACCTGTGCCAGGGACTGCAGCATGGAAGTAGAGCGAAATGACTCCTCATGAGCATGAATAATGGATAAACAGGTGTCTAAAGAGGGATCTTTCATCTTTAGAAGATAAGCCCATAGGGCATCATCTGGGGCATGGACAAGAATCATACCGCAAATGAGTGCTGGACCATAAGACTACTTGCGATGGGGGTTGCCACAGAAAAAACGACAATCACGGAAGAGACCTTGCGGCATAGTAATCCATCCCCTGCATGACTGTGTGGGACGCTTCTGACAACAGAAGAACTTGTGACGTTCCACCGCCGCATGGATCTGAGAGCCTAAGTAATTCACTAGGCTAGAAGTCAACGCCTTGTAGGAGAGAGCATGAGGTTTTGCATCAGGATGTAACTGTTGCAGAAGGTGGTAAACTTCCGGGCCCACATTGGCGAGAGAAAATGCGTGACATTGAACGTCACCAGTGACATCATGAGCAATAAAACGTTGTTCCAGACAAGCCATGTAGTTGCCCCAAGGCTCAATGGATTCGTCGAACTTGGGAAACGCAGGGGGTACGGCACAGAGCCCCAGAAGCGGGGAAGCTGGGTGGGACCCCTGCATAGGCACCCCGAAGGTGGTGCTGGACATCACCTGTAAACAATGAATAAGGAGCTCGTTCGTTTGTTGCATAATTTCCAACAGCGCTATGACTCACGCTGAGGGTTCATCAATCCCTGAGATACCGTCTGCCATAGTGGACAACAACCGAGCAAACGTGGGAAAATCTTCGCCACTAGTGTATCTGCACTATCAGAATAGAAATGCGACAGTTTGAGGCGTCATGTCACGGACGGAGCGGCCCCTCCCGCCAGAGGTTGGAGTCCTCCCTCGGGTATGGGTGTGTGTGTTGTTCTTAGCATAAGCTAGTTTAAGTAGTGCGTGAGTATAGGTACCGATGACCTAAGCAGTTTGGTCCCTTAGGAATTCACACACATTTGAACATTTTTAGAAATGAGGAAAACACAAGTCCAAAAACAATTTATTGGACTCACCAAAACGGAACAATAATAAAATCCCGAAAAGAACAATGGGCTCGATCCCAGCAGAGGATCGTCACAAACATAAATTAACAAATAATAATAGGAAAGACGAGACTCTTCACAGGGAGGAATCAGAATAAAACAATTCTACAATGTCAAGATATTCGTCGACTATACCAGGTCCATCTGCAAGAGATTGGTCAGCTAGAAGAGATGTCTGGCCGTGGCTGCAGGGGTGGCAGCTTTTTATACTTCCAAGCGGTGCATCGAACTGCCCTTTGTTGACAGTGCGCTGCCCTATAAAGCCCGTTTGGCGGGTGTATCTGCTGGAACTATTTGCGATCACATGCCTGGCGTATCAAAGGAGTTTCTGGGCTAGCTGCGACCTTTGGTGAAGCTGTTCTGCAGGCTCTGCGAATGGGTAGCAGTCCCTGGTGGCACTCGTGGAGACCTGGTGTTGTGTTGCGTTGTGGCCGCCGGTAAATAATTGTGTTGCAACACAGACGAAGTAGGTTTTCCTGATGATTATATATGCCCTGTGATGCAGGCATCCCATGTTGGTTGGATGTGAAGTGGGATGCCGATGCAGTAGGTATTTTTTCATACAATTCGATTACACTTGTATTAGACTTCTGTAAACCTGTGTTTAAAATTTCTAATTCATGAAAAATTTCAATAAGCATTGTTGAATTAAAATAGCACTCGATCCTTTGCAAATAATCATAGCATCCTGACGCTTTGGACGATACCATACTATTATTTCCCTTGTCAATAGAACGCTCTGTAGAGGACAAGGGGTTATTATTAGGAAATATGCTGCGAAATTGTGATTTAGTGTGTTTCAGTGCGCGATGTGCCAGCCTCACGGCAGTTGACGGACGAAGGCTGGCCAGCATATTATGCACGTGACACAGTTTTGCAACGAGCGTTGGTATGTGTGTATGTGCGCGGCAGCCATCAACAGCCAGAACGCAGCATTAGCATAATTACACAGGCGCGGGCCGCATGTGGCGCGGTTGCGTTAGCCAGCTCATCGAAAACCTTCTAATAAACACAGCGCCCCGTAACTGACGAAATCAGCAGCGGTCTGCTCTATTTAAGGGCATCAGAGGTGGGCTTCGGCTTTTGGTTCGACCGACTGGGCGTTTGGTGGCTGTCACGTCGTCGTCATCAGTGACACTGTCCCCAAAGACCGGCTGGCGGAGGGCGTTGCCGCTGCTGCACCAGCGACTCCCAGCGTCGTCACGAGCTGCAGCATCTGCAGGAGGCAGACGAGCCTGGCCAGGCCTCGTGCTGCTAACCTCCTACCGCCTGTGCAGCTACTGACCGAGCACGGCGTCGCGTTCCCTGGGGCTGCGTGCATCAGCACCTATCCACCACGACACAAGTGGTGGGGCTGAGCTACCGGAAAATGTACTGGAGGAACCAACAATAAAGAGGAAGATTGCTAAAAACAGCCACCTTCTTCTACCCTGCCACGCCCTGCAACCCCGACCACGTCACCCGCCCCAGTCATCCGATTACAGATCATAGAAAAAATGTATCAGTTACTCAAAATTTTCCCTTACTGCCTTCAGAGACTATATTTTTACTATCAACATATATAATAAAAGTATAGACTGGTATATAAATATAATATAGACTTTACTTTGTGTTCTGCCTTACAACAGGTCTGGTCATGGGGAAAGCCTCTTGAGAGAGGTCCACTGCATGAGCGTCTAGGTAAGTGATTCCAGTGGTGGTTTCCCGTTGCCTTCCACTGATGATGATCAAATGATAATGACAACACAACACCCAGTCCCTGAGCATAGAAAATCTCTGATCCAGCCTGGAATTGAAACCGGGCCCCTTGGCGATACAGACTGTGAAGCTGACCACTCAGGTATCAGGGCAGACTATTAACCTAAAAGTCAACCACAATTTAATAAAACTTTTAATTATAATATTGAAAGGGTACAGTACCGCCCGACATTGAAAATAGGTACAACATTTTTTGTTATTCTTGTCAGAACAACATATTTTTCTAATAATAACTCAATTTCAGTTAATACAGCGAAGTCAGATACCAGTGTAGGAAAGAATGACAATTTATTTATTTAATTGATCACATGTGCACTCCCACAAAATAAATCCCTACATCCAATTTGGTGAGATCTGCGAAATAAATGAATGTATGGTCGTCTGCTAACCACAGATAGTGAATGTGCAATATATGATCATTTCTGAGACGGTACTTGGGTCACCTTTGGTAGGACCAAAGAGATGAAATTTACCTGAGCTTTGAGCGCCTGAAATGTGGCTGACCAATACGGTAGCATGGTGCTCCCCCACCTTGGCGGAGGTGCGAGATCGGCCATGTATCAGCACTCTGCCGCTGGATCTAGGTATGCTCCGTAAAGACAAAAAAGTGGAGAAACGGTATGCATGTGAAATACTTAAGAGTAGTTTAGAATAATAATTTCTCTATTTCAGGAACTTTTGTGGGGAGAATTAAATGTCAGGCAGGTAATATTAAGGGGATCGTAGTAATCTTCAGAAGTGACCAACGGTCACAATGAAACCACATGTAGCAATAAGTTGAAATACTTCCGAGTGCTTAAGTTAAGCTGAATTACTACCGTGTGCACTATAAGCTGGAAATATTTAAGGAATGGCGTATGCAGGACTTGAAATTAGAGACGAGTACTTCCACGTGGTGAGTACTGTGTGAGTCTCCAGAGTTCATAGCAGGAAAGAAAATTTACGAAGTGGGGCAATGTCGTGTGAAACTGGGATAAATACTAATTGAAGTGGGAAAGCTGAAAGTGATGTGATTATAATGTTGTGACTATTCCTTGTGTTGTATTCCATGTTGCAGCGTGGTGTATGTCATGTAATTTAAGTATGTGTGGTTTCCATGGGAGAGCAGCATGATAGTTTCAGAGGCAGTAGGTTATGCATGTTCCTTTTTGTACCACTCGGTCTGGAGGAAAGTTTCGTGATGATGGCTGTTAGAGTCGAAGTGTGAGATATAGCAAAAAATCCACCATCCTATCCAGAAAGTGCACTGTAGCGTTAAATAATTACGAGACCATAAGATAGAGAATCATCAATGTAAAGCCATGCCCACTGGGCAGAATTTCTCATGTGTTATTGTTGTAGGTTATAGAATTTGTGTGTTTAGGTTATAGAATTTATCGGAATAAATAAGATAGTGAAAAGAAAAAGATTGGTGGCCTTTTCCTTCGAATAGTATGTTGTTATGATACCCAGAATTTATAATGTGTGCGCCATTCATATTCAGTGCGATGGCCACGTGTTGATCAAAGCCGTAGAATAAGAAAGAAAATGTAGTATTGCCAGTGCGTAGTGAACAATCAAAGTTGTGTAAATTTTTAATAGTCAGATGTGCGTTATCCGTTTCCATTGGGTAATATTCAAACAGGAGAATAACATGTAACTTAATTGTGGGTACTAGAGTTCATGTTACTCGATAAATAAGAATGAGTCCACTCGCTTGGCAGACCACTCATCTTGCAGGCCTGACTGCTTGATACCACAGTATGAGCAAGGCATGTGGGTGCGTCTCATAATTCGACCCTGCCAGGATTTTGCTGTTAGGGTTTGCTGTTAAGATTTTTTTTGATGGAATATATTGTGAAAGCGCTAAGAAGTAAAATTTTTTTTGTTTGCAATTTCTTTCTGGATTGGTGAGGATCGTTTATTTTTTTATGTAATTAATTGCTATATCGTCCAAGGCTGGAAGATCGTTGTATAATTTTTTTTTTTGCATAATGTCCGTAGTAACTAGGTCGCAGTCGAAAAGCGTAGTCACTATGGAGGAGAGTGATTCTGTGGTGAACGTAGCAGTGGAGCAGGAAGTAGGTGTCGACGTTGGGTTTATGAGCGAGAACAGCAAACACTTGGAAGGGGCTGAATTGGTCAGCGGACCGCAGCTAGGTGATCCTTTAGGCAGCGGGCTTTGTCCACAATCGGGGGCTTTTCCCAACGACGCGGGCGAACCGGGACTAGGTCCGGTATGCAGTGAAAGTGTAGCTACCCTTAGCGAAGCTACGGTTTCTCAGGCAAGCGAGGTGAGCGCACCGAAAGTAGCAAATGACAATGTGCTACTTCAGTTTTTACAGAGGATGGATAGAGATAATAAGGAAAGATTGGAAGCGATGGATAAAAATAATAAGGAAAGATTGGAAGCGAATAAGGAAAGATTGGAAGCGATGGATAAAGATAATAAGGAAAGATTGGAAGCAATGGATAAGGGAAATAAAGAGGCAATGAGGAAGCTACACACAGCTATAGATGAGCGTCTGTCCGCAGTTAATAATCGGTTAGATGAGGGGGAGAAGAATCTCGGTGCGTTGAAGCAAGTATGTGACGCCGTGAAAGAAAAAGCCAATAATTTGGAGGTATGAATAATTGCAATAGAGAGTGATATTACAGAACGTAGGGACGTGTTGCCAGATGAGCGAATAAAAGAGGTAGTGGAGGACTTACTTGCAGATAAACAAAGGGCATTAGACAGCGTGGAAGCTCAAGTCACCCGGCAGGATGTGGGGCTAAATAAACACAGGGATGAAGTTGCGGAGGTAGTGGTCAGAATGAATATGATTCGCGCAGATGTAGAAAAGATCAGTATAAGAGGCGAAACAGGCTCTGACAGTACGCAGCGAGAGGTTTATGCCGACCAGGAGGAGATACAATCACTATTACAGTTTCAAGAGGCACAATTAGAAATAAATAGGAAACATAGGGAAGAACTAGCACAGTTGCAATTAGCGTGCAGTAGCGAAGGTGAAACACCACCAGGTAGATTGCAGAGGGAGAGTGAGATAAATTCAAAAAACGAAAATAGGCAGAAAGAGGAAGACGAACTCAGAGAGTTAGAAGAACGGTTGTGTCGGATAAAACAGGTGGCAAACCCAACTGGGTATAGTCCATGGTCAAAAAACATAAATGCGGAAGAAGAATGTAGGAGGCACTTCGTGTCAGTACAAACGTACACTTGTTTTCCGGATCCTGATAACTACCAACATCCATGCCTGTGGCTGTCTCAATTTCAAGATTCATTACCTTCATCGTGGGGACCACTCCTCAAAATGAAGTTTGTGTGTAACCATTTGAGGGACGAGGCTAGAGCGAAAATGCAGGAAGTTATTAAAGACTGTAGTAGCTACAGGATATTTTGTGACAAGTTTTTAAATGAATTCTGGTTGAAAAGTAAGCAGGACCATGTTAAGCAAAGCATATTGATGATGCCAAATTGTAACGAAGGTGGTATAAGAGATCCAGTGGCGTGCTATCAGGAAATGCTGAGACGAAATAGGTATTTGGATGTGCCATACGAAACTGGGTAGCTCATTGGGATCTGTATAACGAAGTTGCCAGTGAGATTGCGCAGAGATATAGTGATAGCAGGCAGAGGCTTAGACGATTCTGCGTCATTTCAGCACTTGTTACAAGAATTGGGTAATGAGAGCAACATCGAGAACGGAGACACGACTCATAGGACAGACAGTGTCGAGGATAGGAACGGCAGAAACTATCAGAATGACAGGAGAGCATGGAATCCTGGCATTTCATTCTTGTCATAATGGATTGACGGATAGGAGAAACTAATCCAACATATCAGCCCTTAGCATCTTGCCTTAAAACATATGCCGCTGGCACTGAAAATTGTCTATGTAGTAGACATTCTCAACTGATATGTAGGAATGCAAATACCATACTTCTGATCACAGAATAAAACACCAGTAATGGAATCTGTTAGGCTGGTCTCTCATAACAAAATTTGCAAATTTTGGTTTGGAACACTAAATTAAAAGGACTGTTTCCTCAAAAAACCAGTTGCTAATAATGTTATGTAATAATGCCAATGAGTCCAGTTTAATTAGTGCGATTTGACTATTGCAGGTACTTAACATGTAATGTAAAAAGTCAACATTGTGATCTGTATGGAATAGGGTACGTTTAAACTGCTGTTACAGGTAACATCAGCAATGTGATCGAAGTTTTTAGATTACCTGTCATCTGATCTATAGTATGTCATTGTCGTGGTGACAGCTATAATGAAGTGCTGCGTATGGTTGTTCGGAATCTGGTATTAGAGAAAGAGGCCACTAGCACCAAAGTTTCTAACACTTGTGCTGTACCTTTCTCCCAGCTTGTATATTCTTTGCACACATTTAATTTTCATGTAAGCACAGATTCCTAACTAGCAAATTATTTACTGTGTATAGTGGACCATTCAGAGTGAGGCGGATTGTCCATGAAAATGCTGTACTGATTGAGACGATCAAGGGAAAACAATCGCGTGGGCTTCATCACATTTCTAACATCAAATTATGGAAAAGTTAAGGATAGATCGAAAGTAGGCAAGTTATGGTAGATAGTCAGTGTATTTATTTGTGGTGTGTAACGTTGTGCAGGATCATATCGAACATAAGAATTTTCAGGCGGGATGTCAGGAAGTATGACGGAATAGACTGGTCGAATGAGTCATGAACAGGAGTTGACAGAGTGGTGTATGTACGTATTTTTTTTGTTATATGAATAAGGATCAAGCAGAAACGACGTGATGATTAATGAGTGGATAAAGATGGTAGATAGTGAGAGAAGCGACGTGATAAATAGTAGTAGATGAAGGTGATATTTAAGGAGAGGAGCGACGTGAAGCAGTGTGATTAATAAAGAGAGATTCGACGTGATGAAACAGTGGTAAATGAAGGTGAGTAGAATTAATAATGTGGAGATGTCTTAGAGGTATGTTACAGAGAGGCCTGTGTATGCTGCAATCGAGATTGATGCGAATGGCGAAGAAAGACCAGGAAATGATGGAGTAATGGACAGACGGAGAGCCGAAATACGAATGAAGAGATGAGGACAACCGCACAACGTGAAAGGACATAAAGGGATTATGAGATCCAGATGGTGAACGTTGTGGAATACTGACGTAAGATGTAATACAAGTGTAAATGTAATTCTTACCATAACATTTGCATTATGAAAAAAATAATTTTTGTTGTTGTTATTGTTGAAGCCTGGTACCAGTATAACTAATCAAAACGGTACCAAGAATGTGTACAGTTATTTTGCAGGATGAATAATTTGTGTATTTTTTGTTCTTAGATGAAATGTCGCAATTCTAAAGTGATATTTAGCAGGACGAATAAGCGGTAAAGTGAATGCAGAGGTAAGCCAATGGAAAGAGGTGCCAGAGTGAAAGGACGTAATCGGAGACTGAAATGCTATCTCCGAAACAACTCCATGTGTTATTTGGTTGAGTATAAGGGAGCAAAGGTATGGTATGCTGACGTGAGTGTGGTGGTGTTAAGGATAGCTGACTTCTAGACCTATTCTGTTGGTGTATTAATAGATTGAATGAGAAGGAAAATGTTGTGTCAGTTGAGTGAGAGTCGTAGAGTAGTGTGATCAATGCGCACACTCCTGTAAAGGGGTGCTACCGATCCATAACTAAAACATTATTGTGCTTTATTGTTTGATTTGGATGAACCTCGATGGCAGGTCAGGATCTGACATCATGTGGATGGTACCTACATGTCCTAGAAATGTTGTTATATATAATAAAAGGTAAAATATATAAAGAGATACTAATTTCAGTCTGTCACAAGCACAAAGGTGCATTGTATGTTGTAGATTTAGAGTCATCAATTTCTTAAATGTTTATTGTGTTAGGATGTTAAAGTAGTTTACTATTTAACATCATATGGTATGTAATTGTGAGCTGTGTAGATTATTTCTTATTTTCTTGTTAGAACACTTTCAAGGGGTATTAATTTCAGTCTGTCACAAGCACAAGGGTTCATTGTATATTGTAGTTTTAGAATCAACAGTTTCTAATATTTTCACTGTGATAGGATGTTAGAGTAGTCTACTATTTGATATTGTAATTATGAGCTGTATAGATTGTTTCTTATTCCTTTTTTTTTTTGACACTTTCATGTTTTGTATGAGGGACGACAGGTACAATCAATAGCACAAGTGTGGGCTGTATATAGAAAAGGGATAAATGTTGATGTTGTATGTGTAGAAAACTAGGGTGTATGATTTTATGTTTTTTAGAACAAAGATTCTTTTATTAGCAATGTATCTAATAGATCATACATGTAATCAATGAGTATTTAAATACTGTAAGAATATCCTTTTGTCTGTAATGTTGCGAGATGCACGGAAGGGTCTGACTGATTGGGTGTCGTAGCGCTGAGGTGCTACGCAGAACGCGCCCCTATGTCTAGTGGGAGGCCAAGCTGACGTCTCCATCGGAGAGGTGACAAAGCCGCTGCGCTCCCCACGCCACTGTCGGTCTGGGTACACTCGACGCGCCCGCTACAACAGGTCAACGGCCTGGGGTGATACGCACCTACCACTGGCTGCCATTCATAAGTTGCACCACGCTTACGACTGGAGACAGTGTCCCGCGGAGGCAACAGCGGGTGGTTTTTTTCTGCTAAACGGCTCGCGCGGCGGCGGCGCGACGGCAGAATGAACGGCGCGCGGCAGAGTCCGGTGGACATTTTTTAACAGCAACTATTAACTAGTACTGGACTGTGGAGCCGTGAAACAAGATGACTGCTTGGGTGCCTCAATAAGTTGGAAAGTGGAGGACTGGTGTTTCCACGGTGTGAATGGTGGAAAAGATTTTGTCTTTAGCAGACAGGGCGATTGTTTTGTTTTGTTTTGACCACTGAACAGTGGGATCCATAAACTTTTCTCAGTGACTTGTTAAGTGTGCTTTGTAAATTGCATGTGGGACGCTTGTTATACTTAAAGAGGACACTGTCGTATGGTGACTAATTATTGTCTGAACGCAAGAAACTAAAGTGGGACATTGACATTTGCATTTGTTGTAGGAGACATTTCTTTAATTGGTGCAGCAATAAGTGGTGTTTGTTGGAACTTAAGACTTTTAATTACACCATGAACTGAAAGGGCAGGACCGTGGATAATAGCAGTTGCAGGGCCATTTCTGGACGACCAGATTCGTGTGCATGGTACTCTGAGATTGACTACGACATTTGTGTTTAATGTGAGATACATTTTACTGTTCAGTGCGTGTTCAAAATGCTGATTTGAGTGACTTAAAGTATTTCGTCCGGGTAACCATGGGAGAGCTTTGACACCGAGACAGTGTTTCTAGGAAAACTATCAGCAACTTTTTGACCCCAAGAAAATCACAGAATGAAATGATTCCGTGTGACTCGCAAGATAGGGAATAATGTATTTGTACTTGTAATTGTGTAAATTTTTATATATGTTTCATTCCTGAAAGGACAGCGAGTGTAATTGTATTTCATTAACATTTGTGTTTAGAATAGTTAGCGTGTTTTTTTGTTTGTTCTGGGTTATCAAGCTCACGTAGCATGTTTGTAGAATATTTGGTACAAGGATGCTTTAATTATTAGCCAGTGGCGTAATACTAACATAGCGGCTCTTGTTGCATTGGTCAGTAAGGTTGTCACAGGGGACAAGAGTTTGCATTGCACAACAAATATCGGAATTAACTGATGCATTTTGATGTCGTGGACAGTAATGATCTTGTTGGTGTGTTAACTGAAGCCACTTATTTGCATTATCACAGTGGTGATATTTCACATTAAAGTGTAACGAAGGCTAGTCGAAATGCAAGATCTTGTCGTCTAAATGTGTAACAACAGAGAAATGAGCAGTAGAGTAAGATACGAGAGCTACTGGTGGATTCAAGCACTTATTGCTAACTTTTTACTGCGTATATTGATCAAAGTTGATGGACTGACTAGCTCAGCAGCAGGTATTTGTACTGGTGGACAAGGATAAGGTTAAAATCACAGTCGAGTAGTGGTGGTAATTGTTTAAGTGATGATAGTTAATGAGGTATGACATGATGTCTTAGATGAACTATATTACGTAACCAGTATGTAACTTGTGGTATATTTAATTGTTTTTCTTCTCAGTTTTATTTCTCTGTAGGTTTGATGTATATTTTAGAGTACTGATATGGAGCCTGACTTCTACATGTAACTAGTGTACGCAATTTTTTTCTTTTGTTGATTTTGTTTTGTATTTACACATTGCTGTGTAAAGATTATTATCCTGCAATTTATGAATTTCAGATTACTTGCTCTGTGTTTGGACGGTGAGCTATTTAAATTTTCGTGAGTATAATTAGTTTTTTTTATTTGTTATAGAGTTAGTGAAGTTTGGATTACTCATAAAAATAACGAAGATCCCAGAAACTAAGCAAATTTTTATCTCAACATTATTTTTTATTTGTATGATATAATGTTTTATTTGTCATGTGGATTGTTGTAAATTTGTATGTGTACGTTACTCCGGATTGTGGAGAGTACAATAATGCAATAACTGGGTCAATAGCTGCATTTGGTCGTCTATTTGAGGTCACCAGGGGCTACGGTCTCCTCCTGCTTATTATGATAACTTGCTACGTTTGTTCGAATACAGTTTTCTTAAAAAAAATTGTTCGGAACTACCCTCGCATTGCAAGGATAGTACAGCGCCATTTTTTTCTGCATGGGTAGCTGGTGGTAAAACGGTACAGTACCGCCCGACATTCAAAATAGGTGCAATGTTCTTGTCAGAACAACATATTTTTTCTAATAATAACTCAATTTCAATTAATACAGCGAAGTCGGATACCAGTGTAGGAAAGAGTGACAATTTATTTATTTACTTGATCACATGTTCACTCCCACAAAATAAAACCCTACATCCAATTTGGTGAGATCTGCGAAATAAATGAATGTATGGTCGTCTGCTAACCACAGATAGTGAATGTGCAATATATGATCATCTTTGAGACGGTACTTGGGTCACCTTTGGTAGGACCAAAGAGATGAAATTTATCTGAGCTTTGAGCGCCTGAAATGTGGCTGACCTATACGGTAGCACGGTGCTCTCCCACCTTGGCGGAGGTGCGAGATCGGCCATGTTTCAGCACTCTGCCGCTGGATCTAGTGTTGGTAAGACCTGTCTTAGATGTGCTCTGTAAAGACAAAAGAGTGGAGACATGGTATGCATAAATATACTAAAGAGTAGTTTGGAATAATAATTTCTCTATTTCAGGAACTTTTGTGGGGAGAATTAAATGTCAGGCAGGTAATATTAAGGGGATCGTAGTAATCTTCAGAAGTGACCAACGGTCGCAATGAAACCACATGTAGCAATAAGTTGAAATACTTCCGAGTGCTTAAGTTAAGCTGAATTACTAGCGTGTGTACTATAAGCTGGAAATATTTAAGAAATGGCGTATGCAGGACTCGAAATTAGAGACGAGTACTTCCACGTGGTGAGTACTGTGTGAGTCTCAATCTGTGTATGAGACAAAGGATAAAGAGAAGTACTCGTCCATGGTATCAGTTGAGGACTCGCGTGTATGATGAATATGTTCTTAATATTACTTTGCGTGTTATGTTTCCGTGTGACGCTTGATTCAAACTATAATACTCTGAGAGAGAAGCAAGGTGAGTCAGCCATCTATCCAGCAACGCCACTTGGCTTGCATTGCACGGGAAGACGTGCATATATCCTCCAGAGTTCATAGCAGGAAAGAAAATTTACGAAGTGGGGCAATGTCGTGTGAAACTGGGATGAATACTAATTGAAGTGGGAAAGCGGAAAGTGATGTGATTATAATGTTGTGACTATTCCTTGTGTTGTATTC
The DNA here is from genome assembly GCF_021461395.2 of Schistocerca americana. Classification (NCBI taxonomy): domain Eukaryota; kingdom Metazoa; phylum Arthropoda; class Insecta; order Orthoptera; family Acrididae; genus Schistocerca; species Schistocerca americana. The sequence goes on from NC_060130.1 coordinate 445,489,888, forward strand.
CATGTTGCAGCGTGGTGTATGTCATGTAATTTAAGTATGTGTGGTTTGCATGGGAGAGTAGCAAGATAGTTTCAGAGGCAGTGGGTTATACATGTTCCTTTTTGTACCACTCGGTCTGGAGGAAAGTTTCGTGATGATGGCTGTTAGAGTCGAAGTGTGAGATATAGCAAAAGATCCACCATCCTATCTAGAAAGTGCACTGTAGCGTTAAATAATTACGAGACCATAAGATAGAGAATCATCAATGTAAAGCCATGCCCACTGGGCGGAATTTCTCATGTGTTATTGTTGTAGGTTATAGAACTTGTGTGTTTAGGTTATAGAATTTATCGGAATAAATAAGATAGTGAAAAGAAAAAGATTGGTGGCCTTTTCCTTCGAATAGTATGTTGTCATGATACCCAGAATTTATAATGTGTGCGCCATTCATATTCAGTGCGATGGCCACGTGTTGATCAAAGCCGTAGAATGAGAAAGAAAATGTGGTATTGCCAGTGCGTAGTGAACAATCAGAGTTGTGTAAATTTTTAATAGTCAGATGTGCGTTATCCGTTCCCATTGGGTAATATTCAAACAGGAGAATAACATGTAACTTAATTGTGGGTACTAGAGTTCATGTTACTCGATAAATAAGAATGAGTCTACTCGCTTGGCAGACCACTCATCTTGCAGGCCTGACTGCTTGATGCCACAGTATGAGCAAGGCATGTGGGTGCCTCTCAGTATACATGTTCTTGGACAGCAAGTTGATAGATAAGGTACTAGTATATAAGTGTACATAAGCTTTTCAGTTCATTTCTAAGCTTCAATCTGCAGATCTTAACTTGAGCAAGTACCTCTGTGCATCTCATACAAAGTATTTCAAAAAATTTTCTTGCTTGTAATATTTTTCAGACAGATGCTGCACATGGAGATTAAGATCACGAACACTGCAATGCACAACGAGTGTTTGAGGTTCTTGTTTGTATATTCATGGCTACAGTCCTGAGACTTTACTAGCAATATCTTATGCCCAATCATAACACTGGCCTCTGTGAACAAACAAGGTTTCTGTCGAAGTATTACCTGTAGAAAAATTTATGATATACTCATTTGCTGTCATATCTTCAGAAACGACTCAGAAGCAAACAGAAACTTTCTGTTTCGGACTGATAACGAGTTTTACTCAATACAATTGAAAAATATTCAACAGCTTTTATGTCATCCTTAGTTTCTCATAAGACTCTAGTTCCTATCAGCTCGAGCATTTCATTTTCTTGTGGTGAATCTTTCTGTAAACATCCTCTTGTAACTAAGATTTTAATTCTGACAATATTATGCCTGAGGTTTTGAGAATGTCGTAAAGTTAGAATATTTATCATTGTTGGATCCTCATACCAGGAGGGCTTGTATAGCCATGCCCTTTAATGTGCAGAACATTTCTAATAATGCAGTTCGATTAGTTATTATTTGTTTCAACTGAAACAACGATGTCAACTGAAAGAGTTAGGAATTTTTTTAATGTTTTGCTGCAATTAATATGAAAATAACTTGTTGCATAAGTCCTTATCCACTCTGTTCCATGTCTCCAGCGCCTGTTTGTTGAAAGTGGCCATTACCTTTCGCTCATAGACTTCAGTATGGCTTTGACAAATTCTTTTAGTATCTTCATTGAGCTGAAGCCATGGATTATACTTCCTCTAATTACTGTAAAATAAAGTCACTTTGCAACTGATATAATAAGCAAGTTATACAAAAACAACTGTACAGAAAATTAACGCAAAGATATGAAAACAATACGAATGTTCTATATTACTGCTCATTTTTCATTTACATTTAAGGGTCGTAATATATCTCTAAAGATCAAAGTGTTGATGTTTGATGAAAACAAACTGCTTATTATTACTTGTTGCAAATCTCCAAAATTCAAACTATATAATTTGGAGTGTAAAATGCTAACACTAAAAACTTTGTTTTTACAGTGAAGCTGTTAACATTGTGTGTATAAGTTTATTATTTATACTGTTCACAATTATTCGAAATAAAAGAAAAGAAAATCTTGGCGATTTTCTTGTACGCTTATGGTCTTCACTATCAGCTGGCTCAACTTATCTGTAGCCTGGGTTTCCTTAGGCATGAATTTCTTACATATGCCTCCTCTCACTACCACTCTCACCAGTCAACTTAAATGCTGAAATACACTATTTACAGGCTGTCATGCCAACGAAAGTTACGAAATTTAAAAGGCATTCAACTTTCTTGCACGACGTCACTAACCCCTCCATTTCCTACGAGCTTCAGCAACTGCTGATAGATGTATTGTACATGTAAACTGAGGTGACACTCAGAACAGTGGCTGATGGAAGCGACTATAAATGAGAAATACCTTAACGATCGCTCTTGTAAGCTGCCGCATCGGGGGTCAACTTAGTTAGAACGTATAGTATCAGCTTTTGCTCTGCTTTGGTTTCTTCAGGAGCACGGATCTAGAATCGTTTGTTTATGTCATAAGGTACAAATACATACCTATATACTCTATGGTTTATGCAGGTGGGAAGTTAACATCACTCCAATGTAATGGACTTACTCTTCACCTAAGTAAATAAATTATTTCTAAAGTGGAAAAATGTTTTTAAACAGTGCGATAGGAATATCATTCTGGCATTCAGCAACCCCTTATAATCTCTTATTTGTAACAGAGTAACACACCATCGTTTGAAGTGACGAAATGGATTAAGAAGTATTGAAACTGAGGTTCACATTAGTGCTGAACTGTCAGTGCTGTAAAGGTGTCGTCTTATATCAGAATAATGATAATAATTTTTGGATTAGTCTTTGAGCGTAAATATTACCACGAAATGGAAATTTATATATGGCCTTAGAGGTTTAAAACTACTCCCGACCGTCATTAAAATCCTATTTTCCTACAGTGTTTGTTTTGACAGTATCATTGAGCAATGACTGTTCCGCACAGTATTACAAAGTTTTGTTACAAAATTAAGTACCATACCGGCAACAAGACGTATATTGGCGGCATCTGTGACCTATTAGAACCTTGACTAACTCTGAAAATAAAAACAAAGCTGAACTGATTAGATAAAACCCTTACTTTCCGATGTACCTTCAGTGTGTTGTAAATAACATAAAAATTTAAAAATAGTGCTTTTCGAAATGCAATACGTATATTGCAGTGACTCCAGTTACCAAATATTTCAATGTTACTTGTAATTCAATGTGAGCATCATGCATACTTGTATTAGACTTTTGTACAGAGCCATTTCCAACTCAAGCATGTGGAAACGCTAACGATGCTGTAAGGTAGTTGCGGTGCTAGGGGAGCAGGGGGATGCAAGAGTAAGAAATTCATGCCTATGGAAACCTGACTTATCACTAAAGGCTCCAAGGAACATTATTTTCAAAGATGATTAAGGAATCTCTTCTGTTTTCTGCTTTTAATTGCTTCGTCTACGCTCTCCTCGTTTTTCCTTTTGCTTCTCCCCATGAATACATTACGTCAGTTTAAAGTGATAATGGAAGTGAAACTTATGATACTGCATTGCTCTGCCTATTGTAGGCAGTCTCTTACTTTCTTACAATATTCATGACTCAGTGGGATAAACTTCACTTGGCAACACTAAAATACGAGCATGGAAGAAAACACAAAAGTTTAATATTGTTCTTACGCTATATGTGCACCGGAAAACCGACGAACTTGTGCTAAAGTCCAGAACTGACGAAAAATAATTCCACTAAATATTTTTGTGTTGTAAAATTGGCGCGGGATGTGTCAGGCAATAAGCACTTAATAGTCTGAAAAACGGGTTTTACTGCTCGTCTATGGTAAACTCTCAAGGTAAACATCTGAATTCTGGGAAATGAAAAAGATACAATAACAAAGTATAGCACTTATAAGGGCCACTATTCCTAATTCCTTTTTTTAGGTTAGTCACCTTGATCATATATTTACTCAAATACATGGATTCGTACACTGAGAGAATGTGACAGAGATACTGTCCCAGGACAGTGCTATACCTCACAATGATTTGTGGCGATCTCATCGCTTGAGTAAGCTGCTCACCCATCTAGGACCATAGCATTCCCTAATGTGTGGCAGCAGCTGCAGAAGTGTCTTGTGTTATTGATGCCACCTCACTTTCGTGATGCTGTTGCCCCACTTAGGAAAGGCTGCAGTACCACTTGCAAGAGAAACTCTCCCAAACGAGATGCAGCTGCTGTCTGCCATTTTGGAGCAGATGGGTTTCCTTTTGGGAGAGCAGATCTCCCAAAAGGAAGCAAAAACTCGTGCTATAGTATAAGTACACCACTGTAACTGCATGTATCACAGCTACTCTGTGGACATTCTCTCACAGCATACATAGTCTCTCAAATCCAGTGTTGGTATTTTACCCACTCTGAATTTTTAGAGTGAGTACAGCTACCCACTATACCTGTACCAACCACCTGCTCTGGTTGTACCCACAGTTTATGTCAACAAAAGCAGTGCTGTCTGGTGTTATGGAAAATGCATAAAACATAATTTTTGGCTCTGTATGTGGAACTAATGTGTTATCTTCATGAACGAAAAGATAGGAAGTCAGATTTGTTAGTTTACTCTTGTCATGTTTAAGATTTGTGGTCAGCACTTGAATTTAATTACCATAAGAAAATGAAAGCAATGGTAAGAATTTTGTTGTGAATGGAGAACAGTAAACTAAATTTTCAATGCATAATTTGATGCGTTTTGCAAGATTAAGGTGAACTGGATGGACTAGGTCTTAATTGCCATCGATTTTAGGGCAATGACTGGTGACGCGTTCTATCAGGTGGTTTAGATCTTCATTGAGCAAACTTTCTCTTTCAGCATTCCCGAGAAAAAGAAATCAAGGGGAGAAAGGTGTGGTGGACGAGAGGACCACTCCACATAATCTGTCTCCCCATCCAGTGAGGAAAATTGTCATAAAGCCAACCTCTAACAGCTGCAGCAAAATGGGCAGGGCCTCCAAGAACACAGGCTCCAACTGCTATGCTTATTCACCAAGGAGCAGTTGACAGCAACCACTCAATTGTAAATCAACACAAAGAAAGAATGCCTCACACTACAAGAGGTAAAACTGTAACTTAGGTCCCGTCAAAGCTCACCTATCGCCCCAGTTGAGGACCCTCATACAAGAGTGCAGAAGTTTACCACTAACCCCATCGACGACCACAAACACCATAACTTTGATGAGTTGTTGACACAGACATTACTCACCTTAGACTCCATTGACACTAATGGAGAAATGCATACATTTCACTGCTGCAAAGAATCAGTGGATACCATTCAGCACTGCATTGACCTGCTCGAATCCTTGCAGGCATTGCTCCTCACCAGCAAACACCTCTCTTCGGCAACCATCATGTACAAACAGGTTAGTGGTAATGAAACAAGTGAAACTGCAGCAGTCAGTGTTTGTGCATAAAGTGACTATAAAATCCATTTTTGTCCCGCAGTAACACCAACCCTCCCCCCTGCTGTGGCATCATGGGTGACACAGCACACAAGAATTGAAACAACAAAGAGACTTCTGTCTCTTCGAAAGCACACCATCTCTCTCCTGACAAAACACAAATCGCCAAAGCCACAATAGACAAGCTGCTTAACAAGGACATTAGCCACCCTTAAAATAGCCCTTGGGCTTCACCAATACATTTGGACCACAATAAAGCTGGTTTAATCCCAATGAGCGTTGACTCAGTGGTACTCAACACTCAGATATTCCCCGGCCATTACCTGGTACCTAACATGCAGGACTCATTATTTGGTGCGATGATCTTTGGCAGCATAGACTGTCAAAAGGCATATTTACAAATACCAGTGGCGACTGAAGACATTACTAAAATTGCCTTTACTGCCATCTTTGGGTTATTTGAATACCTCTTCATGCCATTCAGATTAAAAATCGCAGCTGACGTGTGGTAGAGATTTATTGACACAGTCCCACAAAAGTTCCCATTCTGTTTCCCACATCTGGACGACATATTGATATTCTCTCCCATGCCCAAAGACCAAGAAGACCACATCTGACATGTTTTCCATACCATGTGCTATCGATGCAGTCCTATAGCACACAGTTAATGGTGTACACCAACACATACGTTTTTTCTCACGTACATTAAGAGGACGCCGGTGTGATCAGTATTACATGCATTTTATGAGTTAATAATATATTTCAGGCAATACAATGAGGGTCGCCTCCTCACAGTTTTCACTGACCACTACCCCTTGATACACACTGTTCGCAACACTAGTCATATGTATAACTACCGCGTCCAGCACCTAGATCTCATTGCACACTTGTCAACAGACATCTAACACATGTTCAGGATGGAGGAGGAATGTTGTGGCAGATTAAATGTCTTGCATCCATGCCATGAGTACATTAATCAACTATGAGGACCTAGCAAATGCACAAGGACAAGATGATCATTTACATGAACTCTTATATGACTTCAACACAGGTGTATAGCACGAACAAATAAGCTTATCCGAATCTCACATTAAACTGTGGTGTGACACATTGCAAGGTAGATGATGCCCACAGATTCTAATGCCATTTAGGAAATAAATTTTTGGCAGCCCACCATTTGTCATTCCATGTGGCTTGTTACAGAATGCTTTGTTTGGCTAGGGTTTAAAGTAGACAGCAGGAACTGGATGCAGGGCTGTGTTCTCTACCAGCGTAGAAAGATCGGATGGTATGTCTGCTCCCCACAAGGCACACTCACTGAATCGATAAGACATTTATAGCACATACACCTGGACTTAGTCGACCCTTTCCCTGAGTCCAAAGGTTACAAATACAGTCTACAACCATTGACTGCATCACCTGTTGCATAGAAGCAGTCCTTTTACAAGACATTACACCTGAATCAGTGACATGGGCTTTCATAAACGCCTCGATGTCCAGTCTTGGTTGCCTCCTATCTATTACAACCGACCAGAATCGGCAATTTGAATTATAAGATTTCCTGATGGCATTGCTGTCCTCAACGAAAGCGAGGAAGAATTACAGGAGACACTGAATGGAATGAGTCATCTGCTAAGCACAGAATATGGACTGAGAATAAACTGACCAAAGATGAAAATAGTGAAGAGTAACAGAAATGAGATCAGTCAGAAATTTACCATCAAAATCAGGGACTATGACGTAGAAGAAGTTAAGGAATTCTGTCACCTTGGAAACAAATTAGCACACAATGGATGAACCAAGGAGGACATAAAAAATAGACTAGCACAGGCCATAACGAATCTGTGCCATAGGGACTTCTATTCAGTAGCAGTTGATGATGCACTTTCTGTTTAATGAACCCTCCAATTCTGTTCATTTTTTAACTTTGTTTCGTCGAAAATTGCATATCTTATGTTCATGAAGGGAGTTTTTGGGATCAACACTTTGTTTGGAGACATTTATCTGAAACTTCTTTTCTCTTTTTATATTTCTTCTATAATTTTTTGGGTACATGTTTTTCATTTTTTGATGTTAATTATCCTATAAAATACCAAAAGTTTCTTCTTTTAGTAACTGGCAGATATTTATACATTTAGCATTACTCAATCACCAAAACTTCATTAGAAAATTATGTTTAAGTATGTATAATTGTTTTATCTCTACAAATTCTGTTTATATCCTAAATATCTTTTTCTTGGTAAATGCTACATCAGATATACTGTAAAAACATATTGTGGACTCTTTGCATCAAGAAGTTATGATATCTTAATTTAGTTTCATAGGGAGAGTCTTGGTGGGAGATGCTAGATTCACCTCAGTAACACTTCTCCATGATGTCACTTATGATGTGTACATGAGGAGTTTCAATTGGCAGGGATGTGTATTGACTGTTGTGGTTGTATCGTGTCTGTGCGCAGTGAGCCTCCTGTGGAATGGTCATCTATACTGTGTTTAGTGAGCCTACAATCTGAAGATTTCAGTTGGTAGTTGACACCATCATCATGTTGACACCTGCCAGCACCTAGGGAACGTTTTTTCAATAGCAGTTTACCCACCTGAAATAATGTGATGGGCTGACGTTTTAAATACCAAATTATTTCCAAGCATGGAAGTACTGTTATTTTATTTTCAGAAATGATCTGCAAATACAAAGTCGCTGTGTATGCCTCACTAGTATTAAAAAATTGCAACATATTTATTAGCTGAGTACCAATGAATTAGTCACATCTTACCTTGTCTCATACAATTTGACCTGTTTATTTACTGTGTCTTAATCGATCTGTCTATCCATTTGAGAACCATATATGTAACATAATTTTGTGTACTTACATACAAAAATCATACTCCTTTGCACATCAAAATAATAAATGTAGTATTACAATAACACCCTTCTGAAACCATAAAACGGTTTTACTACAGAGTATTGTTGTGACTGTGGTAGCCATTCTTACCCATGAATTAAAGCATCAACTCATATCTTCAATTGGTACATTCACTGCAATTTTGGAAACGATTCTTGCTTTTTCTTTCTTTGAGAGTGGGAACCTGCCAATTTCATACTCGTTATTTACATGCCAGAATTATGTATTACAGCTTCCCCAATGATAAAGTGTGGTGGCTCCTTTAAGTATGTCCTAATTTGTACGAAAAATTAGAATTCATTGTGAGAAAAATGAACTTTTTCCTTTGCACAAATTCCATTGAATAATCCAAGTGAGTATTATTATTATCTTCTAGTGTTTGCAATAACCAACTCTGGAACAATTAATATTCAGTGTTGTTTCCGAACATTAGCTTGTGAACATTTACATGTCTGATAGTTCAAACAAAAAAACATTACTGTTAAAATTTAAATTTCGTCATTTTATTATCTTTGTATTGTTTGAAATGTGGGGATGGCATGGTTAGATTTGGGGTCTCGTGGCGGGATATTTTGTTGCTGGAATGATATTAATTGTGTTTTGTAATCCAGGTGAATAATGACACAATAAATAATCTGTTCTAAAACGTACTTTAAAAAGTACAATAATAAGTTTAAATCGTCATGTCTTTTGGTTCAAATAGAGTAGTTTGTGGTTAAGATTACAAAAATGACCATCAGTGAAGACACTGCGAATCAAGCAGTAGGGGGCATATCAGATATTAGCCAGGATTTAGAGTCAGTTCGCAAGTTGATGAAAAAACCAGAGTTAGACGGACTGCTGAGAGCAATGTTAGGCCAAATGGGAAAATAAGCATTAAATTAGACCATGGAATCCAGAATGGGGGGATAGAATCAAAAGGTAAAATCATCAGTGGTCATTTAGGGTCGGCTATAAAATGCAACATGACCTTTTGAAAACAGAACCTGAATCTAAAATAAGTAACCAATTAAAAAATTGTTAGCATGACGTTAATCAAGATATAAATTAACAATTTACAGAAGTTAATTTCTGTTTGGATACCAAAATAAACGAGATTAATTCTGAAGTCCTTCTTGTTGCAAAAGAAGAACCTTTGATTGATGCAGACAACAGTATTCTTATTGTATAGGAGACCTGTGTAAACACAGCTTCATCATCTATGAACATAACTGTAGTAGCATGTAGTAAATCTTCAACCAATGAATGCATTTGAATATGGTGGCCAGTGTAAAAGTCTATCGTGTGTCTCGTCAAAAAAGCGCCAATTTGCTGGTAAAAAGAAAGTATGTGTCCAATATAAACGTGAAATATCGAAACGAAATGAAAGTATTTCTAAGTTAGAACTCATGATCAGTGAACTGAAAGTGGATATTAGTAAACTTACATTAGAAAAACGTGAACTGATGTTGAAGCAGGTATCAACGAAAGAAGACTCCACTTATTCGGATACATTGACAAAATATATGTGCATAAACAGTTCACAGTGAACGGAAATAAAAAAATGTGTGAAAGCAGCGTAAATTTAGTGCATAACAACGGTTGTGATGTGTTATCTACGATAAATTACGAAATCTCCAAAAGTAAACAAAGTGCTCCTGCAGCGTCAAGAAGTAGTGTGTTTAGTAACGCCTGTAAGATAAATAACGATTGCTACAAGAAAGTTTTAAGTACTGGAAAGCGTGCAGATACAAGACACAAGATTTTATTTCTATCTGATAGTCATGGACGACACTGCGCCAGTTTATTGAATCACACACTTCCACCAAGATATTTTGCGAATTCCGTTATCAACCCAAACGTACAATTGAAATATGTTGTTAATAACAGTGAAGAAAAGGTAAAGGACTTCAGTAAATTTGGCTGTGTTATTGTTCTGGTTGAAACAAATGACGTAGAATCGCATATCGAGGATTTCCAACGCACTGTGAACATGCTAATCACAAAAACTACAAACACTAAAGTGATTCTATGTACAGTACCCTACAGATTTGACATGGCGGACTGGAACGACAAAATAAACAAAATGAACACGTTCTTGATAGAATATGTTGCCCATTACTGTCACGCTAAGGTACTGGATGTTAATCGGTTTTTAAGGAGGACTGATTATAAGAAGCATGGGCTACATATGGTGCTGAAAGGGAAGAAAAGCTATGCAGGAATCTTGATCATTCAGCCATGATTCAGCCCAACACATCGTCACTGGTCTCTGTTAATTGCTTGCAACAGGCAGATCAGTCACTCATCGAAACTGTATGCTTACAATATGGGAAAATAACAGAAGACGAAACCAAAAAATTATAAGGATATATGCATGCTATGGAATGAACAAGTGACAAGGAAGCAACACAGAAGACAATATCACCACAGTATACGAAAATAACAGAAGAAGAAACCAAAAAGTTAACAGCAAATGTGCCTTCAGTAGAATGAACAAATGGCAGGGAACCAGCACAGAAGACAATATCACCATGTAAAAAAGACTGAGGAGGAAGCCGTACCAGAGTGGACAGAAGTTAAAAACAACAGGTCACGATGAAGCACCAGGCAGAAGTTAGCATCCAAACAACATGGGAACGATTTTTTATGGCCCAATCCACTGTAGAAGAAAACAACCAAAAAGAAGTCCAAGACTCCAAGGAGGTGTAAATCAGATCAGGAAGGAAAAGAAGACTAGAGCCTACTCTTCAAAGAACTAACCAGGCAAGAAATATACCTCTCATAGAACTGAATAATCCTTTAACTCTCCTACATCATAACTAGTAAGATATTTGATCCAGAGGTCCGTTTGAATCATTCATTGAAGGAGATTTCTATCTCATATGTTACTGAACACTGGCTGCAAGAAATACAAAAATGTGCAGTTGGGACTTCAGACTTCAGTTGGTCAGCAGTTTTCGCAGGAAAATATGCAGAGAGGGTGGAACATGTATATATGTAAGAGCAGGTGCTAAATCAAAGGAAATTAGGTTTAAAAATGGCTGCTGTATTGAAGAAGATTTTGAATACTGTTTATGTGAACTAACTGATAGTAAAATTATAATTGCATGTATAGATAGGTTCCCATCTGGCAATTTTGAATTATTCTCTGAAAATTTTGAAAATCTTCTGAACTATCTAAATAGTCTGCCAAAGTACATAATTGTGCTTGGAGCTTTCAATGATAATTTCAAAGACAACTCTGAAAAAGGACAGGAACTTGTTAATCTACTAAACACATGTTATATAATATGGACATGTGTGTAGAAGATACCACCAGATATGGCAGCAAAAGCGAATGTACTATGGACCAAATATCCATTGACAAATCAAAATGTCGTTTTAAATCTGAGGTATTGGTCACAGTTTCTCTGATCATCAAGCAGTTAAATTCATGTTAGAGAAATCTCATGGGAAGAGTGACAACGGATGATATATTGAGAGAAGATTAATTAATGATGACAGCATTAGGGTCTTTAATCTAATGTTAAAACATTTAAACTGGGACATAGAAAGCAGTAGTTCTTTAGATATGAAATTCAACAAGTTTTACCAGATTATGAATACTGCCATGATATTTCATTCCCTCTGAAGAGAATGAAATTAAACAAAATATCAAATTCATGGATAACAAGTGAAATCAAAGAGATATCAGAAAGTCTTTGAATGCTATATAAGTGTGCAAAGCAAAATACTATCTTGAAACGATATGTAAAATGTTATAGGAAAAAGCATAGCGAAGCTATAGTTGCTGCAAATAAGAAGCACAATGATTCATATGTCAGAAATGGTATCAACAAAGTGAATTCTATGTAGAAAGTTATGAATAATCATACAGGCAAAAATGAAAATGAAAGTAAAAAATCACCATAAAACACAGGAATGAAATTGTTCATGATCCACTTCTGACAGCTAATTTATTTAATGATCATTAATGTAGCCCAACACATGGTCACCACAAAATATAATCCAAAGACAAAGGGAATAACTCCAATAAATAAAAGTACAATGTACCTATATCCCATAACACTCAAAGAAGTACAAATGGCTAACAGCAAACTAAAGAGTAAAATGACCAGCAGATTGGATGGTATCCCTGACAAAATTATTAAATAGAGTACTGATAATGTTGTCTCTCAACCTGTGGACATAATCAATGACTCCTTTGAAACTGGTGAGTTTCTAAGTAAACTTAAGCAATCAACAGTAATACCACTTTATAAAGTCTAACATCAAAAACTTCAGGCAACTATCATTATTATAAGTATTTTCTAAAATAATTGAAAGAATAATGTATGACAGTTTGCTACCCTTCATAAACAAAAATAAAGTTCTTGTAAATGCACAGAATGGTTCCAGAAAAGGCAAATCTACACAAATGGCTCTTTTCAGTTTCCTAAAACTTGTTTACAACATCTCAATTAATTTTATCTTGAACATTCTCCTATAAAATCTTCAGGCAGTTCTTGAAAACCTTATATATAGTACCAGTTTAATTTGCCATGAAATTCTCTCACAAATTCTTTAGACTTTTTTTGTCCACATGATATTTTTTCCCAGTTTAATTTATCTTTAATTTCTCTAATAAAATCCTTGCATGAATTTTTTCTTTCTGATGTACACATCACACAAAATCCAATTTGTCTTGAAATTTTCATATGAAGTTTTCATATAAATGTTTTTTTATTCATATATTTTCCCAATTATTTTATCTGGAAATTCTCTTGCTAAATCTTTGGGTAATACATGATAGCATGATACATATTCCCAATATAATCTATCTGGAAATTCTCTCACAAGTGATTCACGTATATTATGACTTGAAATTATATGTTTTCATTCACAATCACTAAATGGATTTTCCTTTTTAATGTAATCTACAACTATATTTCTATAACTTTTATTTATTAAACACAGTTTCTATAATGACCTAAAATTTAAATTTTTACATGTAAGGTAGATCATTTAAATAAGTGGTCTTTGTTGAGTTTTTAAATCATTCACTTCATTGTTAATGTTACTGTTCACTTCTTCATTACTATTATTGTTCTTTCTTTGTTAATATTGTGGTTACTTTTGAGATTAATAAGTTATTGTTTCCTCAGTTTTGAATAATCTTCAAGTCCTAATTCTTTTGCTCTATTTCTTAGCTTGATTGCTTTTAGACTATTTAGGCTCACCATTTATTAGAAGCAATTTTTGTTAGATCTGTAAAACCAAAAATCCGAAATATATAAAAACCCAGTTAATGTCCATTTGGAAGTTGATTGTTTACCAAAGGTAATTTAGTCTGTGTAAACAAAGGCGATTAAGAAAATTCAAAGATTTGATACCTAAAAGTTAACCTCTTAAAAATCTTTATAAATTTATACTCTTTTATTTTAAAATTTTTTTTATGTTCATTTGGTTGTTTTTAAAGGTAAACTAAGCCTTTGTAACAAAGAGAATTGATTAATAATGTATGTCCATGATTTGATTGATTGATTTTAATTGAAAATGGTATTTCAAACTCAATTCATCAGGGTATTTCAATATCTGGGGCGGCACAGACTAGATATATATGATACATAAAAGGGCATTTTATATGATCTTTAAAATTTTTTTACCTTGAATATACTGAAATAAAATGTGGCGAACTACTTGCTTTAAAACTTACTTAAATTCCAAATCAAATTAAAATATAAAAAATTTAAAAAAAACGAATCAGAAGTTTTCTCATAAGTGGAACCAGTTCCAAGTACAACTAATGCCGAATAATCTGAGGTGAATATCTTTGAATTTATTCAGAAACTGGTATACCAATTAATTATAGACAGTTAGTTTAAATACATTTGGAGTCCATAATTCAAAGAGAGAAATGTCGTAATTACAATTGATATTTTATGCTTTATTTATGAAGACTTTCATGTATCTAAAAATTTAGATACCAGAATAATACCTTACTGGATGACTGACCATTTCTTGAATATGAATTGTCAACCTACAGCAAAAATAATTAAATTCAGAAAATTTGATTGAAATTATCTGTTGTTAATTTTAAAGAATCAATAATGATGATGAATAATCAAATCAGTATACATTTTAGGAAATATTATGTGATAGTTGAAAAAAGGGTATTCGATTATATTAAATATAGATCAGAACAAGGCAAAAAACAACTAGGTACAGAATTTGAAAATAAACTAAAAATAGAAGAGGAACAAAAACAGCAACTACAATAACAACTAGAGGGAGATAAAGCTATAAATATAAAATTAAGTAAGGTAAATATGAAAATGTCAAAATCAGAAAGGAATAACATCATATATGTTGTTAGTACAAAACAACTACAAAAACGTCATTTTTATTAAGTTTGTGCCACACTGAAGAATCAAATTAAATAAAGACTGGCTGCCTATATCACTGGTGAACATCCAGACAACAAATTTGAATACTACTACATGAGAGAATGTGTTAATTATCATACTATTGAATAATTATTTTATTCGCCTTTGAAGACACATAGAAAAGAAGATGGCAAAGAACTCTAGAACTTGTACATTGATTAGCGGAGGAAATGACTTGTTGTTGAATGAATTAAAACCAGATGATACTGAAGTTAGCGAGAAAATATTCAATAACATGTTGCTACCTTATAAAAAATTACAACCATTACAATTTCTCAAGACCTCACAACTAAAGTAAGCAGTAAGGTAATCGATAAAATTGTATTAGATGATCTGACTAGAGTAGAACTAACTACAATTGTTTCTAAAATCTATGAAGAATATCCTGAAAAATTTAACATTATTAGACAAAGTTTAGAAAATGTTCTCAAATCTAAATGATATACAATTGTAGGAAATATGGTGAGGAGTATATGGAATGACTGTATGAATATTTTAAGAGAAGTTAACCCAACCCAGAAATAAATTTTAAGTACTGTAGTTAGTAAATTACAACTACTTTTTACAGCATTCGCAAATAAAACAAATTTCTTCTCTACTGAGATTGTATAAATAATCCACATTCCATTTAGTTTATTGCGATTACATCTTCATCCTCATCTGGATAACATACAGACAGAAAATATTAAAGGGGCTAATTTTCTCAAATGTATCACACAATTAATTTATATATATAGCTTTTTGTCAATAGAAAATAATTTTCCTGCTAGACCCAGCTAATTACTGGGTCTAACTTTTGTAGCATATAAGAAATCTTTAAGAAAATTTAAAAATTATAAAGAATTAAATTGTAGCTACCAGTTACAGTTACGTCCAAACAAAAATTTTATTAATGACTCTGTTTTAAAATCACAATATAGACCATCCTCTGAGGAAGGGTCTAACATTTATAAAATAATATTACTTCTATTGAGTTTTATCTACCCATCCATTATGCAAATTATGAAATTTAGTATATAGTTTATCTCCCTTCTTTTTCAAAAACTTTTTCACTAAAATATGCATCAGTATATTGTGTTTCCTGTAATTCATACTCATAAATACTTAATTTTACTTCTTCATCATTTAATAGTCTCAAATTATATGTAATTGGATTAGAAGGAATAACAGATTCGATTTCAAATATTTACTTGATTAGCTGGCTGTGTATCGCTTCTCAAATGTTACTTGAAGTTTACTAATTCTAGCTTTAACTCCTTTTCTTAAATTAAGCATCAGCATTAGATTCAACAACAGTTAGTTTATAATTTGTGTCATTAACTTTTATTGGCTTCATTTTTATCATTGAAGGATTTTATTATGTGAATATTGTATTCATTAATTAGTTTTGAAACCAATTCAGTTTATTTATAATTACCTTGTAAGTCAAATTTCTTCCACATCTTTTCTTTAAGTGTTCTGTTAAATCTTTTTACACCAGATGCTTTTAATTCAGTAAAAGCTGAATAGAGATTAATAATATATTTTTAATCAGTTCTTTAAAGTCTTTAGTACAGAATTCTTTATGGTGATCTGTTTGTAAATTTTTTGGTGATCTCTTTTAAATATTTTTTTCAAAAGCATCCATTACATTCTTACCTGTCCTATCTGTAACTGGAACAGCACAAGGAAATTTTGAAAAAAGTCATCAATAACAGTAGATAAATATATATACCATTTATTTATTTTGGAAATTCCTATTAAAATACCTGAATCCATTTTGACTAGATCCAATTGTCATAAATGATCAATTCCAAAAGAAATATCATTTCCTCTTTAAAATTTTTTCTCATCAGTTTATGTAATTCATTAATAATTTCTTCAATCTGTATATTGAGCAAGCAGTAAATTAAACTAAAGAAAATTTCGGAGTAGGTATTAAACTCCATGGAGAAGAAATAAAAACTTGAGGTTCGCCAGTGACATTGTAATTCTGTCAGAGACAGCAGAGGACTTGGATGAGCAGTTGAACGGAATGGACAGTGTATTGAAAGGAGGATACAAGATGAAAATCAACAAAAGCAAAACGAGGATAATGGAACATTGTCTAATTAAGTTGGGTGATGCTGAGGAAATGAGACACACAAAGTAGTAAAGGAGTTTTGCTATTTGGGGAGGAAAATAACAGATGATAGTCGAAGTAGAGAGGATATAAAATGTAGACTAGCAATGGCAAGGAAAGCGTTTCTGAAGAAGAGAAATTTGTTAACATCGAGTATAGATTTAAGTGTCAGGAAGTCGTTTCTGAAAGTATTTGTATGGAGTGTAGCCATGTATGGAAGTGAAACATGGCCAATGAAGAGTTTGGACAAGAAGAAAATAGAAGCTTTCGAAATGTGGTGCTACAGAAGAATGCTGAAGATTAGATGGGTAGATCACATAACTAATGAGGAGGTAATGAATAGAATTGGGGAGAAGAGGAGTTTGTGGCACAACTTGACAAGGAGAAGGGACCGGTTGGTAGGACATGTTCTGAGGCGTCAAGGGATCACAAATTTAGCATTGGAGGGCAGCGTGGAGGGTAAAAATCGTAGAGGGAGACCAAGAGATGAATGCACTAAGCAAATTCAGAAGGATGTAGGTTGAAGTAAGTACTGGGAGATGAAGAAGCTTGCACAGGATAGAGTAGCATGGAGAGCTGCATCACACCAATCTCAGGACTGAAGACAATAACAACAATAATTTCTCCACAAATGCTTTCCCCTTAACCTATGAAGATTTTTAACGATCTTACTGCTTTTACTGTCACAAATTGTAGAAAGACATTCAGTTCTTTGGCTTCCATTTTTAGTTGTTACTCTCTGAGGATTATGTGTTTCAGTAAATTTTTAGATTTCCAGCAGTAGATGTGATTGTACACTTTTACAGATAAAAATTTAACAACATTTTATTTATTGTTTCATTCTCTCATCATCATTTGATTCTAAAATCAATTCTGCAATCATAAGCAATTCACTTGAAACAGGTGCCCTCTTAACAGAATAGAATTATAAATATTCTCACAGAGGAAGCTGAGTAGCACAGTCCCTGTGATGTAGGGGTTATGATACGAGACTGTTGCATGGAGGGTCGTGAGTTCAAAACTCACCTGAATTGTAAAATCTTAATTTCTATATTCGGCTCGAGTACATTCTGGAAGTATCTAGAAATATCAAGAATCACTGTAGTGGAATGTTCTGTAACTGTATATATAGTGTATGTGTTGTGGCAGGAGGCAGTTCGCTCTGCTCTCTTGTATGTGCAAGTGCTGAATAAACCTTCATTAAGTGAAGTTAGTGTTCATCATTCATCTAATTACACCTTCTTCTATGTGCCAATATCTTTCATTTTCATTTGAAATAATGGCTTACTGAACTGAGTTGGATATAAAATTTCAAATTCATCAACATTATGTCTTTTTATCTCTATTTTATAATCAGTAAATGACAAATGACTATCTATGCTGGGCCCAAATAAAATAATTCTCTTGATCTTTACATCATATTCAAATGAATATTTCAATATTTCATCACCTCTACCAAAAAATAATTTCAATTTTTTGTCATACATTATTTTCTGAAGATTACCTAACTGACTCAGTTGTAGTGTTAAATCTGTGTTAGAGATGTAATCTGAAAAACTGACTCTACTTCCTTGTTTGGTAAATTAATTAGCTAGATAAGTTTTATTAAGTCGATTAATCTCGTTTTTAGAATGTAGAATGTGCTATAGGGACATAGGTACTGAGCTGTGTTAGAATATTTGTGTATTCAGGTTTTGTAACAAGACTGATTAACTCATTTTCTAAATATTGTTTGGTAACTGCAACCTAACATTCACAGGATCTTTTATATATATTAAGCGTCTAACACTAAAATCAATATAGCCTTTAGTTACTTTAAAAGTGTTACATAACTCCTTATAAAATTGTTTCATTAAAGTTTTATTTTTGGTTCAGTTTTTGTTTTAAATCATTCTTTATATTTTCTAGGATTGTTTTTCCAATATTCATACCACCTTTCGGTTGAAGTAGTTTATTTCTTAAAATTTCCAAATATTTTATTTGAAATATCATTGAAGTTATAATTATCTGACAACAGTTTTGAAACAAATAAACATAAATGACTGCAAATAAATTTGTGTAATTTCTATAGTCTTTCAACGATATAATATAAGGCATTTTTCCCAAATAATTTACTAATTCTTTCAGTATATAACCACCAAACGAATAAAGAACAAATTTCCTAAGTTCTGGTTTATAACGACAAATCCAGTGAGTACCAACATGATCAAATGTATCTAAATTAACTATTCCATATTCAATATTTTTTGGTTTACTGCATAATTCACCAATTTCCTCTATTTGTTTCTAATTACTCAGTGGTTTACAGCAGGCTGAGCCTCGCTAAAGTTTGGAGTTTGTAGAGAAATATTTTCGAGTCTATATCTTGGGAAATGACTAGAAGAGGTCAGTAAATATGTCTACCTTGGCCAGGTTATAAATATGAAGGGAGACATAAGACCAGAAATCTATAGACGCATCAAGCTTGGCTGGCAAGCATTTGGGAAGAATTCAAAAGTATTCAGATCAAAAATGCCAGTAAATTTGAAAAAAGCAGTATTTGATCAATGCATTCTTCCTGTGATGACGTATGGCTGCGAGACATGGACACTGAACTCATTTACAAAAGGAAAACTTAGGACATCACAGAGAGCCATGGAGAGATCAATGCTGGGCTATACAACAAAGGACAGGAAAAGGGCAGATGACATCCAGTCTGTGACGAAGGTTAATGACATCTTAGAGACAGTAGGTTCCTTGAAATGGCAGTGGGCTGGCCACGTCGCAACAAGAAAAAACGACAGATGGACGAAGCTACTACTGGAGTGGAGTCCGAGAGAGCACCGGAGGCCTAGAGGAAGACCACCAAACAGATGGGACAAAGACATCAAGAAGATCGCTGGTAACACCTGGCAAGAGAACTGCCCAAGGCCGTCCCGCTTGGAGAAGACTGCTGAAAGCCTACCTGAATCCACGACTCGAAGTGGCCACATCATTTAATGACTGAATTGGCTGATGATGATGATGATATCTTGGGAATTATGTTGCGCTAGCTATCGGTAGAATGCCGCCTAGTGCTTGAGATCGAGAAGTACGGCGAAAATGGTATAATATTACGGTAAAAATATGTGTGTTCTAGTAATCCCGGAGTCTGGATATGTGTGTAGAAAAGCGAGCAAGCAAGGAGCAGAAACAGTAACGCGTTTGTGCCAAGGGGAAACGATCTGCAATTTGCTGAAGAGTTCTGACATCGACTTCAGTCGGCTGAGGGTGCTCTGATGTAAAAGGGATGATTTTGTATGGCGCTGAATGTCACGTCTGTAGAAAGAAAGCCGGCCGCGGTGGCATGCGGTTCTAGGCGCTGCAGTCCGGAACCGCGGCACTGCTACGGTCGCAGGTTCGAATCCTGCCTCGGGCATGGATGTGTCTGATGTCCTTAGGTTAGTTAGCTTTAAGTAGTTCTAAGTTCTAGGGGACTGATGACCTGAGGTGTTAAGTCCCATAGTGCTCAGAGCCATTAGAACCATTTTGTAGAAAGAAAGGTAGACATGGGAAAGACATTAGTTGGCTTGTAAATTATAGGGATGATTTGGAACATGCTAGATGACCGTCTTCGGTATTCGAGAGTGGAAATATGACTTTGGTTTATTTGTTTCTGATTACTCAGCGGTTCACAGCACGCCGCACCTCGCTAAAGTTTAGAGTTTGTAGAGAGATAATTTACAGTGTGGATATCTTGGGAGTTATGTTGCGCTAGCGATCGGTAGGGGCCGCCTAGTGCTTCATATTGAGAAGTACGGTGAAACTGGTATAATATTATTGTGAACAATGCTAAAATACGCATGTTCTTGTAATCCTCGAGTCTGGAGATGTCTGTAGGAAAGCGAGCAGTTTCGGAGCAGAAACAGTAACTCGTTTGTGCCGAGGGACAACGATCTCGAATTTGCAGATGAGTTCAGGCATCGATTCGTCTGACGGTGCTCTGATGTGAAAGGGATGATTTTGTATGGCGCTGAATGTCACGTCTGTAGAAAGAAAGAAAAGGCTGACGGTGCTTCCCTAGGACTGGGGAGCATCGTGACATATAGCCTGTGTGAGTGTAGGCATAGTATAATTTTTTCGTGTGCTGTACAGATATAGAAGGTAACTGCACTGTTTGTGTAAAATGTGTATATATTGGGTTGTAAAGTTACTGTGGCTTACGACATGTATTATGTGTATATATTGCATTGTAAAGTTATTATAGTTCATGTTATGGCTGACTAGAGAGGATGACTGGTGTCCTATAGTAAGAGTTTCCGTATTTGACGATATGTATGGTAGTTTGTATGGTTTAATTGTCAGTGCAATATGGCGATATGTGCAAAATAACCACTGAAAGTCTCGTCTGCAGAGGGAAAAACGGCGGACAGTGCTTCGATATTGGGGGTATCAGTAATTCGGCGGGTAAATTCGATAAGAGCGAATCATAATTCTCAATTGATTCACGTCCTTGTGCTGGGATATAGGAGCCTCTACATAGCTTTGAGGACGTATGCATATGTTGAGAGCAGTAAGGGTATCACGTTAGGTGCACTGGGACGAGTGAATTGGATGTTATTTTCGTAAACAGGTTCTGTTAGGGTAAGAATTTCTGTGCATAGAAGCTAAGACATGTAGAAAGCGAGCGTTAACTATTTCTGGGACACTATACAATTTTTTTTTTTTTTTTTGGCAAAGCCATGTGACGTAAGAAAAAGATTGAGAACGTTTCAGATGGCGAGCAGCCACGCAGATGTTTCGCGGCGAGGCGAGAGCCACGCTGGGTAGTTAAGTATGGTTAAACGGGTGTGTCATGCGCTAGGAGCAATGCGCCCTGTGCTATTCTGTCATCGGCGGTGAAGACATCTGCTGCTCAGAGGTGTCTCGTGTGAGCGCGTCTTGGAATTCCGTGACGTCAGTATCAGGCAGGCAACTTTCTCCTGCGTTCGGCGGCGGCTCACGACTGTGACTGCGCACGCGTCCCTGGCCGTCGCGCCAGGACATGTGTCTACGTGAACATGTATTGCGATAGGAATTTATAATGTGTCAAGTATGAAAAGGGATGTCGCCGCCTCATGCTTGCTTCACCCAAGCGGTGTCCTGTCCGTCGTTTGACAGCTGACGGCCGCGCCACTTCGTTGGGGTTGCCTGTGCCCTCTACTGGACAGGGATTGGCGGAGACTGCTTCGCACGTTGATTGCATGATTTTGCGAGCGGGCCTGTAGGCTGTGCTATGCATTATTTGGACAGTTTACGAGTACTGAGCATGTCTACAAATCTCTGTGCTGCATTAGTTAGGAGGAGTCTGCAACTGAGTAATGAAATTATTTCAGAAAATTAGGAGTTCCTCAAAAATAAATAGAGTGCTCTCCTTCCTTACTCTCCCCAGTAGCCCAGCGCAACCTGAGTCATTTTCGCACCATTTTCCCCATACAGATCATCATCTGGGGTTCTATGATGTAGGATCACGTGTCTAATGTGGTAGCCAATAGGAGTGCAGCATTCTAGGGGTGGGGGAGTGGGGTGCTATGTCGTGAATAAATTAACATTGCGCTCCTGGTGGGAAAATGTGAAAATTGTCATTTCATAATTGAATATCGAAATGGTACATTCATTTATGGAATATAATTAAAATTGAATTGGAATTAAGCACTTAGGTAATTGACAAGTTAGATGCACTATGTGGGTGTCACATGTATTCAGTTACATTCGTTAGGGTATTTGCAGAAGACTATCTGTGGCGCGAGTATGAACGTGCTAGCTGGAGGCTCTGACGTCATCGGTCGTGCATTCCTTGGCTGTACACGCGCCACATATCCCGTTATAAACGTGTGAGAGAGAGCAAACGATCATGGATTACGTAAGGGGATCGTGCAGTGGCTGTGTCCTAGAGGACATGGCGAACAAAATGTATGCACTGATCTAGAATAACAGTACTTGTGTCATCACCTGACGTCACGGTAGCGCCCTCTGTCGGCGACGAAATGTACTAAGTGTGTTGGAGACTGGACTTCGTGGTGAACACACTGGGTGCCGCCATCTTGGGTTACGGTACTTGTGACATCACCTAACGTCATGAGAGTGCCCTCTGCTGGTGGCGATATGAACTGGACCCACACCATCTGGTGGACACACACTGTATACAGCCGTCTTGAATAACGGTTCTTGCGTCATCACCTGACGTCACGATAGCGCCCTCTGGTGGCAACTATATGGACTAAGCCAGTCGGGCTCCAGACCTCTTGGTGGACACACTGGGTGCCGCCATCTTGGATAATGTTACTTGCGTAATCACCTGACGTCATGGTAGCGCCCTCTGGTGGCGACGATATGAATTAAGCCAGTTGGAGCCCAGACCCAGTGGCGAACACATCTGCTTGAAATTGGTTAAATAATAAAGACAAGCCCTTTTCCCCCCACGGATCCTTAGGAAGAGGTCGGGTTAGTAGACGTGTGCTTTCTTTCACACGATTTTTTTACCCTAGCACTGTAACCACTGAAAAGGTACAGTACTGCCCGACATTGAAAATAGGTACAACATACTTTATTATTCTTGTCAGAACAACATATTTTCTGTAATAATAACTCAGTTTCACTTAATACACTGAAGCCGGATACCAGTATGGGAAAGAATGACAATTTATTTATTTAATTGATCACATGTGCATTCCCACAAAATAAATCCCTACATCCAGTTTGGTGAGATCTGTGAAATGAATGAATGTATGGTCGTCTGCTAACCACAGATAGTGAATGTGAATATATGATCATCTTTGAGACGATCTTTTTTGGTCACCTTTGGTGGAACCAAAGAGATGAAATTTACCGGAGCTTTGAGCGCCTGAAATGGGGCTGACGAATGGGTAGCATGGTCTTCCCCCACCTCGACGGAGGTGCGAGATGACCTGAAGAACGGCCATGTTTCAGCACTCTGCCGCTGGATCTAGTGTTGGTAAGACCTGTCTTAGGTGTGCTCCGTAAAGAAAAAAGAGTGGAGACATGGTATGCATGTGAAATACTTAAGTGTAGTTTGGAATAATAATTTCTCTACTTCAGGAACTTTTGTGGGGAAAATTAAATGTCAGGCAGGTAATATTAAGGGGATCGTAGTAATCTTCGGAAGTGACCAACGGTCACAATGAAACCACGTGTAGCAACAAGTTGAAATACTTCCGAGTGCTTAAGTTAAGCTGAATTACTACCGTGTGTACTATAAGTTGGAAATATTTAAGAAATGGCATGTGCAGGACTTGAAACTAGAGACGAGTACTTACACGTGGTGAGTACTGTGTGAGTCTCAATCTGTGTGTGAGACAAAGGATAAGAAGAAGTACTCGTCCATGGTATCAGTTGAGGACTCGCGTGTATGATGAATATGTTCTTAATATTACTTTGCGTGTTATGTTTCCGTGTGATGCTTGATTCAAACTATAATACTCTGAGAGAGAAGCAAGGTGAGTCAGCCGTCTATCCAGCAACACCACTTGGCTTGCATTGCACAGGAAGACGTGCATATATCCTCCAGAGTTCATAGTAGGAAAGAAAATTTACGAAGTGGGGCAGTGTCGTGTGAAACTGGGATAAATACTAATTGAAGTGGGAAAGCTGAAAGTGATGTGATTATAACGTTGTGACTATTCTTTGTATTGTATGTTGCCAGTGTGATGTATTTCGTGAAATTTAAGTATGTGTGGTTGGCATGGGAGAGTAACAAGATAGTTTCAGAGGCAGTGAGTTATGCATGTTCCTTTTTGTACCACTCGGTCTGGAGGAAAGTTTCGTGATGATGGCTGTGAGAGTCGAAGTGTGAGATATAGCAAAAGATCCACCATCCTATCCAGAAAGTGCACTGTAGTGTTAAATAATTACGAGAGCATAAGATAGAGAATCATCAATGTAAAGCCATGCGCACTGGGCGGAATTTCTCATGTGTTATTGTTGTAGGTTATAGAATTTGTGTGTTTAGGTTATAGAATTTATCGGAATAAATAAGATAGTGAAAAGAAAAAGATTGGTGGCCTTTTCCTTCGAATAGTATGTTGTTATGATACCCATAATTTGTAATGTGTGCGCCATTCATATTCAGTGCGATGGCCACGTGTGGATCAAAGCCGTTAAATAAGAAAGAAAATGTGGTATTGCCAGTGCGTAGTGAACAGTCAGAGTTGTGTAAATTACTAATAGTCAGATGTGCGTTTTCGTTGCGTAATATCCAAAAAGGAGAATAACTTTTAACTGAATTGTGAGTACTAGAGTTCATGTTACTCGATAAATAAGAATGAGTCCACTCGCTTGGCAGACCATTCATCTTGCAGGCCTGACTGCTTGATGCCACAGTATGAGCAAGGCATGTGGGTGCCTCTCACCACAAGTGAGCTTTGTTTACCACCAAAATTCAAAGTTGGCCGCAGTTCGTATGAGGAAATGGTGGCCGAGTGCTTAGGTTAGTAGATGTCAACCAAGTGGCCTATCTTTGCTCGATTTTCTTTGCTTATTAGAGATAGAGATGGTGCATTATCCTGTTGGAATTTGAACTTCGCGCCATTTTTCTGGGGGAGGGGGCGTGGCACTTTTCCGCCAAAATTCAAACTTCCAGCCATCTTGAGTGACGTCATGGCCGCCATATTGGATTATGTCATGCGCTGTTACCAAGTCTACATGACGCCATCTTGGATATACCTGGCAACAATGCAGAGGGGGTTGGTGACCCTCTTGTCCCAATACTGACATTCAGTCAAAGCAGTCAAATTCCCCCACCATGACAAAAATGGTTCAAATGGCTCTGAGCACTATGGGACTCAACTGCTGAGGTCATTAGTCTCCTAGAACTGAGAACTACTTAAGCCTAACTAACCTAAGGACATCACAAACATCCATGCCCGAGGCAGGATTCGAACCTGCGACCGTAGGGGTCTCGCGGTTCCAGACTGCAGCGCCTTTAACCGCACGGCCACTTCGGCCGGCCCACCATGACAAATAAAGCCAAATACAGTGTTCATATTTGACGATCTTACTGTGGAAAACCAAGTTCAAATACTACAATATATCTGATTTGGTCCTCATTGGGTATTGATATATTTTAGTTGAGTTAGACATGTTCCTTAATCCCGAAACAGCTGGCGAGGGATAATGCAAATCTCCTTATAGCTTTTACCAGGTGCATGTAGGAACTGACATGCCATTCAGTGGTTTTGTAAGGATATGTGCAGTTTGCTGGAACCATACACATTACGGGTTTCTTGTTATTGATAAATCAAGAAAACTGAATGATGGTACGTATAGACAGAACTTCCAGGAGTTTCTATATCTATACAGGCTGTTACAGAAAGGTACGGCCAGACTTTCAGGAAACATTCCTCACACACAGAGAAAGAAAATATGTTATGTGGACATGCGTCCGGAAACGCTTACTTTCCATGTTAGAGCTCATTTTATTACTTCTCTTCAAATCACATTAATCATGGAATGGAAACACACAGCAACAGAACGTACCAGCGTGACTTCAAACACTTTCTTACAGGAAATGTTCAAAATGTCCTCCGCTAGCGAGGATACATGCATCCACCCTCCGTCGCATGGAATCCCTGATGCGCTGATGCAGCCCTGGAGAATCGCGTATTGTATCACAGCCATCCACAATACGAGCACGAAGAGTCTCTACATTTGGTACCGGGGTTGCGTAGACAAGAGCTTTCAAATGCCCCCGTAAATGAAAGTCAAGAGGGTTGAGGTCAGGAGAGCGTGGAGGCCATGGAATTGGTCCGCCTCTACCAATCAATCGGTCACTGAATCTGTTGTTGAGAAGCGTACGAACACTTCGACTGAAATGTGCAGGAGCTCCATCGTGCATGAACTACATGTTGTGTCGTACTTGTAAAGGCACATGTTCTAGCAGCACAGGTAGAGTATCCCGTATGAGAACATGGGACCCAATCAAGACATCAACAACAATGCCTGCCCAAACGTTCACAGAAAATCTGTGTTGATGACGTGATTGCATAATTGCGTGCGGATTCTCGTCAGCCCACACATGTTGATTGTGAAAATTTACAATTTGATCACGTTGGAATGAAGCCTCATCCGTAAAGAGAACATTTGCGCTGAAATGAGGATTGACACATTTTTGGATGAACCATTCGCAAAAGTGTACCCGTGGAGGCCAATCAGCTGCTGATAGTGCCTGCACACGCTGTACATGGTACGGAAACAATTGGTTCTCCCGTAGCACTCTCCATACCGTGACGTGGTCAACGTTACCTTGTACAGCAGCAACTTCTCTGACGCTGACATTAGGGTTATCGTCAACTGCACGAAGAATTGCCTCGTCCATTGCAGGTGTCCTCGTCGTTCTAGGTCTTTCCCAGTCGCGAGTCATAGGCTGGAATGTTCCGTGCTCCCTAAGACGCCGATCAATTGCTTCGAACGTCTTCCTGTCGGGACACCTTCGTTCTGGAATTCTGTCTCGATACAAACGTACCGCGCCACGGCTATTGCCCCGTGCTAATCCATACATCAAATGGGCATCTCCCAACTCCGCATTTGTAAACATTGCACTGACTGCAAAACCACGTTCGTGATGAACACTAACCTGTTGATGCTACGTACTGATGTGCTTGATGCTACTACTGTAGAGCAATGAGTCGCATGTCAACACAAGCACCGAAGTCAACATTACCTTCCTTCAATTGGGCCAACTGGCGGTGATTCGAGGAAGTACAGTACATACTGACGAAACTAAAATGAGCTCTAACATGGAAATTAAGCGTTTCCGGACACATGTCCACAAAACATCTTTTCTTTATTTGTGTGTGAGGAATGTTTCCTGAAAGTTTGGCCGTACCTTTTTGTAACACCCTGTATAGCTGTGATAAACGTGTTGATTATGTTAGTGTACATGATACCTTGGACAAGTTCGCATGTATGTCAGGCAGTCAGCCCGAGAGGATAGGTGTGCATAGAAAGAGAATGCATCTGTACATAGATGGAAATTTCAGTCTCTCAAATGTAACGTTAAGGAGCTAAAACATTTGCTTGATCAACATTTTAGATGCTCGAGTTAAGGAAGTAGAGACATACACCTGCATCATTCTGAGAGAAACATAGCTGTAAAGGTTGGTGGAACTGAAAAGAAACTACGTGACTTAACTCTAGAGGTTGAACGAAATGTATATAAGGTGCAGCCTGTGAAGCAGCCAGCTTAGTATATACACTACTGGCCATTAAAATTGCTACACCACGAAGATGACGTGGTACAGACGCGAAATTGAACCGACAAGAAGAAGATGCTGTTATATGCAAATGATTAGCTTTTCAGAGCATTCACACAAGGTTGGCGCCGGTGGCGACACCTACAACGTGCTGACATGAAGAAAGTTTCCAACAGATTTCTCATACACAAACAGTAGTTGACCGGCGTTGCCTGGTGAAACGTTGTTGTGATGCCTCGTGTAAGGAGGAGAAATGCTTACCATCACGTTTCCGACTTTGATAGAGGTCGGATTGTAGCCTATCGCGATTGTGGTTTATCGTATCGCGACATTGCTGCTCGCGTTGGTCGATATCCAGTGACTGATAGCAGAATATGGAAATCGTGGGTTCAGGAGGGTAATACGGAACGCCGTGCTGGATCCCAACGGCCTCGTATCACTAGCAGTCGAGATGACAGGCATCTTATCCGCATGGCTATAACGGATCGTGCAGCCACATCTCGATCCCTGAGTCAACAGATGGCGACGTTTGCAAGACAACAACCATCTGCACGAACAGTTCGACGACGTTTGCAACAGCATGGACTATCAGCTCGGGGACCATGGCTGCGGTTACCCTTGACGCTGCATCACAGTCAGGAGCGCCTGCGATGGTGCACTCAACGACGAACCTGGGTGCACGAATGGCAAAACGTCATTTTTTCGGATGAACCCGTTCTGTTTACAGCATCATGATGGTCGCATCCGTGTTTGGCGACATCGCGGTGAACGCACATTGGAAGCGTGTATTCGTCATCGCCATACTGGCGTATCACCCGGCGTGATGGTATGGGGTGCCATTGGTTACACGTCTCGGTCACCTCTTGTTCGCATTGACGGCACTTTGAACAGTGGACGCTACATTTCAGATGTGTTCCGACTCGTACCTCTACCCTTCATTCGATCCCTGCAAAACCCTACATTTCAGCAGGATAATGCACGACCGCACGTTGCAGGTCCTGTACGGGCCTTTCTGGATACAGAAAATGTTCGACTGCTGCCCTGACCAGCACATTCTTCAGATCTCTCACCAATTGAAAACGTCTGGTCAATGATGGCCGAGCAACTGGCTCGTCACAATACGCCAGTCACTACTCTTGATGAACTGTGGTATCGTGTTGAAGCTGCATGGTCAGCTGTACCTGTACACGCCATCCAAGCTCTGTTTGACTCAATGCCCAGGCGTATCAAGGCCGTAATTACGGCCAGAGGTGGTTGTTCTGGGTACTGATTTCTAATGATCTATGCACCCAAATTGCGTGAAAATGTAATCACATGTCATTTCTAGTGTAATATATTTGTCCAATGAATACCCGTTTATCATCTGCATTTCTTCTTGGTGTAGCAATTTTAATGGTCGGTAGTGTAGCAAGATATCAACTATGCATAAGGTGATCGCTGCACAGAAGGCTGCTCGAGACAAGTTACCATTGCTAAGGTTAGGACATTTGGATAGAGAGCAGACACTGCGAGAAACGTTTAAAACAGTTACTGAATCTCTCGATGAACACTCAGCGAAATGACACAACGACGATGATAACGCTGTTGCCATTTCGTTAACTGTCACAGCGACGCTAAGACAGACAAAACATTTGGTGTCAGTGGTGAAAAGCCATACATGTTGGGCACGCAGCCTATAACAGTAAATGAAACAAACAATAGAGATAGAGGATAGGGAATTGCAAAGAACACCAGGTTTACTGAACCTCATTGTCCTAAAACCCTCAAAAACAGTAAAATTTTCACCCAAAGACCTGGAGGTGTGTGATGAAATGCAACAATTGATTGGTGTAAACAGGAGAGCAGGATACCAATGCATTGCGAAATACAGAAGCATTATAAAACCATTATAATTAGACGCTCAGTATAGCGGTGGCGATGGTATTGACATTCAGCATAAAACAGTCAGCAATCAGCCCTCTCAGCATATACGATACTACAACAACCCCATTGAGATAGTAGACCGTTCATGTCATCAGTTACTGCAATATGGCTCATTCGAATGCAGTTGTCTCAGTAATTTCAGAGCTAAGAGAGAGATGTATAATTGAGTGAGTACGCAAGCCGTAGTTTGAGAAGTGCACAAAGCAGCACGCA
This sequence comes from Schistocerca americana, assembly GCF_021461395.2. Classification (NCBI taxonomy): domain Eukaryota; kingdom Metazoa; phylum Arthropoda; class Insecta; order Orthoptera; family Acrididae; genus Schistocerca; species Schistocerca americana. The sequence continues at coordinate 445,520,068 of NC_060130.1, forward strand.
AAACATACCCTTGTAAGCATGTTATGGTAAAAAGTTTGGATGACTTATGGCAGGCTGATCTTGAAGATATGAGGTAATATTCACATGAGAACAATAGATGATGCGTATTCAAATACAGAGATATATAAAGAGGCAGAATAAGGCGCTGCGGTCCTCAACGCCTATATACTGTATATTATTACGGTACAGAGTAATACGGGTTCCAACTTATAAAATTTTTAACGGAGTTCAACCACCTTGACGTAAGAAAGATTGCCTACGCCACGATTAGCGGCGGACCAGGAAGCACGGTGATGCAAGACAGACTTCAGCACAATCTGCAACTCTTCATCAGATGAGTGAGACAGAGCACACGCAGCGGGAAAACAGAGGACAGCGACTAAGCAAAATAACTGCACGCTCGTTCGCACGGCGGAATGCCGTTATAAGCAATAGTCACGGCTATGGAAAACACTCATAGACCTATTTAAGTAGCTGCTAAGAGAGAATTAAAGCTAGGGTAGCAGAATAGCGAGGCCACATGCGGTCATCGTTAGTAAACCGCACATTACAGTACTACGGAGAGCTCTGTAAACACCGGAGCCCCAGCTGCAAGTAGAGCGGAACGGTTTAGGTCAATGGGAACTATGGAGTCCGTGTCGACGACCATCTGTTCCAGGACCATGTTGTTTTAGTAAGTCTTGTCTCAGATCAACCAGCGCAGTACCAGCCAGCCGTGGAGTGCCGCAGAGCTGAACTCCACTGAGGAACTTCATGCTGTGTTACACCAACCACTACTGATGGGAGAGCTGATAAACTACCAGCAGTAGTGCAGTACCAGGTGCTGTACTCTCTGAGTGTTGGACGGAAGACGATGACCAGGGCGGCAGTACTGGGTTCAACGCCTGATGCCTACACCACACAGCGGATGGGGTGGTCCAGGGAAGAATAGGCGCGGAGTGAGATCGAGTACACCCCCTCAGCCAGTAGCAGCTATCCATGCTGGACCAGGCTGGGCTAAGCATCCGTATCGATGCAAGAGGAACGACGTCTCGATGGACGGAGGCGCAAGGACTGGCGCAGTGTCCGACACCAAGAGTCTGTCCATCACCAGTACAGGAGGCAGCTACGTCCAGCAGTGCACCACCTTTTGTAAAGATGTCACAGTAAATGATTCACAGGGTCATCATGTTTTCTTAGAGCCCTGAGCACTTCCAGACGATTCCTGACACAGTGCAGAGGCGCCATCTGCTCGGTCCCTCTGTAATATGACAAGTGTCTGGCGCAGTTGTTAGATCGGTTACTGCTGCTACAATGGTAGGTCATCAAAATTTAAGTGAGTCTGATTCTTGTGTTGTAGTCGGCGCACGAGCGATGGGACACAGCATCTCAGGTAACGATAAAGTGGGGATCTTCCCGTACGAACATTTCATGAGTGTACCGTGAATAGTAGGAAGCCGGTAAAACATCGGATCTTCGACATCGCTGTGGCCGCTAAAAGATCCTGCAAGAATGGGACCAATGACGACTGAGGAGAATCGTTGAACGTGACAGAGGTGCAACCCTTCCGCAAATTGCTGCAGATTTAAATACTGGGCCATCAAGACGTGTCAGCTAGCGAACCATTCAACGAAACATAATCGATATGGACTTTTGGAGCTGAAGACCCACTCATATACCCTTGATGACTGTACGACTGAAAGCTTTACGCCTTACTTGGGCCGGTCAACACCGAAATTGGACTGTTGATGACTGGAAACATGGTGCCTGGTCGGACGAGTCTCGTTTCAGATTGAGTCGAGCGTATGGACGTGTACAGTTATGCAGACAACCTCATGAATCCATGGACCATGCGTGTCAGCAGGAGACTTTTCAAGCTGGTGGAGGCTCTGCAGTGGTGTGGGGCGTGTGCAGTTGGAGTGATTGGGATCCCGGATATGTCTAGATACGACTCTGGCATGTGACATGTATGTAAGCATCCTGTCTGATCACCTGCATCCATTCATGCCCATTGTGCATTCCACCAGACTTAGGCAATTCCAGCAGGACAATGCGACACCCCACACGCCCATAATTTCTACAGAGTAGCTCCAGGAACACTCTCCTGAGTTCGAACACTTCTGCTGGCCACCAGACCCTCCAGACATGAACCGAGCGAGGTGGCGCAGTGGTTAGCACACTAGACTTGCATTTGGGAGGACGATGGTTCAATCCCGCGTCCAGCCATCCTGATTAAGGTTTTCCGTGATTTCCCTAAATCGCTCCAGGCAAATGCCGCGATGACTCCTTCGAAAGGGCATGGCCGACTTCCTCCCCCGTCCTTCCCTAATCTGATGAGACCGATGACCTCACTCTCAGGTCTCCTCCCCCACAACAACCCAGACATGAACATTATTGAGTGTATCTGGCATGCCTTGCAATGTGCTGTTCAGAAGAGATCTCAACCCCCACGTACTCATAAGGATTTATGGACAGCCCTACAGGATTCTTGATGTTAATTGCCCCCCCCCCCCCCAGCACTGCTTCAAATATTAGCCGAGTCCATGCCACATCATGCTGCAGCACTTCAGTACGCTCGTGGTGGCCCTACACGATATTAGGCAGGTGTACCAGTTTCTTTGGCTTTTCAGTGTATAATTTAATGATTGTAGATATATACTCCTAAACTGCTTGGGGATTACCGGCCAAAACAAAAACGGGGAGAAATGTCACAGATGTATTTGAGCGTTTGTTGCAGACAGGGACGAATCGACGCCCGGACAACCTCTAAACCAATCACGCTGGAGAGTTTTGCAATAGGTATTTCAAGACTGTGACTCAGAGGTGTGGAATACATCACTACACAACTTTTACCCACCTGAAGACAAGTACTGTGGAATGTCTGAATAGAACAATAAAAGGTCAAATGTGGATGCGTTTTAATCTTTGCAGCCCATAAAAATAGACAGATATCCTCCACAAATAACTGCACAGTACAGTCGAACCAAAATGAGACCAATCGATGCTCATGATAAAGGACTCATGGGTATGGTGTATTGTAGTATTAAAATGCTGGAGCCATGTAAACAAAAATTTAATGTGTGTGATTTGGTACATATCTCAAAACACAAGAGAGCATTTGAGAATTCATACCTCCCAAACTGGTCGGGTGAGGCATTTACAGTTTCCAAAGTGCGGAGAACGAATCCCAGAATTTATATCTTAAAGGATAGCAGTGGATCTGAAAATTCAGGACGCTTTTACATCGAGGAAGTGTTCAGAACCACACGTGTTTCTCATAGATGGTGTCTTAAAACGTCGAATGAGTAGAACACTATTTAAATGGCTTGGTTTTCTCGCAACGCAAAACAGCCGGAATGACGCTGACGATATGCTATGTAATGGGGTGCACGCAGCACAACCAGCACAGCAGCGCTACATGCGTGATAGGAAGCGCATTATAGGAAGCGGTGGTATTCTCGACAAACTTCTCGTCGAATTGCACATTCCAGGTTATTATAATTACAGTGGACCAGGTACAAAGCTACAAGAAAGTTCGGCTCATGGTGATAAGGGGATTCATCTACATCTACATCCATACTCCGCAAGCCACCTGACGGTGTGCTTGACGAGCCGTGTTTGGAACATGACACTGCATACACAAAACATAAAGATCTCCCACAACGTCAGACTGCAGATCGAATTTTAGCTGACAGAACCAAGGCAATATGTACGAGAAAGGATATTGGTACAGGACAGCGCACTGCAGCATTTTTAGTTGATGAAACCACGTGTGGTAAAATGAAGTTGGCTGTGAATTTCAGGCAAGCCATTAACGTTTCCTGTCATGCACTGAAGAAGAAGGGAACGATGAAGAAAGAGAAGAAGAAGAAGACAGGGCAGTGTTGTTTAAAAATCTGTATCCTGACAGCGATGTATGCAGCTAAGAGTGCCCTGAAGCATAAAGGACCGGTTAAAGCAACCAGGGTTCTGAAAACACCGAAGACATCAGGTGGTATTATCTCCTTCCTCATTCCTGCCCTCGCAGGTCTCTCAGCGAGAGGTTCACTGGCTGGTTGGTGGTGCTGTGACTATTGCCAGTGTTCTCGCGTAACCATAAGCGCCGGAGCGAAGATGCGGAACACAAGAACAGAGAAAGCAGTAAGGAAATGGCGGCCAATGGTGCGCGCAATTGGACCGCGCCATGCTAAGAGCGACACCTGGAAGAAGGGAATATAAGCGACGCTCCTGCTAGCCTCGGCGGCGCAGATCGGCACCGGATCGTGGACGTTTGTTATCAGTGACGTGTGTCAACTTTCTTGAACAGTTCACATATCGAGGACTCCAAATTATATTACATGTCGCCCCCTCGTTTGCGACTACTACTTGTAAATCTATAAAGTTAGGTATTGCCAATTGCTATATAGAAATAAAACTACTAATGTTATTTGTTTGAATTGTTGTGCCGCGCGGGATTAGCCGAGCGGTCTAAGGCGCTGCAGTCGTGGACTGTGCGGCTGGTCCCGGTGGAGGTTCGACTCATCCCTTGGGCATGGGTGTGTGTGTTTGTCCTTAGAATAATTTAGGTTAAGTATTGTGTAAGCTTAGGGACTAATGACCTTAGCAGTTAAGTCCCATAAGATTTCACACACACACATTCTGAATTGTTGTATAGCATTCCGAGAACGCTGCATCCTGTAGGCACCCTGTTAACGACGAGTGGGCAAGACCCGACAGCCCGAACATGAAGAACGCACAGAACTCACAGGAGCAGCTAGAGGAAGCAAGAAGACATAGCCACTTGATGGAAGCAGCAACCATCGGAAAAGGACTATACCTGAAACCATACAAGAAAGACTAGGTCTCTTCATAAATAAATAAAAAAGCCGTTAACTATCCTTCTGGATAGACACGCTGCAAATACAGATCTACTCAAGTTTGTTCGGAAAAAAATCAGCAGTCCAAGATTCCGTGGTATGTTTATGTGGGAAACATTACCAAAGACTATGTGGAAATCTGGAGAATGCGGAACTGTGACTTTAGATGTTGCTGGGGGCCAGGAATCCACTGGGTGGCGCATGTTAAGAAAAATACAAATAACATCTACTATTTCGACTAATTTGGAGACTTGCAGCTGCCAGAAGAATAACAATGATACTTCACCGACAGAAGACGTGTGTTCTACAATTTTCATCGCTAGCAAGATTTTATTATACCTACTTACGCAGGCATATGCGCATTACGAATAGAGCGTTCTCGGTTTTCAAACCGCGTCAATTCAAATAAAATCCTCGAGCTGTCGATGGCCATCTCCGCCATCGTCGTCAGGAGTTCACTGACTGCAGGGGCTGCTTTTTTTTTCCTTTATTGATTTTCAATTCCCCCAGAAGGGGGTGGGCTGGCAGCAGCTTAGTACGCTGCTCTACAGCCTACAGACTTTTTTAAAAACGGAAGAAGAAGAGAAACAAGAAAAACAGGCGATAAAATGGTGACTTAAAGTGTAAAACGGCGGTAAAATGCGGAAAGTTAAAACAGAAAGCAAAAGGGGTTGGCAATGTTAATAAAATACACAGGAATCAGACAAGTTACATAGTACACACACAATTAAAAAATATGGCGACAGTCTGGTTTCTGTTCGCAAGAGATAAAAAAATCACACCCAGCGACAGTATGATGGCCGTTCGCAACACTTCCCAAAAAGACACAACACGGAACACTCACTGTAAAACACTGCACGAAAATGGCGGCACAAAGATGACACTCCCGAGCCACCGGGGCTGCTACGGTTTCTCGCTTATGTAGGCATGATGACATCATCAGCAGCCAATCAGATAGACCCATGTGGCGCGCGCGCGTAAGTCGACCCGGAGAGCTAGCGGTGACCGGCACTGGTGACGTCAGGTGGAACTAGAGGCAGGCGCCACGTTTGAAACTGCCGCTCTCCCGTCGCGCATCTGTCTTTGCTTTCTTTCGATGTCCAGCGCCCGCCCCCATGCCCTGCTGAGTGTGTACCCCTGTCTGTGTTGAAATTGTTGTTGTTTAAACGAATCTCGGCCGCTTCCTTTATAACGAAGTCCCAATATGTAGACGCACGAGCCAACACTTTTGTATTTTCGAACTGTATTTTATGTCCGTTTTCTAGGCAATGCTCCACTATGGCCGACTTGGCAAGCTCCCTTTGTTTTATATGACGCTTGTGCTCAGTACAACGCTCCGCAACCGTGCGGATTGTTTGTCCGATATATATGCTGCCACATTCACAGGGTACACCATACACACTGGACACTCGAAGAGCAATGTCGTCTTTAAACGAATCTCGGCCGCTTCCTTTATAACGAAGTCCCGGCATGAAAACCGAGAACGTTTTATTCATGTATGCCGTCGTGAAAGATTCCTAGGACACATCTGTGTATTACGTTCTTCCTAAAGCTTATGAAGTAGCATATATATAAAGAGATGCATTAAGCATTCACCTTGTCAGTCGAGGTTCACGTGCAATGTCGTATACTCTGACTTTAAAAGAACGATTGTCAGTATTACACGCGAATTAATTCCCGCTGATTGATTTAAGCAACAGGGAGTGGAATATTGCGCTGATTGGGCTGTAGACTTACACCAGCATTGCGAATATCACAAAGACTAAGAACAAAAGCAATTATGGAAATAGAACCTGGTGCATTCGGCATTGACGCATTAAACGAAGTTTCAAAACAGTCTTGAAAAGGGATTGTGGTATGTGCAAACATCAATACACTTAAACTTGAAGTAAAAACAACGATTGACTTTAACCAGAAAGGATCAATAGGACAGCTGCTGGGTTTCACAAAACAGGTTCTGAAGAAGGATCCTAATAAATTATACAGATCCGACCAGTCAGTTGATTTACTCTCTGTCAGTACAATCCATGTGGAGTGTAACATTGCAACAAACTCTTATTTCAACAACAAATTGATTCATACAATTTACAGATTCTTCCCATCAGTGGGAACAGGGTATAAGATCGTTCAGACCCCTATCAACACTGTTTACTTCCAAGTAACAGTTCAGGCTTTGGACTGTCTGGAGCTGCGTATTACGGACCAGGATAATCAACTTGTCGATTTTCGTGGCGGGGAAATAGTTGTATAGCTACATCTAAAGTGGAAACAGCAGTGACCTCGAATGTGCAGAGACCAAGAAGCGGCGGTGGTCTTCAACCAGCCGGGACCTGTTGGAAGCAGAAGCGACGGCCTTTAACTTGCCGGATCGGAAGCGTCGTTGGCGAGCTTCAACCGGTCAGGGATCACAGCAGCCCCATATTATCAATGAAGACTGGATGGGCATAAGGTATAAAAACAAAGAGCACAACCCGCAGGATGGCACTTCATAACAGAGTAGCAACACATCAAATGAATTCGCAATTGCGAATTAAGGATTACCGTCAGCTGTAGACTGGAATGACGACAGTGAAAATTTGTGGTGGACCGGGACTCGAACCCGGATTCCCCGCTTATCGCGAGCGGTCACCTTACCATTGGCCTATCCATCCACGACTCACAGCCAGACTCAAACTTCCGTGTGACGTCATATCCTGCGTCTACGATCTGTACTCGTACATCCATTACGTATATCCCCATACAGGTCAGACGTTGTACATGGCGGTCGCTTGCCCGGTATCGGCAGAGAAATACGATATTGCAGTGTAGGCGTGTAGGCGCATGGTTGACGACAAATGAAAGTTTGGGTCTGGCCGTGAGTCGTGCGCGATTAGTCACCGTTCCCATTAAGTGGGAAATCTGGATTCGAGTTCCGGTCTGGCACAAATTTTCATTGTCGTCACTCCATTCTAGAGCTGATAGCAATCCTTATTCACACTTGTGAATTCCGTTGATGTGTTTCGTAACGGCTGTGGTCGTCGCAATGCCTGTTCCTTTGGACATGCATGCATCCTAATCAGAATAACACAGCACTGCTATATCCTACAGACCAGCAAGGTGATAACTTGTGCAAACTACAAGTTTCTTAAATTAGTAGGTAAGAAGCCATGCAATGACGTCATTCGATATAACTAGCCTGGTGGAATATGACGACTGTATTATATGCCAGAAATACTTCACGCATAAACCTTATGCATCAACCGCATTTAATGAAAACAATGATATTAGGATTGCAAAGGCGCTTTAGTCCTCCCATGCAAAAGTTTCATATATCTTGATGGATCATTTTCGAAAACGGATGCTACTGCTGCAGTGGCATCGAATCTTAACATGTGATGCTTTAGCGGTCCTGTTTCATGAGATACAATATGAACTTAATGAGGTCGAAATGTAGGCATAATATCAACTCTTGAAATGTATGTCTCTGCTTCTCCCTAGGATTTGAAAGATTTAGAAAATGGTGAGGGTTCATAGACGAGCAAGTGGATAGAGCAGTGGAAGTGTACGAGAGATTTACTGCATGTATACCTTTAAAGTTGCTTATGGGATACTTTGAGGACATGTGGCGAATTGTTCAGAATGCTAAACAGGAACTTATTCTGGTACAGAGTGCAACAGATAACAACTCACACATTCGAGGAGCTCAGGAGGTGGTCGAGGTCACCACCAACAAAATAACATGGAAAATGCCACACATCACCGTATCGGATGAGCAGTGTGTGAAGCTTTTAAAAGTTCTATATGCCGGTGTATTTCTACTGTTATCTTTCCGTTCATGGGAAGTTTTCGAGCACCCAGTGCTACCGGCTGCAAGCAGAGAAACGTGGTCTGTTAAAAACCCCGGTCAACTAGAGACGCTCGGGTTCACCGTATTTGCGTTTCAGACCAATAAAAGAGGGAATGTAGCAAATGATTTCACCAAATTTGATAACTACAAGTTAACTAATCTCAGAGTTTACCTGAACTCCGAATTCTACCCGTATGTTAACTTACGCCTCTGTGTATACAGTCCAGCATATGACATGTATGTGAGTGTCTGTGCTTCATATTATGGAGAGGAAGAGGGTCTACGCAGTACACGGAAATTCAAGGCGCTGACGTCAATCATCGTAACGGACTTCTCAAAATAGATCGAGATAATTAAATCTAGATCTATAGAGCTACGAAATGAATCTGAATCTGAATCTTCGGCAAATTTCCTGGAACAGACTGCAAAGTATGCTCTACTTCTACATGACTGTGTGATTAAATACTGCCCACTCACTTGTGTTGTGCAACAAGCTGTATAAATAAACAGATGCTGTGCCATACACAGAGCATTTCACAATGGTATCTCAAGATGTGAACATCACTGGAGACGCTCAGGGTTTGTGTGATGATGAGCGTAGACATAGTTCATATTTAAAGATGTTGCATTTTTAGCGTACACAGAAGATACCGGAATAATAGAGACACAAGCCTAAAAAATTGCATCAGTGAGGTCTTTCAAGGATGTGAAGCGTGCTGAAAATCAGAGGAGTACGAAATGGTTAACACATCTCTACCATGGAATGATCCTGGCATACCCTATAAAGATATGGTCACATCTCTTCGATTATTCAACCACACAGATACAATCATCTACGTGAAGGGGAAGAAGAAAATAACATGGATGTGACGAATCTTCAAGTTTGCTGCTATTCAAGATCTGGAACTCTACGGGTATCCCACTCTCCATCAACTCAGGAAGATGTTTGAAAATAGCGTTGCCGAGTCTGCTTATGAAAATGTAAAATTACTTTTAAGTTGGATGAGAAATAAAGGAATTCTTACCTCACAATATGTATGTACATTTTTTTGCTGGTTTCACCCTGTTCCCTCTTTGATAGTATACAGTTTTGCCCAGGTACTATTGTCTGTGGTTTTCTTCAAGCACAGGAGATATAATTTTTGACATAATTGCTATATATCTCTGTAAGCGGACACAGTCACGCACCTCTTGCTCCCATAAACCAATTCGTGATGGATGACAGATGTAATCCCATGCAACCATTCTATATATTTTGTTGTCTTCCATTTTAAACTTCACCTCCTTAGTAGCACTCATCTGTCACTCATGTGTCATGCACATCCTTTATACAGGGTGGTCCATTGATAGTGACGGGGCCAAATATCTCACGAAATAAGCATCAAACGAAAAAACTACAAAGAACGAAACTCGTCTAGCTTGAAGGGGGAAACCAGATGGCGCTATGGTTGGCCCGCCAGATGGCGCTGCCATAGGTCAAACGGATATCTACTGCGTTTTTTAAATAGGAACCCCCATTTTTTATTACATATTCGTGTAGTACGTAAAGAAATATGAATGTTTTAGTTGGACCACTTTTTTCGTTTTGTGATAGATGGCGCTGTAATAGTCACAAACGTATAAGTACGTGGTATCACGTAACATTCCGCCATTGCGGGCGGTATTTGTTCGTGATACATTACCCGTGTTAAAATGGACCGTTTACCAATTTCGGAAAAGGTCGATATCGTGTTGATGTATGGCTATTGTGATCAAAATGCCCAACGGGCGTGTGCTATGTATGCTGCTTGGTATCCTGGGTGACATCATCCAAGTGTCCGGACCGTTCGCCGGATAGTTACGTTATTTAAGGAATACAGGAAGTTTTCAGACACATGTGAAACGTCATCCACGACCAGCTACAAATGATGATGTCCAAGTAGGTGTTTTAGCTGCTGTCACGGCTAATCCGCACATCAGTAGCAGACAAATTGCGCGAGAATCGGGAATCTCAAAAACGTCGGTGTTGAGAATGCTACATCAACATCGATTGCACCCGTACCATATTTCTTTGCACCAGGAATTGCATGGCGACGACTTTGAACGTCGTGTACAGTTCTGCCACTGGGCACAAGAGAAATTACGGGACGATGACAGATTTTTTGCACGCGTTCTATTTAGCGACGAAGCGTCATTCACCAACAACGGTAATGTAAACCGGCATAATATTCACTATTGGACAACTGAAAATCCACGATGGCTGCGACAAGTGGAACATCAGCGACCTTGGCAGGTTAATGTATGGTGCGGCATTATGAGAGGAAGGATAATTGAGCCCCATTTTATCGATGGCAATCTGAATGGTGCAATGTGTGCTGATTTTCTACGTAATGTTCTACCGATGTTACTGCAAGATGGTTCACTGCATGACAGAATGGCGATGTACTTCCAGCAGGATGGATGTCCGGCACATAGCTCGCGTGCGGTTGAAGCGGTATTGAATAGCATATTTCATGACAGGTGTATCGGTCGTCGAAGCACCATACCATGGCCCGCACGTTCACCGGATTTGACGTCCCCAGATTTCCTTCTGTGGGGAAAGTTGAAGGATATTTGCTATCGTGATCCACCGACAACGCCTGACAACATGCGTCAGCGCATTGTCAATGCATGTGCGAACATTACGGAAGGCGAACTACTTGTTGTTAAGATGAATGTCGTTACACGTATTGCCAAATGCATTGAGGTTGACGGACATCATTTTGAGCATTTATTGCATTAATGTGGTATTTACAGGTAATCACGCTGTAACAGCATGCGGTCTCAGAAATGATAAGTTCACAAAGGTACATGTATCATACTGGAACAACCGAAATAAAATGCTCATACGTACCTACGTTCTGTATTTTAATTTAAAAACCTACCTGATAACCAACTGTTCGTCTAAAATTGTGAGCCATATGTTTGTGACAATTACAGGGCCATCTATCACAAAGCGAAAATAGTGGTCCAACTAAAACATTCATATTTCTTTACGTACTACACGAATATGTAATAAAAATGGGGGTTCCTATTTAAAAAAACGCAGTTGATATCCGTTTGACCTATGGCAGCGCCATCTAGCGGGCCAACCATAGCGCCATCTGTTTTCCCCCTTCAAGCTAGACAAGTTTCGTCTTTGTAGTTTTTTCGCTTGACGCTTATTTCGTGAGATATTTGGCCCGGTCACGATCAATGGATCACCCTGTATACACAATGCACTAGATGATAGATCTTCTGTAAATAACAATAAAGACATATGGTGACTAATTTTTTCATTTATTTAATTCACACAGATACAATTTGATTTTTGAGATACAGTTCAGTTCTTGAGATACAATTCAGTTTTTGAGGTGCAGATCAGTTCTTGAGGTACAGTTCAGTTCTTGAGATTCAATTTGACTCCGATATTTCAATGCAGAGTTACTTTTAACATACACGCTAATACTAATAAATGGAAAAAAGAACCTCTCAACAGTAACAGGCGTTGAGAATATTTTTACAATTTTTTCTATTAGCATTGGATGAGAATATTAACAATTTCTTTTATAAATCTACGCTAAATATTATGGTGGAGATACTTTTTTTTACTACAACTAAATTCCACTGACCCAATAGGTTTTACAGTAGTTCTGATCGACTTTGAGCTGTATACGATTAAAATCGAATCATTGTTTGGAAGCTAGCGTCAGGCGAAACTTAAAAATTAATCAAGTTATATGATGCACATGGTGTGTCGATATATTCACATGTGTGTACATAGTACAAATAATCTGTGTATGAATTAATAAATATTCTAACCAGGTCCATCCCCAGGCTGAGATACTGCTGGAGATAACGATAATGGTAATACATGTCCGTTTATTCCCCAACATTGTTATCAATTTGAGGGTGGAGCCTCCTCGTGGAACTAGTTGCTCTAGACACAGCGGCAAATTGGTGTGCGGATCACGCAGACCAATAGGGTATATGAGTTCTGCCTCCATCACATATCCCACAACAGAAGTAGCCGCGTGCCCCCCTTCATTTTTCCACTTAATCCCTTGCATTCGTCATCGGTCACCCATCGAAACTCACTAACCAGCAGTGATTGTCGCATGGTGTGCCCATATAAGTTATTTACATCCAGGTACATGATGTATTTCAAATCAAGGGATGCATTGAACCTGTCGCCCATCCGTGGGTTATTTGTCTTGGAGTGCCTATGGACACATTGACAAAGGCCCCCACGGATCCCTCGCTGAAAGAAAATAACCATGTCGGGATCGTTCAATAGTCCGAAGCTGTGCTTCGTTTTCTTGAACATAGCATACCAGGACAACACAGATGCGGCGTAATAAAAGGCGGGATCCAGAGAATATGTGACCATGCATAGACTCCAGAATTTCTCGAAAACATCCGCAAGCAAGAGCACGTCTGTGTCCATGTAAAGTTGTGGATACTCTCTTAAAATGGAGATGTTGAATTCCTACCCGACATTGACAGCATGCTCACACTCTGTACCCGACATGGCATCGCCTGTGAGGTTGCTGGAGAATGCAGTTATGTGGGTAGCTTGGTTCCGTTGAAATTTGATGTACTATCCAGATACTCGTATGGGAAAACCCCTACCTAGTCACTATTTGAAACTTTTCCTCATCGGGAAATGCAGCACGAGTGAAGTGCGTATCATCCTAAGGTAGAGTTTCAACGAGTTTCTGGAGTGGTGCCCGCATAAAATGTAGCGAGTCAAGGAAGCGCAGCGTAATTCTTGGCTTCATTCGTTTGGAGAATGAAGTATATTTCTCGACGTTCTCAGGCCGGACACTGACCTGATCTTTCTTCATGATGAAATCAGCCATCTGCTCAACAAGAAAGTGAGCGTCATAGCCGCTTATATTATGGAAGAAAATGTGTATATGCCTAGGTAACTGGTACTTCAAATTGTATTTATTGTGGGCTGCGACACGGAACTTCCCTGTAAGATGACAGTGGTCCCTACAAGGAGTTTCCGCTTTTCTATCTAACGGTAGCTCACAAATATGACAGTCAACCGCGTTATTGTACAAGTCTTCATTCTCCTTCGATTTGGTCACAGGAACGTTGTCGCCGTAAAGCTTATCAACCTCCCATGAAAGTTTTTCGAGCTCATTGAGAAGTCAAACGGCAGGATAGCCCCTGACATAAGGTTTGTAGCGGTTAAGACTTGAATCACAGGACGATACAATTTGGTACTTTGCCACACATGGGATGTGTTTTTCTGTGAAGGCCGTAGGGTCACCTTCACAGTGTGTCACAGGAACGAAGAGGCATTCAAAATCGGCATAAACCACAAATGAGCATCGTTCCTGATGGTGAGCATTTTTAAACTTTATGAATTTGTTTTCCTCCGTAGGCATAATAACATATAGCGGGTTCTTGGAAGCACAGTCTACTAGATACTCTGCTAATAACGTGTCTGAGGAAAAATAATTCACACAGCATAAGTAAATATACTTCACACGACAATGTGTTGACAGTTGGGAGGAAAGGAGTCAGGACATGTCTTTGATCGAAACGTAATCATAATTGCCTTTCTCTTTATTTTTCTCATTGGACAATAAAAGCATGTTTACGGGCATCTTACGGTACCGGCAAATTTTGAGAAATAGAAGGGGCCAGCGACAGTATGCTTGTTCTGCTTATGTGACTTATGTTCCTTCAGACCATAAAGAGGAACCGATATTCCGGTATTCCCAGCCTCAAATTTAGTATGTCCTGGAGTTTAACAGGAACTCGATACCATCAAAGTTATAACACTTATGAATGACAAGGTATCTACCACGCTGATATGTGTACTCTGGATTCTCTATAATATTTCTTTTGCAAGCTAGGATTAACCATGCAAAACAACCCAGATCCTTTTCATTTTCGACATTAATGCATGCTTTCTTGTTTCCTATATCTTTAGGGAGCTTGCTATATCTTGACCCTCCATTTACCAGATCACAGACATGTGTATGGATGTCCAGGTGGGGCTTTCGGCAGAGCACTTTAGCTGACCGTCTAACTTCCATCACAGAAAACTTGGCTAGTATAGCTCTCAAGGTGGACTTGCGAAACCACCCAATGATTGATGTGCTCCACGTTATCACGCCATTCTTCCCCAAAATATAATGAAGACTTATCTCTTCAGTGCCAGAGACAACTTTGGTGAAGGGGCGGGGGGATGTGACAATTCAATGCACTGCAGTGCGCCGCATTTAATGGCGGTATACCACAGATCATTAACAGCTTTGAGGAGCTCCACTTCCACAACAGGAAGGCATGCTCTTGGAAACCCAACAGGGTCGCGGTACCCTCCTGCTGGATTCTCGATTCTAGTGAACTTGATTCGCTCCTCAAAGGCGTCCGCAATCACCGAATATTCTAGCTGTCAGTGATTTGATGTCCTTCACTAAAAGGACAGGAGAGGGAACTGTCGCTATCCACAAGATCGTTGCTATTGCTAACACTATAACAGCAGCTAGCTGACAATGATGAGAAAGATGCTTGCGGTGACGTGCTGAGGAGTATGTGCCGTACCTTGAGAGATCAGCGAGGACTAGAAGGTGGAGGAGGAGGTGATGCTGCAGAATCAGGCCTGTGTTAGCAGCCTGGCTGCGGCTACAGCTTCTGCTGCAGCCCTGACCCGCTTGCTGGAAGGGTGGCCCATGGACGCCAGAGCGGTGTCGGAGCGGCGGCATTAGGGGCGGCAGCGGCGGAGGCTGTGACTGCGGTGGCCGCGGTTTCCTGCGCGGCAACTAGTAGCGCCCTTGCTGGTCAAACATGGTAAGACGTGTCTCACCGGACCGCACTTTAGCGAAGCAGGCTTCGACACCCCCAGTAACCGCGCCACGACACATTGCGGGAACTGTTCCCCTGTCGCAGCTGCTGTAGAAGAGAGAGAGAGAGAAAGACGAAAATTACGTACAGTGTTTCAGAAATCGCCAGCTGCTGCTGCTGCAAGGAAAGAAAGAACACAGATTATTATTATTATCTACAACTAGAATGATTACGTGTATATATGTTACCTATTTCGCTCTAGCTCCTTGATATTTCCGTCAGGTCATCTAACACCTCTTCACGAAAATGAAGGTCTCTTTCCACCTCCTTGACCCACTGTGCCATTCGTCCTCGCCTGAATTGGAGGAGAGTCATCTGTCTATCTCACTGATATCATCTAAAACCAAACATTAACTTTTTAAATAATAGAAACATATGCACATGCAAAAATCTATGAAAACATATCTTTTTGAATATGCACTTACAGGAGATCTGCGATGGCTCCTGCTTATCCTTGACACATACCCCTCCCAATTCCTCTTCTTCTGCCAGTAAATCATCAACACAACAAGGAATATACGCCATATTAGATGTACAATGAAATTTTTGTCAGACATCAACATATTACATATACGCTACTTAGAAGAAAAAAATATATACTGCTTACAATGCTGCTGCTGCTGGCGCTGTTGGCTTTCAGCAGCCAGCTTACCAGTTATATGTTGGACATATACCGAAACAAAATGATGACATCTATTCAGTATTATGTAATTCTTAGTGAAAAAGTTACAGTTATCGAGTTTGATTTTCTAAGCGATGTACAACAGCAAAGACTCACTGACTGACCACTAAATAGCAGCAGCATATTACGTACACGAAGAAGAATATATATACTACTTATGATGCTGTTGCTGCTCCTACAACCTCTTCACCTCCAACTCATTTACAACATGGTGGATGTATGCCGAGACAATAAGACAAAATGTATTTAATATCACTACTACAAAATTCTTAGAGGAAGAAAAAGTTACAGTTGCCAATTTGAATATTTACTTACCAGGTAATTATAATTGCCTCGGGTGTTTGCCGCCACTGGCATTGCCGTTGCTATTGGCTAATGCCATTGCAGAACGCTTCATGTTGATACAGAGAAGACGACGACAAGGCAAACAGGCTGGCAACGCATGAGGGAAGCAGATCGAGCTGACCCAACCGCAAACGACAGTAAAATAACGCTGGGGGTGGAGGGGGTAGCGTTAGTATGTACACAAGCTCTGTCCACTAATTTGATGGGAACCATTCAGATTGCAGTATCTGGGGAACCTTGGTCGACAGGTCTGATCAGGTTAGTTTACGCATGCAAAAAGAGGAAGTAGCCACTTGAGAGAGAGAGAGAGAGAGAGAGAGAGAGAGAGAGAGAGAGAGAGAGAGCGGAGGTATTTCCCAGTTACTAAATATCATAAGGACGCCGACTTCTGCTCTGGGGTCGCTGGACTGTCCAGATGTCGATGCTCGAGGTGCTCCGCGTTAATAGTGAACTACTGCTCAGTGTGCATTTGGATGCCTTCATGAATACGTGGGTTATCGACATTGTGTCGAGTTGTGTGCACGAAAACTTCCCATGAACGGAAAGATTACAGTAAAAATACGCCGGCATTCACAACTTTTAAAAGCTTCAAACACTGCTCATCCGATACAGTGATGTGTGGCATTTTTCATATTATTTTGTTGATGGTGACCTCGTTCTCCTCCTGAGCTCCCCGAATGTGTGAGTTGTTATCTGTTCCACTTTGTGCCAGAATAAGTTCCTGTTTAGTATTCAGAACAATTCGCCACACGTCCTCAAAGTATCCCATAAGCAACTTTAAAGGTATAACATGCAGTAAGTCTCTCGTACACTTCCACTGTTCTATCCACTTGCTCGTTTATGTACCCTCCGCCATTTTCTAAATACACTCCTGGAAATTGAAATAAGAACACCGTGAATTCATTGTCCCAGGAAGGGGAAACTTTATTGACACATTCCTGGGGTCAGATACATCACATGATCACACTGACAGAACCACAGGCACATAGACACGGGCAACAGAGCATGCACAATGTCGGCACTAGTACAGTGTATATCCACCTTTCGCAGCAATGCAGGCTGCTATTCTCCCATGGAGACGATCGTAGAGATGCTGGATGTAGTCCTGTGGAACGGCTTGCCATGCCATTTCCACCTGGCGCCTCAGTTGGACCAGCGTTCGTGCTGGACGTGCAGACCGCGTGAGACGACGCTTCATCCAGTCCCAAACATGCACAATGGGGGACAGATCCGGAGATCTTGCTGGCCAGGGTAGTTGACTTACACCTTCTAGAGCACGTTGGGTGGCACAGGATACATGCGGACGTGCATTGTCCTGTTGGAACAGCAAGTTCCCTTGCCGGTCTAGGAATGGTAGAACGATGGGTTCGATGACGGTTTGGATGTACCGTGCACTATTCAGTGTCCCCTCGACGATCACCAGTGGTGTACGGCCAGTGTAGGAGATCGCTCCCCACACCATGATGCCGGGTGTTGGCCCTGTGTGCCTCGGTCGTATGCAGTCCTGATTGTGGCGCTCACCTGCACGGCGCCAAACACGCATACGACCATCATTGGCACCAAGGCAGAAGCGACTCTCATCGCTGAAGACGACACGTCTCCATTCGTCCCTCCATTCACGCCTGTCGCGACACCACTGGAGGCGGGCTGCACGATGTTGGGGCGTGAGCGGAAGACGGCCTAACGGTGTGCGGGACCGTAGCCCAGCTTCATGGAGACGGTTGCGAACGGTCCTCGCCGATACCCCAGGAGCAACAGTGTCCCTAATTTGCTGGGAAGTGGCGGTGCGGTCCCCTACGGCACTGCGTAGGATCCTACGGTCTTGGCGTGCATCCGTGCGTCGCTGCGGTCCGGTCCCAGGTCGACGGGCACGTGCACCTTCCGCCGACCACTGGCGACAACATCGATGTACTGTGGAGAGCTCACGCCTCACGTGTTGAGCAATTCGGCGGTACGTCCACCCGGCCTCCCGCATGCCCACTATACGCCCTCGCTCAAAGTCCGTCAACTGCACATACGGTTCACGTCCACGCTGTCGCGGCATGCTACCAGTGTTAAAGACTGCGATGGAGCTCCGTATGCCACGGCAAACTGGCTGACACTGACGGCGGCGGTGCACAAATGCTGCGCAGCTAGCGCCATTCGACGGCCAACACCGCGGTTCCTGGTGTGTCCGCTGTGCCGTGCGTGTGATCATTGCTTGTACAGCCCTCTCGCAGTGTCCGGAGCAAGTATGGTGGGTCTGACACACCGGTGTCAATGTGTTCTTTTTTCCATTTCCAGGAGTGTATTTCAAATCCTAGGGAGAAGCAGAGACATACGTTTTAAGAATTGACAGACAAAAGTAAATCAATTAATTAAATTTCAAGAACACTCGCCACATTTTGGGGGTTTTGTATGCAAAGATGCTTGAGAACACAACCACACTCGAGCACCCAGTGCTACCGGCTGCAAGCAGAGAAACGTGGTCTATTAAGACCTCCGTTCAACTGGAGATGCCCAGGTTCATCAGATCTGCGTTTCAGACCAGTAGAAGAGGGAATGTAGCAAATGATTCCACCAAATTTGGTAACTGCAAGTTAAATAATCCCAGAGTGTACCTGAACTCTGAATGCTACCCGTATGTTAACTTACGCCTGTGTGTATGCAGTCAGCATATGAGATGTATGTGAGGTTTTGTGCTTCATATTATGAAGAGGAAAGTGGTCTGCTCAGTACTCGGAAATTCAAAACAAATCCTAACAAAAGCTGAATTTCCTGAGACAACAAGTTGGTTTGCTGCTGCAATTGCTGTTGGAACTGCTGTCACAATTGCCGCTGCAGGAGCATCTATTGCTGTTGCTGTTTCAATAGCTGCACGAGTTTTGCGTCCGTAAGACACTGTTAACCATTTTCCTCGTCGACAGTTATAGTAGCCAGAATTGGACACTTCCAGGAGACAATGGCCGACTATCCGAAGGCGTTGATAGCGAGTCGTCGAAAGCAACGGAAAGACAACAGTGATAAACGAACAACAAAGACAACACGACAGAATGTTAAGTCCGGTGAGAGAACCAAATCAAGAGCCTAGACGTAGCAATATCAGGAACCAAGCAACGCGGAGTACAATGAACAATAGGAGGGCGCAGTCGGAACACGACAGAGGTCCGCGCCCAGGCGAGGCCCATGTTTAGCGCTGGGGCAGCGGCAGGAGCTCTCGCAAATGTTAGGAGCGCCACACAGTGGCTGTCGTCTATGTCTATGCGTTCTGGCGAGTTTTCGAACTCATCAGGCCGACATACCAGTACCCACAAACAAAAGTGGTCACTAAAATCCCACAAAATTAAGAAAATTTGAGTGCTCAAATAGCACATTAAACACTAACCATTTAATCTGAGCCGCGCGGGATTAGCCGAGCGGTCTACCGCTCTGCTGTCATGGACTGTGCGGGTGGTCCCGGCGGAGGTTCGAGTCCTCCCTCGAGCATGGGTGTGTGTGTTTGTTCTTACGATAATTTAGGTTAAGTAGTGTGTAAGCTTAGGGACTGATGACCTTAGCAGTTAAGTCCCATAAGATTTCACACACATTTGAACATTTAATCTGATTAGGAACACACACTGGAATACAGAAATTCCAGCTGCGGGCTGACTAAACGAAGAACACGTGGAGATGCGTAAATAGAGCAGTGGGGAAATCGGTAAACCTTATCACACATAAAGCTGAGGCAGGAATAGACACATAGATTAGAATAGAAAGGAATACACACACACACACAAAGCACAATTACTCTTACATTCATACAAGGTAACGATCACCCTAACTTGGCCTACTCATCACGCGGTGGCGATAATTCCACACCACAATGTTCCAAAGGAACAGGAAAAATCTAGACTACCAAGTAAATCGAAACCCCTGATATTAGAGAAGCATTAAGCTTTTAATTGAAGCCGGCCAGGGTGGCCGAGCGGTTCTAGGCGCTACAGTCTAGAACCGCGCGACCGCTACTGTCGCAGGTTCGAATCCTGCCTCGGGCATGGATGTGTGTGATGTCCTTAGGTTAGTTAGGTTTAATTAGTTCTAAGTTCTAGGGGACTGATGACCTTAGAAGTTAAGTCCCATAGTGCTCAGAGCTATTTGAACCATTTTTTAATTGAAAACATTCTGGAAAAGGAGGTAAAACGCTTCAGTTGGGATGAAGAACTTACACATTCAAGACGACATTAAAGTAGCAACATTGCACTTAATTATTACGGACCAAACTCACCAACAGCTGGCAGGAGAGTCTGAAGCGATCTCACCAATAGCCAGCCGCACCCAGAGAACCACACAGCTGAAATAGAAATACCGGAGGGATCGTTTCCGACAACAAGATAACAGACAAAATAGACACAGACAGTGCGAATAGACCTCTTTGTCCCAGTAAAAGGAACACTAAGTTGGTTATGCTGCACCCACAATAGACGGAAAGCAGCTACACTGCCACATGCCTTATTAACCCAAAAACACATATGCTCTCTCATTCTTTTATACAAAAGGCAAAGTAAGGGAGGAAGCATCATAATATAGGATGTCAGTACATAAAAATTGGTGTGGATTAAACAGGATGAGTAATGGAAAATACACAGTATATAAAATTTCTGACGCAGGGCACAGGTTACTTGCATCTTGATGTCATATAGTTCACAAATATATATCAGTTCCACTGCTCAGTCGTTTTGGGTGAGTTTGAAGAAATACACCATAGATAAACGGTGCAGAAAAATGAGATAAGAACAAGTTAAAATTGGTCAAATGTCTTATGAAACGGTTCTTTAGAGACATTTCAATTGCACTGCCGATGGGAAGTCAAACTAATCTTCCTTCTATTTTCTCTCAATGCAGGAAGATTCGTATTATTTCCTCCTTCTCTTCCGGTTATTTCCCTTTCTCTGTCAGTCACTTTATTTCAAACATAGCACAAAGTAACGTTTGTGGACTGCTGGTACTGCACATGGTGCCTGAAAGCTGGCAGCTGTTGCTAGTTGTCAAGAATCTTCACTTATCAAATGTAGCGTATGTTGGGACACAGAAAGAAAAAGTGCCACAGAGAGTAGGAGGTCAAAGATGCTACACTGATAAACATTGTGCCAGTTCCAGTTCAGAGGTGACAGAAAATGCCTGTCAGCCTGACAACATAAGGGTCTCTCTTAGTAGGGGGGCAACAGGGGCACCAAGACACGTTGCGTTGTTGCCAAATTTATTCAAGATGGCGGCGATGACGTCATCCAAGATGGCGGCATGTAGACTTGGCAACATCGCATGACATCATCCAAGATGGCTGATTTTGACGGGAGAATTGTCCAATCGTGCTATGTCCACTAACCTAATCTTCAGAAAAAATGGCGGGAATTTTGAATTTTGGCGGGAAAATAGTCCAATTGTGCTACGTCCACTAACCTAAGCGTCCAGAAGAAAGAATGGCGGGAAGTTTGAATTCCAACAGGATATTGCATGCAAACATCGTACTTGTCTTTATTATTATTATTCATTATAATTTATTAACATTCATTATCATTTATTATTATTTATTATCATTTATTATTATTTATTATTATTGACCTGCCTCCACTAGAAAATTCTCTCCAAATTCAAATTCCAACACAATAATGGCTGCAAAACCTTACTTTTGTTTATTATTCATTACCATTCATTATCATTTATTAAGATTCATTATCATTCATCGTCATTTATTATCATTCATTATCATTTATTAACATGAATTATCATACATTGTCATTTAGTATCATTCATTATCATTTATCATCATTTATTATTATTTATTATTACTGACCTGCCTCCACTAGAAATTCCCTCCAAATTCAAATTCCAACACAATAATGGCTGCAAAACCTAACTTTTGTTTATTATTCATTATCATTTATTAACATTCATTATCATTCATTATCATTCACTATCAATTATTATCACTCATTATCATTTATTATCATTTATTATCATTCATTATCATTTATTGTTATAGGCCTACCTCCACTAGAAGATTGCGCCAAATTCAAATTCCAAAACGATATTCTCTCGAAAACTGTACTTCTATGTATTATTATCATTTATTATTTATTCCAGATGTCCGATTTTCTCGGTGAGAAAGCCATTCTCCTTACATCCATAACAAAAATCTATCAGATGTTCAAATCCCCAACACCATAATTGATCACATGTACGAGCTTTCTTCGCCACTTATTTTTTTTTCACTGGTAGCCTATCATAATCGCGTCAAATAATAAACTGCACTTACAGTAACATAATTCATATCCGTTGATTTTGCAGGGGGAAGGGACTGAAGGCTTTATTTCAAGCAGTACGGTCATCACTGGTTCTCCAACACAGTGAGCACACACATCTTTGATATCACAGTTCAGTCACCACAACGTCTGCGCTCCAACTGAATTAGTTCAAATCCTCGCCACCCCCCAGCCAGCGCGCGGAGAAACTGCCTACGCCTGTCACGTGAGGCGGCCGGTCACTAGTGCGGGGGGCGAGCCCAGCAATCGCTCCCACGTCGAAACATGTTTTCACTGGACACGCTGGAACTTGTCGAGTTTGACGTCACAGCAGCCCCTTGACCGCTCACCACATGCATTCGTCGCCTCCACACGTTTCCCGCCAAAATTGTCTGCCTCGGAGCTGAATCGCACAACGGTCGGCCGTTTCCCTACAACACTTTCAGCACCATGTTCAAACCTGTCAATGCCGACCTCACACAGCCGTTCGCCACATGTCCCTGTGCAAGCGAGAATGCAGTGCTACACTTTTGGCGGCAAAGTTTGCTCGACAGTGGAATCCGCCATTAATATATAACAGCACCTTTGGACCGCACTAGAACACCCACTAATTGACTCACTCTCGCGTGCGCACGTAATACCTGTACAATCGCTGCGCCGCCGCCCCGCTTATCTCACACACCCTCCATACGCGCGATGAACATAGCCTTCTGTAAATACATGGAAAATGACTCTTTATTTCAGACATTACGGTCATGCAGGTGTGTCCCAACTGACTTCTCCATGCTCACACAGCGAAACTCCAGAGCGTAGATGGCGTACGCGCGGCCGGCTGAGCCCGCTCCATGGCCCGCTGACGTTAAGCACACCCCCACAGATAGCGCGCCAGGTAGGCGGTGGCGAGCAGCGCCTGAGGGTCCTGCCACAAACGCCGGCCACGCCCGCAAGCACTTAACGCCGGACACAACGGCACCTGTCAACCACGTGCCGTACAAAGGATACGTTTGGCGCCAGAGTTTGACCGACAGTGGAATCCACCCTGACCATATAACAGCGTGTTTGCTCATTGCGAGAACGCTCACTAATTCACTCTCACCACCCCAGCTATATTAAATAATTTAATTTACAATTTCATATACGTATGCAAACGTGTTCAACTCCCTAATATCAACCACTTTTCGAGGACCAGAACGCCAACTCCTCCTCCTAGAAACCAGCGCCAAGTTTTAAATCTGCCAGTAAACAAAACTCACTTGCGCCTAAGAAAGTTGTTTCAAACTAAGCCACCAGCACTCAACATCTTCCTACATGTTTCTGGTAAACGGACTCACCCTGCACTAGGTCCACGCACCGAGGAACGAATTTACTTTATTTAGGAATGGAGTATATATATCACACTGACATGTCCCACATCATACAGACCTGCAAAACACTCCTACATAACTCATTTATAATATGCTACACACACGCCTGCTAATTATAAACAGTTAAAAATAACTCATAGCACAGCCTACAGACATGCGAACCGCTCGTAAATGGTTCAAATGGCTCTGAGCACTATGGGACTCAACTGCTGAGGTCATTAGTCCCCTAGAACTTAGAACTAGTTAAACCTAACTAACCTAAGGACATCACAAACATCCATGCCCGAGGCAGGATTCGAACCTGCGACCGTAGCGGTCTCGCGGTTCCAGACTGGAGCGCCTTTAACCGCACGACCACTTCGGCCGGCGAACCGCTCGTAAATAATGCAAAACATTTACTTGCAAATAGGTAATTTTCGCAAATAATTTCAGTGCATAGGTTGATGGAAGGAGGAACGAGTGTACTTTATTTATTTGCTACATATCTTTTTCAAGCTTTTACTTCTCATAGGTTTCGATATGTAAGGCTGACATAAGGCAGTTTCTGAACTCCAGTAGTGCTCTACACTTGGCAACACAACCACACCCATCAAGATATTCATTCCATTCCAGACCTGTAACTCCTCTACAGATAAATTTGTCCAGTTATTTGTCTACTCACTCACATCCTGACCAGATTGCCGTTATTGCGCAAAAACAGCTCAGACTGCGCTGTGCTGCTCGGGGAAGTACGGAAGGGCTGCACTCTATTTATTTCGAGCCCTTTTATTTAGTCGTGGAGTATATTTGTCACAAAACACCCGCACTGATCCGACTGTGGTCATCTGACACAGGCCAGATCCCAAAAAGAGAAAAAAACAGCGGAAATGGATATGCTCAAAACATCAATAAATTTTAGCATTAGGCTGATTAACCATAATCCAATTTTATACCATAATAATTGAGTGGAGACACTCCTAATCTTATTCCACTCTGTCATCTTACACAAAAGAAAACAAGTTGACAACATATTAAAATACATAGAAAACAGAAAATGGTTTAGCTATTCTAAAATCGTCAAAATTCCTAACAGTATCAAGAAATGGAATACTATTTACAAAATTAGTCAGAGTGTATGGTCATAAAAACAGGTAGATCAAAATACGCAAATTAGTAATTAATTACATAGAATACACATTTTTATATAACCTTTTCATCATTAATATTCTCGTCGTGAGAGTCCACTTAACGCTAAACAAGAAAATAATATACAGCAGATTGAAAAAAACATAAATATTGACAGTAGAATTCTTTCACATCAGCTGTCCGGGAAGAAAAACAACTCCACCTCCCGTACTCGCAAGTACAAGAGCCGACAGCAGCTCCGCCTCGCCAGTATTGTTGCGACCGCCTGTGCGGCACGCTTGATCTCACTCGCCTGTGTAACGCCATTTCCAGAACATTCGTTTCACTGAATTCTTTCGGAAAAACTCACTCCCGAGTAATCTCAAGGAGTCCATTAACACTATCACAGTGGATAACTCAACACTGTCCATCATCACACGCATGTACTAGCCTGAAACTTAAAACAGCGTCTAAGTACATCGGCAATGACTAGTGAAACACACATTCATGAAATCTTACAGCTAGTTACAAAATCATATTTACATTCCTTAATCTACTGTGACTCAGCTGAAAACTTAAACTAGCAGCTTGGATTTTTCAGTTGATTAATAATCAGTTACTCTTAAATCATTTAATCAAAATTAATTACTTACTAATTACAACTTTTTTAATGACCTCTTGGTCAGGCAAAAGCATGGCAACCTAGCAAATCGTTAAATATTACACTCTATATTTACATACTGTACAAATTACCCATTCTGTGGTATTAATGAATCCTAGTTTGGTACAATTTCAAATCTACAATGTTTCGTATACCTAATAGTTTTCCAGAGCTTGGATACTCTAAGCAATAAACATTTGTGTGAGGTATACCAATGACTTTATATGGTCCATTATAAACAACCTTAAATTTAGAGATTTCTTTGTCTATCTCGCTCGAATTCTCATGAGCTTTTACAAGTACTAAGTCTCCAATTGCAAACTTAGCGAAACGCGCTTTAGCGTCATGACGACGTAGGCGAGCATCGGCCTTCAGTTTCATTATTTCTCGCAAACGAACTTTTTTCACACCAATACTAATGTCAATCCGTGGAGGGAATTTGATTATCTCTTCCACTAAACTTTTACTTCTGTCATCTAACACGATTTCCTCTGGAGAAAATCCCGTAGACTCATGTCTCAAGGTGTTCATAATTCTCTCAAATTCTGCTACATATTTGCCCCATGCCCTATGGCTGTGATGGCAATGGGTACGGCAAAGTCGGTCTAGTCTTTGTTCGTGTGTTACGTTTGACACACCATCTACAATCCTTTCCAATTCACTTTCTACACTGTTGTCAACGCCGAGATTCCTCAAGTTGAGGACGTTTGCGTATGTTGATGGTGGGATGGGTGTGAGGTTAGGAGCGGTGGGAGGTGTAAATTAGATCTTATTTTTTAAAAAAAGGTTGTAAAGTTGGAATAATATTGAGAAGGTTTTTAGATGGCTGGTCACGCGACGAGGCGAGAGCAGGGATGTGTAGTTATGTTTAGTTAAAGGGCCTTGTAATGTCTTGTAAGGAGCAATGTCCAGTGTGCTACAGTGTCATAGGAGGTAAGGACATGTGCTGCTATGATGTGTCTAGCTAGCGTATGGAGGCTGCGCTTTGGAATTATGCTACGTTGATATAAAGTTAACTTTCACCCGCGTTCGGTGGTCGCGGCTCGGGATCGCGGTCCTGGACGGACGTACGTGTGTGCTTTGAGCACTGACGAGCGCGTTGACCGCGCCAACTCACGCTTGCGGAAGCCGAGCAGGGGCTGTGCGAGGTCTGAAATCAGACGGGTGGGTGACTTCACGATCCTGTGGGCAGGGTGCAGAGTGGGGGTACCTGCGCACGTCTGCTGAGTTATTTTGCGAGCGGATCTGCATGCTCTGCTATGCATTATTAGGATAGTTTACGAGTACTGAGCGTATCTACACATCTGTGTGATGTATTATTTAGTAGCAGTTTTCTATAGTGTGTACTGAACTTATGATTGGGTGCGTGTCTGTGGGCTGTGCAACATGGTCCAGGGCACATCTGGGATTGGTGTTTTGTGATAACGTGATAGATACACTGTATGGTTAAATAAGTTGTTCGAAAAAAATAAATAGTGTTCTCAATGGTTACACGCGCCTGCAGCGCAGATCAGAGTGATTTAGTTTTTCCGTCACCATCTCGGTTGCATGCGAGTAGTAAATGTTTTCCCGGCCGCGTTAATCGAGTGTGTCAACGAGCTATGAGCTATTCTGAGAATAGACGTGAAGGCAGGTCCAGACCTGAGACGCCAGCGGCATACATGAGAAGAACAATGCAGCTTTCACATGTGTCGGCTGTCACGAGCGCTCGGAAGATGAACTTGGCTGGAGACTGGAATCCCCTTCCCCGCCGACCGCACGCGCGCGCGGCCTGCCTTGGAGCGTACTCTAAGGCGCATAGGCGATATCAATTTCTCCGGTGATAGGTGCGAATGCGACTGTGTTGAGGTCATGTTTGGGGGAGGCCGAGCAGTGACTTTTGATCGGTTTGGCAGCTGGTGGTGTTTGGGCGCGTCTGTTGCACTATTTTGTGAGCATGTCTGTGCACTGTGCGCAGTTCAGTAAAAATGGGTCCGTGTAATCAATTCTAATAGTTCGATCTGCCCACCTACGCAAACGTACATTAAACGACAAACAAGAATCATTACAATTAGATATTGGGAGTGAATCATATTTTGTTATGTAAATAAGTGCAGACTTTCGACTTCTACAGTTCTGAACATCAAAAACGCCATTAATACTCCCAAACATAAATTCTATGCCCGACCGCACCTCATTTAAAAACATTTTTTCTTTCATCTTTATATAAGAATGCAAATGAGTCAAATTACCTTGAGCAAAAGGTTCCTCCGAAACACAATATTCCAAAATAGACCAAACAGACAAAATAGTGTCCACAAAGTGCTGTTTTCCAGAAACAGAACTAGCATCGACTGTAATAAGAAGGCTATTGCTCCACTTTTTATACCCACGACGGCACGGTGGAGTTGCAGCAGCGTCTGGAACATGTCCAAGCCGGTCAGGCACGTCCTGGCCTGCCGGCTGCCTTGAAGAAGTTACACAATCCCTAAATCGCGGAATCTTGCCACTAGTAATACTAGGTGGCAAGGCTTCACTTTCTAATGGGGCTCCCACAGGGTTTTCACTCGCAGCGGGTGACCTCGCAGTTCCGAATAAGTACGCTGGGATGCGCGACAGGGGCACCTCCCATCCGTCGTCAAATTGAGATTGTGAAGAGTCCTCACATGTCCGATGCTCCGAAGAAGAAGAAGCTGCGTGATGTTGGGTACCTTGGGTTTGTTGATTACTACTGGTAATGGTTTCATAATCTCCTCTTCGGTATCCCACAACGGGACGAAGGTTGTAAGCCATCCTGAAATATCCAATAAATAATACACTCGTGCCAACATCTGCCACCTAAAGTGTAAACAAAATTCATTGCCACATTTACAATGCCAATGATTCTTCTCTGTAGCCAACTTGTGTACAAGCCTATATTTAGTTTCACCCTGATCAGGAGACCTCACTACCAGTGAGGCTATTTTCTAGGAAGGCCTTCAGCTGTGCGTCTGAGGTATGACTTCTGAGGTTTTCTTATTGAGGTTCTAATAATTATACCACCAAGGCCTATAGCGACCCTGTCTAAAAACAAAGTACCTATTAGCACACCTTATACCGTTAGGCATAAAAACAAATTCTCTGTATGCGTCCCTAAACTGACGAATTAAATCATCCAGGTTTGGCTCATAATACCAAAGTTCTTCTAATACAATAACAGCTGCAGAATAAGAACCGAAAGGCCTTGTTATACCAGCGTACAACGCGAGCCGCCCAGCCATTGTAATTGAGATGACACTCGCTCAGAGACCTGACAACCAACCGATTTGCCTGAAAAGAATCGAAATATATCTCAATAAAACGGATCCGTGACCAATTGTTCAGTAAAAATGGGTCCGTGTAATCAATTCTAATAGTTCGATCTGCCCACCTACGCAAATGAACATTAAACGACAAACAAGAATCATTACAATTAGATATTGGGAGTGAATCATATTTTGTTATGTAAATGAGTGCAGACTTTCGACTTCTACAGTTCTGAACATCAAAAACGCCATTAATACTCCCAAACATAAATTCTATGCCCGACCGCACCTCATTTAAAAACATTTTTTCTTTCACCTTTATATAAGAATGCAAATGAGTCAAATTACCTTGAGCAAAAGGTTCCTCCGAAACACAATATTCCAAAATAGACCAAACAGACAAAATAGTGTCCACAAAGTGCTGTTTTCCAGAAACAGAACTAGCATCGACTGTAATAAGAAAGCTATCGCTCCTCATTTTATACCCACGACGGCGCGGTGGAGTTGCAGCGGCGTCTGGAACATGTCCAAGCCAGTCAGGCACGTCCTGGCCTGCCGGCTGCCTTGAAGAAGTTACACAATCCCTAAATCGCGGAATCTTGCCACTGGTAATACTAGGTGGCAAGGCTTCACTTTCTAATGGGGCTCCCACAGGGTTTTCACTCGCAGCGGGTGACCTCGCAGTTCCGAATAAGTACGCTCGCATGTGCGTAACAGTACCCTTCCTCTTACAAAATGTCATATACACTCTATTTCTTACAACATATGTTACATATTTAACCTCACTCTGAACGTTATCAGTTTTCTCTGGTTCATCATCAACAATTTGTAGTCCAATATAAAACGGGTTAGTACCTTGAAACAAACGATTTTTAGCTTTACACTGGGTTTCCAAATCAGTCCATGATTTTAAGAGTACAGAGCTCGTCTGCTGATATTGTGTACTGCATTATTTAAGAGGTGTTTGCTATTGTGTGGTGAAATTAGGAGTAGTTTACGTGTTTGTGGCCTGTGTCAGATGACCACAGTCGGATCAGTGCGGGTGTTTTGTGACAAATATACTCCACGACTAAATAAAAGGGCTCGAAATAAATAGAGTGCAGCCCTTCCGTACTTCCCCGAGCAGCACAGCGCAGTCTGAGCTGTTTTTGCGCAATAACGGCAATCTGGTCAGGATGTGAGTGAGTAGACAAATAACTGGACAAATTTATCTGTAGAGGAGTTACAGGTCTGGAATGGAATGAATATCTTGATGGGTGTGGTTGTGTTGCCAAGTGTAGAGCACTACTGGAGTTCAGAAACTGCCTTATGTCAGCCTTACATATCGAAACCTATGAGAAGTAAAAGCTTGAAAAAGATATGTAGCAAATAAATAAAGTACACTCGTTCCTCCTTCCATCAACCTATGCACTGAAATTATTTGCGAAAATTACCTATTTGCAAGTAAATGTTTTGCATTATTTACGAGCGGTTCGCATGTCTGTAGGCTGTGCTATGAGTTATTTTTAACTGTTTAGAATTAGCAAGCGTGTGTGTAGAATATTATAAATGACTTATGTAGGAGTGTTTTGCAGGTCTGTATGATGTGGGACATGTCAGTGTGATATATATACTCCATTCCTAAATAAAGTAAATTCGTTCCTCGGTCCGTGGACCTAGTGCAGGGTGAGTCCGTTTACCAGAAACATGTAGGAAGAGGTTGAGTGCTGGTGGCTTAGTTTGAAACAATTTTCTTAGGCGCAAGTGAGTTTTGTTTACTGGCAGATTTCAAACTTGGCGCTGGTTTCTAGGAGGAGGAGTTGGGGTTCTGGTCCTCGAAAAGTGATTGATATTGGGGAGTTGAATACGTTTGCATACGTATATGAAATTGTAAATTAAATTATTTAATATAGCTGGGGTGGTGAGAGTGAATTAGTGAGCGATCTCGCAATGAGCAAACACGCTGTTATATGGTCAGGGTGGATTCCACTGTCGGTCAAACTCTGGCGCCAAACGTTTCCTTGTACGGCACGTGGTCGACAGGTTCCATCGTGTCCGGGTTTAAGTTCTCACAGGCGCGGCAGACCGTTTGTGGCGGGACCCTCAGGCGCCGCTAGCCACCGCCTACCTGGTGCGCTACCCGTGGTGGTGTGCTTAACGTCAGCGGGCCAGGGAGCGGGCTCAGACGGCCGCGCGTACGCCTTCTACGCTCTGGAGTTTCGCTGTGTGAGCATGGAGAAGTCAGTTGGGACACACCTGCATGACCGTAATGTCTGAAATAAAGAGTCATTTTCCATGTATTTACAGAAGGCTATGTCCGTAGCGTGTATGGAGGGTGTGTGACGTAAGTGGGGTGGCGGCTCAGCGACTTTACAGTTATTATGCGCGCACGCAAGAGTGAGTCAATTAGTGGGTGTTCTAGTGCAATCTAAAGGTGCTGTTATATAGTAATGGCGGATTCCACTGTCGAGCAGACTTTGCCGCCAAAAGTGTAGCACTCCGTTCACGCTCGCACAGGGACACGTGGCGAACGGCTGTGTGAGGTCGGCATTGACAGGTTTGAACATGGTGCTGAAAGTGTTGTAGGGAAACGGCCGACCGTTGTGCGATTCAGCTCCGGGGCAGACAATTTTGGCGGGAAACGTGTGGAGGCGACGAATGCACGTGGTGAGTGGACAAGGGGCCGCAGTGACGTCGAACTCGACAAGTTCTAGCATGTCCAGCGAAAACATGTTTACAATGTGGGAGCGATTACTGGGCTCGCCCGTGCGCTGGTGACCGGCCGCCTCACGTGACAGACGTAGGCATTGTCTCCGCGCACTGGCCAGGGGGTGGCGAGGATTTGAACTAATTCAGTTGGAGCGCGGACGTCGTGGTGACTGCACTGTGATATCAAAGATGTGTGTGCTCACTGTGTTGGAGAACAAGTGATGACCGTACTGCCTGAAATAAAGTCTTCAGTCCCTTCCTCCTGCAAAATCAATGGACGTGAATAACGTTACTATAAGTGCAGTTTATTATTTGACGCGATTATGATAGGATACCAGTGAAAAAAAAGATAAGTGATGGAGAAAGCTTCTACATGTGATCAATTATGGTGCTGGGGATTTGAACTTGTGATAGATTTTTGTTATGGATGTAAGGAGAATGGCTTTCTCACCGAGAAAATCGGACATCTTGAATAAATAATAAATGATAATAATACATAGAAGTACAGTTTTCGAGAGAATATCGTGTTGGAATTTGAATTTGGCGCAGTTTTCTAGTGCAGATGGGCCCATAATAATAAATGATAATGAATGATAATAAATGATAGTGAATGATAATAAATGACAATGAATGATAATGAATGTTAATAAATGATAATGAATAATAAACAAAAGTTAATTTTTGCAGCCATTATCGTGTTGGAATTTGAATTTGGAGGGAATTTTTAGTGGAGGCAGGTCAATGATAATAAATGATAATAAATGATAATGAATGATAATAAATGACAATGAATGGTAATGAATCTTAATAAATGATAACGATTGATAATGAATAATAAACAAAAGTAAGGTTTTTGCAGCCATTATCATGTTGGAATTTGAATTTGGAGGGAATTTTCTAGTGGAGCAGGTCAATAACAATAAATAATAATAAATGATAATAAATAATAATAAATGATAATAAATAATAATAAATGATAATAAATAATAATAAATGATAATGAATGTTAATAAATGCTAATGAATAATAATAATAAAGAAAGGTACAGTCTTTGTATGCATTATGCTGTTGGAATTCAAACTTCCTGCCATTCTTTCTTCTGGACGCTTAGGTTAGTGGACGTAGCACAATTGGACTATTTTCCCGCCAAAATTCAAAATTCCCGCCATTTTTTCTGAAGATTAGGTTAGTGGACATAGCACAATTGGACAATTCTCCCATCAAAATCTTCCATCTTGGATGACGTCATGCGATGTTGCCAGTTTCTACATGCCGCCATCATGGATGACGTCATCGCCGCCATCTTGAATAAATTTGGCAACAATGCAACATGTCTTGGTGCCCCTGTTGCCCCCTACTTCTCTTAACCTAGGATCTGAGTGACCTGCATCCCCTCCAACACACCCAACACTTTCCAATCTTCACTAACTAGCTCTTCATTCCTCCCTGAAGAAAGAAATATACTTCCAAAACCTAGGAATATTGTATTCTATTTAAAGTGTTTCCTTTAGCTGCGCTCGGAATTGCACCTACGTTTTGATAAAGCTAATATATTTCTTTGGCTCTGAGACTTGCAATGACAAGAAGTGCACAACCTGCTGAAGCTAGCTGTATAATAACAAGGGCGTGAAAATATTGGAAAGACCATCAAAATGGGCAATCATTTAGCAATTCCACCTCATAGAAATTATTTCCCTTAAGGGCAATGTTTTCATGAGTTACACTGTATACCAGTCTCCACAATTCATACTAGGTTCTATTCTTTATGATATTTTATTCTTGGTCTGCCATTTTGTTTTGCTCAAATATCATTGTAATATTTCTGATTTCCTTTTCTCTTTCTGTTAATCTCATACAGGCAGACC
Organism: Schistocerca americana; assembly: GCF_021461395.2. Classification (NCBI taxonomy): domain Eukaryota; kingdom Metazoa; phylum Arthropoda; class Insecta; order Orthoptera; family Acrididae; genus Schistocerca; species Schistocerca americana. The sequence continues at coordinate 445,553,819 of NC_060130.1, forward strand.
AGGCTGTTTTCATATATTGTGTAAGTTCTAATCTTTTGAGTCATGTCTCTCACAAAAGCTTCCAGGTTCACAGATTTTTTAATAATAATTATGGTTCTACTTTTTTCCTTGACTGAATATAAAGGTATACTGTCTCATAAATGGCATATCTACATCTGCTTGTACCTGTTTGAGCATAAAAATTAATCCAAACAGCATAGTCATTATGCTACATGCTCCACCTGTGTAGCATTGCCAATCTTGAGTAACCTACTAAGATGAAAGGAGGCAGTAATATCAATTCAAGGCTTAAAGTGAAACTTGTGCTATGTAGCTCATTTTTATGCTTATAACATTTCTATGGTATCAATTATACAGATTGAATTTGTATTGCTCATTATTTTCAGTACCCAATAGACAAATTTTATGACTATAATGCTGCTGTATGAATGTCAATTCAGTATATAGTGTATATCTGGCTATCCTGATTACATATACAATTACATCTACCACTGTTGTTATAGTAGGGGAAATTGTTTGTACCATAATACTGAAAGAAAAAAAATGCAAAATAACGAAGCTCGTTGCTACCACATGGTTAATAAAAGGGGTAGGGCAGAACCTTCTGTTAGTGTTGAGCAGTTCTCCTAAAATCTCAACTCAGCATATTGTATGGAAAGAGTGTAGAAAGAGAAATGAGACTACATACTGGACTGAGTTTATTACAGTATCATTATAGTCATAAAATTTGTCTGTTTGGTATCGAAAACAATGAGCAATACAAATTAAACGAGATGGGGTTCACGGCTCCCAAATTCATTATGATCATAGTGGACGGCAGCTGCAAGTCAGAATACAGCATCAGTTTCATAGGGTGTGGCGGCATTGAACAGAGTGCAACAGTCAAACTACAGGTGGACACAGGCAATAAATTTATTAACAGATGAAGAAGTGTCAGGAGATGGAGTTCAACGCAGCTAACTCCTGTAGACAGCCTTGAGAGAGTAGTGAAACACTGGTACATCTGCAGACATGCTTAGGGCTCAGTCTCCAGAGCTGAAGACAGAAAGTAGGTGGGCCGCAACGATTGTCTGCTCAGTCAGGGATGAAAGGTATCTTTAGGGGCGGCGTGCTGCTCTCATTTGTGATCTGGTCAGCTTGCCACTGTGGCATCAGTACTATCGCACATCAGTAACGCGACTGCAACTTGGCACATTTGGTCCTATATGCTTGTAAACAATGAGGAGCTACATTTCATCGGCTCTGTGGCAGAAAAAAAACTACATGTAGCCTTATTGTCGTGTCATGCCCACTCGTCTAATATAGGATGCCTAGGAAGCTGTTTTCTCGGATAGTTACACAACAATTCATTACAGTAAATTAAATAGACAGCTCTTAACTTTGCGTATTTACAAAGATGGGACGCAAGCAAATGACGACATGCAAATAATCAATGTTCTTCGATATATACAGTTTCCATGCAAGCAAATAATGCAGTTCACAAGTCACGGCTAAAACGTTAATACCACCGCTCGTCTTCCACTGCCGCCACGGCTAGGCGGGGAGGTACTTACATTCTCTTCGTACAGGGGCCGCTCCGTCGTGGTGTCGCCCTAGTCAGCCTACTATTGGCTGACGTCGTCTCACAGCCCTCTCTGCTGTAATGTTCCAGGCCGACGTGCCGGCGCTTGATGTTAAGCCGGAACATTCCTCTCTCCCAAAGCGACGGACAGTCGTCGTGTAGGGAGCGCGACAACGGCGGGGGACGCCGGAGGGTAGATGGCTCGCTGGACCGGAAGCTGTGGCTGCAGGGGACGTAAAACTTTCGCTCGTACCCCGCCATCAGGCCTTTGCCCTGGCGGAAACGTCCCCCGGAAAACGACCAGAAGTGTATGTGTCCACCTCCTGAGGCCAATAACCGGATGTGGAAGGCGTCGGCTCCTGCGGTAGGACGAGAGGAGGCGAAGGCGCCGTCTCCAAGGGGTCGTCCCGCGGTGTCGTGATGACACCCTCTGGTGGCTGCTGTGGCCGCGCTGTCCTCGGGATCCGTGAATCTGGGGGAAGAGGCACAGAAAGATCATCGTGCACATGACAGTGACGAAGTTGATTGTGATGTCGGTGCTGCAAGCCGTCTGGACCTGTAATGAGATACATGCAAGCGCCAAGTCGACGGACGATCTCGCCTCGCGCCCACCGTCTGCTACCACTAAAAATACTGTAGAAGACAATATCATGCTGCGCGAAACTGTACTTGCGCCCTTCATTCGGCGCCGGATGCTGAGGGGCTTCGCCGTTTGAGTGTGGATGGAACGGTGCACTAGTTAGATGCTGCATGCCATTGCGTTCACAGAATGTTTCAAATTCATTTGGCGTGAACTGAGGGCCGTTGTCTGACACTATGACTTCAGGTAAACCTTCGAGGTAAAAAACAGAGGACAACACCTGAATTGTGTTACGTGATATTGTCGAGTTCATTGTCACAGCAAAAGGAAACTTGATACACGAGCCAACCACAATCAACTAAAGAGTGTTTCAAAAAGATCCCGCAAAGTCTGTGTGTACACGTTGCCATGGTGATTGCGACTTAGGCCAAGCAGAGAATTTTTGTGGCGGAGCTGACTGTTTTTCCGCACATGCGTGACACTGTGACGTTATCTGTTCTGTTTGGTTGTCCATACCCTGCCTACTACAGTGGCGACGCGCTAACTATTTCGTGCGAACAATCCGCCAGTGTCCTTGGTGAAGTAACTGCAACCCTTCTTTTTTCAAAGCTTTAGGGATCAACACACGTGGCTGTCCACTGTCATTTTGAGCAAGTATCACTCCTTTCTGTATAGCGAGGAAATGCCGACGTGCCAAGTATCGGCGCACTACAGAGTAATTTATGGTATGCAAGGAACGAGGCCAAGATGTACGAATGTATGTTAGCAAAATGTTCAGATCTGAATCAGCTTCCGTGGCCTGTGCAATTTTCCTATATTTCAGCGGAAAAGATTGAAGCAATTCAGAATCCTCAGCATCGATGTGACAACACAAGCGTCAAAGTCTGTACGGTATCAGGGCCAATCGGAAGACGTGAAAGTGCGTCCGCTTTATCATGTTGAGCTGTCGGACAATACACAATCTCGTACTGGCATTGAGACAACAACAACGCCCATCTTTGCAATTTTTGGGCAGTTCCTACGGGAACAGGTTTCGTCGGATGAAGCAAGAACTGCAAAGGGTTGTGATCCGTTACTAGGTAGAATTTTCTGTCATACAAATAGCGGTGGGATTTGGCGACACCATGCACTATAGCCAAAGCTTCTATCTCAATTTGTGAATAGTTACACTGAGCTTTGGACAATACTTTTGATGCGAAAGCCGTCAGTTGTCTTTATCACCAATTCTGTGCGAAAACACTGCACCGATTCCGTAAGCGGAAGCGTCAGCGTGCAAGACAATTGGTTGCAGGATCAAAGTGAACTACGCATCGATCACAGAGCAATGCATCTTTAAGTTTTTGAAAAGGTACTTGGCACTCACCTGCCCAAACAAAGGGGACATTCTTGCGACGCAAGCGATGCAATGGAGCTACGATTTGTGCAGCATTCTGTATGAAACGAATATAATAGCTCATTGTCCATAAACCTGACTGCAGTTCTGTGACATTGCGAGGAACTGGGAAATCTCGTATGGCTAGCAAATGGGACTGATGAGGTTGTACACCTTCACTGTTTATACATGACCAAAATACTGCAACCCAGGTGTGAAAAAATCACACTTTTCAAGTATACACTTTAGTCCTGCATTATATAACACACAAAACAAAGCAAGCAAATTTGCTATAGGTTCTTCAGACATACGACCTGCTACGACAATATCACTTGAGCAATCAGCTGTCCCAGATGTCGTTGGAAAATCTTGGGTACGGAAGCACTGCCAAAAGGCATCTACATCTGCATCTACATCATTACTCTACAATTCACATTTAAGTGCTTGGCAGAGGGTTCATCGAACCACAATCATACTATCTCTCTACCATTCCACTCCCGAACAGCGCGCGGGAAAAACGAACACCTAAACCTTTCTGTTCGAGCTCTGACTTCTCTTATTTTATTTTGATGATCATTCCTACCTATGTAGGTTGGGCTCAACAAAATATTTTCGCATTCGGAAGAGAAAGTTGGGACTGAAATTTCGTAAAAGATCTCGCCGCGACGAAAAACGTCTTTGCTTTAATGTCTTCCAACCCAACTCGCGTATCATATCTGTCACACTCTCTTCCCTATTACGTGATAATACAAAACGAGCAGCCCTTTTTTGCACCCTTTTGATGTCCTCCGTCAATCCCACCTGGTAAGGATACCACACCGCGCAGCAATATTCTAACAGAGGACGAACGAGTGTAGTGTAAGCTGTCTCTTTAGTGGACTTGTTGCATCTTCTAAGTGTCCTGCCAATGAAACACAACCTTTGGCTCGCCTGCCCCACAATATTATCTATGTGGTCTTTCCAACCGAAGTTTAACACCCAGGTATTTAGTTGAATTGACAGCCTTGAGAATTGTACTATTTATCGAGTAATCGAATTCCAACGGATTTCTTTTGGAACTCATGTGGATCACCTCACACTTTCCGTTATTTAGCGTCAACTGCCACCTGCCACATCATACAGCAATCTTTTCTAAATCGCTTTGCAACTGATACTGGTCTTCAGATGACCTTACTAGAAGGTAAATTACAGCATCATCTGCGAACAACCTAAGAGAACTGCTCAGATTGTCACCCAGGTCCTTTATATAGATCAGGGACAGCAGAGGTCCCAGGACGCTTCCCTGGGGAACACCTGATATCACTTCAGCTTTACTCCATGATTTGCCGTCTATTACTACGAACTGCGACCTTCCTGACAGGAAATCACGAATCCAGTCGCACAACTGAGACGATACCCCATAGGCCCGTAGCCTGATTAGAAGTCGCTTGTGAGGAGCGGTGTCAAAAGCTTTCCGGAAATCTAGAAATACGGAATCAACTTGAGATTCCCTGTCGATAGCGGCCATTACTTCGTGCGAATAAAGAGCTAGCTACGTTGCACAAGAACGATGTTTTCTGAAACCATGCTGATTACGTATCAATAGATCGTCCCCTTCGAGGTGATTCATAATGTTTGAATACAGCATATGCTCCAAAACCCTACTTTAAACCGACGTCAATGATATAGGTCTGTAGTTCGATGGATTACTCCTACTACCCTTCTTAAACACTGGTGCGACCTGCGCAATTTTCCAATCTGTAGGTACAGATCTATCGGTGAGCGAGCGGTTGTATATGATTGCTAAGTAGGGAGCTATTGTATCAGCGTAATCTGAAAGGAACCTAATCGGTATACAATCTGGACCTGAAGACTTGCCCGTATCAAGCGATTTGAGTTGCTTCGCAACCCCTAAGGTAGCTACTTCTAAGGAACTCATGCTAGCAGCTGTTCGTGTTTGAAATTCTGGAATATTCCATTCGTCTTCCCTGGTGAAGGAATTTCGGAAAACTGCGTTCAATAACTCTGCTTTAGCGGCACAGTCATCGGTAAGAGTACCATTGGCACTGCGAAGCGAAGGTATTGACTGCGTCTTGCCGCTTGTGTACTTTACATACGACCAGAATTTCTTCGGATTTTCTACCAAATTTCGAGACAATGTTTCGTTGTGGAACCTATTACAGGCATCTCGCATTGAAGTCCGTACCAAATTTCACGCATCTGTAAATTTTAGCCAATCTTCGGGATTTCGCGTTCTTCTGAATTTCGAATGCTTTTTCCGTTGCCTCTGCAACAGCGTTCGCATCTGTTTTGTGTACCATGGGGCATCAGTTCCATCTCTTACCAATTTATGAAGTATGAATCTCTCAATTGCTGTTGGTACTATATCTTTGAATTTGAGCCACATCTCGTCTACATTTGCATAGTCATTTAGGAAGGAATGGAGATTGTCTCTTAGGAAGGCTACTAGTGACACTTTATCCGCTTTTTTAAATAAAATTATTTTGCGTTTGTTTCTGGTGGATTTGGAAGAAACGGTAAGGTAAATGCAAATATTTAAACAAGCTCAAATAAAGATTCACTCATTTCGGCTTGAGATTCCTCATCGTGCGTTATTTGAAGATATGCATCGCTCAAATCAATTTTTGAAAAGTAGCGACCAGCGCCTAATCAGTTCATGCTATCCTCCAAATGGTTCAAATAGTTCAAATGGCTCTAAGCACTATGGGACATAACATCTGAGGTCATCAGTCCCCTAGAACTTAGAACAACTTAAACCTAACTAACCTAAGGACATCACACACAGTCATGCCCGAGGCAGGATTCGAACCTGCGACCGTAGCAGAAGATCCTCCGGGCATGGCAATGGATAAGTATTAATCACAGTTTGTGGGTTGACTGTAGACTTAAAGTCAACACAGAGGTGAATGCGACAGGAAGCTTTGGGGAGCAAAACCAGTGGAGTTGCCCACTGACTAGCTGGTATGGACGCAATAGCTCCACTATTTTGCAATTCTTTAAGTTCAGCAGCGACTTTGTCCCATAAAGCAATGGAAACAGTTCTGGCTCGGCAAAATTTCGGCTGAGCATTGTCTTTCAGAGTAATATGTACAACAAAATTGTTAATCTTGCCTAAACCTTCAGAATAGAGTTTCGGGAATTCTTTTAGCAAGATAGCTACACTGTCTTTTGCGTGGAATGCAGACACTGACATCACATTGTCCTGGATGTTACAGCCAAACAAATCAAATGAATCAAGACCAAATATGTTCTCACAATCACGTGATTGTAGCACCGTAAAAGTCACTATTCGCGTATGCGAGCGATACATCGCAGGCAAAGTACATGTTCCAAGAATGGGAATGTCTTGTCCATTATAAGCCGTCAGTTGCGTGCTAGTTTCAGATAGGCGAGGGGAGCATTGCAATTCATATGTGTGACGACTGAACAATGTGACAGAGGCACCCGTGTCCAACTGAAATTTCACACTTTTACCATAAAGAAGCAACTGAACAAAAGGTTTGTTGGACTGGCGGATCACCGAAGAAACTGCACAGGTGCCAGTTTTGCGAATGCCTGTTGCAGACTTTGAATGTACTGTATTAATGAGATCGGTCTTGTGACTAGATTTTTGTGAGTGGACCAAATTCTTATGTTTGGTCCGTTGCAAACATACGAATTGTACATGTCCTTTATTGCCACAAGCGTAACACTGAGCTTGTCGGGAGGGGCAGTCTTGGTGTATGTGCCGTGAATAACAATGAAGGCAAGACCTAGTTTTGTTCGCCTGTGTAGCTGCATGTTTAGCAAGCTGCTTACTCGGAATGGAGCGTTTTTTACGTGGCGTGGCGAGCACAAGCTGCCGAATCGGCTGGTCGCAAACAAGAGACTCAACCTGACAAATTGCTGGCTGCTCAAATCTATCGGCTGACAGAGCACCTGAATCGTACTGATCTAGTATTTGCACTACCTGCTGAAATGATGGATCGGACTGTTTCAAAATCTGTTCTCTGAGTTTGACATCAGGTACATTTTACACGATCGCATCACGCAACATAACATCGGAATATAAAGCACTACAAGCACATTTGAGTTCGCATTTCCTCATAATACCCTGCAAATCTGTCACCCACTCGAGATAAATTTGTTCTGACCGTTTTATACAGTTAAAGAATTGACACCTAGTTGCTACAACATTCACTTGATGGCTGTAATAGTTAATTAGCGAATCTACAACCTAATCATACGAAAGTTCACTCGGAGTGGCGGTAGGGAACAGTTTGTTTATGAGCCTGAACACTGTACTTCCTACTGTTGAGAGAAAGTAATGGCTTTTCACAGTACCTGGTATGTTGTGAGCAATTATGTGGGCTTCAAACTGTTGGAACTACTCGAGTCATTCCTCTTCTTGTTCATGAAACTGGCGAAAAGGTGGTATAGCTGCTGTGGGTGCTGCTTGTTCCGTCGGGAGCGCAGCGTTGGCCAGTAGCTGCTGCACAGTGTTGAGAAGTGTAGTATTTTCTGAGTCTGGAACTGAAACATTTTCTGCATTAGCTGTGTTGCATATAAAGCTGGCAGCTATGGCGCCTGAGAAGGGGATGGGACAGGTGGAATGGGCATGCTGGAGGAGACAAATACAATAAACAGACAAGGCAACTGAGAAAAATAAGTATAAAAACAAAGAAATTTCTACAATGCACTACTGAAAACACTGATTAGCAAAACCGATAAGAGACTGCTAAAGCAAGTAAACACCCCTGCAAAGTAGAGCCAAGAGAGAATTAAGGCGTCAGCAAAACACAAAAGAAAATTCCGTGGCCACAGGGCGCGGTGTTAGTTTGTGAATCCTCGTCATCAAAATGTCGTGTCTTGCCCAGTCGTCTAATATAGGGTGCATAGAATGCTGTTTTCTCGGATAGCTGGACAACAATTCAAACAAATCTTATTAGTGGAGTTTATTACAGTAAATTAAATAGACAGTACTTAACTATGCATATTTACAAAGATGGGTCGCAAGCGAACGGCGACATGTATATAATCGATGTCCTTCGATACATACAATTTCCATACAAGCAAATAATACAGTTCACAAGTCACGTCTAAAACATTTATATCTTGCCTCATTTTCCACTGCCACTGCATCTAGGCGGGGCGGCGCTTAGCCGGCCGCAGTGGCTGAGCGGTTCTAGGCGCTTCAGTCTGTAACCGCGCGACTGCAACGGTCGCAGGTTCTAATCCTGCCTCGGGCATGGATGTGTGTGATGTCATTAGGTTAGTTAGGATTCAGTAGTTCTAAGTTCTAGGGGCTGATGACTTCAGATGTTAAGTCACATAGTGTTCAGAGCCATTTGAACCATGTTTTTGAGCGGCGCTTATTTTCGCTTCGTTAGGGGCCGCTCCATCGTGGTGTCATGTTAGTCAGCGTACAATTGGCTGGTGTCGTCTCACAACTCTGTCTACTATAATGTTCCATGCTGACATGCTGGCGCTTGATGTTTCTTTTACTGTATTTCCACCTTACATACATATTTACATGATTGTAATAAAGCACTGCATTCCACTGATCCCAAACCATCGGCATTTGCGACTTCAGTTGTGTCAAACGAGAGCTCATTGGAGGGCAGGGTAGAAGTCTATTGTATTTTCTGATGAAAGCTGGTACTGCCTTGGTGCCAGTGGAGGCTGTGTGTTGATTAGGAGGAGGCCAGTTGAAACCCTACAACCAACCTGTCTGCACAATGCAATGCATACACATTTGCATGCTTGCATTCAACATTCTGGCGGTTACACCCAGGGGAGGATTCAGAATTTTTTCTGGGTGAGGATTAGAAATGTGAATTTGTCCTTGTAGGCTTTGTTTACCTCATTTTAAAATAAAGACACAAACACACACACAGATATATATAGGTGTAAGTGTGCCTTCATTTTTAAATTAGAGACTACATTCACAAAGCGTATAAGGACATGTTCACCCTTGTAATCCTTATGCCCAACTCTCCCAGAATATATATAAATAAGTCATTATTATATACTATGCAATGAAAGGTTCCTCTTGTGTAACATTTCCTCAGAGTTCATCTTTGATACAATACCTTGATGAATATGTACCAGCGCCAGTCCATTTAAAAGGTCTTCTGTCATCCTGCTGAGAGGTTACATCTTCAGAAGGCATAAGGTGGAGAAAGATTTCTCCACATTGTTGGTTCTTAGAGGAAATGTGTACAACAACTGACATAAGACCATAATTTTTGGTAGCACCATTTCTCTTTTATAGGCCCTACTGGAGACTTTTCCATATTGTAGTCTATTTGTTGCCAAATTTATAGCTTTCCCATAAAGCTACAAAACAAGAGGGGTCGTCAGTAGAATAATTTTACCAGTTCTAGCTCAATAGATCAATTTTAAATTAAATTCTGTGTTTTATAAGCAACTTAATTGATTTTTTAAAAATTCATTATATTTAATTAACTTAAGTGGTTTTAAAATGTTAATTAAATACCTAATTTTTAGAATAACTCAACTAATTACAATAACAAACTGATTTATAACTTAATTATTTCATTTACAACATGATTGTAAGATAATAAAATGTATTAATTAAGAAAAGTAAACTATTTAAAAAATCACACTGGAGAAATAAGTAAATAATTAAAATGTATTAACTAACATAGGTAAATTATAAAAATTTTACATTGTGAACATAAGAAAATAAATAAAATAAGTTAGTTAGCAAAAATAAGTTATTTTTAATAATTTTGCATTGTGAACGTGAGTAAATAAGTAAAATAAAGTAGTTAACAAAATAAAATTTTATTAAAATTTTCAGTTCTTATTTTTTTATCTTTCTTAAAATGTTTCAGAAATGTATATAAGCATGACGTTAACACTTTTATAAATTTTTTTAGTTTGTCATTCATTGATATAGAAGCAAATGTTAATAATTAAAAATTTTCAGTACGTAATCTATGTTGTACATCATATGTAAGATCTTTTTACCATACATTAATACATAAGCAAGTGTATCATTTTGAATTTTATCATTAAAAGTTGCACAAAGTTTCATATTTGTTTTTTGTGTGGTTATAACATTCTTTCTATGTGTCATATTGATTACATAAATTGGATAATTAATTATAAAATTAAGTGGATCAGTATCAATATCTGATTTTAGTAAAGTAATTCTTTTAAAATCAAGAAATGCATCATACGTTTTTAGAAAATTATTTGATGGATTAATAAAGCACATTTCTTGAGGAAAAACTTCATTTTTGCTATTTTTCAATTACACATTCTGTAGTTTAACATGATAAAATAATGATGAATTAACTAATTGATTAATTTTACAATTTGTCTGATATACAACAAAAACCAAATATGGCATATCAAATTCTATAGAGTTATAGTAATTTGTTATAACTTGTTCAAAATTGTTTTTACCAGATAATCCAGCAATTTCTTCTGTTTGAAGTTCATAAAAAGAAATAGGAATTTTAGGATTTTTAAAAATATTTTCACATTGTTCAAGTTTGTAATTCGCTGCATACGTAGCAACAGGTACACGAATTTCCATAGATTCTACATCTATTTCACCTTCTTTAGGAAATGTATCTCTTATTTCAACACCAGCATCATTTTTATCAAACCAATGTAGAATTGCATCTCCAGAAGTTGAACTACGTGTATGAACTACAGTTAAGTTTCCTTCAAACATAATTTCTTTATAACCTTTAAAAAATCCACCAAGTTTGACAATGGATGAAGTGTTTCAATTCTTTTACTATTTATTTTTCCTGTGTTAATAATATGTTCTTCAAAACTTTTTTGTCAGTAGCAGATGAAGTTAGATGTAGCAAAACTGTTGATGAAATAAAAGGATGTTCAATTCTAGATAACATATTATTTCCTTTTTTTATTGTTATGAAGTCAAACAATTTTATAACATAATTATCAATTAATTTTTTGATTGATTTTCCATCATATGTTGGATAATCTGTGCCATCATCTTCAATAATTGTAAAATTCATAAACAATTGTGCATGATTTGGATGAAGCCAACCATCACCCATATTTATTTCAATTTCTGTATCTTTGTTAGGAGGATTTAAATTATTTTTAGTTTTTTCATTAACAGGAAATGAACAAAGCCGAAAACTTTCAATTTTATTCATGACGTTTTTAGCAATTACTTGCTTATTAAGGAAAACACTTATTAAGATATTTCTAAAATGACTGTTACAGTAGCATCATTAATGTCAATTAAATTATCATTTTCATCAGTTATAGTAACTTCTAAATCTTGAATCTTATTAAAAATAGGAATATTTACATGATAGATTGGTTCATGAATTATTGGTCGAGCAAACTCTGCATTATGTTTAAATGAAGCAATAATATTAGTATTTTTATGAAAATGAATATTATGTTTTACATACATTCCACCAGCAAGATTCAAATTTATATTTATTAATTCAAAAGGAATTATTTTACGAATATCTGTAGCCACAGCCTCTTCATTAGCTTGAACAACTTGATTATTAAAACCAAGTAACTTCCAATACTATCTGCTATATCTATAAACAATTTTACTTCACTTTCTATAGTTACTCTGATTAATATATCATCTGCTTTAATGAGTATATTATGTTTTTTCAGATGTATAACTTTTTTCAATATTTAAAACTATATTGATCTAATGAGATTTCTATTGTTTCTCCATCACAATAAAGTTTATTATTTATTGTTGTAATATTTGCTGTTAAAAAAGTTGAATAAAAGCCAACTAATGAAAGATTAGTATAATTATCACATATTGGAACAATTAATCGTTTTCTAAGTATAGAAGATTTATCACTAAGTTGAAAGAACCGACTCATTTACTACTGAAAAATTATTAATAAATGAAAAAAATATTAATAAATAAAAAAATTTTAATAAATGAAAAAATTATTAATAAATGTACAAAACATATTAAGAACCACAAGCAAGAATTCCAGAAAATAAGTTAAAGGACAAGCATGGTTAACTTTTACTAAAATCTATAAAACATGTAATAATTGCACTTAGTGGTTGTGGAAAAACAATGTCAATGATTGATAATTATATTTAAACTACAGGATGGCTAAATTTAAACAAAGAGATTAGAACAACCAAAATATCAATAATTTATAAAACAAAAACAAAATTAAAGATAAAATTAATAATCAAATTGTTAGTGTTATTCAAAATAACGAAGAAATTATTCCATTAGATGAATTTGAAGAAAATTTAGTTGTAGTGTTTGATGACTTTATTCTAGAAAATCAGACACAAAGGAATAGATTGCTTTTCCTTAGTTCAATCATGTTCAAAAATAGCAAAACACTTTGTTAGAGACAATTTATATTTTAAAAATGTTTTTAGACAAGATGATACAAATTTAAATCATCTTTACCATGAGTTTGTTGGTGAAGATTTAAAGTATGGTAATTTTAAAAAATTGTGTAGTAAATGTGGGAATGATGAATATGGTTTCTTAATAATATTTCTAGAATAGCAAATGAAGGTAAGTTTAGAAATAAAATACAACATTTCTTAACGACATAAAAATTAAACAAAAACATTAAACATTAACTTTAACATAACCATAAACATAAACATAATTAATGTGTTTCTTCATTAATAAATGTTTGCAAAGTATGGTGAAGAAGTTGTAAAACAAGCCAAACTAAATAGAAAGGAACTTTAAGAACTAAAAGATCAATTTAAGCTTCAGAAGAAGCAACCAAGAACAGAATATGAGAAGTATAAAAAGGAAGATCAACCTGTTAGTGATGCTATTGAAAAAGTAAAACAATGTATTGAAGCTTTAGGTGATATTGTTTTAAAAGCAATTGAAGCAATGGGGAAGTTGATAAACCAATGATTCCATATCATCATATTGAAGATTTCGAAGATTTGTGAACAACTGGTGATATTCATGGAAAACAATCATCAACAATTGGTTTTATTAAATATTTATATTTATTACCTATACTTGAAGTTACGTTACTAGGATTATTATCTGAATATAATGCTCCTGAATTTAATAATATATCTGAATAATTTGATAATTCTTCACCATTAAACTTTTCATTTAAATCATGTATAGTAATCTGTTATAAGTCTCATTAATCCATCTTTACTCTCATATGTTTTTTAACATTATCAATTTATCACCATTAAGTTCTACAATTAAATTACTAACATATTTAAACTTACCAACACATTTCAAACCAAATACTTTATCTTCACTATGATTAATATATATTTTACACTAAGTGAAAGATACATTAAGTAAATACCAAGAAGAAAAGGAAGTAAAAAGATAAATTTATTTAAAAAGGTAAATGTTAGTGAAAGAATGTATACACAATTTTAACCTATATAAAAAAAATTTTAAAAATTTTTACCTATATAAAAAACTTAATAAACTTTTAAGTTATATAAAAACCTTTATAAATATTTAATGTAAATAAAAAATACTATAAAAATTAAAATACTTAAAAACTATACATTTTTAAACTATATAAAAATCTTTATAAATTTTAATTTACATAAAATATCTTTATGAATTTTTAACTACATAAAAATTCTTTATTAAATTTTTAACTGTATAAAAGAATAACCTTACAACTGTTTATACTTTACTACCTAGTGATAAAATTAAACCAATGACAACTTATTTACAGTTGAATAATGATCAATTAAATGCAATTGAACCATTTTAACAGATGTTCAAAAATAAAAATAAAAGAAAGTCGGTGGAAATTTACTTGTTACATTACCTATTCCTGTTGTAAAAAAATTTATTGAATATTTAACAAAAAAGAAAGGTGGAAAAAGATTAACACAACATGAGGGTTGATTTCTTCCACTATTATTACCTGCATTACCATATTTAGCAACAATTGGTTCATAAGGTAAGGAATCTGCAGCAAATGCAAATGCAGTATTAAACAAAAAGAAGAATGATAAAGAATTAGAAGAACAAAAAGGAAATGGAAAAGAAAGTTGGTAAAGGAATAAAGAAAACAGAAGAAATTTCAAAAAGTAAGTGTTAAATATCCTAATGCATTTAATAATTTTGGTATAGGAAAACTTACTAAACAATTAAAAAATAAGCATTTTCATGGTGTACAGGTATACTAAATTTAGATACATCTAAATAACCTCTTACTCAATGGAATTGTTATTACAAAAATAATGATAAAAAATTTGTTTTTGATTCATTTGGTGGTAACAGAACAAAAAAATTAGTTAACTATTTAAGAAAAAAGGAACTAAACGACAATACAGAAAGAATACATAATTTCGACGATGTAAAATGGGGTCATTTATACTTACTTGTATTAGAATTGCAATGTGAGAATTATAATTTTAATGATATTTCAGATTTAATAAATGGACATTCTTGGAAATAAGATACATCTCACATGACAAACTGAACAAGTACTTAATTCACCTTCAATCAAGTTAAAAAAAATTGAAAAAATTGAAAATATTTTCAAATAACTTCAATCATCAATAGATACAAAGATAGCAAATGCAGTATTAAACAAAAAGAAGAATGATAAAGAATTAGAAGAACAAAAAGGAAATGGAAAAGAAAGTTCACCTTCAATCAAGTTAAAAAAAATTGAAAAAATTGAAAATATTTTCAAAAAACTTCAATCATCAATAGATACAAAGATAGCAAATGCAATACACAATTTCAAAAAGAATTTAATATTATTTTTAAGTAACTTCAGATTATATCGTTTTTAAAAATAGAATACTTGCTAATGTAAATGATCCAATTGATGTGAAATATGTTAATAAACATTATTTTGATAATTAACTATCAAGTTTTGTTACAAATCCAGAATACACAAGCATTTTAACAGAGTTGAATAATTATGTTAATAAAGAATATTATAATAAGATCCTTTCAGATTTAAGCAAAGTAATGGTATTATGATACTTTACAATAAGGTAATAAACAATATGAAAAATAGTCGCCTTAATACGTTAGTTAAGATTGATTTAGTAGAAAGTTACGTTAAATCGTTAGAATCACAAATTAATACAAGTTTAGACAAAAAAGTAGTTGAAGGTCTAAAAGTACTGATATCATTAGATTAATTTTAGTTTTACTATATTTTTATCTCTATAAATATTTTAATCTATAAAAAATTTTTATATGTATTAATGGATAATTATAATTCACTTTAATTCTTAAAGACGTTTATACTTATCGTTTGAAATGTAAAAAGTTCACTGAAACACATAATCCACATAGAATAACAACAAAAAATGGAAGACAAGGAATTGAAAGTATTTGTACAATTTGTAATTGTAAAGAAAGGAAATTAGTTAAAATTTTTTTGTACATGTTGTTGGTTTGAATAATATTCGTGAAATATATAATTAATGAATTGCATAAACCAATTAGAAAGAATTTCAAGAGAACATTTGTTGCTTCTTTTAGTATAGATGATTTATGGCATGCTGATCTAGTTGAAATGGATTCAGGTATTTGAAAAGGAAATTAAAAAATAAACAAAGGTTAAATTTATTTATTAGGAATAATTTGTGATTTTTCAGAATATGTATTTGCTGTTCCTATTAAAGATACAAAGCTAAATATATCTTTGATGTTTTTCAAAAAAATTTAATAGTTAGAAACAAAATAATTTACAAACAGATGATGGTAAAGAATTCTATAACAAAGAATTTAAAGAATTAATGAAGAAATATAACATTAATCATTATTCAACTTTTTCAGAATTAAAATCGTCTGTTGTTGAATGTTTAATAGAACACTTAAGGAAAATGTGTGGAAGAAATTTGCTTTACAAGGAAATTTGAAATCGTGAAAATTAGTTACAAACCTTATTGATGAATACAAAATACGAAACAATAAGAACGAAACCAATAGAAGTTAATGAAAAAAGTTTAAAAATAAGTAACATTTTATCTAATGAAGAACCTAAATTTAAAAAAAGTGATAAAGATAGAATTAGTGAACCAAAAGATCTTTTTGACTAAGGATATAATTTTATTGGTCTACCGAAATATTTGAAATTCAAGATGTTATATATTCTAATCCAATTACATGTAAATTAAAGGATATAAATGAAATTTTTATGAACAAGGATTACAGAAAAGAAGATATCCAGATGCACACTTAGTTGAAAAAGTTGTAAGAAGAAGGTAATGAAGTTTATGTCAATCGGTTAGGTTTTGATCATTCACACAACTGTTCAATAAATAATGATCAAGTAATTTTATAAAGAACTAGTTTACTATTTAGTTTAAAAATCAATTAGTTTTTAAACAATTAGTATTTAAAAGAATTAGTTTAATATATAGTATACTATTCAGCTTACTATTCAATTTACTATCTAGTTTGGCAACCAATGATTTTTTAACAATTAATTTCAAAAGAAATTTGTTTACTATAAGTATTAAAAATGTATAATAAAAAAATTATTATTTTTATTCTGAAATAATTTTATTAATTTTACTTATTAAAAATATTATTACTTTTTTAATAACTTATAATGACCAAATGGTAATGTATATATTTTAGTTTCCAAAAAATATCTTTTATCGAGATGTGGACTTGTAGTTTTTTGTTTCCTTGAATTCCATATATTTCATGAATTTCCTTTTTAATTAATTTAATTTTGCTCTATTGTTCTATATTGTTAAACAAACAATTTTTCTAATCTTCTAAACTTCTTTCCTTTTTAACAACACATTTCTTAATGATAAACTGCGTATTGGCTTCTGTCTCGGGTTCTTCGGCCGACGTTCATCTAGTGATTTTTCTGTCGTTTCACCAGCACGAGTGGCTGGCATTGTCAAAGCTTCACCCTCCATTGTTGGTGGTGACCTGGAACCGAGCACGCGGGCGCAGACTATATGTACCTGGTGCGCCAACATTTCTTAATTCCTTTAGATTTTTTCTATATTGCAACCAATGGCTATAAGTATACATTTTTGCTCTTGAACCACAAAATTCTTCATTTACTTTTCCCCTACATTCGTCTTTCATTTTACCATCAACTTTTTTGTTAATTCATGGAATATTATATATATTATATGTTGGATAATCACTTGTATTAAAAAAAATCCATCTTCGATTTTATATTTAAACAGGTTCTTCAAAAGTAATTTTAGTTTTATACATACGAATAGCACCAAGATTTTCATTAAATATTGTTCTATATGTGAAGTTTGGTTTAGGGACATGTTTAACACATACATTACTATTTGAAACAATTATTATATAAAGTCTATTTGTTATATTTTCCATTGTTTTTTATGTTGCATTCCAAGAGATAAATGTTGTTTAAGATTTCTATAATTACTATATGATTATTATTTTTATTTAAAGCTGTAATCAATTTACCTTCGTTTGTACCTGGTACGAGTTCTTGGATATTCTAGACCTATTTCAAATATATAACCATTTTCACAACTATTTTAAATGTCATTTATTTATGAACAATTAAAATTATTTGATTCAGCCTTATGAAAGCCACCAAACGGAAAATATTGGTTCATAGCATAACAATATAAGTTATTTTCATCTAGATATGTTATATAATATGATATTTGTTTATTATTAAAATAATTTAAATATTTATTATTTGCTTTTAAATATCTTTTACAACTTTATGATATTCCTTCTCTTATTCCTTTTACAACCATTAAAAGCATATCATAAACATATTGTAATTAAAGTTGTTGTTCAGTAATTTTTAACATTGCATCCCTAGTTAAACGTGGTGCTGTAAAATACCAAGAAGGATCAAGATTATATATTTGTATATACGCTTTTCTAAAATTTTCAAAAATGTCACTTAAGAATAGTACATCAGTTTTAAGATACAAAACATTATATTCACCAAATTCAAAATTAGTTAACTATTTAGGTTAATAATGAATTCGTTTTTAAACAATTAGTTATTAAAAGATTTAATTTCTATTTAGTTTGACGATTAATTAGTTTACTATTTAGTTTAAAAATCATTTAACATACTACTTCGTTTAACAATCAATTTTTTTACAAGTTAGTTTAAGAATAAATTAGTTTTAATAAATTCTTTAATTAATTATAAAAAATTATTTAATAACTATACTTCAAAAAGTTAATGCTCTCTTCTTCTTAATATATTCTAATGTAAACTTCTTACATTTATTATATGTTTACCTTTATGTGAAGGCATTATTTAAAAATAAATTAAATCTTGAATTTCTTCAGAATTTTTACGTTTGTATGTAGATGTAGATGTTTCTTCAGTTACAACAACTTCATTATTCATTGAAGATGTAGATTTTCCATCATTATTCGTTGTTAATATATTTTTGAATGTTCTTCACTTAGATTTCGTCGTAAACATGCCTTGAAATGATATTTATCAACAGTTTTTCCACATACACAATAATCGACCTCTATTGTACTTTTTTACATAATATTTATTTATATATGGTTTACATATAGTTCTATAACCATCTTTTGTTTATCTCTGTAAATGAAAGTAATCAGTTTATTTCTCTGTATTACAATATTTACAAAATTTATATTTTATGCAAGATTCTTGTTGAACTTGCTCCATTTATACAAATAGTTATTAGGTTCATGAAAAAGAAAATTTCTATAACTTTATAATTTTTCAATTAAAATTAATGTAAAAATGGAAAATATAGTTAGACATATTCATTCATCACTAGATCCAAAGATTGCTACTTCATCTTGAGTGTCAGACAAATCAAAAATATTAGTTATTTTAACTGTTTATTGTACTTTACGTAACCGTGCTACAAAGTGGACAGTTTTCTTTTTCCTTTAACCAGTTACTAATACATTCTTTATGAAAAATATGATTGCAGCTTAATTTAACAAATTGATTATTATTTTCAGTACTTAAACAAATAGTACAATCAATATATTTTTCGGATTGCTCAATTAGTTCATAAATTTGTTTTAGTTAAGTTTGCATTTCGTTAATGTTTTCCATTTATAAGAAAATTATTTTTTCAGATTTATAAAATAAGAGTAATTTTCAATGAATCATTTATTTATAAATTCAAGACTACAATCTTTTTTAAAAAATGTTTAATATAAGCTACAAATTTACCTTCATAAAACTAATAAAAATATTTCTATACAAGTGGAAACTACTTTAATCAACAAGCTCAACAATATAAGTATTTCATATGATACTAAAAAGTAAATGAGCTAGAGATAAATGTTATACATAATATTATGAACTGGGATTATTTAAATAATATATATATAGAACAACTTTGTCTAGAGCTCAATAATGTTTTTAAAGTTATTTTACCAAATAAATTTTCTAAATTAATTGATGATTTTGATTTCGAAATAATTAAAAAAAGGACAATTGAAATCGAAATATAATAGAAAAAAGAAACTTAAAAAAAGAAATGATGAATTTCATGACTTAGAATTCGCTACATAAAATTTTTTAAATAATGTACTTTTGTTTTGACTAATACATTTTATTGTCTTACAGCCATGTTGTAAATTTTTATAATGTACTTCGTTTACTAATTTCTTTTAATTTACTTATGTTTACAATGTGATTTTTTAAAATTTTATATTTTGTTAATCAACACATTTTTATTAATTTACTTATATTCACAATGAAAATTTTTATAATTTACCGTTGTTAGCTAATACATTTTAAGTATTAAATAACATTTACAATCTGATTTTTTCAAAACCTTTAATGTTGTTATCTAATACATGTTATTATCTTACAATTGTGTTCATAATGAAATAAAGAGGTTATAAATCTAGATATACTACAAATATATAAACATTTTCCCAACTGTTTGAAATTTCAAATATTTTTAAAAGTTATTTGGTGCATCCAATTGAAATCCACCATATGGTAAATATGGGCTCATAGCAAAACCGTATTAGTTTTTTGCACATTGATATGTTAAAAGATTTGATATTATCTTATTATTAATTTTTTTTAAATATTTATTATTTGCATTTACATATCTTTTATAATATTGCGACATACCTCCACTTATCACTTTTTCAACAATAAGAAGCATATCATAATCATGTAATTATTCAATGCTTTAAAAAACCATGAAAGATCTAGATCATATGCTTGTAGACATATGTTTCTAAAATTCTCAAAAACATCAGTTAATAATAGTACATCAGTTTTAAAATACAAATCATGATATTCACCAAAATGTTTCATATTGAATTTTTCCCAAACTATTTTTGCATGTTCATAACTTTCATCAGTTACACTACGATCATAAAATTGATTGTAAAATTTTTCTTTTGGTGATTACTGTGTCTCTTCTAATTTTTTCCAAGAACCCATGTAATCATATAGATAAACACCATTCCTTATTACTTGATTAATTAATTCTGGAGGAAAATACTTTTTAATTTTTTTAAATAGATTTTTCTTTAAATTTAATGAAAATTTTTTCAGTGTTGAAGCCATAAATTTAAATGTATCAACAAATCTCATTTTTAAAGTTTTTGAACATTCACCAAAAATGGTTTATTTACTATCATTCTGTGGTATTTTTTTCTATTTCCTTATTATCATAACCAAGTTCTTTTAGAAAAAGATGAGAGTCATATCCAGATAAATTATGTAAATAAATAGGTACAAAATGAGGTTGTTATAGTTTTAAATTACGCATTGGAGCAATTGACAATGGAGCAATGTATTTACCAGTTAGATGATTCTGATGACAATTTTTTGTATTACTTTTTGTGTAATAATATTTATGCAATGTTTAAACTTTAGAATTATTATGTATATTGTGTGTTCTTCAAATGTAACTGGTTTCATTTCTCTAATTTCAGAATAAATTCTTCCAATTTCTTCAACTTCTTGTTTTATACATTCAATAAATTTTTTATGACAATATGCTCCTCTATAAACAACGGGGTATTTGTATTTTCCGTAGATGCATTTGATGTAGTAGCAAAATCCACTTGTTTCGTGTTTTTGATATTTCATATGTATGGTGTTTCAGGGTTTGGTTGACAATTGTCCATATTTAAAAGTAAACTTTCGAAATCAACATAAATTACAAATGGAACTTTCTGTGTAAATTCATAATTTTTACATTATATACATCTTCCTTCACTTAGCATTTCAACTTTTATTGTTTTTGTAGTGAAACACTTTGGTGTATGATTATCTAATTTTTCTTTACTATTTGAATGTAGTAAACAAAAATATCAAATTGATTTTTCTTTCTCATCTTCGATGATTTGACTTGATACAAGTTAAGATATATTTTTTTTATGTAACAATAATGTGAATTACTATGTTTAATTAAATAAATTAGATTTTCATGATTATCCTTTTTCATTTTGTAATTTGTAATGGATACACTTGATGTTCTTTATCATCAAATGAATAAACATTGATAGATACATTAATTATATTTTCTGTTTATGGAAAGTGATCAACTAATAGAGGAAATTCAAAATTTTCGGATTTTTATTCAAGATCAACACCAACATCTTTACATTTTGTTATTCTTTCAACATCTCTATCTACAGGAAACAAAGCTGCATTTACAAACCATAAAAAGATCTTTCATCATTATTTTTTACTTTAATACAAGTTTTATTGTTTTTTGTAATTCTAGGTAAATCAGTGTAAGATGATCCTTTAAGTGGAATATGTTTGTTAATTGCAAACTGAAAACCAATAATTCTATTTAATGACCATCTTGATCCTTGTGCTTGAATGTTAGATATTATTCTTAAAATATCTATTTTACATTGCTCAAATTTTTTGCATAATCCTTTTCTGTCATAATAGTATAGTTCTGTGTTTTTTGTCAAAATTATTGAACTTGCTTAGTTGTTTCATTAGTTTCTAGTCTGTATTCACAAAACAAGTGGAATATATTTGTTAATTGCAAACTAAAAACCAATAATTCTATTTAATGACCATCCTGATCCTTGTGTCTAAATAAATTTAAAATATCTATTTTACGTTGCTCAAATTTTTTGCACAATGTTTTTTCTGTCATAATAGTATAGTTTTGTGTTTTTTGTCAAAATTATTGAAATTGTTCAGTTGTTTCATTAGTTTCTAGTCTATATGCACAAAATAAATTAAAAATTGTCTTTACACCATAATGTACATTCTAGTAGTCTTTAAGAATTTTCAAAATTTTTGTGTTTACTGGAGTTAAGAAATAATCAGTTTTAAGTGCATCTATACAATTTCAAAATTTATAGTTTTTAATCTGTTTGCAAATGTTTTTGAAGTCAGTAATCTCTAATTTTATTTCTATCTTTCGTTTCTCAGATAAATCATTATTAAAATGAAAACATCATCAAAATTATAATATGGTAACTGTTTCCAATGATTGTCACTTACTTCAGGTGTATAATTTCTAACAGTATTAGTATGATCGTCACTTACTTCAGGTGTATAATTTCTAACAGTAACTGAACGAGTTACATTAATAATAAATGTAATAAAATCAGCTTTATATAAATTTGAATATCCTCTTAAATTATTTCATCTACAAAATTCGCAAAGTCTTGCAACAGTAAATTGGTGTAGTTCAGTAGTAATGTATCTTTGCATTTTGGTCTTTTATATATTGCAAAAAAATTCATTACATTTGTAAAAAATATGTTTTAACAAAATGATAATATTTTAATAGAAGGATAAGATTTATTATTTATTAGATAATTATTCAAAACGAGAATTAGTTTATTATTTAGTTTAACAACTGGTATCTAAACACTGGTCAGTCATAGTTAAAAATAAAAAGAATTACTTTACTATTTAGTTTAACCATCAATAAGTCTTAAAGAATTAATTTTAATGATTTATTGAATTGATCAGAAAGTATCATTATTTAATAAATAATATATCATAAAGTTAAAGTTTCCTCATTCATAATGTATTGTAAAGTACACTTCTTACATTTATTATTATGTTTATCTTTACGTGAAGGACTTATGTAAAAACCATTTGAATCATTAATTTTTTTTTCAGTTGCAACTTCTTCGTTATTAATTGTTAATAATTTATTTTGAATGTTCTTCACTTGGATTTCGGCGTAAATATTCCATGAAATAATATTCAGCAATATTTTTTCCAAATACACAAGGAATCCGATTTTTATTGTAACTTTTTACATGATAATTATTTATACATGCTCTACATGTAGTTCTATAACCATCTTTTGTACATTTCTGTATAATAAAATTATCAATTTATTTCTCTGTATTACAATATTTACAGAATTTAGATTTCACAGAAGACTCTTGTTGATCTTGCGCCATTTATATATAACAAAATTTATTAAATTTGTGAAAAAGTAAATTTTTCTAATTTTTAAATTTTTTTAAATTTAATTTTAAATAATTCTTATAATTATAAAAAAAATAATCATCACAATATTCTGCTACATCTTGATCACAAAGATAGCATAAATATCAATTATTTCAATTGTTTCTGGTTCTTAATATTTAATAATAGTTCTACAAAGTGGACAATTTTCTGGTTCCCTTAACCATTTATCAATATGTTTTTTATGAAAAGTTGGATTGCAGCCTGATTTGACAAATTGATTACTATTTTTATTACTTAAACAAATAAGATAATCAATATCTTCTTCAGATAGCTCAGTTAGTTCATAAGTATCTTTTGATTTAGCTTGTACTTCGTTTATGTTCTAGGTTTATAAGAAAATTTTTATTAGATTTATAAAAAATAAAAAAAGGATTATTTTCCTAAAAGTTCAAAATTACAATATTTTAAAAATATGTTAAATGCAAACTACAAATTTATTTTTGTAGAATAAAATTTTTTCTATATATTTGGAAACCACTTTAATGAAGAAGCTCAACAACGTATGTGTCTAAATAAATTTAAAAGTATGTGAGCTTATGATAAATGTTTATATTATATTACGAATTGTGAATATTTAACTACTAGATATGGAGAGCAACTTTGTCTAAATTTAAATAATGATTTTAAGATTACTTTACCAAGTAGGTTTTCTAAATTAATTGATGGTTTTCATTTTGTAACAATTAAAAAAGATAAATGAAATTGAAATACAAAGGAATGAAGAAACTTAAAACTAGAAAAAATGAATTTCATGATGTAGGGTTCACAATGAGTAAAGTTCAAAATAATTTAATTTTGTTAACTAAAACATTTTATTTATTTGCTTACCTTCACAATATAAAATGTTTGAAATAATGTACTTTTGTTTACTAATTCATTTTAATTATTTACTTACATTCACAATGTAAAATTTTTATGATTTACTTTTGTTAACTAATATATTTTTATTTATTTAGTAACACTGAGAACTTGATTTATAAAATAATGTACTCTTGTTAAGTAATATGTATTTTTTATTTACTTACCTTCACATTGTAAAATGTTTAAAATAATGTACTTTTGTTGGCTTATTAATTTTAATTTTTTACTTATATTCACAATATAAATTTCTTTTAAAAATAATTTACTTATGATGGTTAATACATTTTATTTCTTTACTTACTTTCACAATGTGAAATTTCTAAAAATTACTTACTTTTGTTAAGTATTATACGGTATTATCTTACAATCACGTTGTAAATGAATTAATCAAGTTTGGAATCAGTTGGTTATTGTAATTAGTTGTCTTATTGTAAAACTTAGGTATTTAGTTAACATTAATTAAAAATACTGAATATTTAAAAATCAGTTGTGTTACTTAAAAAATACAGAATTTAGTTTAAAATTGCGTTAGTGAGCCTAAAATCATTTTTTTCATCAAATAAATGTGACTGACTTTATAATATTAAAACATTTGCTTATTGGTAGTTGTAAATGAAGAGCAAGTGGGGGGGGGGGTGAGGGCATCACGAAACGGAATAAATCAAGACTTGTTCCTGAACCTGATGACACTGCTGGTTGAATAAATCCTGCTGAGAGGATATCTTCATTCGAGGCAGAAGCAACTGTCAGTGAGGACAGTTCGCTGAAAAATGATTTCTTGAATTTCTGTATCGATTGATGGCGATCTTGATCGGCTTGCTGAGGAATATCGATCCAGAGGTAATGTGGAATGTCCTTTCAGATTTGATGATGAGCCAGAAGCTATGCTAATTATCTGCTGACAGTAGCAGAGTTTTCGTTTTTCTCCCATTCTGCTAAAATGGTACCATACATTGCTCTTAAACCTTCTAGTCCAAGGCAATGTGATTGAAATATTGTTGTGCAGCGCTGAAACGAACGCTGGAAAAATTAAAATATTTACTAATAATGTAGACATTTTAAATTGTGAAAGCTGAATGTGAAAAAAATATACTCACAGTGTGTTCTATGTTCGGAAGTTACAGACTAGGATGTAGGACGTTATGATTTGCGAAACCTGGACCCACAATCGTGAAGTTTGTATCATATACAAAAAATTCTGAAACATAGTGATAAAGGAACTCATAAACGAGGATTTCACTGCTGAAAGGTAAAAATTTTAAATAATGTGATATCCGAACATGGGCTACATAGTGTGTGAACAAGATATGGCTGGATAATGGTGCAGATAAAGGATGGAAAAAAGCACTGCAAACGAACTCTAAAGCCTATACTTTAGGAGCTACAAACCTGTCAACTCGTGTGGGCACAGGTTCTACCAGTGTGTCTGTATTATTACTGTAGAACATAGTTGGCCACCACTTTCAAATCATTTTGCCAAACTCCAGCATATATTTCAGAATTTAGACATTTGTCTTTCTTCTAACGAACGTGGACACCTTGCTCAAGTCAAGCATGTTCTCCTGTTCCGTAAAATATAGACTCCAGAAGTAACAGATGAGGAGGTAGAGTAGCAGTATCTAGAGGAGTACAGGCAAAGTAGAAGCTGCAGCTGATCCCTTTGTCCCAGTCATGGAACTAGGTCAGTACTTTACTTCAGCAATAACCATCATTGAACTGTAAACAAGACATAGACTTACTGATTATTTCACGGAGCTAAATGAAGATAGTTGCGAAAAATTCTGTCTTGAGGTGACAATGCTGTAGAAAAATCCTTCAGATCAGATTTTATTGTACAGGATGGCGTCAGAGTCCAAATTATCAAGTTTATTTTGACATACTACTGTTCAGTATAAGTACTGCACCCTAGACTTTCAAGCTCTTGCCTGAACAACACAGCAGAAACACTCGTTCCCATCAGAATTCAAGCACTAGAGATCTGACTGCTAAGAAGACTAGCTCAGTGCGTTCTTGATGGTATTATTACCCAATGGGCAGAAGATATTCAGGAAGTCCGAGGAAAACCATCAGTTTCAAACAAGAGGGGGTAAAAGTCGAATGGCTAATACATGCTGAGGAAAGATGAGGTATCATATTAAATATATTATGATTTTTTAAGTAACTGTGATTTTAATAAGTTTTGTAATTAAATGTAAAACTCTAGTCAGATGAAAGAGGGGTCCTTAACCATTAATCTGTCCAGGTTAAATGAATAATTAAAAATTTTAACATAACATACAGGTAGTCCCAGGAAGAATGGTAAATAGTCAGGGATGATAGGAACGATCATTTGAAGCAAAGAACGTCATGTGGACATACACACTATTCTGCTTGGTTTCTGAGATAGAACATATTTAATGTACATTGTTATTTATTTTCTTTATTATTCAATACACTGTAATTGTTTACAACGTGCCACAGTAGTGTAGACGAAGTCGAGAGCAGTAGTTTGATATAGGACACGTGGGCTATCAAATCGGGAAACTACCTCAAGTTAGCTTATAAAACCTACCTACATCTCAGCGCATACACGTCGCATGAGATTTTTCATTATTTTCCAGCTCTCTTCACACAAACTATAGGATCTTGAGAAAAAATGAATATGACCTTTTTGCAGAAAATTTATACAGTGACACATTTTTGCTGCAGGATGTAGATTTCAATTTACTCAAGAAAAATGTACAAAGGACACTTTAAATGTGTTCCACGTCAGGAACACTTTGGAATAAGGCATATGTCCATATTTAGGTTTTTGCTTCAAATGATTGTTCCTGTGACAACCCTGCTTATTGACCATTTCTCCTGAGACAACTGGTATACATGGATTATCATATATGTAAAAATAATTGTGTGTTACACATACTGTTACTGTTATAAAAAGCTGAACTCAGATGGAGAGGTGTTCAGTTAGGAAAGCGAGACGCAATCTGTATCACTGTGCCAAGAACACAGAGAAAAAATTGCACCTCAAGTCGCCATGTGATCTGCTCAGTGCAACCTCATCCATGATGGTGGTAGGGGAGCTGTGAGCTACGTTCCAGCCCAATCTATATGAATGGTGGGGAGAAGTGAGCTAGTGAGCTACCTTGTGATCCCATCCGTGAAAGTGGTGGTGAGCAGTGAGCTAGTGGACGATGTCCTATGGTCCAATTGGTGAGAGTGGTGGGAGCGCTGAGCTATTGTGAGGGCAGTGATGGTTGGGTTGCCTTCTGATACACTATTAGTGCGCGGCGGCTGAAGACCACAGCTTATATGATCACTGACAACACATTCCAATAGCAATACTATGTCAAAAGATAAGAAGCAAAAACTCAATCGAAAGTATGTAAGTGCTTGTTGAGCTTCTGTCATTTGGTCTTTTCTCTTCAAATGAAGTGCAGAAACATGATGCTAGAAGTGTTTAACATTGATATGCAGTTCTAGAGAGTTTGACACTAGTTAGGTTTGGTAGCTGCACAGTTAGTGTGGCTGTCTGCCAAGCAGAGCAGACCTAAGTTCGATTCTTGCCAGAGTCAACGATTTTTTCCCCACTCAGGGAGTGGATGCTGTGTTGTGCTTAATTTCATACCATCATAATTGGCATTACTATTGAGATGGCCAAATGGGTATGGCCTGATAGCCAATAAATTGAAGGAAAAAAGAGCTTTTTTTATTTTCTGTTATTTTCATGGATGAGAAAATCTTCACACGCTAACAACATACACAAATCCACATATGCACATGGTCTATAAGACATTTTTGTAGTTATCTTTAGCAAACATTTATTGGGCAGTTATTGAAAACTATTAAATATTAAACCATCACCAACAAACTCACAGTATACATGATTTTAATTACTATCAACTAGTCCAAAAAAATTTAAAAATTAGACTATCATTAACTGATTGTTGTGGTATTTTTGAACATGTATGGCCTAAACAAAAACAATAAATTTGTTTATGTCTACCTCTAGTGAAATATTCTCTAACTGTATCTTGGTTTTCAACAACAAAACATCAACTAAATAACTGAATTAGCTCCACATTCATCGAATGGTATAATTTCATCATTATTATCAACAAAAGTAATAAAATATAAAAGAAACTTTTTATTTACTTCTTTTCATATATTTTTGATATTTTGGTACCTGTAAACATTAAGAATAAATACATAAATGATTATTTCTATCCTAATTTAACCATACTGCACGTAAACTATAATTATCAAACATTAATATTGTTTTACGACAACCACTTGTCATAATATGAAACATCTCATAGAATTAGGCAGTAACTTGCCATGCTGATTTTATGATTTCTATTCTGGAATTCTTATTTTTGTTTCCCAATCAGTTTTTACTTAATTAAATTATTTTTGTTTGTAGACAATTACTTTTATTAACATTAATTGACCCAAATATTCCTACTAAAAAGTAATTCATCAGTTCTCAAAATGATTTTTTTTTATAAGAGATAGTTATAATGACATTGCAGTAGTTGGTTTTATACAATTCTTTTTAACACCAAATAAAATTCAAAAAGTAAAAAATTATATTATCATGGAGAAACCATAATGATTCCTACTGGGCAATATAGTTTAAAAAGATTATAACAAATTATTCATTCTAAGAAACCTAGTACATACACTTGAAGAAGAATATTAATTTATAATTGAGAGTGGTGTTCAACTATATTTGAATATAGAGGATAGTGTTGAAGTAGTTTTAAGCATTAATAACAAAATTATTGAAGCTAATGAAGAACCACAGCTATTAATTTTTTCAAAATTTACTCTATTCGAATTAAAAACATAAATTTTAAATTTAAATGTGGTGTTTGTATGATAAAAAATATTTTCAGCGAAACACTCTTATTGTAGCTCCTTTTAAACCTAACTTAGCATTTGGTGCTCCTATAATTTATGGACCATGATATCCTTTGCTTGTTCAAGTTCATAACATAAGAACTCAGGCTGTAGAAATAAATTTTAGAGATGAAAATTACAATTGATAGATTTTAATAGCGCTGATGTAACAGTTAATTTAGAACTAAATTAAAAATCTGCAGTGTCTAGTACAAAATTAAATAAATTTTAGTCTTAAGAAATAAATTAAAAATTTTAATCCTTATAATTTTTAATCTAATGACAAGTTTGAGAGCTATCATTTTTTTCTTTACACTTAATGAGAAAAGTAAAAATAATTAATCTATTTATACTAAAGATAAAGATGATGCTTGTTTTCATCCAAATCATGGTCTGTCATATATGAATTTTAAAATTAGTCGAACTGGTAGCTCAGACTATCCTAGATACGATGTAAAATCAATTAAAATGTAATCATTAGAACATTTTTAGTGCTTCATCAATTTATGCAGTTGTCTCTTTCTGGTGAAACTTATATAGAAGGACATATACACAATAATGGTCAAGTAAATAAAAAATGAACATTTCCGTACTTTAAAAATTGTAGGAAGGTTTTTTAACAATTTTAAAAGAATACTGTGGAAAGAGGATTTTTCTCTGATTGTTACATGGTCTTAAGGGCTGAAGATTCTCTACTGAGAGGTCTTTATTACAATGAAGCTGATATTGAAATAAATTAATGGTGGCCTGTAACCGTCTTATCCATCCCTTACTATCTTTCTTTTGTTCTTATGTATTTAACACCCTCTGTTTCCTTACACTAATTTTCAGCTTTATTTTCCTTAACTTTCTTTGTAAAACTGTATCATGCATTTTCTTCGCTGAAAAAAATGCTTTCTTGTTATATGGAAAATACTATTTTGTTACCTAATGGAAGTCGTGAAAATACTAGGTAACAGACCTTTAAATATAGTAAGTAATAACTGAACATTTAAAAATGTGTAATGCAGATGGCAGTTAATTGGATTAGACTTTGGAAAACCAGTATCAGATACGCCACACCATAGCTGGAGAGTGAGTACCTTAAGATCTTTGTTGTTAAATGCAGTGGTACTGAAGGCAATGTCTCAGAGCTCATATCTCTCGCCCCCACATCATACTATCAACAGGAAGTTGGTTGACACTCGAAAAGGAGAGTAGCAAGATTTTCGACAAAGTCAATACCAGGAAGAGAGACTTCTCCTGAATTAGAGTGTTAATAGCGACCATCAAAAAAACTAGGTCTAGCATGGCCCAAAATGTTCAAATGGCTCTGATCACTACGGGATTTAACATCTGAGGTCATCAGTCCCCTAGAACTTAGAACTACTTAAACCTAAATAACCTAAGGACATCACACACGTCCATTTCCAAGGCAGGATTCGAACCTGTGATCATAGAAGTCGCGCAGTTCCAGACTGAAGCACCTAGAACTGCTAGGCCACCACTGCCGGGGCCCAAAATGTATCCGACTGTGAACTAAGATGGACAAGAACTGGGATTGATAGACTTAAGTGTAG
The DNA here is from genome assembly GCF_021461395.2 of Schistocerca americana. Lineage (NCBI taxonomy): Eukaryota > Metazoa > Arthropoda > Insecta > Orthoptera > Acrididae > Schistocerca > Schistocerca americana. Next base: position 445,585,020 of record NC_060130.1, read on the forward strand.
ACTAATAATTGGATGTTTCTATCAACACGAGGTCCAAACAAAACAATTGTAGAGTTCTTCAAAGACAGTCTAAACTCAAGAATATGGAAATGCTCTAGGCCTGCAGTACTAGTAGGCAGTGACTTCAATCCATCCAGTATCAACTGGGGAAATTCACGTAAGTTATCAATGGTAATGGCAAACAGTCTTGCGAAATAATGCTGAAAACTTTATCTGATATCTACCTCAAACAATTAATTCGCTAAACTACACACAAAAAAAATATTTTAGACCTCTTAATTATGAACAGTCATGATTTTGTCGGGAGTGATACCAGCAGTAATGGAATTAGCGACCATCACACTATTACAGGAACAAAAGCAATAAGGTCATCAACATAGCTAGGAGCATAGTTGTATCTCATTGAACTGATAGAGAATTACTATCAGCTGATTTATAAGACTATGGATGTATCTTTTGTCAAAAATGTAGACAGCAGATAGCAGAAATATTAAATTCTGCGTTTAAAAATGTATTTGTGGTTGCACATGAAGATACTATTTAAAAACAGTTGACCACTAATATACGTACAAGTGATAGACATTGTTGTTAGCACTTTAAGAGTACAAATATTGATCCTGCATGTTATGTACAAGTGACTAAAATTAGGGAATGTCACAACGTGTCTGGTGTTTGGCAGAAATCGAAAGTCGGTTCCTGGCATTCGGCTGAAATCAGAAATTGGTCATGTAACGTCCTTCGCTCGCTGCTTTTGGGATGCCATATTGCGTTCACTTTATTTCGTTGTTTCGTTATGATAACTCCATGTGTTATGACAGTATTCTGTATCAAGGCAATGGTGCATTGAAGAATTTTCTCAAACACGTCTTTTAAGTATAATTTGTTATAAGTAAATGTCAGTTAATGACACATTGGCGCTGAAAAAGTCCTTAGCAAAGTTCGAGATTATCAGTGCTCAACAATGTATGTGAGCACTGTGATCATGGGGTTATAGACATGTAGTTACAGATTTGAAGGAAATAGATTCACATGCTGACACAGGCTGAATTTTTTCTGTTCACATATGTGACACATTCTGCAGTATTTGAATATTCTTACATGTGGGAATGTGCTCTCTAGGTAATAAGTTTCGTTTTTGTGACTTCAGTCTCATTAAAAAACGAAAGATGAAATTGCTGTGAATGAAACAAGCAGCAATGCCACTTATATTCTTCCTTGTCCCAAATATTTCTGAATAAGGCCATGCACCAAAAATAGATACGTGACTCATGTCTCTTTATCCATTGGAGCATACAACACTGAGAGCATCCTGAGTGCCCCAGAGAGCTACAACAGCAAGGATAATCACTTCTCGGATTTAGACAAGACCAATGTGTAGTTGTCTTTTTTTTATTTTTTAAAAATCACAACTATGTTTATGGTAATACACAGTACAGTCAGTAGTTATTTTTAGATACTCATGTGCATCTTTATCTTTAACCCAAATGTGAATACTTTCACCTGAGTTTATCTTACTTTTATTACGAGTAAACAGACTAAAAGCAGAGGGAGATAGATAATAGGATTTTCCAAAATGCTTGTTAACTTGTTCCCCAACATGATAAACGTGATACGCTATAACGACATGTTGAGAAAAACACTCACGACCAGGAATTTTAATTACACTACAATGTTCCCAAAGAACAGCTACTGTAAACCAACCATTACAATGAGATGTACATGCTAAAATTCAAATTACACCGTACAAAAACGTAGAGACCATCAAGAATAGCTTAAGCAGCCACGGATATAACAGGTATTATATTCTTCTTATCACCAGATACAGTACTCATTGACTTACACACTGTGTGTCTTGAAAGACGGCAATATCTTCTCGAAGAAGACCTGTTAAAGCTGTGGCTGCTCATGCTATTCTTGATGGTCCATGTGTTTTTGTAGGATAGATTTGAATTTTAGTGTTAGTATTAATGATAGTTTTTCTCAAGGTAATGGATGGTTTACAGTAGCTGTTGTTAGGGGACATAATGGTACAATTAATGACGCTCATCTTCGAAGTTTTTCTGAATGTGATGTTATAACTTGTTGCTCTTTAGTTTGGAATTAACGATATGTTTTCTCATGGTAATAGTTGTATTACAGTTGCTGTTATTAGGGGACATAGTGGTGTAACTAATGTCCTTGGTCCTCAAAGTTCTTCCAAACATGATGTCATAGCTTATCACACTTATCATGTTGGGGAATTAGTTAATAAGGATTTTGGGAAGTCCTATTATCTATCTCCCTCTGCTTTTAGTCTCCATACTCATAATAAGCCTAAGATAAACTGATAAAAGTGTTCATGTTTGGTATTAAAGGTAGAGGTGTACGTGAATATGTAAAAATGACATGTGACTGTACTCTCTATTATCATAAATAAAGTTATTATTATTAAAAACTAAACAACAGACTACACATTGGTTTTGTCAAAAGCCAAGAAGCAATTCTTCATAGTGTTGTAGCTCCCTGGGGCACTTTGGTATGCTCTCAGTGTTGTATGCTCTACTTTTCAGAAAAAAATGAATGGTAGCTCATGTGATTTCAAAATGCATCTCTGGTGGCTCTAATTTATTATTATTATTTATTTATATTTATTAAAACTGATCAATGGATATAAAAATATTTTATTTTCTGAAAATTTATCTTACATAAGTGGATATCCCTAACCATGCAGGCTAGTCCTTTCAGGCAATCACATCAGGCATCTCAAAGTAAAGAAGTTACTAAGATCTATCATCCAAATACAACAAAAACAAAGAAATGGAAAACAACAAATTGACGGTATTTGTTCAGTTTGTAAGAATAAAAGGAGTTAATTTCTTAAAAAAAAATTTATGCGCAGGGACGCAAAATAATAGTATTCATTAAGAAATGAATAATGAATTACGAAGGTGACAAGAAAAATATCAGAAGAAGAAATGTAATTGATATTGGTACAAATGGTTGATGGCAAGCAGATTTAGTAGAAATGGAGACTGAAAATTTGAAAAGTACCTCACAAATAAATAAAGATACAAATATTTATTAACTACAATTGTTGCTTTTTCAGAATGTGATTGGGCTCCATCAGTTAAGGATAAAATGCTAAAAATATTTCAGAACCTTTCTAAAAATGTTTCATACTAAGATGCCCACAAAACTTACAAATAGATAATGGTACAGAAATTTACAATAAAGATTTCCAAGAACCCATTAAAAATATAAAATTAATCAGTAGTCAGCTTTTTGAGGCTAAAGACTTCAGTTATCGAAAGATTTAATAGAACATTAAAAAATGGTCTACATCAGCTGAAACTGATTTAGTTACAAAACTAGTTGATGAATATATTCGTAATAATACTATACATTCAACAATCATAATGAAGCCATTGAGTGTTAATGAAAACATTATAAAAATGTTTTTCTGTAAATAATAATAAACCAAAATATGAAAAAAGAGATAAAGTTCGATGTAGTAAATTAAGACAACATCACGAAATTGATACACAGACTATTTGTCAATAGACAATTTTGAAAAGGAAGCTTTTGTGAATTCAGATCCAATTACATAGGCCGAAGACAAAAATTTTGTAAACAAGAATTACAAGAAATAAATTTGCCAGATATATATAATGGAGCATGAATTATAAAAAGGGAAGGCGATAAAATTGTTGTGAAATGGCTTCATTTCATAGTTCTGTTAATAGGTGGATATAAAAAAAATAGTGTTACAGTATAAAAAATTTCAAATTAATGTTTGAAACTGAATAATTTAAAAAAAAGATATCATCATAAACGTTTGAATTTACTGTGTCATCAATAACCTCTTCTTGGTTGTATGATATATCAAAATAATTGCAAAGATAACAGTTCTTAGTTTTTCTTGATTTTTCGATATAAATTTCTTGATTTGTGGTAATATTGAAATGGTAACGATTTTTCACAACTAGTGTATCTATTTCTAAGTTCGTTTAATTGCTTTCCTAGTTCTTTTTGTGTTCCAATAACGTAATAATTATATATCCGGTTATCATAATATATTCCTTAAAAAAACAAACGCTGGGCACAATCATTATTATTAGTTTGGGACATCATGTGTTACAATATTCTATGTATTACATCTTTTTTCATTTATTATCGCTGAAGCAGTACTAGCTATTCCTCTTAATTTTATAATTGATCTATCCTCCAATTTAATGATTTCTTCATAATTTTTATTTATTACTTAATTTTTATATTTTTTGACATTCTTCTATGGAATGTTTTGTGTTCTATTTGATTTATGCACGAATTTATTATTTCTTGTTTGATTTATGTTCATCATGTATTCTAATAGAACTTACTTTTTAGATTTTGTGGCTTCTCTCTGAAAAAAAGTAAAATTAAAGAATATATACCAGATTCTAAATGAAAATAATGTTTATTTATTACCTGTTAACCCCACCAGGCAGTACTCTTAAAATTTTCATAAGTAATCTTGTCATCTTCAAGAATATTACACTCCTGGAAATTGAAATAAGAACACCGTGAATTCATTGTCCCAGGAAGGGGAAACTTTATTGACACATTCCTGGGGTCAGATACATCACATGATCACACTGACAGAACCACAGGCACATAGACACAGGCAACAGAGCATGCACAATGTCGGCACTAGTACAGTGTGTATCCACCTTTCGCAGCAATGCAGGCTGCTATTCTCCCATGGAGACGATCGTAGAGATGCTGGATGTAGTCCTGTGGAACGGCTTGCCATGCCATTTCCACCTGGCGCCTCAGTTGGACCAGCGTTCGTGCTGGACGTGCAGACCGCGTGAGACGACGCTTCATCCAGTCCCAAACATGCTCAATGGGGGACAGATCTGGAGATCTTGCTGGCCAGGGTAGTTGACTTACACCTTCTAGAGCACGTTGGGTGGCACGGGATACATGCGGACGTGCACTGTCCTGTTGGAACAGCAAGTTCCCTTGCCGGTCTAGGAATGGTAGAACGATAGGTTCGATGACGGTTTGGATGTACCGTGCACTATTCAGTGTCCCCTCGACGATCACCAGTGGTGTACGGCCAGTGTAGGAGATCGCTCCCCACACCATGATGCCGGGTGTTGGCCGTGTGTGCTTCGGTCGTATGCAGTCCTGATTGTGGCGCTCACCTGCACGGCGCCAAACACGCATACGACCATCATTGGCACCAAGGCAGAAGCGACTCTCATCGCTGAAGACGACACGTCTCCATTCGTCCCTCCATTCACGCCTGTCGCGACACCACTGGAGGCGGGCTGCACGATGTTGGGGCGTGAGCGGAAGACGGCCTAACGGTGTGCGGGACCGTAGCCCAGCTTCATGGAGACGGTTGCGAATGGTCCTCGCCGATACCCCAGGAGCAACAGTGTCCCTAATTTGCTGGGAAGTGGCGGTGCGATCCCCTACGGCACTGCGTAGGATCCTACGGTCTTGGCGTGCATCTGTGCGTCGCTGCGGTCCGGTCCCAGGTCGACAGGCACGTGCACCTTCCGCCGACCACTGGCGACAACATCGATGTGCTGTGGAGACCTCACGCCCCACGTGTTGAGCAATTCGGCGGTACATCCACCCGGCCTCCCGCATGCCCACTATACGCCCTCGCTCAAAGTCCGTCAACTGCACATACGGTTCACGTCCACGCTGTCGCGGCATGCTACCAGTGTTAAAGACTGCGATGGAGCTCCGTATGCCACGGCAAACTGGCTGACACTGACGGCGGCGGTGCACAAATGCTGCGCAGCTAGCGCCATTCGACGGCCAACACCGCGGTTCCTGGTGTGTCCGCTGTGCCGTGCGTGTGATCATTGCTTGTACAGCCCTCTCGCAGTGTCCGGAGCAAGTATGGTGGGTCTGACACACCGGTGTCAATGTGTTCTTTTTTCCATTTCCAGGAGTGTATTTCTGATCACTTGATTTGTATATCTTATATTCCAATTTTTCTGCAGCATCCTCTGCTTTAAACCAAAATTATAAATTTAATCAAAAAAAATATATACTTATTTATTATTGAATACAAGTCTATTGTCTCTAATATATTTGTTCATTTATCAGGATATATTTTGTCTTGAAATTCTTCTTTTTTAAATATTTTCAAGTTTAAAATTTTTCTCTATTCATTTCCTTCTAAATAACTTGAAGATTATACTTGTAAAAATTGTGGGACTGTGAAATTGATTTATAATTTTTTTTTAAGAAATATACAAATGATTGTGATATATCAAAGTATTGATCAAGTTGCATTGAATGCCATACCAAACTATATAATAAAAAAAATTCTTTTTGTTGTGGAAACTGTAATTCTAAATACTATTGAAAGTTCATTAAAATGAGTTCTGACTGAAGAATACTCAAAAATTTATTATTGATTAAAAATTATGAAAACATGCATTCAAAAAATTAAAAACAAATAAACAATGTATAAATCATCAAGAATTTTATTTAAATTGATTTTGGGGGTATACAATAGCTAAGGGCAAATATGAACGTAAGCGAAAATATGTATTCATACATCTAAGAAAAATTAGAAAATTCATAATAACACTTAATTCTATTTTTTTATTTTATTATTAAATATTATCATGAAAATTCTGACAGGGACTAATTATCTGTTTTATAGTGTCCAAATGGTAATGTATCTTCTTAAATTAATAGTTAATCATATTGTTACTTATTGTTAATCAAACAATTTTTAAAATCTTGTAAGTTAATATTATTTTTAACAACACATTTCTTTATTGCTTTTGATTTTTGTCTTTCTTATCACTGACTTTAGCAGCATGTGTTTTTGTCTTTAACCATATATTTCTTCTACTATTTTCCATTGGATTCATGTTTCATTTGTCCTAATAATTCTTGATTTACTTGATGTATATTATAAGTATTCTCTCCTAAATAATGACTTGTATTAAAATAATTAATCATTGCTTTCATATCATCTAAAAATATCCATATCTCAGTATGGATGTAACTATCAGTATCTTGAAGTATGAAGTTCAATATTTTCTCTTTATTTCGTTTTCATAACATTGTAGTGAAAGTCAAACATTAATTCTTTCGATAATTCAAATATATGCACTCCAATAGAAATCATTTTCTTAAAAAAAATTTTAGTTTTATTCTAATGGATAGCAACAAAGTTTTCTTCCTTTAAAGTTCGATTTTGCTATTAATTTATCAGTTTACTCTAATGTGAAACTAATTTTATATGTACTCTTTTTTTATATTTTCTATTCAGTTTCCCAAATGCTGAATTACCCATCAATTTGCAGAAACATTTTCCTACATAATTTTTGCTTCTGTACTCATTTCTGTATTTGAAGCTATATACTTTGTAACCAATCAAAATGTTTAAATTTCATAAATTTCTGTTAATTTCGTAACTAGAGGTATATAATTATATTAATTATGTAACATAGCTAATAATCTAAATTCCTTATTTCCCAGCTCAATTTTATTTTCAGGATCTTTATGTTTATTGCGTAAGTTTCTTAGGTACTCTAAATCTATATTAAAAATGTAACCAATTATACAAGTGTCAGAAATTTTGCTTATTTTTTTTAGAATCTAGCTAATGTTGTACTACCCATTTGAAACCTCTATAAGGTAAATATTGTGTCGTAATATGTTCATACCAGTTATTTGTGTGTAGATATATTAAGAAATTCGATATTATAGTTTCATCAAAATGTTTCATATGTTTATTATTTAGTTCAACATATATTGTAAAGTATTGGGTACACCATCCCTTATACCTTTATCCACCATTAAAATCATATCATAATCATCTAATAATTCAAGTAGTTGTCCTGTAATCTTTAACATTAAATCAAAAGATAATATCGGAGTGGTAAAATTTTGCAGAGAGTCTAAGTCAGACGCTTTTATTTGAGTTTTTCAAAAATGAGTTTTTAAATACAAATTATAATATAGTTCTAAATTTTTTATTAAGTTTTTCCCAAATTAATTTCGGATGTTTATAACCTTCTTCAATGATATATTTGTTTAAATTGTTATAAAATTGTTCTATTGTTGAAAGATCTTTGAGTATTTTCACTTGTGTCTGTTTTAAATCTTAAGTAGAAAGTGTATGAAGGCTTGAAACTATAATTTCAATTTATCAATAAAACTCATTTTCAACTTTTTTATTAAAAATAACATAACTATCTTTATTATTCAGAAATAAATCTATTTGCTTTTAAAATAAATGGGGATCAATACTGGAGAAATTTTGTAAATAAATTTTTTTTAGTTTTAGATTAGTTATTAGAAATGGGTTAATATGTTTTCCTGTTAAATTATCATGATGATGGACTGTTTTATAATTTTTAGTATAATTTTTATTAAACAAAGTACCAATGTTTGATTTAATACATCTTAATTGTTCTTTAGAAGTTATAGGTTTCATTTCTTCTTCTTCAGAATACATTCTTCCTACCGCTTCAACTTTTTTTATATAGTCTATAAAATATAGATGAAAGTTTGGTGCCCTACAAACAAGAGGATATTTATTAAAATAAGAAAAACCATTTGGTTATTATTTTTCTTGTTTTATCGTATAACACTGGTTATTTAATCTTAATTAGATTTGATTTTTTTGTTCTCTATACAAACAATTAGTGATCTGCTCTAAATTCAGGTTAGTTTTCCAATTAACTGTAATACCAAACATTCAAAATCTGCAATAATAAGGAAAGTTACTAATGTGCTCATTGATAATTTTTAAATGTTATGTGTTCTCCTTTCTGTAGTTGTTCTACATTTAATGGTCCATTAACTAAACAGCTTTTTGAGTAATCATCCAATTCTTCTTTATTATTAAAATGTAGTAAACATAAATCACAAATAAATTTTTGTTGCACAATTGTATTAGTTGGGTTTGAAAGAAGTCTACTAAGTCTTTCATCCAGCAATAGTGTGGGTTATTTTCTTCTTCAAAATATAAAAAATAATATGTTTTCTTCCATGGATCTTGATATTTTTAATGGGTATCTTTGAAAATTTTAAACAAAAGAATAATAATTAATAGATATGTTAATTATAATCTCAGTTTGTGAAATATCACACATTGAAACATGAAGCAAAATATTATGAATTTTTTCTTCAAACTTTTGTAATTACCTGTTCTGTCTAGATTATTACAGTTCTGTCTATCTACTGTATTTAATACTGAAGTTACGAATGAAGAAAATATTTTTGATCATTGTTTTTGATACTAGTACAAGTTTGCTTAGCCATTATTTTCTCTGGTCATTCAATATAAGGTGAATCTCTCAATGGAAGATATCTATAATTGTGAAATGTACTCCAATAAATCTATGTAACATCCATTGTGGCCCATTTTTTTTGAAAATTAGACATTTGCCTTAAAATATTTTGTTTCCCCTTAAATTATTTAGATGTATCTTTTTCTCAAGAAATCCTGAAATTGTGAGTTTGATACCCAAATTACGTGACTTTATGATTGGTGCACATTCTGTACTCACATCAATATAATTAAATTACTTTAAAATCTTTACATGATCTTAAATTTTCTTTCCTTACTTACATAACTTTTGGTATGGATAGATTAAAGAAATGATTAGGCTCCATTTGAGTCTATATTGTTTTCGAAATTTGTAATTTATAATCAATTTTCAAATGCTTTATCGAGTAAATAATGATTATTAGTTTTAAGTCTGTATTGTTTTCCAAAATATATACTAACAGAAAAAGAAAATATATTTTTGAATCGTCAAGGTTCACCATTTGTAATTACAATGAAATGAACACCCTTAGCTGCTTACAGGCGTTGACATACGTCAACAAGGACAGATGAAAATGTGTGCCCCAATAGGGACTTGAACCCAGGATCTCCTGCTTACGTGACAGACGCTCTATCCATCTGAGCCACCCAGGACACAGAGGATAGTGCGACTGCAGGGATTTATCTCTGGCACGCTTCCCGCGAAACTCACATTCTCTACGTATTGTCCCACACTACATTCGTAGTGCCCCCGCCGATTATACTCATTACTTGCGGCACGTTGCCAATTCCCGTAAGAGTTCATGCACTGTTTGTGCATCTGCACAGAAGAAGAATATGGTCAAGTGGCCAGTGAGCCTTAACTATATATATACTAAGATGGTATCTGTTCTTTTGGACATGTCTGAAAGAACAGATACCGTCTTAGAATGTACACAATTTTTAAAACTACATCACTATTTTCAATGTTAGAATAAGGTAATTGTTCCCAAGTTTTTCTTATGATTGTTGTATCGATGATGATAATGTGTTTAATTTTAGGATTAGCTAAATTATGTTTTCATAATTTATAATATCCTGTTACACTATTTCTTTTACAGTAGTGACAAATCTGAGCACAGTGAAATTTCTTTTCAAATAGTGAATTTAATGATAAGTGGGGCATTCAACCAGAGTGAAGTTATTGAATTGCTCACTCATTACTAATGAAAAGTTTTAATAGATTTTTAAGAATAGAAAATTAATAGATTTGAAGAAAACTGAAAACTAAAGAAATTAGATTCTTAAGAATCGAAAAATCCAGTTATATAGGTTATGAATGTTTGAATACTAGACTTGGAGAGCTAACTGATAGAATAAAAAATTTATTAGCTCTTAAAAAATGAAAAAATTGGTTTATATTTTTATTAGGTTCATATTTTTAAAGTCTTTTTTACAAATTTTTCATGCATGAGATTCTGTTGTGAGTTGAAAATCTATAATTAACTGCTTATCAAGCATTTTCATATTTGGTTAAAATTTATAATTGACTTATTCTAGGTGATGTGGGATTGATAGCATTTGGTTACTTTTTTTTGTTTTAGTAGTAGATGATATTTGGGGCCAGCCCACTTGTTTATGCAGTAATCATTTTCTATGGCAATTTCTTTGATATCTTGTGTGTAGGTATCTGTATCAACTGAAACTGCCTATATAGGAGGTATGTGAGACTGGGCTGTTCATATACTGTGGAATGGTTAGACCTGGTGTGTATTGCTGTTTGCTTGATGTAGGTTTTCTCTATATTGAGAACCAGTGTTTGTGGTTTTTGCTTTTGTTTGTGAAGTGTAGAAAGTTTATTTTATTCACTGTTTCAGTTTCATGTGTTAAATGGAAGTCTGGGTGAGTAGCACTGACGTCTCTGTGTAACTGAAATACCTAGTCATATGCTGCAGCTAACAATCAAATTATGTCATCAACATAGTGATACAAATATACTTCTTTGCTCTGTTTAGGTTTTCTTATTCCTTCAAAGATCTGGTTTTCAAGATAGTTAAGGAAGATGCTGTCCAGTACGCCATTTTTATGTGATCAAATAGGGAGTCTTTCCATTGGATGTAGATTTCAACTATGAACTTGAAATAATTACTTTCTGTGATTAATTTCAAAATGGTTGAGACTAACTGTTCTGTGTTATGAACATCAGTGTTATTTGTGTATTGCCTTTTATACATTATGACTGATTTTGTCCTTTGGTCTGCTTTTGGGGCCACTGCATTGTGTTATCAGTGTGTTATATATATCTTTGGCAGTTTTTTCCTACATCAACCAGTACAGTTAAAAACAACAGATTTAACCATCCCTCAGCTCAAAATTAGGTCAGCCTCAGATACCTCCTACAAAGACCTAAAGAGTTCCAATGAATAAAGACAGCTACACACAAGAACTAAATCAGGCACACTGTCACAAAAATAGTTGCAAAATAAACACAGTAGACAGATTGAACCAAAAACTAAAAATATGGCTGACACCCAACACACACAACAGTATTACAATACAACACATCAGAAACAACCACCCAACAGGGAACCCAAAGCACACAAGACAAAGAAAACACAAACAATAGGAAGACATGGTATGCACTGACGTTTCACTACAAAATAACATACAGACTACAAAACATGATAAGAAAACAGGGATTATCTGTGGCATACAGAACAAACATATATCAGGGCATATATTTTTATTATACCACCTTTACTTGCGGTCTCCCTTTGCTTTGTGAACAGAATAGTGTACGTCTGTTATCGGCAAATGTAATTCTTCAATTGTTAGTAAAAGGATATGTCACAGGGATGACAGAACGGCGCTCACTTTGCGGAAGTACTTTCAATAAACACATCGATATTTTGATTTCATCGACAAACATCCCTCCATATAACGAGAAATTAATTTGCCCACACCACCAGTTGATAATGTAGTGAGAGGGCTCCATTTTTAAGTAAGGTCACAAAACTTTATCCAAAAACTGTTAATATATTCCTTTTGCAAGCTTTACAAATTCTGCATTCCACTCCTGACTCCATTCCATTTATTGATTTGGATCTTGTTGGAATCAGGTACCAAATTAGCCACTAACTTCTCAGTTTTCCATAAAGTAGTAATCCTCATTGCGAATGTACAAGTGCATCAATTGGCCAACAGTTATTTCTGTTACATTCTCAACTCGACATGATAACATTATCATACTAGAGATGTAATACTCATATTCGGTTTTGTTTGTATTTCTAACGAAATCAGGGTTGACTTCCTGAATTATAGTGGAGGTTTGAACATGAAACAATTTTACCATTCGCAATAATTCACCAAACGTGTGCTTGTCTTTGGTGGTGACGAATTTGATGGCACATTGCTGCCAAATTTTGTGTTTCTCCTTGAAAGAATAGCACCAGTTTTTTGAGACTTTGAATTTAAAAGTTTACAAATGCAATAAAGCTGCTAAAACTATTGCCCACTGCCGCAATTCTTTTGTAGTAACCAGATATCTTTTGCTTCTTCCTCTGTGAATAGGGTGTCCATTTGTGCCGCTTTTCCGAGGACAGTCCTGTTTTTTATCAAAATGTCCCGCTGTCCCGAAAGTTTTTTTGGGGACGCTCAAATGTCCCGTTTTTTTATGATTCCGCTTGGCTAGAGTATTTTACGCTACTGGTTGTTTGACTTGCTATTAACTGCGCAATTATTTACGCTAGGAAGCGTGTGATGACTTTCAGCATGCCCCAAACATGTACCAAACTGTCAAAAATCGCAAGTAATTTTAAATGCATTATAGGTTACAAACAACAACGAAGATTCTTCTCTTATAAATCTCCACTGAATCCGTCCTTTTGGTCCAGAGATACTCTACACCACTGGTACTTGCTCTCTGGCTTTCGTCACCACCCTGTTAATGTTTTGCACTCTGCAATCACTGTTAGATTATGCCAAAACGAAAGTGTAATTTTAACAGCAATATAAAAAGCGAGTTTCCTTTTGTCACTGGTAGTGGACAAACTGTAGAATGTACGTTGTGCAGATCAAAATTTGCTATTGGTCATGGTGGAAGGTCTGACATTGTGAATCACATTAAGATGAAGAAACATCGCATGAGTGATCAAACGAAAAGAGCAAATAAATGCATAAGTGACTACTATGTAAACTTAAAATCAGTAACAGAAATGGATAGGCAGTTGGCAGCACAAGAAGCTACGTTTGCATACCACAGTGCAATGCATAAACATAGCTTTAAGACAATGGACTGTACTACAGCAGTTGTTAAAAAACTTTTCAATCCTAAATTCACATGTGGACACACAAAATGTAATGCAATCATTTCAAATGTTATTGCACCATATGCAGCTCAGCAGATTTCAAATGAACTGAAAAGTGCTCGATTCATTTCTGTAATGATTGATACAACGAATCATCTGGATTCGAAGTTGGTTCCTCTCCTTACCAGTTATTTTAACCCTTAAAATTGCATCACAATGAAAGTGCTCGAATTGGTTAATTTAACTGGAGAAACTTCAAGTTTACTTTAGAATTATGTGCTGGAGGTTTTAAAGAAATATGATCTTGAGGTAAAGGTGATTGCAGTTTCTGCAGACAACACTAACACCAATTTTGGCGGTAAGCAGAGGAGAGGAAAAAACAATTTGTTCTATAAACTGCAACAGAACACAGTGAATAATATAGTAGGTGTTGGCTGTCCAGCAAACGTGGTGCACAATTCCTTAGAAACTGGCTCAGATTGCCTACTCATCGACTGCCAATTAATTGTAAACAAAATCTGCCAGCATTTCCACATGTATACAGTAAGGATTGAATCTCTGAAGTCATTCTGTAAGTTTACTGAAACTGAATACAAATCTGTACTTGGGCACAGCAAGTCAAGGTGGCTATCTCTACTACCAGTATTGGAAGGAATTGTAAGAGATATTTCCTGCTTTGAAATCATATTTAATTTCCCTTGATAAGTGTCCTGTTATCCTTCAACAATTCTTTGATAACCCTGTGTCTGTTGTTGTTCTACATTTTCTTGTTAGCCAGCTAAAACCTTTCTCCACAACAATTAAATGAATTGAGAAACAAGAAACCACAATAGTGGAAGTTTATCAAGAAATAAACAAATTATTGGGCGAATTACAATGTAGAAAGTCTGAAAGATTTCTCACATCCTTTGTACATGAGACTTTAAGAAACCTGGAAGAAGAGGGTGAAATTACTGTGGAACAATTTCATATTTATGCTGACATCTTCTATGACTCTTGAATTGAAGATATTAAAGAATGGTGTTTACCATTTCTCACACCTTTTAAAGCAGAAGTGTTAGTGCGATGTGGTGTAACATATTTGCTTATTTCAAAAGTAAAAACATTAACATGAAAAACATGACTGATTTGGTGGAGTTTTGTCTGGCAATTCCTGGGTCAAATGCTGCTGTGGAATGTGTGTTTTCGTTAGTGAACTCTTTGTGGTCAGATGAAAAAAACAGAATGAAAGTTGAAACAGTGAGGGGCTTGCTCATTGTCAAAACACACTTTAATGGTTTATCATGTACTGTCTTTTATGATACAATTTCAAACGAAAATGCACTTCTTGATAAAGTACATAAAAGTGAAGAGTACAGTGATAGTGTGGCAGAATAATTGTAAAAAGTGATTTGGGATTATCTGAGTGCACGTTGTAAAGGTAAACTTGTATATTTATTAAATTTAGTCAATACAATATTTATGTCCCGTTTTTTTTCTTCATTGTCCCAGGTTTTTCTCTAATTTATTTTAAATGTCCCCTTTTTCAATGAAAATGAAATGGACACCCTATCTGTGAAACAACTGTATGCCCATGAATTGATCAACCGATTTTTATCATGAATCTATCACCTGGCTCCTCCAACGTGGTAGCTGTTTTTTACTATTGAGTTTTCGTGTACTCGTCTTTGCCAATGATTTCATTCAGTGCTTTGAAAAGAGTTGTTGTAGTGTTACTGCTTTTACCTAATGTAAAAAAATGAAATACCCATTGTACCTCACAAGGAATATGAACGATGTAGGTAAATGAATATGGATCACAATTTTGATATTTTTTGTAAACTATTTGTTGATTTCAATATTTTTAAATTTATAAATATACACACATCATAAAAAGTTCAGCGTCACCTCAGTTCCGAGAGTTCTGGAACCTGTACAGAAAATTGGAGTAGAGATCAACATAAACATCATTTCCGCCATTTTTATTGCTCATGAAATCCACACATTGCATGTTGCACCACCATACAGCGAGACCTTCAGAGGTGGTGGTCCAGACTGCTGTACACACGGGTACCTCTAATACCCAGTAGCAAGTCCTCTTGCATTGATGCATGCCTGTATTCGTCATGGCATACTATCCACAAGTTCATCAAGGCACTGTTAGTCCACTCCTCAACGGCGATTCGGCGTAGATCTCTCAGAGTGGTTGGTGCTTCACGTCGTCCATAAACAGCCCTTTTCAATATATCCCAGACATGTTCGGTAGGGTTCATCCCAGGAGAACATGCTGGCCACTCTAGTCGAGTGATGTCGTTATCCTGAAGGAAGTTATTCACAAGATGTGGACGATGGGGGCGTGAATTGTCGTCCATGAAGACGAATGGCTCGCCAATATGCTACTGATATGGTTGCACTATTGGTCAGAGAATAGCATTTATGTATCGTACAGCCGTTACAGCGCCTTCCATGACCACCAGCAGTGTACGTCGGCCCCACATAATGCTACTCCAAAACAGCAGGGAATCTCCACCTTTCTGCACTAGCTGGACAATGTGTCTAAGGCGTTCAGCCTCACTAGGCTACCTCCAAACACGTCTCCGACAATTGTATGGTTGAAGGCATATGCGAGGCTCACCAGTGAAGAGAACGTGATGCCGATCCTGAGCAATCCATTCGGCATGTCGTTGGGCCCCATCTATACCGCGCTGCATGGTGTCGTAGTTGCAAAGATGGACCTCGCCATGGACGTTGGGAGTGAAGTTGCACATCATGCAGACTATTGCACACAGTTTGAGTCGTAACACGACGCCCTGTGGCTACACGAAAAGCATTATTCAACATGGTGGCGGTGCTGTCTGGATTCCTCCGAGCCATAGTCCGTAGGTAGCGAACATCCACTGCAGTAGTAGCCGCTGGGAGGCCTGAACGAGGTATGTCATCGACAGTTTCTGTCTCTCTGTATCTCCTCCATGTCCGAACAAGATCGCTTTGATTCACTCTGAGACACCTGGACACTTCCCTTGTTGAGAGCTCTTCCTGGCACAAAGTAACAATGCGGATGCGATCTAACCGCGGTATTGGCCGTCTAGGCGTGGTTGAACTACAGACAACAAGAGCCGTGTACCTCCTTCCCGGTGGAATGACTGGAACTGATTGGCTGTCGGACCCCTTCGTCTAATAGGCGCTGCTCATGCATGGCTGTTTACATCTTTTGGCGGTTTTAGTGACATCTCTGAACAGTCAAAGAGGCTGTGCCCGTGGAACAATATCCACAGTCAACCTGTATCTTCAGGAGTTCTGGGAGCCGGGGTGATGCAAAACTTTTTTTTGTCTGTATTATTTTATCAGCTGACACACTGGATCATTACTAAATTTACTGTTTCCGATGGAATAGTTAAGTGCACTGAACTCTGTCGCTCTTAGTCGTATTTATGCACCGCCATAAAACAGCTGTTTTCCTTATATGTAGGTTTGCAGCATCTTGCTGGAAGTCTCTGGAATTTCATTGGATGTACACCAGCTCTTAAAATGATTTAGGTAACACACATGATTATTCCTCTGAGAGAAGGGAGTTTGAGCGATATCTGAATAGGTGCACTGTAAAACTGAGGCGAATCATACTAGTAAGTAGGCTGTGCAGGTTCTTGCACAACCAAGGTTGCCACCACCCTCCCTCTCCCCACTTGCCGTTCTGTGAAGTAGTTTTTCATGTTACCCACTTTATTGCTCTGGAAGAAATGTCTATAGTTCTCTAATCCACTATTGATCTGTTAAGTGGTTTTTCATGTCACAACCCTCCTTCCTGGGCTTCCCAGATATGGAACAAAGGTTACTGTCCACCCAATGTGACCCTTCCGACATAGGCCAATTGCCCTGCATATAAATGGTGGTAAATTTAAAATTTGGTGGGAAATTCAAAAATAGCCCAATTTTGCTGATAGATTTTCCTTCCAAACCTATGACATTAACGTGTAAGTAGGGTTGTTTTCCTACATTTAAATACGAGGAAGTTCAAAAATTCAAGATGATTGTATAGGGATACTCTCATAGCCTGTATTGTTGCCAGATTTCTTGCGTTTTCCCTAGGACAAAGAAATTTTGTTTGCTATGCAAGTCGATGTCTACCTATTCAACAAAAGAAACCGGTTTGAGCCTGGGATTGTGCAACAAAAGCTATTGTCTCCATAGGTCATCCTCCATCCCCATGTACCTGTCCTAGGACTAAAGCCCACATCTCGTGGTCGTGCGGTAGCGTTCCCGCTTCCCATGCCCGGGTTCCCGGGTTCGATTCCCGGCGGGGTCAGGGATTTTCTCTGCCTCGTGATGGCTGGGTGTTGTGTGCTGTCCTTAGGTTAGTTAGGTTTAAGTAGTTCTAAGTTCTAGGGGACTGATGACCATAGATGTTAAGTCCCATAGTGCTCAGAGCCATTTGAACCATTTGAACCTAGGACTAAAGGTGTTTATTTCCGCTCCAGGTCCAAGTCTATCACACAAAGGATACCAGTTGCAGCCTGGAGATATTTTTCATCCTACAGGTTGTAGCCAGGCTCCTGACGTACTTTCAACGACATAAAAAAACCACTTAATGTATTTTCCCAGATCTATTATTCACTTACACATGCAGGGATCTTCAGTCATGTTTGTCATATCACTTGTTCTAATTACAGAATTCAAGAAGCCCACCAGGCTTTTCTGTAATGTTATATACTGGCTGCTCCCAGTCGAAGCCCAGCTGTTCTAAGCTTAAACAATTTTCCCTATCCCACTGGCATCCAGCATAAACAATTACCACCCTAAGTTTGGATCTCACGTGCCCTAAATTTAAATACATCAGTATTGTGCTTAAACAACTGCTGGGACTAGGATAGTAACAATAACGTCTTTATTTAAACAAACAACACACCAGGGAGAGTCCCTTTCCAGAGGAGCAATACTCATGATCGCTGGACCATTGGAGATATCCGTCCCCTGTCCCATCTGCGGTAGCATGGAAATGGTGAGAGCTGGATCAGGCCACACCATCACTAGCACTTGGAGAGGGCTCAGGCCGTCAGCCGCCGGGCTGCGTAAAATATACAAGTTTATTTTATCCATTATCGTTAAAAAACACTGCAGCCCTTTTTGTAAATTATACTGTGGGGAATACTTCTACAAGCCACAATTTTTTTGAAGTTATTTTATCGTTACTAGTTTCAGGCCTGAGTCCATGATCAGAGAGTAATGCTGATTTCTTCACAAGTTTTACATTTGCAGCCTAAAATATAACAAAGTTCTTGTGATTATATACTTCACAAAAGGTTTTACATATGTGTCCTAAAATATAATAAAGTTTTAGTGATTACATATTTTACAACAGCGTTTATATTGTATATAAGCTCTATACATTGTACTACTCACTTCATGAAAAGCTTCTTTTACACAAAATAATAAAGACATTTGATTCTCCTTTTCGATCCATGCTGATCCATGAGCTAAAGAAATACAATAAGGCGGATAAATTTGTTTACATTGTCTGATGATTTGATGTGCAAAGAATACATACAGATGTGGCATACTTCTGGAGCTACTGCAACGCCTACAATGTAATTTAGTTAAAAGATATATGAGCCCTGCTACTAGGAGTTAGCCCACCATCCCCTGATAACAGCTCTGTGTACAGAGGTGCGTACTACGATTTGATAATGTAACACAAAGTGGAGTATAGAAGTTTTTGTACCCAACGTTAGTACCCTGTTGTGATGGTGCTACACCACTTCAGATATCACAGGCCTTATGACCCCAAGTTAAAATGATGTGAAACATGAAAAATGTAGGAAGTACACTTGTATTTTAATCAATATTGAAAAATAACAAACGAATTCATCTAAGTTCAAAGTAAACTAATAACCACACAATCAATCTGCTTGGAAAACGAAAAATCAAGAGAGGCACATTCATCCTCCTGGCGGTGGGCACTTATGTAGTGGCCTGAAGGCCAAAATAAAAAGTAAGTTCAAGAATTATGTGTTTGGCAGGTGGGCATCCAGGATGTTTTTGATACAAAAAAATTGATAAATGCTATGATTCATGGAAAAGGTGGGCTTTATTCGCAAAAACTACCACTAATGTATACAACATTCATTAAAAATGGCTATGGCTATGGTGTGAACCACACATGGCACGGAAAGAGCATTTCGCCCTCAACAGGAAGGACTGGCTGACACGTCCAGAGGGTAAGGAAGCTGGCAGGCAAGAGAGCGCTACCTCGTCGACCCTCTCGCTTACCTCATGTGATGGCACCCGGTCTTCCCATTGTTGGGTTTGAGGCAGAAAGTTGGCGTCTCTCACTCAGAAATATCTTTGTGGAGTCCCTAGCTCAGCGTAATAGCGTGGGAGCCAGCCACAAGTACTGCGGAGTAGTTTACGTAACAGCTCACGCCACTGCCTGGGGCTAAGTTAAAATGATGGAAGTAAAATACAATAAAAATTTGTACCATCTTTACCCCTTACGCAACTCGAGCGTCTGGCAGGATGTATCGAGGCACGTTATATTTTTGCCATCTTTGGAGAAGAATTGTGCCTACTGCCACTAACTGGTGAATGGTGCGACATAGCGTGTCAATCTTGTCAAACAGCTATGGGCCTCTTCCCTCACTTTTTGGTGCTGGTACTTTTCATGCAGTGCATCGTGGCATTCCATTTGCCTCATCCTTCGGTGTGCTCTGAGGGTCCATTGGAGGCATTTGTTTTGTATGATTTGGAGCTTCTTAAAATTGGTGTCGCATATTGTGCCCCATGAAGTTGCTCCATAGGGCAGTGTAAGCTCTGCAGTGGCTTGGTATAGTCTCATCTTCATGGCAACATTCAGATCCTTACTCTAGAAGAAGGGAATGAGAGGTCTCAACATTCTTAGTCTGGCTTTCTTCTTGGTGAGTAGTTTCATGTCTAGATAAAAGACTAGGTACGTTACCACTGGGGACCAAGGAGTAAGTTGTTTTCCGATATGGAGCCTTGTACCGATGACTGGTCGACATCTTGTGAAAATAATGGCCATTAGTTTATCTGGGATGATGGTAATCTTGTGTAGTAGTGCCCACCACTTCATGAGATCCAGTTGTCTCTGCAGTCTCGGAAAGCCTTCACATAGTTTCCAGGCACTTGTTAAAAATACTGCATCGTCAGCATGGAGGTTAACTGACATACTTGGAGCTAGATATTTCGTTGGTATAGATGTTGAAAAGTGTTGCCGGCCGGAGTGGCCGAGTGGTTCTAGGCACTTCAGTCTGGAACCGCGCGACCGCTACGGTCGCAGGTTCGAATCCTGCCTCGGGCATGGATGTGTGTGATGTCCTTAGGTTAGTTAGGTTTAAGTAGTTCTAAGTTCTAGGGGACTGATGACCTCAGAAGTTAAGTCCCATAGTGCTTAGAGCCATTTGAACCATTTTTTGAAAAGTGTTGAAGAGATTACAGATCCTTGTGGGATACTGGCATGGACTGGTTTCTTGGCAGAGTTCTTATAGTTGATGCGCAGATACAATTACCTATCTTGAATTTAAGTTATCAAGCAGTTTTCGTAATAGTCGTGTATGTCGGTGTATGATGCAGCTTGACTAATATTTTCTCATGCTGTACTTCACCGTGAGCTATCTTAAGATCCAAGGGCACTCCAATTGTCGAATATCGTTTATTGAAGTTGTCTTGTATGGTTTCGGTAATCCAGAGGAATTGAAGGCCGGCAGAGAGTTTACTTTCGAAGCCAAACTGTTCCAGAGAGGCCACGCTGCCTGTACCAAAGTGTCTCGTAGTCTCTTAAGCAATATCTGTTTGAGGATCTTCCCCAGCGTTGGTAGAAGACTGATTGGTTGGTAATTGTTCGGAAGTGAAAGATATCTCCCAGGTTTCGGCAGTTGCGCCACCATCGCAGTCTTTCATGTCTCTGGGAAGGATCCATTGTGAAGACAACCGTTGACAATTCTTGTGCTTAGGACCAGTGGCTTCCTGGCAAGATGTTTTAAGTCGTCATTGGTGACGACGTCGTGTTCCGGCGAGTTGTTGGTCGTTTTATGGATGAGTTTCTCAATTTCCGCTGGAGTTGCAAACTGTGACTGGAATTGCGGTGGTACATTCTAGAAGATCATAAGTGCTGTCCGGACCTGCTCCTCATAGCGTAGGACTTAGTCATCTTGTGCCGGTGAGTATGGAGTTGCCTCTCAATATATATATATATATATATATATATATATATATATATATATATATATATATATATATATTTCTTAATGTCATTTCTTGTTAACAATATTAGCTTATTCTCAAGAATAAGCAGCTTTCACTCAGTTAATACTCAGCAGAAATCAAGCCTGCATTTGGATCCCACTTCCTTAACTCTTGTGCAGATAGGAGTGCATCCATTTTCAATAAGAGACCAGTAGAATTAAAAAAATCTTAGCAGTATTTCACGCGCTTTTCAAATAGAAGCTGAAGAGTTTCCTCACGGGTCACTCCTGTTCTGTCAAGGAGTTCCTTGAAAAATTAAGCTGATTCTTCTTGTATCGTTGATAGCGTGTACTTAAACTTATGGATTGACTTTTTACAGGTTCATAAACATTTTATTTTTATGTGTTATTACTTTTAGGTTGTAATTTCATGTACTGACACGTTCCATGACTTTGGATATTTGCTCCTCAATTTGGTCCTACGGAACTAGAGGTATAAATAAAAAAATAAAAAAAACCTGCGCTGGCATACAGTTCCGTTTGTGTCAGTGGGTCATATAGCAGACCATCTGGGTCACGTACTGCTCATTTTGGTGGTTTCTAGTGACGCAGGTTCTTCACCACCTGCCACTCGTCATGCGTTCGTAGCAAGAAGTCGGACCTCCTGATTTCCCAGCTTCCTGACGCCATTCTGTGACACATTTATGGAGTTCGCTGTTCAATCGGTACATCTATCCTGAGTGTTTCTAAAGCAGACCACCATCTCCAGAAATAAGTCTGTTATGTCTTGGTACCTTGAAGACGTGGAGGAAACGCCTCAAAGTTGATGTCTGGTTGCAAACTTCATGTTGATGACCGGCGTTCCGTGGTTTTGATTTTTGCCGTTAACGTCCGTACCGCTGGGTCCATTGCAGTCCTTGATGAGATGTATTGTGTTGGCCGAACATAGTTGTCCAGAAAATGCTGAAACTGTGGCCAGTTTGTCTGCCTTGTGCTAAGTGGTGTCAGTGGGATGTGTGACTTCTCCAGTATTCCTATTACCAACTTGTAATCTGGTGATAAATCTCCACCCACAGTTGGAGGCTGACGTTGACATTCTTAAGAACCGCTGTATTAAGGTCGTCTGGTTGCTGGTGGACAAAATGTGGCACTCTTGTCGGGTCTCTCGGAACGATCACAGTAATGCCTATGACCTTTTCTAGACTGAATAATTGTTGACCTTTTAGATTACTTTTTCTCGCGTTACAAACAGTGTGCTTACCGTTGAGTTTGCTTCGCAGCAGTTACGTCGAAGAGGTCACGTGGGCCTTCAGGTAATAAGTACCAGTTTGGACTGAGGTATGCAGCAACACATGTGATGTTTTCCATGGCAGTGGCAATGGTGATTGAGAAAGCTTCCAATCGTCGCAGCCTTGGAAGTCGTTCCTCATGATAATGAATTTCTTTCCTGACTAAGATGGCCGTACCGTTTCCTCTTTGACCGACCTGGTCTGTACGGTACACGTGCATTTTCCATATTCGGGACTATCTCGACTCGTTTAAATGCGTCTCTGAAATGAGAGCAACGTCAATCCTGTGGCATGTCAGGAAGTCAGTTTGTTCTGG
Organism: Schistocerca americana; assembly: GCF_021461395.2. Taxonomy (NCBI): domain Eukaryota; kingdom Metazoa; phylum Arthropoda; class Insecta; order Orthoptera; family Acrididae; genus Schistocerca; species Schistocerca americana. The sequence continues at coordinate 445,608,365 of NC_060130.1, forward strand.
CTTCTTGGTTTTGAAACAAAATTTGCGTTCCATATGCAGATTTTGAGGTGCATCGTAGAGATTCATTGTTCATTCTATGGCGAAATGAATGCGTTGATAAGAGTGAGAAAATGGTGCTCAGTTTTCGATGCAGCGAAGTCAGTACTGAGACTATATCCGTGATTGGTGATGAGATGAGGTCCTTGGCGAATGCCGCTGGTTTTCTGAAGGGTAGGGGATGCCACATCGGCATAAGTCCATGAACGTCGTTTTGGTCGCGAGTGGGATTGGGCTGCTCTTGTCACTTGTGTAGCCAGGTGGAGTGTCGCCCTTTCGGCCATTTTCGAGGCTTGTCACTGTACGTTGGTGCGTCGCTCTTCTTGTCTGGTATTTATGATGACACAGGTCTTCTGCCATAGTGGCTGATGAGCGGGCTTCCTTTCCGAATTTCCTCAGAAGCGCTTGGTGTGTTTCGTACACGCGGTAGGTCGTGGGATGGTCCTTTCCGCAATTGGCGCATGTAGGTATACCTGCTTTTTGTACTTGGCAGTCCTCTGATTTATAATAGCTGTCGAATCGGAGACATCTCGGTAGGAGGCAGCAGTAATTAGCCGTGTGTTCCCACCGTTGGCAAGTTTGCCAATGGACTGGGCTGTCCTTTGTTTTGTAAGTTTCTGCACGCAGTCTCAAGTAGAGGAGATAATTCAGATCGTAGATCTTATGGTTATCCTTTCCCTTTGGTAACCGTACACCGATCTCGGGACGATTTTATTTATTTTCTCGTCTGTCTTGTGGTACTGATGTATATCGATGGCGCTGCAGCCATTTTCTCGTAGAGCTTTGAGCACTTCCTTCTCAGGAACCTGTACTGGCAGTTGTTTAATGACGACTTTGAGCTCCTAGTCCTCCTGGGTGAAAAAATGGATGTCGTCGTTGGCGAAAGAGGAAATGGCTTTTTGCTCGTCTGTGAATTTGTCGAAGTGGTATTTTATTCTGTTTCGATGATAAATTATCTTCAGACCGCCGTCAAAAGCGAGCTGAGCACCTTGTTGAGTTCAAGGCAATCCTGTGTATCGTAAATGGTCACCTGTGGCACCAAATGAGGTTTGAGGTGGTTAGTTTCTTGTCTTTCAGTTGCTGCTGCACCTTGGCGCAATTGTTGGTGTTTGTTCTTCGTCTCTGTCTTGTCAAAGGGTCGTTTGCGTGGGTTGTGTAGTTCTTCTGCACCCTTCCTGTGGTGGATCTTATTCTGGGCAGCAATAAAATTTTCCTCTTCGTCCTGAAAGTGTGTAAAATCGTCTTCAGAGAACTGTTGGTACGTCTCTACTTCTTTTGTCGTGATTGACTGGTGATCGTCGTCAGCGAATGGTCCCTGCTGCAGCTGCTCTTCTAAGGGGCAAGTTTGTGGCACAGCATATGCTTTTGAGGTGGAACTGTGCAATTTCCTTTGGCGGATGGTGCCGGGATCGCTTCTATTCTCCATCGTGAAGTCCATTCCACTGTCGTTGTTGAGTTGCGTCATGTTGCCCCCTACTGTGGAGAGTATGGACGAAACCAAAGCTAACGGCTGACTTGTCTACTCATCCGCACTGGCCGCAGGTTGCTTTGTTGGTGTTACTGTTGTGTTGCTGGTGAGAGGCGTCACCACGGGCGCCGCAGACAGCCAAAGGTAGGTGCGTCATGGGCCTCTCAAAGACTGTAGCCATTGCCAGGGTTGTCAAACTCAAACGACCTCTCACATTTGCCCTGGTTGTCGTAAGTGGGTTCGCCCGTGGGACCAGCAATAGGGCAAGCCCCACAGACTGGCGATCGGCTGACAGCTCCCAGAAGGACGATCAGAGGGTCTGTCTGGTTCATCTGAAGAACAGGTTTCAAGCCCTATCTGTGAGTGAAAAAGTCCCTGAGGAACATGAAGTCGCTCGCCCTGTTCCAGAGGGAGCCTCTCGGCCATCAAGGTCTGCGTATTCACAGAGGGTGGGTTTACTGGTAGTTGGCGGCTCCGTTAGGCATGTAGTGGGGCCCATTAGGTATACAGCTGCCAAAGAGGGGAGGGAATCCAATGTTCATACCGGGAAGAGTCGTTCCAGATGTGGAAAGGATTCTACCAGATGCCATGAAGAGCACAGAGTGCAGCCAGCTGCAGGTGGTAGCTCTTCTCAGCACTAATGATGTGTATCGCTTTGGATCCGAAGATGTTCTCTCTGGTTTTGAGTGACAAATGAAATAGTAAAGATTGCCAGTCTTGTTTGCAAGATGATGTCGGAGCTCACCATCTATAGCATCGTCAACGTAACCGACTGCGGTCCTTTGGTACAGAGCCGAGTGGAAGGTCTGAACCACAGGCTCAAACGGTCCTGCGATCCCCTTAGGTTGAAGATTCTCGACTTGCGCCATAGGATGGTGGCTTTCTGGGTTCTACTTAATAGATCAGGGGTCCACTAGACACAGGAAGCGACGACATGGGTAGTGTGGGCTGTGTGGAGGAGCTGGCTGTTTTTTTAGGTTAGAGCATTTCGGGAAACAACAGAAAGGGTATCAGTCTAAAAGAGTACGGGACAAACACAGGAACGTAGACCTAGAAACAATCGGTATTGCAGTCGTAAACTGTCGTAGCTGTGTCGGGAAAGAACCAGAGCTTCGAGCTCTAATAGAAAGCACTGAAGCTCAAATATTTATATTTATGGAAAACTGGCTACAGCCGGAAACATGTTCAGCCGAAATTTTTACAAAAGACCTAAACGTATTCAGAAATGATAGCTTGAATACAGTTGATGGTGGAGTGTTTATTGCTGTCAGAAGCAGTTCACCTTGTAGTAGAATCGAAGTAGATAGTTCCTGTGAGTTAGTTTGGGTAGAGGTTATAGCTGACAACTGGTATAAATTGATAACTGGTTCCTTTTACCGACCCCCATCTCAGTTGGGACAGTTGCTGAACAGCTCAAAGAAAACTTGAGTCTCCAAAATAGATCTGAATGCGTTCTCAGAAAACAGTTTTGAACAGTTAATTCAGGAGCTCATTCAAAGTGTAAATGATTGAGGCAACATACTTGACCCCTTAGCAACAAATAATCCTGGGCAAATAGGGAGCATCATGATGGGTAGCGGGATTAGTGACCACAATGCAGTTGTAGCGAGGCTGAATACCGTAACACCCAAAACCAACAAAAATAAAACGCAAAAAAGCAGATAAAAAATCGCTCGAGGCCTTCTTAAGAGACATTCTCCACTTCTTCCAATCTAAATATGTAAGCGTAGACCAGATATGATTTAAACACAAAGAAATAGTATCGACAGCTATTGAGAGACATTTGCCAAATAAATTAATAAAAGATAGTTCAGATGGTTCAAATGGCTCTGAGCACTATGGAACTTAACATCTGAGGTCATCAGTTCCCTAGAACTAACCTAAGGACATCACACACATCCATGCCCGATGCAGGATCCGAACCTGCGACCGTAGCGGTCGCGCGGTTCCAGACTACGGCGCCTAGAATGGCTCGGCCACACCGGCCGACAAGAAAAGATAGTACTGATACCTCATGGTACACTAAACACATCATAACACTGTTCGCAAAACTCTCAAGATCGGCGAAGTTTTACAGAAGCTCGAAATGGTGCGCGAACTTCAATGGGAAATGCTTTTCACTTTGTCTCTAAATCTGGCAGGAAATCCAAAGAGACTCTGGTCGTATGTCAAGTACACCAGCAGAAAGACACAATCAATACCTTCATCGCGCGACAGCAGTGGTGATGTTACTGATGGCAGTGTCACTAAAGCAGAGTTACTATATACGGTTTTCCAAAATTCCTTCACCAAAGTAAATATTCCAGAATTCAAACCAAGAACAACCACAACAAGAGTAACTTAGAAGTTCAAATGGTTCAAATGGCTCTGAGCACTATGGGACTTGACATCTGTGGTCATCAGTCCCCTAGAACTTAGAACTACTTAAACCTAACTAACCTAAGGACATCACACACATCCATGCCAAGGCAGGATTCGAACCTGCGACCGTAGCAGTCGGTCGGTTCCGGACTGAGCGCCTAGAACCGCTTGGCCTAATTTAGAAGTAAATATCCTCGATGTAGTAAAGCAGCTTAAATCGCTTAATAAAGGAAAGGCCTCCATTCCTATTTGTATACCAGTCAGGTTCCTCTCAGAATATGCTTGTACAATAGCTCCATGTTTAGCAATCATATTCAACCAATCGCTCATAGAAAGATCGTTACCTAAAGACTTGAAAAGTTGCCAAGTCACACCAACACCCAAGTGCGTAAAGAGGAGTTATCCGCTGATTTACAGACCGATATCGCTAACGTCGATTTGCGATAGGATTTTGGAACATATTCTGTATTTGAACATTATGAGTTATCTCGAAGAAAACGATTTATTGAACAACAGCCAACACGGATTCAGAAAATATCTTTCTTGTAAAACACAACTAGCTCTTTATTCTCACTAAGTAATGAGTGCTATTGACAGGGGATATCAAATTGTTCATATATTTGGATTTCCAGATGGCTTTTGACACTATATCTCAGAAGCGACTTCTAATCAAATTGCATACCTGTGGACTATCGTGTCAGTTGTGCGACTGGATTCGTAAATTCCTGTCAGAAAGGTCACAGTTCGTAGCAACTGACGAAACGTCATAAAATAAAACAGAGGTAATATCTAGCGTTCCCCATGAAAGTGTCATAGGATGTCTGCTGTTCCTGACCTACATAAACGATTTAGGATTTGGATTGTTTGCAGACGATGCTGTCATTTACCGTCCTATAAAGTCTTCAGACGATCAGTGCAATGATTAGCACATTGGACTCCCATTCGGGAGAACGACGTTTCACCCCTGAGTACGGCCATCCAGATTTAGGTTTCCCGTGATTTCACTAAATCACTTCAGACAAATGCCGGGATGATTCATTTGAAAGAGCACGGCCGATTCCCTCGTCATCCGTCCCTAATCCGCGCTTGTGCTCCATCTCTTTGACATTGTTGTCTAGGGGATGTTAAACACTAATCTCCACCCCCTATCAGATGATCAAAAGAAATTGAAAAACGAATTAGTCAAGATCTCTGTGTGGTGCGAAAAGTGGCAGTTAACTCTAAACAATAATATGTATGAAGTCACCCACATCAGTACCAAAAGGAATGCGCTATATTTCAGTTGCGCGATAACTCGCACAAATCTAAAGGCCTTAAATTCAACTAAGTACTTAGGGATTACAGTTACGAATAACTTAAGTTGGAACGACCACATAGATAATGTTGTGGGTAAAGCAAACGAAAGACTTCGATTTATTGGCAGAGCACAGAGAAAATGCGATAGGTCTACTAAAGAGACTGTCTACATTACGCTTGTACATCCTCTTCTAGAGTATTGCTGTGTGATGTGGGCTCCGCATCGCATAGGATCGACAGAGGACATTGAAAAAGTTCAAAGACCGTCACCTCATCTTGTGCTATCGCGAAATAGGGGAGAGAGGGCCACAAACATGATACGTGAAGTGGGGTGGCAGTAGTTAAAACAAAGACGTTTTTCGTTGCGACAGGATCTACTCACGAAATTTCAGTCACCAACTTTCGTCTCAGAGTGTGGATATATTTTGTTGTCGACCACCTACGTAGGGAGAACTGATCATCATAATAAAATAAGAGAAATCAGAGCTCGCACAGAAAGATTTGTGTTCGTTTTTCTCGCGCGCTGTTCAAGAGTGGAACCGCAGAGAAATAGCTTGTAGGTGGTTCGATGAATCCTCTGCCAGGCACTTCCTTCTGAATTTCAGGGTAATCATGTAGATGCAGATGTAGACTCCTGCGCGGCCGACCTAAATGCATTTGTATGAAGTGACGAGGTGAATCGTAACCATCAAAATCGCAGTACATAAATATTAGGAAAAAGAACGGTACTTTTACGAGAGTAGTGGCATGTAATGATTTTGCGTGATATATTTCACGACGAAAAAACTCAACTATCTTCACAACAGAGTGCTGCGACAACTGACAACAGATAACTGTATCTGTGGCCAGCGACACAGCAATGCAACACATACTGACTGAATGTCAAACAGAGAGGTCCAGTGACAGACAACAGGACTTCCTAATACGTGGCCAGGCGGTCGCAGGCCTCCGCCACACACCACAGGTGCATGGAGTCAGTCAGCTACTACTGCACTCAGCTGACCATTTTGTGAATAGTTTTCGTAGTCGTAAACAATACATATGGCGTGATACTTCAACTTGCCATGAATGTAGGACGTACACATACACAATATAGTGCATAGATCCAACAAATAATTGAATTTTCAAGTGAATTTGGTGCTGAAATGAAGGAATATTACGAATATTGTACCGACAACACTGAATTTTGCGTCGAAAATTGCGAATATAGCACCGAACCCCCCCCCCCCCCCCCCCCCCGTTATGATAGCACCCACTGTTAAGGACAACATGCTATTTCCTCAGAACTCTCCAATCTAGTCATAAATCCGACATAATATATCTCAGAACTGTGCTTAACATCGACCAGACGCCAAGAACACTAACTTTATGTTCCGACACATACCTAACAACACAATCAAAGAGCACTTTAACATAGGTCCGTCGAAGTTTGAGTCTCTCCATACCGATCCGTGCTGCACGGTAGGACAGACGTGACTATTCGCGCCACACCAGGTTATTCAGCCAGCTCACATGTAATGCATGTCTTTGGAGGGAGATAACCGTGAAAAATGCTGAAACATTGTATTGTATTGTATGTTAACCGGGGGAATAGAAACGACGGAGAGGCTCCGTCCCCGGAGCAGCCGGAGTGGTCCACAACCCCACGACGACTACCGCCGCAGTCCACTTCACCCCTCCGCCGGCCCACCCCGAACCACTCTTTCAGAGTTATTGTGCGGTTCTGGCCCCGGTGGACACCCCCCCCCCCCCCCCCCCGGGGAACAGGGAACGTCTCACACTGGACGAGTGTAACCCCTATGTTTGCGTGGTAGAGTAATAATGATGTACGCGCACGTGGACAACTTGTTCGTTTGCGCAGCAATCGTCGACATTGTGTAGCTGAGGCGGAATATGGGGAACCAGTCCGCATTCACCGAGGCAGATGGAAAACCGCCTAAAAACCATCCAAAGACTGGCCGGCTCACCGGACCTCGACCCAAGTCCGTCCGGCGGATTCGTGCCGGGGACCAGGCGCTCCTTCCCAATCAGGAAAGCCGTGCGTTAGACAGTACTGCTAACCGGTCGGGCTTTGCTGTAACATAATGGACAACGCCTAAAGTGCTTGCTGACTGAATATCAAACAAAGAGATCCAGTGTCAGACAATAGAGAATTGTGTGAGAATTAGTTTAGCGTGAGGAACAATTTTCGTTTTTCTTGAAGATTTCATCTAATTTTTGGCTTTCAAACTGTCGAGGTATGTAAATTTTGCACTGGAAATAGGACTATAATTTTAGTATATATTTACAGTGTATTTATTGAGGTTCATCACAATGTTATCAGTTTTGTTTGTTCAGTACCCTTTTCGATGTAGATTATTTATAGTTGTTTCGTAAATAAAACCACCTTTGGTTGCTGCAGGGAATGGCCATGCAAAGGAACTTGTTAGGTTATTTATGTCTGCCATGTTAGAAAATCGGGTAGCGATGCTACTATATGATAGGGCTATGCGCCATCCTACAAAGGCGGCGATATTACTCCTGGTTAATACGTCATTACGTTTATGCGATTTTTATACAATTTCCAATGCCTCGTGTATGAATAAGGATTATAGAGAAAGTACGACGGACTCGGGAAGTGCTGCAGGCTGCCAAGTAGCGGGTTCCTGAGAAAAAATCAGTTAAAAGTGGTAAATTGGCATTTAAAATACCTACATCTACGCTTTGAGATAGACGGAAAAATAAAACGCCTAGAAAGTCAATATGTGTAGACCCCCAATTTTTAACAAGCAACAGGAAACAGAACTGGGAACACGAGTCACTGATCTGGCATTCCATCTGGCAGAGGAACTTCAAATTGAGCATAACATCAATCGAGATAGTAAGATGGCAGGCGAAGTTTGGCTATCAGGTTTCGACGGATAAATCCTCAAATTTCTTTGCATTGGCAGGGGAAGATTGACTATCGGGATTCGAAGAATAAATCTTCAAATTTCTTCGCGCAAACTGCCTGCAACAAGTATTCATATAGTGACTGGTTTATGCCTACTACCTGAGCACCCATCTTACTCTGTTACTCGCCCCTGTGAACGGGAACGCGTTATGCAGGTCTTGGTGCCCCTCGCGTCCATCTAGAAAATATAACCTGAAGATTCCTAAATAAGGCGAAACGCGTCGTTGAAAAATAAAAAAAAAACTAAAATTGCAACCAAGACTGTTTTTAAACAATACTAATAAAAATGAGGTTGAACTATTTTTTCAAAAAATTAAATTCAATTATGGATAAATATAAATTTGAACCATCACGAAATATTCAACATGAACGAGGCTGTTATTTCTTCAGTGCAGAAACTCTGTCATATTTTAGGGCCAGAAGGTCAAAAACAAATTGGACGTGTGATCAGCTGGGAAAGATGACTCAGTATTAGGGTTGTGTACAGTGTGGGTGCTTCTGCTCTAACTCGATAATCATGGAAGTCACATATCGCTGGATTCGTATGAGTTTTGCCGGCAAAACCACATTCATCAGTCATCAATTCCTCTGCACACATCCTACAAAATACAACCTCTTGACATCACATTTTTTGGTGCACTGAAAGATGTTTTCAATAAGGAATGTGACAAACTCATAAGATCAAATTTATATAGAAAGATAACACTATATGACATTGCTGACATATTCAGTGGCAAAAATTGAGAAAGGCGTTTCTGGATCTGAAAGTACTGGAATCTTCCAAGTAAATGCAGCTAAGTTTAAACAAGAGGCCTGTGAACCGTCTCAGACTGTATACTCTTTCATGATAGGTGATCATGAAGATGAAGAGGTCAATCATACCAACACTAACGATGAATCCACAGGCTTCGTCCAGACATAACTTGGCCTATACCAAACAGAGAATCTACCCACTAGAGAAACAGAACACCCCTTCAGAATCAGAAGGGCTTAGTGTGTACACTGTAGATAGTTTGACTGAGTTCGTGGGTGCTCTGGAACGTCACCAGGAAATAAAGTTGGCAAAACGTTTTCTCAAGTGTTGAATAAGCTATCGCCAATTCCCTAAGCTGCAGTGATTAATTTTATGGGAAATACGAAGCGAAAAAGTCACTCTGTTACTCTAACGTCCTCTCCTTTGAGGTTAGTTCTCAAAGACAGCGAATGTATAAAAAAGGGAAAAAATTATCAAGAAAGAATTAGCTGCCAAGAAAGCAGCAACAAACCTCTAGGAAGGAAAGATCGATAACAGGCGCTGAATCAAGCACACCTGTCAGAAGAGAGGCCAAAGCAACGCCCTTTCGACCGCCAGTATTTAGATCACCGCTGCGGACCGGAGGTCCCAGTCAATCACAGCAGTCAGCCCAGTCGGAGACAGAGTCAGTCACAGTCTCTAGCCCAGTGAGTCATTCAGTCAGCCGAGTCTGTTGCAGTCGCAGTCAGCTCAGTTACCATTCCTGTTTGCCTCTGGCAGTTCACATCACCGGCTACGAGAAAGTAGTATTTATAGTGGAACTTGTACTTCACAAGCAGTGAGACTAACGTGGATTATCATGGAAGAGCTTGTACCGCAACACATGGACTAGTTTAAAGATAAGTAGCTTTCTGTTCTGATGAATAAAGAACCCCGTTAATACATGGATGCAGTTGTATTGTAGAAGGAGGATACCGGACACCAAACAACATCCTCTCCGTTGTTTCCCTGGTACACGACTCCACAGTGTCAAAGATGACGCAAAAGTAAATGGTTCAAATGGCCCTGAGCACTATGGGACTTAACATCTGAGGTCATCAGTCCCCTAGAACTTAGAACTACTTAAACCTAACTAACCTAAGGACATCACACACATCCATGCACGAGGCTGGATTCGAACCTACGACCGTAGCGGTCGCGCTGTTCCAGACTACGCAAAAGAGGTGACAAAAATGGTTCAAATGGCTCTGAGCACTATGGGACTTAACTTCTGAGGTCATCAGTCCCCTAGAACTTAGAACTGCTTAAACCTAACTAACCTAAGGACGTCACACACATCCATGCCCGAGGCAGGATTCGAACCTGCGACCGTAGCAGTCGTGTGGTTCCGGACTGAAGCGCCTAGAACCGCTCGGCCACAGCGGCCGGCTAAGAGGTGACAAGGAAACTTCCGTGCAGATCGAAGCCACTCACCTTGGCCAACGATTTTGCTTGCTTCTTTTGTGTTTTAGCTAGCAGGGGTGATCATTTTACTAATTGGTTTCTTTATTCTTGCATTTATTCCAGGGGCCGGCCGGTGTGGCCGAGCGGTTCTAGGCGCTTCAGTCTGGAACCGCGCGACCGCTACGGTCGCGGGTTCGAATCGTGCCTCGGGCATCGAAGTGTGTTGTGTCCTTAGGTTAGTTAGGTTTAAATGGTTCTAAGTTCTAGGAGACTGATGACCTCAGATGTTGAGTCCAATAGTGCTCAGAGCCATTTTTGTATTCCAGGAGGGGAGCTGCAGAAGTACCTAATTTCTCTTTTGCTGTAATGTATTTGTGTAAACCATGGCTACCCCACCGCTTCCACCCCCTGCCCCCGTGTCTCAGCCGCAGTCGATCAATGTGATGGATCTAACACCAGCTTTTCAGTTTCAGAACCAACAAATTGTTGCCTTGCTGACAACGGTACAACAACTAGTGGCTGCACAAGCTGCGTCGGCCGCACAGTGGACGAACAAATCAGCCCAATAAGTGTCGCCGACCAGCATACCACCGTTCCGGCAATTTAACGACACCGAACAGGAATGGCTCGAGCACATTGTCAAGTTCAGCGTGTTGAGTATACTGTAAAGCTAGAATACTTTCTTTCGATGGCGGGGTCCCCAGTGTACAGGTTAATACAAAAACTATCCCCAACCGCCTCTCCCGACGAATTCAGCTATGACCAAGTAACTGCTGCATTAATCAGCATTATGACCAGCAGGTCCAAGTAGCTGCAGCTAGATATCAGTTCTTTCGCCTGCAGAAAAAGCCAGAACAGACATACTGTCAATGGTATGCAGAAGTAACGGGCATGACTTAGAAGTGTAAGTTGAAGCGCAGTTGTGGCAATTTTTACAGTGATTGATTGATTACGGACGCAATAATATTCAATGTTCCAGATAGTAGAGTACAGGAACAGTTCCTCAAGTTTTCTGATCCATCACTTCCTTAAGTGTTTCAAATCGTAGAGCTATATGATTCGGGTGTCACAGCGCCGATAAGTTTGACCAGGCCCCGATTTGTAGGGTCGAGTCGCCCCTTGCTCGCGATCGCCCCAAGCAGCCACAACAACGAGCGCGTACAAAACCGCGCGGACAGCCACGTAGACAGGTAAACAGACCTGTGAATTTAGTTAAGCCTTGTCCTAAATGTTTTGCTCGCCATAAAAGACAGGCTTGCCCATCACGTAACGCAACTTGTTTCATGTGCGGAAAAAAGGCCATGTCCAAGCCGCGCGACTGCTACGGTCGCAGGTTCGAATCCTGCCTCGGGCATGGATGTGTGTGATGTCCTTAGGTTAGTTAGGTTTAAGTAGTTCTAAGTTCTAGGGGACTGATGACCACAGATGTTAAGTCCCATAGTGCTCAGAGCCATTTGAACCATGTCCAAACTGTTTGTTTGCAAAGGCACAAGCACGCCAATTTTGCCCGCTCCCAGAAAAAAAACACGTTCGTGCACATGCAGCGAACGCTGTGTATTCCAAACCTACAACAGGTTCTGACAAAAGTAAGATTAAAATTGTGTCTCCTTCTCGCCATAGTGCTGTGCAACGACGTTCTAACAAACTATTTGTCTCAATACTCATTGCTGCCCGTCGTGTGAACTTTTAGTTAGACGCAAGTGCCTCAGTAACTTTGCTTAATAGTGCCACGTACGAACAGTTAGGCTCACCACGTCTTTCTAAATCTAGCAAGCACCTCACTGCTTACAACGGACAGGAACTTCCAGTGTTTGGACAGTGTAGCTTGCCTGCCATTTACAAATCTTACACTAGGACAGTGAATTTTACTGTTTTGAAATCAGGAGACAGCGAGAACATTTTAGATGCCTTTGGTTTGTTTGGAATTAGCATCCAAGACAATGTACTTTTCGTGTCAGCATCTGCAGCATAAAACAGTGTAGCTAGCTTGCGTAAAGAATTTCCTGAAAAATTTTCATAAGGAACGGGAAAAGCTAATAACTTTGTAGCGCATGTTACATTGAAAGACAATGCACAGCCTAAGTTTTTTGGGGCATGCCCCGTTCAAAATGCTTTAAGAGGCAAAGTAGCCAGTGAAATGAAGGAATTGCGAGATAATGTTGTAATTGCTTCCATTCAGGCTAGTCAATGGGCAAGTTCTCTCGCTTGGTTGCCTAAGTCTTCTGGTCGCATTCGCATTTGTGTTGACTTCAAGTCTACAGTCAACGCACAGACAGTAGTTGACACTTATCGGTTACATCTCCCTGAGGAACTCATGGACAGGCTCGGTGCAGGACGTTACTTTTCTAAGATAGATTTGGGTGATGCCTACCGGCAGATTCCACTGGATGAAGAATCACAGAAAGTGTTTATTGTAAATATATACTTAGGACTGTTCGAGTATTTGCATTAGCCCTTCGGCAGTGCTTCTGCACCCGCCATTTGTCAACGTTACTTAGAGCAGCTGTATGCAAAAGTGCCGTTTTGTTCAAATTACCTTGACGATATTGTCGTTTAAGGTCGTACACCAGAGGAACACATTGCCAATATGCGGACTCTTTTTCGCGTGTTGTCAGAAGCAGGACTCAAGTGTCGTCTCGAAAAATGTGACTTTTTTCAAACTGAACTACAGTACTTAGGTCATGTGATAAACAGTCAACGTGTGTACCTCCTCCAATCTCATTTGCTTGCAATCCGTTTTGTCTGTTCCTCGCAATGTATCTGAACTGCAGTCAGTATTAGGCAAAATGACATACTACGTTTGGTTCATACCGAATGCTGCTCAGATAGCGTCTCCATTGCATCCCTTGCGTCGCAAAAAATGTAGCTCTTGTGTGGACTAAAGGCTGTCAAGAGGCACTTCAGAAACTCAGAAATGCTTTGCTCAGTAACAGATGTTTAGTGCATTTTGATCCTGCCAAACCAATAGTTTTGCAAGTCGATGATTCTTCCTACGGAATCGGTGCTGGGATTTGGCACTGAATTGGTGCACAAAACAGATCTATTGTTTTTGCCTCGAAATTGTTAACTCAAACTCAGTGCAATTATTCTCAAAGGGCCGGCCCGTGTGGCCGAGCGGTTCTAGGCTCTTTAGCCTGGAACCGCCCGACCGATACGGTCGCAGGTTCGAATCCAGCCTCGGGCATGGATGTGTGTGATGTCCTTAGGTTAGTTAGGTTTAAGTAGTTCGAAGTTCTAGGGGACTGATGACCTCAGATATTAAGTCCCATAGTGCTCAGAGCCATTTGAACCATATTCTCAAAGAGAAAAAGGGGCTCTCGCTATTGTGTATGGAGAGGCCAAGTTCCATCACTATTTGTACGGTCGCAAGTTCTGTTTAGTGACAGGCCACAAGCCTTCGCAGCCCTTGTTTCATCCATCAAAGCCGGTTCCGACACGCACTGCTCAAAAATTGCAACGTTGAGCTTTGTTGCTTTTGCAGCAACAGTATGAAATTGTGTACAAACCTATGGCAAAGCATAGCAATGCAGACGCCCTATCTCGCCTTCCAATTGGCCCAGACACTGATTTTGATGCATCTGCCGCATCTTGTTGCCAAATCGATGCGCAGGATTCTGAATTGCTGGAATCTTTTCCCTTGCACTACAGAGAAATTGCACAGACCACGGAAGCCGACCAAGACGTCAAGATTTTGTTGCTTACATTCCCACGCCTTGGCCTCGTTCATTAAACAAAATCCAGAACTCAGTTGTGCGCCGATACTTTGCTCGTCGGCATAACCTTTCGGTACAGCAAGGTGTGATTCTAGTTCAGAATGACAGTGGAAAGTCGCGTGTGCTTATTCCCAAAACGTTGCAAAAGGGTGTGTTGCGATTGCCCCACCAAGGACACTGGAGAATTGTTCGCACTAAACAGTTGGCGCGCAGGCACTGTACTTGGCAGATTGGCCCACATTGAACAGATGATGTCGCAGTGTCGCGCATGCGCAGAAAACCAATCCGCTCCGCCACAGACATTCTCAGCTTGGCCTAAGTCTCAATCACCATGGCAACAAGTGCACATCGACTCTGCAAGACCATTTTGGAACACTCGTTGGCTCATAGTGGTAGACTCTTTTAGCAAGTTTCCATTTGCAGTGTCTATGAACTCTACCATGTCACGTAGCACCACTCAAGCATTGTCATCCATAATTTGCGTAGAAGATTTGCCAAAGTATTTGTGTCGGCCAATGGACCACAGTTTCGTGAATGCACCGGCATTCGTCATCTAACAAGAGCTCCGTTTCACCCACAGTCCAACGAAGAAGCAAAACGCTTCGTTTGCACTTTTAAGCAACAGATGGTCAAGCTTCGCACCACCCACACACGGGAACAGGCGCTGCAACTCTTTCTGGCCTCCTACCGCTCCCCTTCTGCACGGCCTCCGCCATCGGACGCTGCTACACTTGTTACACCCACCGCAGCAACTGACGCCGCCAATGGTCCGCAAGTATCGCATTGTGCCGCGCGATCTTGTTCTTTTCAGGATTTATGGCAATCGTGGGCGCTGGGAAAGAGGCGTGAGCCAGGAAAGCATTGGCTCTTCTATATATTTGATTGCAGGTCCAGATGGTTTGCAGCACTGCCACCAGAACCAACTTCGCGCATGTCATTTACCCTGGGATTCTGCTGGTTTTCTTACCCCAGATTCACAGCCTCATGGGACCGTGCAGCCTTCGCAGCCGCCCTCTGGTGCCACCATGGCACCCCAGGAGCAGTGGATGGACGATGCGCCCTCGCCTACCCTGTCCCGACTTTCCGACCCCATGGACCTGGACCCGCCATCGCCGTCGCCGTCATCCTTAAGTCTGGACGTGTGCCCTGGCAGTAGTGTTTCGGAAGATATTCCTCTTGCCTCGCAAGCCAGATGGCGGGGCCAAGAGTGCGCCATCCTCCATAGTCACAGCTCCCGACTCATTTCTATTTCCAGTGTCCTGCCTCCCTCCCTGTTGTCGTTCACAGCCTCCCTACATGACAACGGTGCGGCATTTGGGGGATGGGGGAAATACGCTGGCATAAGCTGACGGCGGCACATCGGTCGGTAAAGAGGTTGCAAGAAGATCGATAATAGGCGCTAAATCAAGTGCGCTTATCAGGAGAGAGGCCAAAGACAGACTTGCAAGCAACGAGCGGCCAACCCCTCTTGACCACCAGTATTTAGATCGCTGCTGCTGACCGGAGGTCCCAGTCAGTCACAGACAGCCCAGTTGCAGACAGAGTCAGTCGCAGTCTCTAGCTCAGTCAGTCATTAGTGAGCTGAGTCAGTCACAGTCACAGTCAGATCAATTACTAGCTCAGTTACTATTCTAGTTGGCGTCTGTCAGTTCACATCACCAGCTACGGGCGAGTAGTATTTATAGTGGAACTTGTACTTCACAAGCAGTGAGGCTAACGTGGACTGTTATGGAAGAGCTTGTACCACAACACATGGACTAGTTTAAAGATAAGTAGCTTTCTGTTCTGATGAATAAAGAACCCTGTTAATACATGGGTGCAGTTGTGTTGTAGAAAGAGGATACCAGCCACCAAACAACATGTTCTCCCTAGTACAAGACTCTACAGTGTCAACAGCGACACAAAACGACCAATGCTGGTCAACCATTCTACTGGTAACTGGTGTGTTTGCACATCCACAGCCTGTGCCCTCTTGTGTCTTACACAGGAATACCTGCGAGAAACACGCCTCAACTGGTGGTCGATACACTCACCACTAATACTTTGTGCTCATGTTCTTTCTGGATATAGTGTATATGCTGCTACATTTGCTCAATCGAAATTCCCTCTTTCTGGGACTCTATTAATACGTCCAACGACTACAAAAGCTCTGGATTGAATGTGTCATTTAAATACGTAAAATTTTGAAGGGGTAATAACTCCAGAGATCGTTCTGCCAATACAATTTAATCTGTGGCAATGTCGTATCTACTGAGTCTCTAAGTGTAACTGGAAGACGAAAATCCATCCCGACTACTTCACAAGTCGTGCCATGATGATCATTCCGCTTCACATAAGCTCGAGCTGCCTCCTTTGTAGCAATTCAACCATACAGTTTCCGTTGTGAATACAGAGTACAACCAATGTGTACCCATCTTCTAGAAGTACATTTGGGCTGGGAAAGGCTCCTTCCCGTAACTCGTCCTATTTACTTTCTCCCAGAAACAAACTCGCTTCTAATGTTCGCATGTCAGTCTGTACTTGACCTCCCAGACAGATCATAAATTACGCTATCACCCCCTCCATCTTCCCGAGAACGCACAATCCTCAAAAAAACAATATCAGGAATAATAATATGAAAAAGTAACAACTCAGCTAAAAAACAACAAACACCTCAATGGCAATACAAAGACATACTTCCTGATATACCAAATAAAAAAAACTAACAAATTACAATTGTACAACTTACTTATGCGATCTGAACCTATACAACACATCATGCACCTCACACTGCTCACCAATTCCAGGTTCTGTATTTTTACCCTTTGTACCTTTGATCTCCTGGTTGGTTGCCAATAACTGTGGTATCCTTTCTACCATTCCTTTAAACAGTTCTACACGACTGACGTGAATAATAGACGTTTTTGTGGGTAATGTGTCTTCACATTGACCAGTGAGGTTATTTCTACGACCTGGTATGGTCCCTGGTATTTTGTTCAAAATTTCTTCATTTTATACTTCGACGTATATGGACTGGTGACCATTACCCATTGCCCTACGCGATATAGCAGCAATTTACCAATGTGTCTGTTCGTATGATCCTGGCGTTCTAGCGCCTTCATGTTTGCCTTTTGCACAATCCTCCAAATATCCCTAATTCTTCTGGCAAACTTCCTCATGGACTCACCATCTGGTCTTAATTTACGTGTCAAAACGTCAAAGGAAAATGGCAGTTTTCTGCAGTACACCACCTCAAATGGCGCCAAGCCCATTGGAGTAAGAACCTTGGAATGACAAGCACACTGTACATAAGGTAAATAGGCGTCCCAATCGCCGTGCCTGGAACCTATGTAATAGCTCAACATAATCTGCAGTTGTCTTGCACACACATTCCGTTCTCCAATTGGCCTGCGGATGAAACGAACTCGTCCGTAACTTCCTTATGTATAACGTGTGGCACAGTTGTTTCATTAAATCCAAAACAAAACTCGTACTTTGGTCCGCAATTATGGCCTCTGGCACACTGAACTGAGGCCTGAGCTACATTACTAGCGCGTTGGTCTGGCATCGGCACCACTGCCAAAAATCGGAAAAATGATCGATGATCGTGAGAACGAACCTATTTCCTGCAGATGTTTTATTAAATGGCCCGAGCACGTACAACCCTACCATAAAAAATGGACTGGACACCTCTGGTAACGGCTCCACGTCAAGCTTCCTGTTCCTCCACCAAAACTGCTCTGCTACATGTCTGTCCATCGCCGTCGCCCACCATGACGTCACAACAATATTGTGAGATTGCTGCAAAAATTCCTTCTGAAAACCCTCTGGAACCACCACACATGGTCCACACCTAGTCGTTCTGCGCAACAAATCCCCGTGCATAATGAAATGTGGCTGTGACTTAAATGCCTGGCACTCCTTATCCCTTGCCTGTGGCTTCTGCCACTCTTCAAAGCTCTTCCGTAGCGTACTTAACGTTGCTGCCCCACGGCTTAACGAATCTGCATTTGCGTCCGATCTCCATGGCTTATGGATTACCTTGTACTCGAATTCACTAAGCTTAAGTGCCCAACGGGTTAATCTACTAGATGGATCTTTCAAACGAAGCAACTATTTCAATGAGACATGATCTGTCACGACCTTAAACATTTTACCACACAAGTACATCGAAAATATGTAGCACCATATATGACCGTCAACATCACTTTCTCCGTTGCTGAGTAGTTACGCTCCACCTTGTTTAACTGCCTTGATGTTTCTGACCATCTACTATCTGTCTCAAAACACAACCTTAATATCGCCTCTGCCTAGGGCCTGGGCATCGGGAGAATGACTTATGCGTGCACAGTGACAGATGGTCTGAAGCAGGTTCAGTCGAGTACGTTGTTCTCATTTTCATCTGCTAGAGGACAATAGTGCACAGTGACATTCAAGAAACAGGTCAAGAGAATGTTTTTGTGAATTGCTCTGTTTATTTCTTGAAGGCTTTTTTGTTTATTTATGTTTGTACAGTTTTATATATGCTTTTAGTAGTGTGAATGATGCGTGAATGTGGTCTGCAGGAAATATGTAGATCATTGTTCTACTGATAAATGCTGTACGAACCAGCTTGAGAAATTTGTAAGACAGTGTGAATGCAGACGATTGGTAATTTTGTATCATAATATGTTAAGTTCATGGTAAAATGAAAGATGATTCGAATGCGAATGACAATAATTAATAACGTAAAGTATAAACAAAATATCAGAATGTTAAACATTTATTTTGGGAAAAAGTGCGGTTCGAAAGTGTCTTATTTGTTGATTGGTTACTCATGGAAAGCGCGGACTAACGCGGGAGAATAATGTTTTTCTAGTGGCCTTAAAGAAAATTGACCAATCAGAACGGAGTATTCTTCGCGCGTCTTTTCTCTTCGAGATACAGAATGCTTACGGCAGTCTAAAGTAGAGCCTAGCTTTTCAATGGTACGGTTGTGTGTAACATGAGCTCCGAAGCAAGTTATAATTTGCCCGTTTTAGTTGTGCTACATGTTCCAGAAATGTTATAAAGTGAATGCATATTTATTGAGGTGTGTTTTTTAGAAAATACGGACTTTTTAAGAAATTTTGTGTATGAGAAGAGACAGTAATTCTGCGTGGCATATTTAGCAGATCGGTGAACAAAAGCTTGAGTGCATTAGACACCTATTAACTTAATAGTGTGGCGAGCATTTTAATTTAAGAACAATCCGTGCTTACTAGCTGTTCAGATTTCGGGAAATACGTTACCCGTCCGTGCCTGTTGAACAAGGGGAGGGAGGAGGACTAATTTGTTCCTCGCCACTGTGGCAGCACCGTCGTGTTTACGCCGGAGGAACAGAGAGGGGAAGCAGTCTGGCGTACACGCCAGTATTCTTATGAGTGGAGCGCTGCCAGTCTGTCACGCGCCGAGCGTTTACTCACAACTAAATTTGCAGAAGACGAAATCTAATTTGGAAACTCGAATGCAATGTTCGATATTGCGGTTACGGGGAAGCAGTCTGGCGTACACGCCAGTATTCTTATGAGTGGAGCGCTGCCAGCCTGTCACGCGCCGAGCGTTTACTCACAACTAAATTTGCAGAAGACGAAATCTAATTTGGAAACTCGAATGCAATGTTCGATATTGCGGTTACATGTTAAGCCTGAAGCAATTTTCCGCGTGTTTTATCCTTCCGGCATTATGGAAAAAAATGGTTGAACATAACTGCAGTCAAACATGTCCAACACCTACAATGGCTAGAAGTATTCCGAATGGGTAAATACGCTGCGAGTAATTACAAGGGATAAAGACATTGCTTATAAGCCTGGCATAAGTTAGGTTTCGAAATATTTTTGAAAATTTTTGCTATCCGTTTCTGAGTGATAGTCGGACGTTTTGGTTTTTGAGCCATGAAACACCTGTCTCCGCCTGCATGAACAACAATTAAACTCTGACCGGCACTTTTGTGTGACAATATTACTCGCACACTATCACTTTGCCAACATTTATTTACTGTATAATGTGTGTGAATCCATGTTTCATCTTAGTAAACTACTGGTCGCTTTGATTCTGATAAAAAACTGAGAAAGTATGGTCTTTCAGCAACAATGCCCTCGCGTCCTCAGAAAACAAAACGTTGATATTGACACCTTCTAAAACGAAAATCCATAGACAAAACATGGCTTCTAAAGGTTTTCTGTTTGACAAAAGTTGTGCAGTTTTCGTAAAGTTCGTATTTCTTTCTATTGGTCGTAATGCCATAGAAATTGATGCCTGATAATACATTTATCCATATCATCGGTCACATGCTTACTGTGAGCTACTTGCTTCTTCTTCTTGGGCGCTAGTTTAACCGTAGCCTCGCTGTACTTCGTCACTGCCGCGTCACCACTTCGCTTTCCAGGCGATAGGTATTGTTGCGTTCTCTACAACGAAAACTACAGAATTCGTTTCGGTAGTTGGCCGAGGGAGTCAACATGGTCAGAAGCACTTTCATTGCGTTTCGTAAGAACAGAAGAATTGGTGCGTCCGAATTTCTTGCAACTTGGGATGTAATAGGTAGGTGCTTTTCATATAACGTACAATTTGTATTGCATATGCACGTTACTTATAAGTTAAATTTTCCTATTCTGCAATCTTGAAGGAGAAAAATTCTATTTTTATTATGATCTGTTACTTCAGAAATTGGCAAGTCAGCAAATAAGCACGCGTCGTCGCAATAGCTACAATGAAAATAAAGCGAAGAAAGGTGAAGTGATACGGCGATGACTAATTTGTTTCCCCTTATTCCATAATCAGACACGAAAGAAGTGACACATGGAAATTACGACAGATGTCGAGTGTCAGTTCTTTGAAATGAACAACCGCAGTGCAGTGAGTTAATATATTTCGACTAGCATTAGTACCCGTCTATGCCCGGGTGTGTATGTATTGCATTATTATGTTATTCCATCTCCTTATTCTTCCTCTCTCCAATGTCTTGCGCCCCACTGTTTGACCATTTCACCTGCGTCTGTAGTGAAAATCGGCCTGAAATTCAATTTCACTCGGCTCAAATGGCTCTGAGCACTATGCGACTTAACTTCTGAGGTCATCAGTCGCCTAGAACTTAGAACTAATTAAACCTAACTAACCTAAGAACATCACACACATCCATGCCCGAGGCAGGATTCGAACCTGCGACCGTAGCGGTCGCTCGGTTCCAGACTGCAGAGCCTAGAACCGCACGGCCACTCCGGCCGGCACACGCGGCTCAATTCTTATGACTTCATCTCGGAAATTCTCTGCGAAGTGTGTTGCAAATAAAGTTTGTACACTGACATCAACAGTTAGTTTCACGTAATCGTTCTTTACAGGCTGGATCACAACATGTCCGACGGTAGAAAAAGACTGTCTGGCAGCGAATATAGGAAAAGACGGGCGCAGAAGGAAGATGACGATAAGAAGCAAAAGGATGCACTACAACGATATTTCAAGCCAAAGAGAGAACGACCTAGCAGCGGCGAGGGTGGAAAAATATATCCTGGAAGTACAGAAACTAGTGGAGCTACTGCAGCTACATCTTTATCTTCAGGACATGACCAGAAAGTTGACGAACACAGTACTGCGACCACCGCATACAGTAGCAATGCTGACGGTGGCCCATCCATTCAACAGATCTCGTCTGGACTCAAGACCTGCTTTGTGACGAAAGCTCCGAGATTGAAATATCAGGCAGAACTGAAATTAGGCGACCCGATTCGGAAAATATCGGAGGAACATCAGCCGAGGTACTCTTCACCGGAGAAGGGATTGAAGGCGAGCCTAAACTGGAAGACACAATTGACTCAGATCCCGGAAGATGGCCGGAAATTATTACCGACTGCATTCGAACGACTTTGGTCATGAGAGGTCCTCCCGAGCGCATTAAGAAAGCTGAAGAATGTCCTAAAAACGCCGACAACCGGTGTTTCAGCCCTGTGCACTACAGGTATTCTTTGAAGAATTTAGAAGCAGCAGATAGACATTGGTTGGTGTACTCAAAGAGCAAGAATGCTGTGTTCTGCTTTTGTTGCAAACTTTTTTCGTCATCTACAGTAAAAATTGCAAAGAACGGTATAAGCGACTGGCGGCACCTTGCTTCGTATCTCGAAAGTCACGGGAAGTCTACCGAGCATTCGAATTCACATAAAAAGTGGATTGTGTTTTTCGAGGGACTGAAAAACTCACGAACTGTCGACGCTCATCATCAAAGGCTTCTGAATACTGAAAGCGAACATTGGAAAAATGTTATTGAGCGCTTAATAGCAATAATTCATTTCCTGGGTCGGCAATGTCTGCCTTTGAGAGAAAGTACAGATACACTCTTTCAGCCTGACAACGGAAACTTCTTGAAACTCGTTGAATTATTCGGAAAGTTCGACACTGTGCTGGTGGAGCACCTGCACAGAACAAAGCAAGGTGAGAACAAGGGTCATCATCATCTTGGAAAAGAAACACAGAATGAAATAATTAATCTTATTGGATCATCTATAGCCAACAACATTCTATTAATGATGAAATCTGCAAAGTATTACAGTATAATTCTGGACTGCACACCAGATATTTCAAAAGTTGAGCAGATGACAGTTGTGGTACGTTTCGTCCAGAAGACAAGACTCGACAGGGTATACGATGGCCGAATTAGGGAGCATTTCCTGGGATTTCTGTCAGTGCCCGATTCTTCAAGCGTGACTTTGACGCAGGTAGTACTCAAGTTCTTGGAGGATAAAAAAATCCTATTGTGTAAGGATACGACAATGGAGCAAACATAAAAGGAAAGAAGTCTGGTCTCCAGAAAAGAATTTCAGATATGAACAAGAGAGCATTTTATGTACCATGTAGCAGTCACTCATTGAATCTTGTTGTAAACGATCCCCCTAAGTCTTCTAAATATGCTGTTTCCATGTTTTCGACAGGGAAAAGCATGTGTGACTTCTTCTCGTCCTCCGTTCATCGTTGGGATGTCTTGAAGAAGTATCTGCCTAACCTGTCGTTGAAGCCACTGAGCGATACTAGGTGGAAAGTTGCATCGATGCACTTACTCCCCTGAGGTTTCAAATTGGAGGCGTTTATGATGCACTGGTTCAGATATCAGAAGAATTCTATGGCATGACCGCTCACGAAGCAACGTCACTTGCGAATCAAATAAAAAATTACACCTTTCTCGCTTTTCTGGTAATCTGGTACGACGTTCTGCTTCACATCAGTGTAGTCAGTAAGACGCTCCAGACCACTGACATAAATGTTTCTGAGGCCGTGGAAATGCTTGAAAAAACGAAAGCATATTTTTAGACCTGCAGAACAGAAGAAAAGTGTGTTTCTTTCTTGACGGATTACAAAGAATTGGCTACAGAATTAGAGCTAGAAGATCTAACGTTACCATGGATAAGTGTTTCCCGGCGACGAAGTAAGAAGCTAATACACTTTACCTATGAAGGAAAGGGATGAGACAGTAGATGACCCAACAAAACGTTACAAGATTGAATTCTACTGTTATCTTTTAGATTAGTAACCACATCTTTGGATGAGAGATTAAATCAACTGAAATTTCATTGTGATTATTTTGATTTTCTCCACGACATCAGCGAGCTGAAGAATGCACCTCCTGACAGCCTGGACACAAAGTATAGAAACCTTGCAGTGATTTTGCAAGATCGTGAGTCAAGCGACATTGATGTACTGGAGTTGAGGGAAGAACTAAAAGTGCTTTCAACATTGTTGAAACCTGGAATAAGTCCAAAAGAGACTCTGAGGTTTATAGGAAGACAAAATTTTTGCCCTAATGTTAACATTGCTCTGAGAATTCTCCTAACACTCCCAGTGACAGTTGCGAGTGGAGTTTCTCAAAACTGAAATTGATAAAGACATACCTCCGATCAATGATGAGCCAAACTCGTTTGAATGATCTTGCAACAATATCGATTGAGCACGAGCTTGCAGAGGACTTAAAGTATACAGATCGTGTGAAGAGTTTGCACAAGCAAAAGCCAGGAAGGTTCGATTTGTCTAGTATTTTTTTAAATTTTTATATTATGATCAGTCTCTTGGTTATGTACTGTATTGTTTCTTATTTTGTTCAACATTAAATAGTTACTGCAAATATTATTGTTCAAACCAAATTATCGTTAAATTATAAATAGGTTTTGTTTTCCGTTGAATACATTATCTGTTAAAAACCATTGAAAAATGTTTATTTACGTTAACTGTAAGTTCATGCTTAGCCGAGCGGTCTAAGGCGCTGCAGTCATGGACTGTACGGCTGGTCCCGGAGGAGGTTCGAGTCCTCCCTCGGGCATGGGTGTGTGTGTTCGTCCTTAGGATGATTTAGGTTAAGTAGTGTGTAAGCTTAGGGACTGATGACCTAAGCAGTTAAGTCCCATAATATTTCACACAAATTTGAACATTTTTGTAAATTCACAAGGCTTATTAAAATTAGCTAGATTTCTTCAGTCAGGTTTGACTCCATTTTTGAACTGGTGCCCAGCGACTGTTTTATACAAATCTGTAGAGAATGTCACCAATCAGTCGCAATTTCTGTTTTTATTTTCCAGATCTACATAGATTTCGGCCACAGTGTGGCTATTCTCAGTGCTTTGAGCTATGTTTACATCTATACCGTCATGCTGAACATAACAGTCAACATGACGGTTTAGATGTATTACAAATTAAAAGCTTTGAGTCTGGCCACTCAGTGGCCGAAACCTAGGTAGATATGAAAAGTAAAGACAAAAATTGCGGTTGGTTGCTGACATTTCCTACAGATTTGTTTAAATAAAATTCCACAAACGTTTGTAAAAAAAAAAAAGAGGGGGCGGCAATTTAGCAGCTCGCACGGGGCGGTGCTTGGGCTTGCGCCGGCCCTGGTGTAGGGATACTCTCAGGCAGCTTTATCGGACCACTTTTTGTTGCAGCCTACACATTAGGGACAAGCAACAATTTTCTAGCTCCTGACATGCTGGTTGCTCTGCACAGCAGCCATGTTGTGTTGGATTACTAACAGGCTGCTTTATCAACACGTTTTGCATGGGCAGTCTATATGTCAGATGGAAAAAAATGGTGTTGAAGACCCTAAGGTGTAGATTTCTGTGTACAACAGGTGTGTTGTGGGAGTAGTATTGGCCTGATTTATTGACTCATTTTGCAAGGACTATATATGCGGATGGCCACAGCACAGGAAAGGTTGGAATGGATAGAGGAGGGAGCAGGATGGGGATGTACAGAGAGAGGGGGAAGAAGAGGAGAGTCAGGGTGTGAGGAAGGAAGGGATGGATGGAGAGAGGTGGAGAAAGAGATGGATAGGGAGAGGGGACAGGGGGAAATGAATAACGAGAAGTAGTGAGGAGGAGGTGGATAGGGAGAGGGAGCAGGATCATTCGATAGACAGTGGGGACAGGAGATGGAAAGGGAGATGGAGGCTGGGGGACATGGACAGAGGGGGAGCGGGAAGTGTAGATGAAAAGGAAGAGAGGAGGGAGGAAGAGGTGGACAGGATGGAGGAAGGAGGAGGAGATGGACAGAGAGAGGGGGGAAGGAGGAGATGAACAGAGACGTGGGGGGAGAAGGACAGAGGAGGGGCGAAGAGGTGGACAGAGATGGGAGGAGCAGGATATCGGTAGCGACACAGTGAGATGGAAGATGGATAGAGAGAAAGGGGTGAGGAAGAAGTGGACACAGATGAAGGGGGAGGAGGAGATGTGTGCAATATACAGGATGATTCAGGAGGAATGTCACAGGATTTGTGAGGTTATTCTACATGTGGAAATAAACTGAAAAACTTCTATGAACATGTGTCCAATTTTTTATCATTACGGAACTGGAGAGGGTTGAAGACTACACACACCCATGAATGAATATCAATACAAGTATGAGTATTACTTACCAAAATGCTGTGTAGGCGCTGTTGAGGTCAGAATAATGGTGGGACAGATGACTGATCCATCCTACAAGAGGTATAGGGGTTCTCCAACAAATGAGAGCACTGTGAAGTTGCACCAAAACAAGAGCTGCAGGCATACCTGGTGTGCAATCATGAGTTTAATCAGTGAGCAGTTGTGAGGCCATGTGTGTTTTGTGCATGAGCACTGTTTAATTGAGCAAGTCCATGGTGTCTGTGAATACTAACATGCCTCATATGTTCACCCATGCAGAAATGTTGTTTGTGTATGAGTACTGCAATGAAAGTGCCCATGTGGCTGTGACAGAACGCCACAGACATTTTCCTGATCGACAAACCCGCTGTACCAGAATATTTCCCAGGTTTTTTCAGACATTATGTGAATCTGGAATACTACCCAGTGTACACACAACATCAGAATGTGAGGCCATCCGATCAGTTGAGGAAAGAAAAGACATTATTGCAACAGTACAATGGCGTCTCACCAGCAGTACATGGTGCATCAGGCGTCAGCTCGATATTCCACAAACTGAGTGGGGCGCACATTACATTCCAAGGGCTTGTATCCATTCCATGTGCAGCCTGCGTAACATCTGCATCTAGGTGATTCAGTAAGCACACAATAATTTTGTGAATGGTTGCTTGTACACAGAGACATCATCCAATACACTTTATTTACAAATGGGGCTACATTTACACACAATGGCAGCATGAAAACCCACAGTTCTCATACATGGGCAATAGGGAATCCACATGACACTATGGAAACTAGATTCTAAGTAAGGTTCTCAGTGAACATCTGGTGTGGTATGTTTGATGGCCTGGTGACAACACCTTTGTTCCTGCAAAATTGTGTAACAGCTGCAGCATACACACATGTTCTGATAGAAGACCTACCTGCACTTTTGAAAGATCTGACATAAGAACAAGGGAAGCAAATGTACTTTCAACATGATGGATCATCAATTCACTGTAGCAGAAAAGCATCCCAGTATCTGAATAACACATTTTCTCAACAGTGGATTGTCCTTGGCGGACCAATTAACTGGCCTGCCAGATGACCTGATCTAACCCCATTAGACATCTGTTTATGGGGCTGGTTAAAGGGGGATGTGTACGC
Organism: Schistocerca americana; assembly: GCF_021461395.2. Classification (NCBI taxonomy): domain Eukaryota; kingdom Metazoa; phylum Arthropoda; class Insecta; order Orthoptera; family Acrididae; genus Schistocerca; species Schistocerca americana. Next base: position 445,635,363 of record NC_060130.1, read on the forward strand.
TATGGAGGTGGATACCTGTAAAGAATTTGTCACTCGCATCACCAATACTGTTGACAGCATTAAAGCCCACTGAGATGATGTTCAATGTGTGATACAACACACCCTTCAACACTTTGACAAGTGCATTTAGCTGGGTGGTGGACTTTTTGAACACCTCTTGTAGGATGGCTCAGTCATCTGTCACACAATTATTCTGTCCACCACAGCAACTGCACAGCCTTTCATTAAGTAATATTCACACTCGTCTTCATAAACATTCATGGAAGTGTGTAGTCTTCAACATGCTCGAGTTCTGTAACGATCAAAAATCAGACACATGTTCATAGGACTTTTTTCAGTTTATTTTCACAAGTAGAATCATCTCACAAATTATGTGACATTCCTCCTGAATCATCCTGTATGTATCAAACAAGTGTGCAAGCAAAGCCATGGGAAGGAAGAAAGACGGAACCTTGGGTTTAATGTTCTGTCGACAGCGAGGTCATTAGAGACAGAACCCAAGCTCGAACTGCGTAAAGGTTGGGAAGGAAATTGGCCATGCCCTTTCAAAGGAACCATCCTGGCATTTGCCTGGAGTGATTTAGGGAAATCACAGGAAATCTAAATCTGGATGTCTGGACATGGGTTTGAACCATCGTCCTACCAAATGCAAGTCGAGTGTGCTAACCACTGTGCCACCTCCCTTGGTTGTCAAGCCATGAGGAAAAGGCTAGTCGGTATGTAAATGGTAGTAATAAGAATGTAGTAAACATATGATCACATTAATAAAGAGGTAGAAAACCAATGGACCATGGACTGAATCTTGTGGGACTCCTGAGAGCACATTTTTCCATGAGTACTCAATTCTACAGTTGACTAACTCGTATCTGTTTCCTAGCTGGTTGCCTATTGTTTGAGAAATTCAACTGTTTCATTTTATGAAGTAATGTATCAAAGTCAATAGTTATCAAACCCAATGCTGAAATGAAGTGAAGCAGTTTTATAATGGTCAATTCATGTCTGCCCATAGCTTTCCTTGGATCAGTTATTTCAGTTCTTGCAGTAATTGCACCATGATGTGTTTGGAAGCCTCTTTGATATTTGTCTGCCTGTACTACTCCATCAAGATGGCTTAAATATTGTAATTATAGAAACACATTTTCACAAAAGTCCTATCTTGTGGTAGTGATAAGTGAAAAATTTTCGCAGCTTGAGAGCTGAGTGGTATAAAGATAAACTCACATAATTCATCTATTGAGGCCTGAAATAGAGTACCAGCCTTTGCCTTTCCTATGTTGAGATGGGAAAGTTTTATCCACAGGGCTATGGAATTTAACCCTTTACATACAATACAACAGATATGCGTGAGATTCAAACTGCACAGTCTATGGTTCATTCTGTTATAAATTTTATGTATTGTTAATAAGGATCATCTGTTGGATTTTACTTGCATCATCTACGAGCAGAGGCTCATATTCACCATCTGGTTTAACTCTGTAGTCAGCCATAGAGCACTGAACACTCAAGAGCATGTTTCTCCACACTTCAACACCTGGTGATGGCTCATTACCTATGCTGTGCCACTAGTTGTTTTAATAGTGGTTTACTATGGCATCATAGTTGAACTGGTTTAGGTTTCAGTAATCTATTAACCTCAACTTTTTTCTAATGGTTTACAGACTACGTTAACAATATCATATGATAGGCAGTAAGGCTATGAACAGAAGTATGAGTGACTCAAATCATTCTGTATGTACCATTTTTTCCTATTATATGCATGTGAAACAATCTCCTTAAATTCTCTCCAGTGTAATGGAATGGGAATAGACAAGAGGGATTGATGGTGTAGAGAGGGCCACTTGCAGCAGCACGTACAATGTGCCGCCACCCGTGTGTCGCTCAGTGCCTGGCTAGTTACCCAAACTGAGGGCACTTCAGCAACAGTGTATGTAACATTTGCAGCAATGAAGCCAGAATAAACCTGCTTTGGTGTGCATAAGTACTGGTTGTCCGGCCAGGCATATTGTCGACCTGGGGTGTTAAGTCAGCATCTGTCAGCGTTGGCTCCACTGGGATGCCAGTCTGCTCCACAGACATCTTGCCAGGACCATCTGCAGAGGGTGAAGCCAACATGTGACAGACTTAGGGTCAAACCAAGGCTCTCCTTGCCACTGAGCCACTGGCGAACCTGCCAGCAACAGCTGCTGATAGCAAGCCATCTCGTAATTGGTGGGCCACGTCTGCCTGCTGCATCAGCCCTGACATATCTTGTTCATTGGCCTGTGATGTTGACTACACAATGTCGCACGGTGCCTGGGCCACATTGAGTATAACAGCTGCAGGTGTCTTACTATGATGCTTTGCTGCCAGTTCCATAGGTCAAGGCTCACCTTCCAGCAATGTCAGGTGTGGGCTTCAGCATGTTCTATGAGCTATTGGAGTAATAAAGCAGTTTTACTGTCTTCAAATGGCTTCTGACTCACCCTAAGGCACCATTTTCCACCAGAACACACCCACTCCCTCTACAAGTGTTGTCCAAAATACTGGCAGAGACTGTAAAGGTGATTTGACATTCGTAACATGGCAGCAACAATGGGAAAAAACATATAAGCACTTGCCTCAAGTTTTGTATGAACTTGTATGGTTATTTCCTTCTCCTTCTTTTGAACTCGATAGCATTATTACATTGTGGTTTTAATAATAAAAGACTGTCATCTGATCAGGTTGCTCAAATGTGAGATGACAATTCAGAATTATGTAAGCAGCTTATGAGTTTACAGTGTTGGTGACTCCTTTCTCAGGTAGGCCAAGGAAAGATATTTTAATTTTTACACATAATTTACTGAGAGCTGCATAATTGGGGGAATGGAATGATGAGAAGTTACTAAGTATGATTTTGTTAAAATTGATAGGGGATGCTAGGGTGTATGTAAGGTACTACGGGAAGCTGATTTTTCGGGACCAACAAGGGGAGGGGGTAAGGGATGCTAAAAGAGAAGGCTAAACTGCCTACCATGCCAGATGCTGGGTAATGTTCACCACCACCTGTGTCATAAAGGGAAACACAAAGAAATTTATAAACTTATACAAGATATTAGGTGCTTTTTGAGGTAATTGGAATGACTTCTCAGGTCAACATAAATTTCCAGCTCCAAACTCATACCAGTGTGGTACACGTGGCACAACAACCATTTAGGAGTGTTAGAAGCCCTTCTTCAGTTACCAGGGGCCTCCTCCAAAGGGGTGAGGGAAATGGGACTGAAGAAGAGTAAGACCCAACAAAAGGAGTGGGAGCACCCAGCAGTTATTCCAGATTATCCATACGAACTAGTCAACTGCTTCCTGTCAATCTAGGTCATGGTCCAGATACAATCCCTGAAGAAGAGTAAGACCTAACAAAAGGAGTGGGAGCATCCCACAGTTATTCCAGATTATCCATATGAACTAGTCAATAGTTTCCTCTCAATCTAGGGCATGGTCCAGATACAATACCGGATGAATCACTGGGAGACAGCAGATAACAGCACCGCTTCAGGCCGCCAAATATTGGACAAGGGAAATTGGGAGAGTGAGAGACATCAACATGGTGACAGCCTGAGGCCTGTTGAGCAGCTATGGGATGATGTTAGCCCTTAAGGTAGATCCCCTAGGTAGTGGCTTACTTTTCAGTCAGTGATCATATGTGACACTGTCTGACCATCAATGGACATTAAGGATGGACTTTAATGCATGGGCAGTAAAAAATGAAATAGATAGATTGGAGGACACATTTAAGAAATTGTGGTTCATGACACAGGACAAGTCAGTGCTAAATGTCACAGAAGGGAAACATCAACTACTATGATCCACTGTTGAGCACCTCTAGGAGCAACTTCGCCAGACTGCAGAACTCGTACTGCAGGTTAGGCAGTGACAGAAAAAAAGGGTGGAGAGAGACACAGTGGGGCTGGATTTTCAAGACAGCCTTTGGTAGTGCTGATGCAAAAGACCTGGAAAAGGTAAACTTCATTCTGTAACAGGTGTGGATCAACATGGAGGGTAATCAGAGACTATTGAACTCCACACCACACAGAGAGGGAGTCACAGCATTCCCTACAAAGCTGGTACATATAGTTCTAGAATCATGCAAGCTCAAACTATTCCGCATGGAGAAACCCATGAGTGTGTGTTGTCCCAAAGTATTTATAGGTGGAATGGATATTTTAAAAGGGAGGGTGCACATTGGCTCTTTTCAGTGGCAGACTCAGTAGTTGTCATCTGTGCCTGCTATGACCAGCATCAGTTAAATAACAGACAATAGTTAGAAATGCATGAGCAGGGCCTGATAATTAATGGTACACATTGTGAAATCTCTGGACCTTCCTTGCTACCCACCACAATTACTGGAGCCACAGTGTTAAACATCGCACATTACTTACTGTACCTACCTGACCTTCAATTCAAAATTCTACCTAGAGAAAACCTAGCTTATCTGAACACTACCATGAATACAACCCTTCTTGCCTCAGTAGACCAAATGCTAGCTGTCCAGAATTTCAATGGGGCAACTGTTTGGGCATATACAATAGTGTCATACAGAGCACCAGAACAGACTCATAACTTTGGGAACCTCCACAGTAGCCACATTCATGATTTTACTAGTGATAAGCACTGTCTACTACTATCTCAGGCACAGACTAGTACACATACCACTCCTACAAACCTTCTACCTACAGGCTTATAAAAATACCATTGGCACCCGTTAGGAAGATGATTAGCTGTTGAACAATCATGGATGACTCCTATAGAAGTTATGAGCCAAAGACTACCTGCATGTGTCCAAAAGGAACTATAAGGAATTAGCTAGCTCCAGGTACAACAACAAGGACAATTTGGAGGACCAAATGGTTGGATGAGGAGAGGTATATAATGGCACAGGCCTAGGCAAGAGGGCTCAATGCTGTAAATAAGGCCACTAGCAGCAATACACGGGCACAGCATTGTGCTCACTGAGCACCACTGCCCACCTCTTGTTCAGTGCCCAGCTAGTTACTGAAACCAGGGACACTTTGGCACATAGCATGCATGTCATTTGCAGCAGAAACACCACAATAAACCCATTTTGGTGTGTACAAAAATTGCATGTCCAGCCTGCCAGATCATCAAATCAGCATGTCGAGTCAGTGTCCATCACAGTATTGGCTTCCGCTTAGAGGCGGCACTGCTCCACCATCACCTACCTGATGGGCCAAGGATTGTACTAAGATCCTACTAATTATTGAACCACTGGGATGCTTCCCAGCACCAGCAACTGTGAACCGTACTTGGTAGGCCATGTCAGCTTTCTGCATCAGCTCAGATCTATCTCAGTTGCCAACTGGGGATGTTGAATATGCAAGGTTGTGCCATGCCTCATTTGTATGTCAGCTGTTGGTGTCCTACCACAATGCTTTGCTGCAGGACACTGTCCACCTTCCAGTGTCATCAGAATACTGTGCTTGAGCTCGTTATATGAATTATTGAAGTAATAAAGGCATTATACTGCCTTCAAATGGCTACCAACTCACCCTGACCCACCATCCTCCACTAGAGCATGCCCACACTGTTTACAAAAATTTATGGTAAGGTCTTATGGGACCAAACTGCTGAGGTCATCGGTCCCTAAGCTTATGCACTACTTAATCTAATTTGAACTAAATTATGCTAAGGACAACATTCACACCCATGCCCAAGGGAGGACTCAAACCTCCAAGGGGGGAGAGTCGCGCGGAACGACACGGTGCGTCAGAGAGTACAGCTACACCATGCGGCCACACTGTTTACAGCAGATGGAGAATATAACTGTAGGTCTATCTTCCTGTCTCTAAGAATTACAACATGCTAGAATTGTAACACAAGTGAGGACAAGGATTATTTGTTCAAATACTGTTTATTCCATACATTTATTTTACAAAAAGAAAGCTCTGTTTCTCTTTGACCAATAGCATAAAACAGACTCAATGTCTTCAGTTTTAAATCAGAGTGGACGTCGAGTCACCATGCACATACGATGAGTTATGTGATCAGCCTTTAGAAGCATGTAAGCTGAGAGAGAAATAGCATAAAGAAATATGTTTTGAGTCATGTATCCAACATGATTACTTGGAACATTGGCTGACAGAATGAATTGTGTAATGTGTCATAATGTGCAGTTATCAAACAGAGTGTAAAAGGTTGTGCTGAATGATTCAATGTCAGAAAGATAGAAAATTGTAGTGACAGGGGTCAAACCACAAATGGAGTCCCACAGGGTTCAATTTTGGGCCCATTCCTATTCCTTATATATGTGAATGACCTTCCAATTAACATTCAGCAAGCAAAATTGGTACTTTTGGCAGACAATACTAGTCTTATAATAAACCTTGTTAGAGAGAAAGCAACAGAAGAATTAGTAAATGATATTTTCCAAAGAACTGTTAAGTGGTTCTCTCAAAATGGCCTCTTCCTAAATTTTGAAAAAGAACACAATACATTCAGCTCTGTACAACAAATAGAATCACACGAATAATTGACATAGTACATGAGCAGGCATCAATAAGTAGAGTAGAATGCTCCAAATTTTTTGGTGTGCATACTGTTGAAAACTTGAACTGGAAGAAGCATATTACTGGGATTCTCAAACACTTTTGCTCTTTGTATGTTGTACAGAAAAAAGTATTTTCACTAATGAAATTTGCCATAAATAATACACAACAATTTGAGAAGAACAGTGATGTACATACCTACAACATTAGAGGCAAAACTGACCTTTATTACCCATTGTTAAAGCTGTCAGTGGCTCAGAGAGGAGTTCCATATGAGCAATAAGAATTGTTGATCATTTGCCCAATAACATAAAATGTCAGGCAGATAGTGAAGCAAGTTTTAAATCTGATTTAAAATCATTTCTCCTGGACAGATCTTTCTACTCCACTCATGAATTTCTACTTAAGATATCATAGCTAGTTAAAAAAAAGTTAAGTATAGTTGAATGAATAACAAGAAAAAAAAAAAAGATAATGTGCTCATTAATGTTAACACTAATCATGTATACATATATCTTGTAAACTGACTCGTTCCATATAATGTTGATAAAAGAATCATTCTAATGTTCTATGGAACAGGTAACTAACTAACTAACAGTGCATGAGTGACAAGCAGTTCAAAATTGTGTCCTCACCTAACCCTAGAAGAGTCGGGCTGGGTCTGTGAGACCCACTGGTTTTTGTTTCACTGAATTTATATTCTTATAGTTGCTGATTTGACTCGAGTGCCCTGCTACCTTCCTGAAACATCTGAGAGAAAGCATTATTGTCATGAATAAGGTTTTTCTTTGTTTAGTCATTGTTTGGCAGTCTTTCAAAAGCGCTCGGGTCTGTCAGACACAGCCCGACCGTTTACGTAACTAATTTCTGCCAGTGCAACCCCATTTTTATTTTGGTTTATCATTGAGTAACTAGTTATTTTGTGAACTATATGTGATGTCCTAACACCGAATTATCATTGTCAGTAGTCTGCAGTATAACATGGCAAGAGAAAGTCTTTCTTACAGTGAAATTTGCAGAATTTTGTATGATGATCAGACTAAAGCAGACGATTCTGATGCAGATCCAGACTTCGAAATAAACAGTTATCTTGACAGCAATAGTGAAATAAGTGGTGATGAAGAGGAAGATGTTCAGTCATCTGCCGACACCGATGCACCTGCTATTGCTGATTCAAGTACAGCTCCTCTAACTGACTCAGGTACGTCACCTATACGCTATTACAAAGGAAGGAATGAAGCAACTAAATGGGGAAAAACGTGTTTCCCACAAAGCGTTAGAACAAGACGTCACAATATAATTACAATGTATTTGCCTGGAAGTATTCGAGCTGCGATGGATGTACATTCACCACTAGAATCATGGTAGTTATTTTTTAGCAATGCATTTATTGATACAGTTCTTGAATCAACCAATATCTATATTGATTCAATTATGCAAGGGACCCGAAAATGGCTAGGCCTACCAGTTTTGATGAACTGGAGGTATATTTTGGCCTATTTTACTTAGCTGGAACATTGCATGGTGGTAAAATGAATATTGAAGACTTCTGGAATACAGATGGGACAGGAATAAAAATCTTTCATGCAAGTATGTCACTGAAGAGGTTCAGATTTTTGACTCGTTGTATCAGGTTTGACAACATCCATACAAGGGAAGAAAGAAACGCACACCATAATCTTGCTGCCATAAGAATCATTCTTGATATGTTTGTCTCCAACTGCAAAGCATATTTTGCTCCGTCAGAAAACGTTGCTTTGGATGAAATGCTCGTTCCACACAGAGACAGGTTCAGGTTCAGGATGTATATCCCGAATAAACTTGCCAAGTATGGGATCAAGGTCTTCATCCTGGCTTGTTCTAAAACGTACTACGTAAAACATTTGGAAGTTTATGCAGGTGCACAACCCCAAGGACCGTACAAAGTCAGTAATAAGGCAGATTATATTGTTTTCCATCTTGTAGACCCAGTAAAAGGGTCTGGAAGAAATCTGATGATAGACAGTTGGTTTACTTCTTACCTAATTGTCAAAAAACTATTACAAGAAAAGAATATTACTGTTGTTTGCACGTTAAAAAAAAAAAAAAAAGCCTGAAATTCCGTTTGACTTTTTACCCAAAAAGTCTAAAGAAGAGTACTCAAGTATGTTTGGATTTCAGGAAGATGTCACATTACCTTCATATGTACCAAAACACAACAAATCAGCACTCCTTTTGTCGTCAATGCACCATGACGATGAAATTGACAGTGACAGTGGTGGAAGAAAAAAACCAAGTATAATAACGTACTACTACAAAACCAAGGGCGGCGTAGATGTCGTTGATGCTATGTGTGGTGAATATACTGTTGCTAGAGGGAGAAGACGGTGGCCTATGTGTCTCTTTTTTCAGTTGTTGAACATTGCAGCTCTCAATGGCTACACTGTGTTCAAAGCCAACAAAAATGTATCAGTTAGATGAGGATACCTCAGAACACTAAGAAAGTCTCTCATAACACCATATTTGACAATACGCGCAACCCAACCAAACCTCCCGTGCGATATTCGCAGGTTTGCCTCTAACCTCTCCAATCCCAAAGAACACAGAATAGTAGAAAGATCGACAACCAGGGAAAGGGGGAAGATGCTACAAATGCAAGGACAGCAAAACTAAATATTTTGCAAAGTGTTCAAATTGTGGTTATGCTTGGCGCATGCAGAAATGGTTTGCGCTGACTGTTTGGAAAAGTGATAACTTTAGAGAACGATATTTCATGAACTATTCTTCAAATTCATGATATCCATTTATACAATGAAAGTTCATCATTTTTGCTTCTTATTTCGACAACTTACTCTCATTTATATTCTTATTTCAGTCAAATTTACTTGTATTTTCAGTTTACCGACATTTAGCACTACAAAGATGTAGATGTTTCAGGGTTTTTTTTTTTACAGTAATTGTTGTATGATGCAGGAAGCTGAACTAATGTCACTATAGCATTTAGTAGTACCTAATCAAACTAAAAATTCGACATTTCATCTAAACATACTGTTTGTCATTTGTTACAAGTGATTTATTTATTGGGTCCCACAGACCCAGCCTGACGGTTCTTGACATTATTTTTAGCCCGACCGTTCTAGGGTTAAGGATTCGCTGAATATGTACTCAACCAGGTAGTTGGCTAAGAGTCCTTTATAGGCTTTGGTGGACTGGGCGACTGGTTAAGATAAACCTTAGGAAAGAGAAATGACCACTGAGCAGATGAAGTTGACAACAGAACTGCATTAATAGATGCTGTTCTGGGTGGCTGTACCCATCCTAAACACAGATTAAGAAAGGGGAAGGTCTTAAATGAAATTGATTAAAGGATTCAAGGGAAATACTATAATTATAGAACACATCCAGTAGGGATACATGAAAATAAATTGAAATTAACTGTTCATAGGAAGTTAGAAGATAGTGAGGAAATGGACATAACCCACTCACTAGGGTAGACAGAGATCATTAATAAACCTCCAAATTTTTATGCACAAAAACAAAGGATGTCCTATAACACTTCTCTTGTGCACTCCTGATGTTATCTTTGTCACTGACAAACACTTGCCATCCACAACAACATCCTGGGGCCTATTACTCAAAACATCCTTAAGCCAGGCACATATTTGAGAACCCATTTTCTATACTGAGACCTTTTCTAACAATCTAAATTGTGGTACAATGCTGAACACTTTCTGAAAAACTTGGAACACATAATCTGCCTGCTTCCTTGGCCTGCAGGATCTGTGGAAAGAACAAGCTGGGTTTTACATGATCAGTACTTTCTAAATCCATGCTGATTTTATGGACAGAAGTTTTTCTCTCTCTGCTCATTATATTTGAACTTAGAATATGCTCGAGGTGCTTGCAGCAGACCAACATTAAGTATAATTTTGTATATCCATTCTGTTGCTTTTCTTATATACATGAGAAATCTACACTTCTTTCTACTGATTTGAGACTATTAGTTGTGCAATTAAAAAAAGGAGGGCCAATGGTAGAGAGTACTCTCTGTAAAATATGGACCTAGGTTTTATGACATAAGGTAGCCTGCATCCTACTGATAGATTTCTGTCATTTTCCATCACATGTGATCATGACAAATAAACTGTGTGTGCTCTTGACCACTCTTGGCAATACCAAATGGTTGGATGTCAAAGCTACTGCTTTGGTATTATTTTAGTTCACTTGAGGCCATGGGCAGCTTAACCTCTAAACTGAAAATCATTTCCTTGTACTCAATACTCCTTGTGCTTCCTGTCCACAAAAGCTTTGTAATACTAAATATATTGTAGTAGCATTATTCTCTTTCTCCAGCAAAGATAGAGATCCCATTTACTCTTGTGTGTGACACTTTCCAGCTATAATGTTCTATCCTGTAGTTTTCCATCTGTCACCACATTGCCTTCATTTGCTCAGTGTAGGCAATAAGTGAAATGGGTATCTAATATGGACTTTTCTATTGTTTTGGAATCTCGTGTTTTCAGGAGAAGCATTGTAATTGTGCATTTATTTACACTGACTGACAAAACAGTGAAGCATCCAAAAGACATGGTTGGATGTCAAAGTAACTTCATACACATACACATCAGCTGGTACTCAAAAGATTAGAGTTGCAACCATCTCTGACAAGTAGACTGCGTTAGTGTTATTACCATGCCATGTCTTGTAGGGTATACAGTGGACACATGTCTGTCCCTGTCTCTTTAGTTTCTCAACTTTTTTTTCCGCAGCTATCGGACTAGATCTTGGTGGCTTTACTGAGACAACATGCTTTGTTATTAAATAAACCTGACCACATATCTAATACAAACACGTGACCCATATACTTGTAAAATATTAAAGCTATCCAGTCAAAAAATGGGATATGTCACCCTGAAATAATAATAGCGCAATGCAAATTACTTTTCTTTATTGTCCACTTAGCACATAAAACACTTCCCTAACAATGCCTACACTCATCCACTCTTGTTTTAACAGTTAAGTCTGCTTCACATTCATACTGAAGTTAACATTGCTATGTTTCATTACCATGTTAATTAAACAGGTAATCACTGCTCACAGAAGCCTTTTATTTTTATGTTCTACTATCAATATGTTCCTCCACAAAAGTTAATGATCCACAAACATGTCACTGTTTCAAACATAAATGCCACATTATATGACAGTATGCTGTCTGCTCTTTCAGACATGTGCAAAAGAAGACACCACACAGAATCCGCAGCTGTGATAAATATTATGTAAATGAAGCTGGAGGTGGGCAGTAAGGAAAGGGAAGGAACCGATGATATCAGCTGCATCGGTGCTTTATGCAGATTCGACGGTGACAAGTGAAAATGTGAGCCAGACTGTGACTCGAAGCAGGGATCTTCTACTTACTAGCCAGTTGTGTAAAACACTGAGCCACCTAGACACAGTGTTTATTGCAAAAGCACAGACTATCTCAGCACACTCCCCAAGCAACCCACATTCACACCTAGCAGCACCTATCCACAGTCCCTGTCCATGTCCTCCATGATCACTAATTTTAGGTTTCTGCTGGAGGTCGAACGATATTGTGCATCTGCAGTGAAGATTGTGGATTCATTGCCCATCAAGGTAGATCAGTTACATGAATGCATGGTGTTTGTTCTTTTGGACGTGTCTGAACATGCATTCATGTAATTTATTTAATGCAATGGGTAATAAATCCACAAACTTCAGTGCAGATGCACAATATCATTTGACCTTCAGCAGAAATCTAAAATTAGCAAGCACAGAGGACATGGATGGGGACTGCAGATTGTTGGAATGTGAGTTGCCTGGGCGGCATGCCAAGATAATCTGTGCATTTCTGATAAACATTGTTTCCCGATGGTGCAGTGGTTAATGCACTTGCATAGTAAGCACGAGATCCCAGATTCAACTCCCGATCCCACACACATTTTCGTTTGTCACCACCGATTCTGTATAAAGTCCTAATGTGGCTGATATCAGTTACTTCCCTTTACTTTCCTTTCTTCCACCTCCACCTTCAAATTACATAATAAATGTCATAACTAATTCCACAAGTCTCTCCATGAAATAACTGAGTTATTAAAATTACTTTCTTCCTACAAACTGACGTAACACTTTCTAGCAGCTTCTTCATACTGATTTATCTGTGATGCACGTGACCACTTTGCACTGAAGCCCAACAATGTCTCGACTGCACACACTGAGATGGAGCATGACCACTACTGCTGGGGCACTGTTGCCATTATGCAGCAAGACAATGCTCCCTCAGAGAATAGGTGCTCTCAGGTTCAAAAGTTCCAGGAGCCTACGATAAGCAAAGAGTACAATACTGATATGTTGTGGCATCAAAGATAACAGTACTCCTTACAAACAGCATCAGATGACGAGTGATCACTGTGAAGCACAAAGAGATGCTGCATAACTATGTGAGAAATTGTTATCAGCACCTGACAGAGCTTGAAAGGAGCTTCACTGTGGGTCCCCATTTGGTCTGTGGTCAATTTGTGCAATATTCAGATTTGTGGGGCATTTGGATGTGACAGTGGCTCAATGTCGTACTGCGTGGGGACGTGAGGGTAGGTATACTCGTCAAGGTCCCAGTCAAACACGTCTGACCGTCACAAGGCAGGACTGGCGTAATGTGCACCGAGCACAGCATAACCCCTTCACCCCTTGCCTGGCGCCTAAGAACAAGTAATGAATGGACTTCCTGCTACATTCTGTGTCAGTCTACCCCACTGGTCAGAGACTATAAGGAGCCAGACTATCAAATTACCGTCCCGTGCATAGGCTACCATTTACACCACACTATAAACAGCTGCTTTTTGAATAGTGCTGTGACCAGTATATATGGACCGCTGATGAATGGAGTTGCATTGTCTTCAGAGCTGTGTCAATGTTCTGCACTACCACAAATGACCATTTTTGGCAATTGTGGTGGCATCCTTCCAAAGCTTTGGAGACACACTGTAGTGTTCTCCTGGCATCAAGGTGTGGGGACCCATCAGGTATGACTTCAGGTGACAGTTGGTAGTGATTGAGGGAACTCTGATCCATTGGTGTGTCACAGACATCCCGTGTGCTAATGTATTACCTCTAATGCGACAGTATTGTGGTGCCATGTTTCAATAGGACATTGCTCATGCACACACGGCACACTTCTCAATGGCCTGTCTGCGTGATGTGGAGGTACTCCAGTGGTGAGACAGATCTGTCTCACATATAATTTGTGTGGAACTAGCTTTGGCCAGTGCCAGTATCCAGGGTGTCACGGACCAGTTGCAACTGTGGGCCAGCTTGCCTCAGAAGAGGATGCAACAGTTTGACACCCTGCCCAACTGAATCCTTACATACCTCCAGACACCAGGGGGATGCAATGTCTAACTGGTAAGTGGGCTCATCCTGCCGAGTTCTTTGTAAATCTGATTCGATTTTATAATCACTGAAAAAACATCATATACCCTCTCAACCCATGAAGTTTCCTTTCATTTCATTTCCTCCTTCCCCTCTGGGTGCTTCACTTTTTTTTTTTGAGAGGGAGTGTAGTTGTTTGTGTCACAGTTTATCATCTTGTGCATACATACTGAACTGCGAAGAAAACTGTTTTTTTCCAAAGTCTAAACTGCAGATGAAAATATAACTTCAACTACACATTAGTAGTATATGTTTTCCTTGCACTTCTGACAGGAAAAATAATTTGTGTTCTTTACACTGTTAGTGCAATTAGCCATAAATGTTTCTATATTGACCCATAAGTACCTTGCTACAGCATACTGATAAGGCAAATTTGCAGATTCATACTGCTGGTGGAAATGTGGACAGACTGTGGAGACAATTTCAACTAGAATAATTTTTTCACTTTGCAGCTGAGTGGGTGATGATATTAAAACTATGCCAGACAGGATTCGAAGCCAGGACCTTTGGCTTTTGCAGGCAAGTGCCCTACCAAATGACCTACCTGAGCACGACTCACAACCCATCCTCACAGCTTTACTTCCAACAGTATCTCATATTCTACCTTCGAAACTGCACAGAAGTTCTCCTACGTGGCTTGCAGGATTACCACCCCTGGAAGAAAGGATACTGCAGACACATAGCTTGGCTGCAGCCTGGGAGATTGTTTCCAGGATGAATTTTTCACTCTATAGCAGACTGAAATTTCCCGGCAGATTAAAACTGTGTGGTGGACCAGAAAATGCGTGGGAAGAGTGAAGGCCCAGGGTTCAAGTCCCTGTCTGGTACCCAGAAAATGCGTGTGAAGAGTGAAGGCCCAGGGTTCAAGTCCCTGTCTGGTACACAGTTTTAATTTGTCAGGAAGTGAAAAATTCAACTTCTGTTTCTATTATAGCTACATCATAACTAATAGTCATGGGTTTGTTTGATATTTCTGTAACTGCAGATAGCCCAAATGACAGTATCAATAGCCATTTTTGAATAAAGAGCAGCAGTCAAAATGAGTTAGTGTGGTTATTGAATCCAATACATCCATCTAAAGCAGGGTTTCCCCAACTGTGTTCTACACAACACTGGTGTTCTGCAGGAAGTGAATAAGTGCTCCATGAAAAACTGTACTAATTTAATGGATATAAATTTCATAAATGACCATTGTTGGCACCATAAAATGTCATGTGCGCATCATTATCAACAACATTAGGTATTTCTTGCAGGTTATATTCTTTTTTAAAATAGCTTGTGATGTCCTCCCACCATTAGTTTGGTATCTTCCTCTTATTAACAACAGTCGGTAGAAGTTGGAATTTGTCATCCTTGGAACAACTGCCAACCTATTCGATCTAACAGTCTGACGTTAAACAGATGTTCAAAATGTCTTCTCTCTTCTACTATTTAGTAATTGAGCTATAACACCCCCCATTTAACTCATTTCATAATCATTACTACTAATAAGCACCACATTTCAACAAGAATCTCTTTGTAATGCACTTTCATGAAACCCAGCTGATCTGTATGGCACAATTGTTTTGTTGGCACAGAATGAAGATGTCTGAAAATCATTTCACTGCACCTACAACCCACTCAAGAATTGCAATCATTTTGGTTCTCTTTCTCCCGTGACTAGCATTCTGCACAGCAAAGGGCTAATTATTGTGGCAGCACAATACTGTTGACAATATTGCTGATACATACTTCATAAATCTGATTAAAATACATTGCTAAAATGCTTATCAAGCATTCAGCATATGGATGTCTAAATTCTGGAGGAAACTAATCTGCAGAAATAATATGTAATTCGCAAGAAAGAATGTGTTGTTTTTATCAATTAAAATTAATCAAATCCCCTTATTCACGTTGCTAAGTTGAGTTTTGATGCTTGTGATTGGTACATGTGAAAAGAGTTGACTCATAAACTCATCTGAACTAAAATAAATTAACACTGGGGTGGCACTAATAATTTTATTTCTCTTTTATACATGAAGTAGGATGGGCAGCAGACATATATATTCACTATATACATTTTTGCTTTAATTTTTATGTGACATTAGGAGATAATTCCTGTTTTTTTGATTGTGCCTGCTATAAGAATGACATGAGATGATGACTGGGTATGGGAGACTTTGCTTCACTCACTATATTTGGCAACCTATACAGTTACAATATGGCACTCCATGACCGTATCACTCTGAATCAACAGTATGAAATAGTGAAAATTAACTGTTAGAAAGTCAGCCAATGCAGAAAGACAAAACAGAACATCTTACATTCTCCAGTATAACTTAATGTGTGTTTGCTTGTAATTTTACTGCAGAAGTCAGCAGAATACATGCCAATATGTTAGAATCAGATTTGGTACCTTGAATTATAACTCACCTACAATTGGACTCGGTCCAATATTCATTGCTTTAAAATGGCTTTCTGACTTTTTTAAAATAATGTAGTTGGGACAATTGGGACTAAAATTTACACCCATAGACTGAAACTCATGAATTTTGGAAACAAAAACAAATTGTGGTTAATTGAAATCCAGAAAACAATAAAGCACCAGATATGTTATTTGAAATTCCATGTGAAACCTGCTGAACAGTTGACCATTTAGTAAACACCACATTCATGTATAGTATTTTATCATTGTCCATTGCTGAGCTTCTGATGGTGAACCTAGCTGAAAAAATTCTTCAAGATGAACCAAGTTAGCAGAGAATGAAAAAATGGGTTAGCTGATCCACATTTTTATTTCCCACTGGCATGGTTTACACTGAGCAATTTTTTAAATATATATGTATAAACTCTAGCTGAATAAAGGATTGGTTCCTATTTTATTCCTTAATTAAATTAAGCATTTGCCTGAGGGCTGGATTTACTATTAAACTTACCACATACACAATAATACGTGATAAAGTTTCATATCCTGCAACTGGGTTTTCATCACTAGCTTGCCCATGCAAATGATCAGGTTTTCACACTGAGAAAGCTATCAGCAGCATGAGACATTCTGAATGAATGTAGCACATGTCAGTACATTTTTCATCCACTGCTTATGTTCCCAACTGCTGCCAACATCATGATCTAACAGACATGGCACTATCATGACAAAGTGATGTTGTGTGTGTCAATTGAGAAATAAATAACACAATAGGTGCCTTTGAACATTAACATCCCCGTGATGAGCTTTCATGAAATTTGTAACTTCCATTTGTAATTTATACCGCAGCTGGCGAGGCAGGTGCATGCTTGAATGGTCACCACTGAAAAACAAACATGACAACATTCCCCTCATGTCTGGACACCATGCAGCGGCCATGTTCTTCCTCCACTTCCTGCACTCCCTTGAGGCCAAACCCGAAAGTAGCATTGATAAGTCAAAGGCCTATATACTTTTTTAAATACATTATTTAAAGCATAAGGAAGTCATTTCAACAAAACTGTTTTTCTTTTTATACAATTTATATATTGCTAAAAGAATCCATGGATTCTTGGTTAAAGAGAGGAACTTGGAGGGAAGGAAGTTGTGGTAATTCAACCGATATATCTACTACTGAAGAAGAAATGGGTACACAAATCAGTATAGCTTCAAAAGCTTATATTAAAGAACATGTGTCCCATAAAAATATATCTAAATGGGTATCATCTAAATGGTACACAAATCAGTATAGCTTCAAAAGCTTATATTAAAGAACATGTGTCCCATAAAAATAGATCTAAATGGGTATACGATGAAAGATATTTAAAATTTGAATTCAGGTGTACTGGTGAGTCAGATGCTCCTATTGCAGTGTGTTTGATATCAAACAGAATTTGCAAACAGTTCAGCAATTCATGCTGATTGCAAAGGAAAATATATCTTCAATGTTAAAAGACATGTGGCTCACTAGCAAAGTTTAAACATCAAATAATTACTTCTACAAAAACTGAAAATATAACCAAAGCATCTTATGTGTAAGTTACTGTATTGAGCTTAATGGTGAAGCTCATTCAGTTGGTAAAAAAACTTATCAAGCCATATGTGAAAGAAATAGTGTCGTGTGCTATTAATGAACAGACTGCCAAAAAGAATATGTGGTCCAATTATCTAATAACACTGTTTCATGACATATCAAAGATTTTTCTGCTGCCACAGAGGAGTTAATTTATTGATTTTGACTTTGCAATGACTACACACTACAAATGGATGACTCCACCATGCGGGTGAAACTCAAATAGGGACTTACAGTAACATGATCTCGGTTCTCTGACAGGCCACTTGGAGTGGTGCATGTTTAGCAGCCCATCATCTTGCTTTCTTATTGACTGATTTTTAGTCCGCCATGTTTGCTTTTGTTTTGCAGTTAACAGAAGCTCCTTTCACCACATTGTGCATCTGATTATGTCTTCTCATGTGTATTAACTCTTTGAACTGCATTGTAAATATATTGCTCTTATTCAGATTGATTTCTGCCTGCATCCATAATACTGAATGAGGCAAATGATTCCAAATTTGGTTTTGTTTTAAACAAAACAGGAGCTGGTTTTGTCACATGGTGTTCTATGAACTTTTAAGTATTTGTTACTGCTTACAAATCTGTGCATGTACTGCTCAGTTTAAATGCATTTTAAGTATATTGCTTTTATTCTACTTTATTTTTGTTTGCATCCACTTTCTGTATTTTCTTGCTTTGAAAGGAGAACTCCATGTTAGGTTTTGACATTATTGGTATTCAATTTTATTACATCTTGTCATGGAATGAGTATGTAAATCTGCTTCAAATGCTGTTGCTTCTTGCCACCAAGAGCCATGCATTCACAGTGGTTTGCAGAGTATGGATGTGGATGCAGATATAGATTAATATGCTTTTAGTCTTGGTGACTAGAGTATTCTTACTTGCAAATGTTGAAAATGCAACAGTAGTAATGCAGATGTTTACACACCTCATTAACAGGTACTACAAACAGTATGTAGGGACTCCAGCTACGAAGTACTCTAAATAGCGTTGTGGTACTATGGTCATTGATAGACTTTTTTAATTGAACACCTTAATTACATTTGAATTAAAATTCACATAGCAAACATGGAAGCTAGCAAGCAATAGAAAAAGATAAAAGATAATATACTTCAACAAAGGACAAGAGTGTTATTAATTTAAGAACTATAATCTCTGATGGGAAGAGTTTCCACACAGACCCCGCCACCCCTCTCCCCACTGCCTCACATATTGCACAGTACCGTGGCAGAGGTGTAGGCATCTGAACTAGTCAAGAATGTAGTGGTCAAGGCAATGCGGTAGTTTGTGGGTGTGCTCATGGTAAGATTGTGAGGGTTGTCCTGTGGAGGGGATGGCACAGAGAGCGGTGGAGCAGGTGGCGGTGGCTCTAATGGTGTTGCTGAACAACGAGATGTTGCTGTGCACTCTCGAGAGTGCTGTGTGGGTCCTATGCCTTGGCAGTGTCATGTAGGAGCCCAGTAGGTTTAAGCTGATGTACTGAGATGGTTGTAGATTTGTCATGGAGGTGGACATCAAAGGTGCTGCTACTTAGGACTTTGTGAGCATTGGAGAGTCGCCCGTACCGTGTCGTCACACAGCATTACAAAAATGCGCTTGTGAGGGCTTTATGAATGAATATCTTGGGAGTTCTGTGATGTTGAGGTGGTCATGTTCTATGTGAGATGTGCTGCTTCATATGGATGACTAGGGTCACTAACTGTTTGGCGTTCATAAGTTCTTTAGGCTTGAGAAAGTCCATGGATAGGTTTGAAAGTTCTCCATATAAAATCTCCACCAGCAACGCTTGCAAGTCTTTCTTAAAGGCTGAACAAATCCCTAGCAGTATCCAAGGTAACACTCCTGTCTCCTCACTACGATGGCACATTGGAACTACCTTTAAAGTACTGTGGCACCGCTCCACCAACCAATTGCTCTGCAGGTGGTAGGCGATGGTGTGTTAACATTTCACTTCACACAGTTTTGATATTTCTGAGAACAGGACAGTCACCAACTGGCAGTCATGGCCAATGGTTATTGCAGCCAGACATCTGAAGCACAAGATCCAAAGTTGTATGAATTAATTACCTGTGGTTTCTGTCATAACAGCAGTTATGGGCACTGCCTCTACCTAACACATAATGCGGTTGATTGTGGAGACTATGTATTTATATGCCGTGGACTATGAGAATGAGCTGACTAGGTTCAGGTGAATGTGCTGCAGTCTTGTTGTTGGAACATCATATTCTCCAAGTGCCAGATTTGCATGGCACCCTGTTTTGTATAACTGGCAGTCTTCACAAGCCTGTGTCCACAGTTTGCTGTTACGTATCACGTTTGGTCACACAAAATGGTCTGTAATTAGTTTGGTTGAAGACTGAATTCCGAGATGTGACAAACAGTGGAAACTGTGATGTCTCATTGAAACTGGAACCTGTGGGCGAGCTCTTCCTTGTGACATGTCATGCCAGATCTGTTTCTCAGATCCTGGAAGAGAGCGACATTCAAAATCAAACCAGTCGATAGATCCTGCATTTGTGTGTGGATTTGCAGGTCATGTTCTTGAGCTGAAGCAAGGTGATCATAGTTTATATTTGTAGACAAGGCATCAATACAAGATAAGTAGTCTGCCACTAAGCTTTCAGCACCCTTGACGTGCTGAACGTAGGTGGAGATTTAGCTGACATAGTCAAGGTGGTGATAGTGTCTAGCAGGGCAGTCATTCCTTGGATTTATTATGGCAACTGTAAGTTGATGGTGGTCCATATAAATTGTAAACAGCCTGTCCTCCACCTCCACTTTGAAGTGCCGCACGGTCTCGTAAACCTGCAGGAGCTCCTGGTCAAATGCAGAAAATTTGCGTAGTGTGGAGCAAGTTCGCGCAGAAAAAAATTGTAATGGCTGCTGTTGTCCATTTACTAATTGCTGCAGGACCATCCCAACTTCTGTTTTGTTGGCATCAGCCGTAATAGATAAAGGAGTATTCTCGATAGTGTGAGCCAAAGTGACAGCTTGTTGCAGACAGAGTCTGATCTTGTCGAATGCTGTTTATACCTACGTATTTTGTCCATGTAAGAGCTTTCGTGCTACACTTGCTTTTTCCTGCTAGTGCATCTGTAAGTAGAATTTGTATTGCCACAGCTTGGGGCAGACATGTTTTGTAGAAGTTAATACCTCCAAGGAATCTTAATTCCTGATAGTTGCTTGGGTGCTGGAGTAGTTCAATCCTTTCTGCTGTGTGGCAAATTCTGGCCTGTTTCTATATCTACATCTATACTCTGCAAAATGCCATGAGGTGCATGGCAGAGGGCACATCCCATTGTACTAGTTATTAGAGTTTCTTCCTCTTCTATTCATGTACAGAGTGTGGGAAGTATAACCGATTGAATGGCTCTGTGCATCCATTAATTATTCTAATCTTATCCTCACGATCCCTATGCGAGTGACATGTAGGGGATTGTAGTATATCTCTAGCGTAATCATTTAAAGCCACTTCTTGAAGCTTTGTTAATAGAATTTCTCTGGATAGTTGACGTCTGTCTTCAAGTGTCTGCCAGTTCATTTTCTTTGGTACCTCTGTGATACTCGCCCATGGATTAAATAAACATGTGAACATTCGTACTGCCATTCTTTGTATATGTTCAGTATCCCCCGTTAGTCCTATCCGGTATGGGTCCCACACACTTGAGCAAAATTCAAGAACTGGTCACATGAGTGATTTGTAAGCAATTTCTTTTGTGGACTGATTGCACTTCCCCAGTATGCTACCAATAAACAAAAGTCTACCAAATGCTTTACCCATGACTGAACCTGTATGATCATTCCACTTCATATCCCTACAAAGTGTTACACCCAGTGTCTGCATGAGTTGACCGATTAAAAAAATGACTCACTGATATTATAGTCACAGAATACTATGTTTTTTTGTTTTGTGAAGTCCAAAATTTTACATTTCTGAACATTTAGAGCGACTTGCCAATCTCTGCATCATGTTGAAATCTTATCTAGGTCTGACTGAATACTTATGCAGCTTCTCTCAGATAATAATTCATTAAAGATAACTCCATCATCTGAAAAAGCCTGATTTTACTATTAATATTGTCTGCAACGCCATTAATATACAACATGAACAGCAAGGGTCCCAACACACTTCCCTGGGGCACACCCAAAGTTACTTCTACATCTGACAAAGACCCTCCATCGAAGTTAACATGTTGTGTTCTCAATAAAAAAAAAGTCCTCAATCTAGTCACAAATTTCACTTGGTACCCCACATGATTGTACTTTTGACAATAAGTGTAGATGCGGTACTGAGTTAAATACTTTTCAGAAATCAAGAAACACTGCACCTACCTGGTTGCCTTGATCCTAACCATTCAGTATGTCATGTGAGAAAAGTGTGAGCTGGGTTTCACATGACTGATGTTTTTGAAATCCATGCTGGTTGGCATAGAGGAGGAGGTCATTCTGTTCCAGATACCTTGTTATGTTTGAGTTCAGAATGTGCTCTAAGATTCTACAACATATCAATGTCAAGGACACTGGACGGTAGTTTTGTGAATGACTTCTACTACCCTTCTTGTAGACGGGTGTGAACTGTACATTTTTCCAAGAACTGGGCACGGTTTTTTGTTCAAGAGATCTATGTTAGATTATAATCAGAAGAGGGGCTAGCTCAACCGGAACTTCAGTTTGATGGAGTAACCAAGGAATGTAACCTCTTTCTGACAGAGCTGGCATTTGGTGTTATTTATCACAACATGGTGCTTTCTTAGAGTGTTGAAAATATAGTTGAGATATATCTCATGTTCTTAGGGAGATGATGAGAAGACCAAGATGTCATCAGGATATGAAAAACAGAAAGGAAATTGTAGTCATACCTTGTCTATGAAATGCTGCCATGTTTGGATAGGATTTTTTAAACCATACGCCATGAAAAGAAATTCATAAAACCTGAATGGTGTTATTATGGCAGTTTTGTGTACATCTTCATTTGCCATAAGAATCTGTAAATACACCACTTTGCAGCCTAATACACCAGAGGTGGTAGTGATGGCAAAAGCAAGCAAAAATTTCTGTACGTTTGGAACTGTGTACTGAAAGGGTATTGTACGTGTGTTCAGTGAATGATAGGTCACTGAAAATTCTGTAAGAACCATCTTTCTTTGTCACCAACCATATTCTGGAGGTTGTGTTCCAGCATTTGTTGTGTGTAGCGAAGGGTAGTAATTGTTTCAGTTGTTGGTGGGAAGCTGATGTGGCCTCGCACAGATTTTCTGCAAACTGTCTGGTGAAGGAACCCCTCTGCCAAGTCAGGGGAAAGGTGGAAATTTCATCTGTTGAGAGCCCTGCAAAGCCAGTAAATTTGTGTGGGGTTTGTTGTAGTTCCATTTGTCTGCTCCTTGTCATTGTGGGATAGCATTAGGTTCACGGGCTAAACACAAATCAATGTTCTTCAAATCATGTTCCTTCGAGATCAGTGCACATTGAATTAGTTTAGATAGTTTGAATAACCAGACTGAGCAAAGAGTGCTGTTCTGCTGGACGCCTGGAGTGACAGCCTCTTGTAGTTAGTGCCATAGTCGCAAGGGTGTTTTGCTACCAATTCTTTCCTTGTAAATAACCTGATACAGATATTGTTTCATAGTCTTACCAAGCATTGGAGTACTGCCGATTTTGAAGTGTCAAATTTTGTTATAGACAGTGAGGCATTGATGACATCATTGATAATATGAGCATAATTTGCAATATTACTCAATGAGGCCATAACTTTGCATCTGTCTTCTATGATGCCATGGCTTCATAAAAGAAGTTCAGCAATTTGAAACCACGAAGCAGCATGCTACTAAAGTTGGAAAGCTGGTTATTTAAAAATTGTGCCAGGTCTTAGCGGAGCACAGAACAGCATTGAAGTCCAGATTACACTGAACTGACATGTTCAGTTCGAGCTCACGACATTTGCAGTGTGAAAATGAAATTTGGACATATCTTGTGAGGCCCAGCCGACTGGATTTGCATATTGTGAACGGATTAGAAAGGAGCAGAACCAATGTGCAAGAACTGGGAAACGTCCACGGGTGTTTTTTGAACTGTCCTGCACTTGACATCTGAAGTGAATGTGTTGACAATTGGCACAAAGTTCTTTGTATGTGACCTTCCCGAGTAAGTCTGTCTGATGCGTATGTCGATCACGTCTTTGTCTGCCATTTGCATTGTCCACAGAATGATTCTTTGGCACAATACTTTCACGTTTTATTTCTACTTTGTGTTGTTTAAGGAGCATGAAAATGTTTGTCTTTTCACTGTGGAAGAGGCTGCCTTGATGTATTTGTGGGAGGAACAGATGTTCTTGTAGAGTCTCATCCATATTGTTGGCTGGGGTAAATAATTCCTAATTCCATATTTGTTTCTATTTCATACAAAACAGAAGCTGGTTTTATTGCTTGCTATTCTGTGGACTAATGTGTATCTGTTCCTGCTTATGTACCCATGTATGAACTGCTCAATTTAAATTCATTGTAAGTATATTTATCGTATTCTATGTTATTTTTGTTCCCATCTGTTTCTTTGTACTCTTGAATTTAATGGTGGCACCAAAGTTTTCATTGACTTCTGCTAATATGTAGCTGTGAGAACTATTCCCATCAGAGATTATCATTATTAAATTAGTAATACCCTTGTTCTTTGGTGATGTTAATTATCTTTTATCCTTGTCTTTGGTTCCATTGTCTAGTTGCTTTCAAGTTTGCTATACACACATTAATTTCAATGTAATTAAAGTGATCAATAAAATAAGTGCATCAGTGAAAGTAGTACCATAGCATTATTCAAAGTACTTCCTGACTTGAGTCTCCACAGTGGTGACTCCACTCAGGAAGTACTCTGAATAATGGTGGTGTGCTCTATTCATTGATGTGCTTGTTTTATTGATTACTAAAATGGTGACCACAGAAAGTGAACAAATTTAGACTCCACCTTCGAATTGTACTCTGCAGCTACAGTGACTACACTCACCGTGGAGAATCTGCAAGAACATCCATTCGTCAGGCAAATATTTCAGGGCATCCCCTTTCCACAGTGAAAAGACAAACATTTTCATGCCCCATGAAGAACACACAATAGAAATGAAACATGAAAGTGCTGTGCTGAAGTATTATGCTGTTGACAATGCAAATGACAGACAAAGACATGACAGACAAAGACATGACCAACATTCGCATCAAACAGACCTACTTGGTGAAGTCACATCTGAAGAACTTTGTGCCACTTAACAACATTCAGCTCAGATGACAAGTGCAGGCCAATGCAATGAGCACATAAGGATGTTTCCAGGTCTTCCGTGTCAGTCCTGCCCCTGACAAATCCGTTCATTACACACTACATGGTTCAGCCAGCTGTACTTTCCGAGATTTATTCAAATTTTGATTCCACACCATGAATGTGCCACAAGCTCAAACTGAGCATGCCATCACAGTATAATCTCGACTTCAAAGCTGTTCTGCTAAGACCTGATGCCATTCCTAAATTACCAGCTTTCAACCTGAGCATGCTGCACCGTGGTTTAAAATTCCTGAAATTATTTTACAAAGCAACAGCATCACGAAGACACACCCAAATCTGTGGCCTTATTAAGTAATATAGCAAATTAGCTCATGTTATCAGTTCTTTTTTTTTCTTTTGCTTGTGCCTTTCTCCTGCAATGATGCAGGATCGGTACGGTTAATCAGATCGGGAAAGGTTAATATTTAAGGGGTGGCCGGATGCCCTTCCTGCCACCACTAGCTCATTTTATCAGTGATGTCATCAAATTCAGCACCACAAAACTGGTGCTACTTCAATGTGGTAACAAAACACTCTTGCAACTATGGGGGCGACTATTAGGGGCTGTCTCCAAGTATCATGTGGGACAACTCTCTTTGATAGTTCTAGTTACACAAACTACCTTTTTCTAATTCCATGTGCATTGATCTTGAAGAAGCATGTTTTGAGGGGCATTTATGTGCACTTAACTGATACTTTATGCTATCCACAACAGCAACATGGAGCAGACAAAAGGAACTATACCATTCCCTACACAAACTTACCAGCCATACAGGGTTCTCAAAAGACATGCACAGATTAAGGACCTCGAATGCTGACGAAAACTGCTGACAGCACCCGACTACGGTAAACTGATCTGCAATCAGCTGGGGAGACCATACAGTCAGTGGGTGACAACACTTACTGATGAGGCGGCATGACAACAATGGCGCCGGTTCCATGCCCATTATGGCAAGAGAACACGCAACTGCTCACAATAATGTGACTTCCCCAAACTTCCGAAGTGGCCAATTTTAAGCACCCTGAATCACGACAGACAGGGAGAAGGGGTCAAACCAGTTTGACTAAGCCTAAAGGAGTGGATACAAGGCTTTTCGTGCAAGATTATGCCTCTAACAGACTCTTTCTGATTGACACCAGCTCCATGATGAGCACTATACCCGTTTGTTTATTTAAATCAATGAATGAAATTTCGGAAGCATAGCTATGCACTGCCAACAATAATCCCATCACACATTTCAAAACTGCAGAACAGACAGTGCACATTAGGTTATATGAAACATTTACTTGGCAGTTCATTACAGCCAATGTATGCAACCCGATACTGGGGGTAGACTTCCTATGAAATTTCCACTTTTCCTTTAACTTGGCCAAGGGGTTCCTTCACCAGACAATTAGCACAGAATCTGTGAGGCCGCATTGGTTTCCCACTGGCAGGCAGAATGATTACTACCCTTTGTAACACACAATGTGTGCTGGACCACGACCTCCAGAATATGATTATGAAATACAAGGAAACTAAAAAAGTGTTTCTATGCTCACCAAAAATTCTGTATTGAGAGAAAAGTTATGTCTGTTGGAGACAGACTTCAACAACAAATGACCTCACTTCATATAGTTTCCACCACCCCAACAGATACAACAGCACTACCTTCATCAGAATCATCTATACCAGAAGAATCAGTTTCTGAGCAATTGCAGCATCAACAACAGCAGAAGCACCAATAACTGACTTCACAGCAACAGAATCTAAGAAAGGTGACACACACATCACCGAATACCTAGGTCAGTGCAGTATACAACACTCAGAGTGTGCATGCTACCCCACCCTGCCAATGACACTCCTACCTCTCACTCACTGTCTGAGCACACTAATCAACATGGAGTGATTTACAATACTTTTTACAGAATCAGTATCATGCCCAGACTGCCAGTGCTTTCCAAGTGCAGTGCCTGATATGCTACATGCTGCTAAAACATAAAAGATGAAATGCTAGAGGCAGATATTGTCATGCCATTAGAGTGTTCATGATCTTCACCCATCCACTTGGTGACAAAGAAAGATGTTTCTTATAGACTGTGCAGTGACTTTCATTCGCTGAACACACATACAATACCCATTTGCTACACACTTCCAGACATACAGGGTTTTTCACATGCTTCGGCCAGCACTACCACCTTTCGCGTATTAGGCTGCAAATAGGCGTCTTTACAGGTTCTCATGGCAAGTGAAGATATACCCAAAACTGCCATAGTAACATTGTTAAAATTATATGAATTTTTTTTCATGCCATACAGTTTAAAATATGCTGGCCAAACATGGCAGCTTTTATATACAAGATTCTACAATAATTTCCTTTCTGCTTTTCATATCTTGTAAACATCTTGGTCTTCTTGTCAATACCCCAAGAAGACGGGATACATCTCAACTGTATTTTAAAACTCCAGAAAAGCATCACATTGTGATAAATAATGACAAATATCAGCTCTGACAGAAAGAGGTTACGTTCCTTCATTACTCCATCAATCAGGCCAGAATTTGCCCTATAGCAAAAAGGGTCGAACTGTTATACTCACTCCAGCATCCAATCAACTATCAGAAATTAAGAAGATTCCTTGGAGCTGATAACTTTTATAGAAGACATTTGCCCCAAGCTGTGACGATACAAGTCCCACTTATGGATGCACTATCAGGAAACAATAAGCACAGCAAGAAAGCTCTTACATGGACAAAAGAGATGCAAACACCATTCAACAATATCAGACTGTCGGCAACAAACTGTTAATTTGTCTCCCACTACTGAGAACGCTTCTTTATCTATTCCAGCTGATGCCAGTGAAACAGAATTTGCGGTGGTCCTGCAACAATTAGTAAATGGACAACAGCAGCCATTACAATTTTTTTTCACAAAAAAATAGCCCCTGCACAATACAAATATTGTGCATTTGACCGGGATCTCCTGGCAATTTACAGAGTGTGCGGCACTACACAGTGACATGGAGGGCAGCCATTCACAATTTAAACGGACCACCGCCCACTCGCTGCTGCCATAAGAAATCTGAGTAACGACGCTCTCCTCGACACTATCACCATGTCAGTCAATTCTCCACTGATGTTCAACACATCAAGGGTGCTGAAAACTTAGTGTTGGACTTCTTGTCTTGTATTGAGACCTTGTCTCCAAATATAAACTGTTATGACCTTACTTTGAGTCACTAACATGACCTGCAACTCCACATGCTACTGCAGGATCAGTTGACTGGTTTGATTCTGAATGCTATTCTCTTTCAGGATCTGAGAAAGAGATATGGTGTGCCTTGTCACAAGGAAGAGCTCACCAACTGGTTCCAGTTTCATTGTGACATCACAACTTTCAGTCTTCACTGTTTGTCAAACCTTTAAATTCAAGCCACGTGGTCGGAGGCGTCTTGTCACGGTTCGCACAGCTCCCCCTGTCGGACGTTCAAGTCCTCCCATGTGTGCACGTGCATTTGCGTGTGTGTTTTTTGTCCTTAGCATAAGTTAGTTTAAGTTACATTAATTAGTGTGTAAGCCTAAGGACTGATGACCTCAGCAGTTTGGTCCCACAGAACATTACCACAAATTTCCAATTTTGAAATTCAACCTTCACAGTCACAGACCACTTGATGTGACCAAATGTGAAATGTGACTGCAAATTGTGTACATAGGCTTTCAAAGACTGACATGACACAATAAAAGGTGCCACGTAAATACAGTGCTTGGAGAATACAATGTTCCAACAGCAAGACTGCAGCAGATTCACCTGGACCTAGTCAGCTCATTCTCATAGTCCACAGGATATAAATACATCCTCTCCACAACAGATTGCATTATGCAGTGGGTAAAGGCAGTGCCCATAACAGATATTAATGCAGAAACGCCAACTAAAGTCTTCATACAACTTTGGATCTCACACTTCAGGTGGTCAGTGGCAATAACTACGTACCAGGACTGCCAGTTTGAGTCAACCCTGTTCCCAGAAATATCCAAACTGTGGAATGCTACTGCACCACAGCCTACTGTCTCAGAGCAATTGGCTGGTACAGTGGTGGCACTGAACCTCAACGGCAGTTTTAATGTGACACAGGGGCGAATGGGCAGAAGCGTTACCTTGGCTACTGCTAGAGGTTCGTTCAGCTATAAAGGAAGACTAGTGGGTTGTTGGCAGTGATTTTATATGGAGAACGTTTGAACCCACCGATAGACTTCCTTGAGCCTAAAGAACGCCATTAAGTTGCTAACTCTAGTCATCCATGTGAAACAGTACACCTCACACAGAACATGGCCTCCTCAACACCACAATACTCCCAAGATATTCATTCATAAGGCCCTCACAACTGCAAGTTTGTAATGCTGCATGAGGACCAGGTACAGACGGCTCTCAAATCACCTGCAAAGGCCTAAGGGGATGTGGCAACATCTTTGATGTCCTCCTTCATGACAAACCTACAACTGTTTCAATACAGTTACTTAAACCTGTTGGGCTCCTACATGAGACTGCTGATGCGCAGGACCCACACAGCACTCTCGCATCTGCCAATGCACAGCAACACTGAAACACACATCATCATTCAGCAACACCACCACCTGCTTCTCCTACTCCACCACTGGCTGTGCCATCCCCTCCATAGGACAACCCCCACTATCCCATAATGAGCACACCCACCAACTACGACATCGTCTCGACCACTACTCTCTTGACTAGTGCAGATACCTACACCTCCAACATGGTGTTCTGCAGTTCGTGGTGGTGGTGGTGGTTGGGGGGGGGGGGGGGGGTGAGGTGCCTGTCTTCCCATAGGAGCGTATAGTTCTTAAATTAGTAACACTATTGTCCTTTGTTGAAGTGTATTATATTTTATCTTTGTCTTCTGTTCTGTTGTCTGGTGGCTTCCATGTTTATTATACAATGTTGATTTGTGTGTAATTAGTGTATAAAAGTGATTAATAAAACAAGTGAATCAATGAACTGAGTACCATTCCATTACTCAGAGTGCTTCCTGAGTGGAGTCCCTGTAAGTTATTGCCCTAAATAAGTCATTAGAAAATGTCATTGAGCTTTTAAGAAATTCTGTATGGTTGACAAAACTAGCATATCTGGCACACATTTTTTAAAGAGTGCAATGAAATTAACTTGTAATTGGAAAGAAAGAGTTACAATTTTTAATACAACAGAAAAAACTGCATCTTTTGAGAGAAAATTGAAGTTTTGTATTTCTTCAGTTTAAGGGAAAAATTTTATTGCTTTCCAGTTTTACATGAATGTTTGACCGAAAACAATTTCAAAATAGATGACATTTCTATACTATTTATAGAGCACTTACATGACTTGGAAAAATCTCTTGTGCAAAATTTTCTGAAGATTAGTAAAGATAATTCCCGAGTCTAAAATCCATTTTTTTAAACAGCCAAGCCAGCAGGCTTATGTGCAAAAGACTACGAAAAATTACTTTACTTAATAAGTGACACTGATTTAAAGCCAAAGTACCAAGATCAGCCTTTATGTAATTTCTGGGCAGAAGAATATTTGATTTTATACAACAAGTTATTGTAATTTTACTTCCATTCACTACTACATATTGATATGAAGCAGGATTTTATTACACTGCATTGTAACTGATATCAAGATGACTTGTAGTTTAAGGACCCAAAATCACCAAAAACTTGCTCCACTTTGTTGTTATATATTAAGGAGAAATATATCACTAAGTACACCTGAAATACACAATTCTTTTTAGTTTTTAAAATTTATTTACCATTTCTTTGTTATTAGTTATGATTAAATTTGAAGTAGTCACTGAATAGACCAAGATTTTCTTATTTTCAAAAATTTTCTTAAACTTCAAAAGGAACATGGTCCATCAAAGTACCAAGCATCTCAAAGTGCTTCCTCAATGGTAAAGTTTGGGAACACCTGGTCTACAACTTAATTGTCACAATCCATTCACTTATGTGAATTCCTGTGTTCTAATCATATCTGTAAAGGGTTTTGATACTTATTTTGGAGATATTACTGAATGCAATAAGGCTGGTGGCATACCAAGAACACTTCTTAGAGTAGCTGCAGAAGAACACACAGTTTGTTCACTAGCAATACGATGAAAAATTATTCTTGCATTAAAAGTGTGGTGTAAAAAGTATAACCATTACTTCAAGACACAGAACCACACAAGGGTGGAAAAAAATATTTACTGGCTCTGTCTCTCTCCTTTTCTTTTCAAAATGCAATATGATTAACCCTGTCTTGCAATGAGCTCAATGAATCTTGTGATGTATTGTGGTGTAAAAGTGCATACAGCAGGTAGTCCTACGCTATTTCAATGTCCCTTTAAAAACAAATTTTACACTGGTGAAAAATAATTTCCATTAAGCGGTCAGTCAAAAACAATTCAGAATAAACAGATCGATAAAGAAGCAACATGACACAGTACGATGCAATGGAGTTAACACTATATGAAAGACGACGAAGCAGCATTTAATTTTAAATGGAAATTTATGTGATTAATATTCTGCAATAATGGTTTTTCACATATTAATTTTACAAACCTAAACTGCTGAATAACTTAAATTCAGTCTTATTATCCTACTCTTTTCGGTCATATAGGGTATAAATGGATTAAGTTGCCAAAATTATACAGGTGGTACATCTCAGAGAGATTGACAAAGAGGTTTAATGAAATATCGTTGTACCATGTTCTTTATTTGCTGTATTCCTAAACGATAGACATTTGTGAGACTGATAGATGCATTTCTGTTTACACTGTCAACTGACAGCAAACGACCTTGCTCGAGTATTACCGACATTGATGCAGTAGCCAGAGAAGAAACCAGAGCAATGTAAACATTGGCTATGTACAACGACACGGCAGTCAGATGCTACCAAAACAAGCATTGTAAACAATCATTGGGTTGTCACAAACACGTAATTCATTTCACATAAACAATGAATTTAGTACAACCAGACTTTTCTCTTCTACAACATTACCATAACAAATGTTGCGGTATTAAAGAAAAGCTAACATCAAATAAAATGTATTCCCCTTAGTACAAAATCAACCAATTACTGCTTAATTCATTGTACATTAATTACAATCACCTGTTTCCTCTTTTTACAATACCATAAAAAAATTAAACTCAGATTATTTTGCTTTAATTCAACAGAACCGTACTGAAAATGAAACCCACATTACTTAATTTTCTCTTACATGAATACTACAATAAGTGTTCAAAATGTCCACTATTCGATTCGACACATGCTTAATTAGTTCCGTCGTACTTTTTCACACACATTCACATTTTCCTTTATGGTACTGGCAGCATTGAAAATCCCCTGTATAAGTTCGTCCCCATTATTTACTTGCTGAGCATATGTAAGTTACTTCATATGGCCCCAAAAGTAATAATCCAGTTGATATAAATCAGAACTGCATGCTGGCCGATGATGGGACCAAACTGTCCAATCCATCATTCTGGAAATTATCTATTCAAAAATCTTCATACTCTGTGACCAATGTCGGCAACCACATGTCATGATGTACGGCTAACGGAATATGTTCTAATACAATTGGTAGCAAATTTTTCTCTAGAAAGGTTCAGTAATTGTTATCACAGGTGAAACAAGGCCCCATAACATAATAATAGGTCATACCCATCCATACATTTATGGAAAAGTGGCGCTGAAAATGAGTTGCTCCTACTTGATGCTGATTGTGTACACTCCACAAGTGCATGTTACAGAAATTAGTTATTCCATTGGGAGTTAACCACGCTTCATCTGTGACGAGTATTTTGTTTCCAAAATCATGCTGCATACTTTGTAACAAAAACCACTCTGAGAACTCTCATCACAGAGGGGAACCTTGCTCTTCAAACACTTGTATATGTCGAATGCTGTAAGACCACAAATGCTCCTCTTTCAGAGTGTGATGAATGAATGTGTGCAATACAACCATTTTGCAGGTGATGCCTCTAGTACACTGAGTAGGAGCTTCATGGATGCAGTCCAGAATTTGTTCCTCAGCTTCCAACATACATTCTTCGCGTTGTGGGACTCTGCATTTTGTGTGGGGTAGTAAAGAGTCAGTATCTCTCAATCCATGCAAATTAAATATGTACCCCTAAGATGTATTCTGTCATGGTCATTTAATAATAAAATGAAATCATATCAGAAAAGACAATACATTTTGCATACAGAACTAAATTAAAAAGATAAAAATTACTGTACTTCCTCATGAATGAATTGCAAAATAATCCAGTAAAAGTAGAGAATTATGATGATACAAACCTTTGGTGAACAGCAACAAATGTCATTCATGTAGGAAGTCTTTGTTGTGGGACACGTTCTCGATAAACTCATACAGCTGCCCTCGCAACATCTTTTGCCTTTCCATAAATTAAATGGGTATCACATAATTCAGTGATAGTAAATCTCCCTTCCATCCTAATGTTTAACAGAGTTGCAATAACATCTGCACAGGTAACAATCATCATCTTACAAGGACTCAGCCACGCGGGCCCTTGGTGCCCATGTGCTTGCGACTCAGCTCGTGACGTCAATAAGTGCAGTGGTAAATAACACAAACCGATTGCTTCTGTAAGTGCAGCTATTCTGGGGGAGGTGGTGGAACAGGCAGCCTGTGTAATGAATTCTCTCAGTCTACTGTGCATAATGTTTACGTAAGTCATGTCTAATCCGTGTGCACTGTCCCGAGATGAACTGTTTACTAGACATTTTAAATCTATTATTTGTGTCCTACTAACAGGGTTTTTAGGCAGGTTTTACCATAACAATGGGCCTTCACAGCCGATGAACCACGCATGTGCCAACGTTAACATCACATTGCCAACTACAACTGAAATGGCCACATGACCATCCGCACTGGATGTTGGCACAGTGGCAGAGTTTTGCAAGGAACACAGTGGCGTGTTCCAATTGGCATGCTGGCTCCCCATACCCACTAGATCTGAACCCGATCAAACACATCTGGGATGTGATTGATCTTGGTCCCACAGCTCATTGCCCCCTTCCTGGAATTCATAGAAATTAGGTTACTTGTGTGGTGCCCACTCTTGTCAGTTACCTACCAAGGCCATGATGTGTCACCACTGTTACCAGTGCCAAAGGTGGATATACCAGCTATTAGGTAGGTGGTCATAATGTTCACACTGATCCGTATATGTCTTAACTGTCTGCATCATGTTAAACTCCTCCGGTGGCCATCAAAATCGCCAGATCTGTCCCCGATAGAACATATGCTGGACCAGCTCGAACATCAACTGCACCCTAATACCAGTATATCAAGGGCCAGCTGCAACAGTTGCTGAAGAGGTTGCCTCAGGATAGGATACGACAGCGTTAGAGCACACTTTCTGAATGTGCCATTACTTGCTTCCAGGCCATAGGGAGAGTGACACCATACTGAGAAGTGGGCTCATATTGCCAAATTCTTTGTAAATTTGACTAGATTTTATCATAACTGAACAAACATAACATGCCATACCCTCTCACTTTGTTTTTTATTCTTCCCTTCTGTGTGCCAGTGCATTTTAAGAAAGGCTTAATTGTAATCGACGGTGAAACTGTCTGTGAGCTACGTAAAGCTGGGTATGAAGCACATCCATTGCAGGGGTTAATGATGTGCTCAGTTTTGGGGTCATCGAGGGTGTATGCAATTCGAAATAGTTGACATGAAGTGTTCTGAACGTTGCCAACTTATCAGTACTTAAGGGCCAACTATTACAGGTAGTGTATTGTGGGCTCATAACATACTACTTCGTGTAGGTTATCAATTTGATCGGTACATATGTGGCCTGAGTCGCCATCCCACGACAGTACTGGCTCTTGAGCAAAAAATGTTGGATGGCTGCTGCTGCTGCTGCTACATACACTCTGCTATCTCGCCATTCTTAATGTGGGCATTACTTTAATGGATGGTATATAAACTGATCCGATTTGATTACTGCACATTGCTTACTAGTGTGAGCAGCTGTACTGGCAGTACATTCTCCGATACCCATCCCCAGCTTCCTTCCTCCACTTGCATGAAAAGTAGTTCTCTTAACAAAATTTGCTTTTAAACTGTGCCAGAATAAATGAGTCACGTACAAATGAGGAGTTCAATAATAAAAAGCAATGGATTTTTATGAAAATGAGGCATAAGAATTGAAGAAGCCAGTGGTTTATTTAGCCGATATGCACAAGTAAATGCTGGAAAAGTGGTAGTGTCCAAGGAGTATTGTCAGACACAAGAGCTGGGCAACATTTAATTTTTACACAATATAGGCACTGATCTACAGACATGCAGTACTGATGGGAGAGCATCTAGCATAAGGATACCTTAAACGAAGACAAATTTTGTTAGCAATTATTTTTGTTATATGGTATTCTTTATCAATATTATGTTTAATGTATAGCAACCTGAAAAGTCACATCTCCTTGAATGGATAAAATTAAAATCTCATCTCCTGTTTTTGCAGAATGAGGCTACTGAGGATGTAAT
Source organism: Schistocerca americana (assembly GCF_021461395.2). Lineage (NCBI taxonomy): Eukaryota > Metazoa > Arthropoda > Insecta > Orthoptera > Acrididae > Schistocerca > Schistocerca americana. The sequence continues at coordinate 445,671,148 of NC_060130.1, forward strand.
AGGTGCCACCTTCAGTAAGAAACTAGATTTTTAATTGTTTGGTACCCTCCCCAATCCCGTGTTTTAGCGGTACAAGAGTCCCACATTTCTTATCTTTGCAAGGTCTTAGTGGAGGCAGTTTGCTTGTTCTGAACTGTCCATGAACTGTCTCACATTTACTGATATTGTGTGGATCACTGAGTACAGGGTTATTACAAATGATTGAAGCGATTTCACAGCTCTACAATAACTTTATTATTTGAGATATTTTTACAATGCTTTGCACACACATACAAAAACTCAAAAAGTTTTTTTAGACATTCACAAATGTTCGATATGTGCCCCTTTAGTGATTCGGCAGACATCAAGCCGATAATCAAGTTCCTCCCACACTTGGCGCAGCATGTCCCCATCAATGAGTTCGAAAGCATCGTTGATGCGAGCTCGCAGTTCTGGCACGTTTCTTGGTAGAGGAGGTTTAAACACTGAATCTTTCACATAACCCCACAGAAAGAAATCGCATGGGGTTAAGTCGGGAGAGCGTGGATTGCTGATCATGATCTCCACCACGACCAATCCATCAGTTTTCCAATCTCCTGTTTAAGAAATGCCGAACATCATGATGGAAGTGCGGTGGAGCACCATCCTGTTGAAAAATGAAGTCGGCGCTGTCGGTCTCCAGTTGTGGCATGAGCCAATTTTCCAGCAGGTCCAGATACACGTGTCCTGTAACGTTTTTTGCGCAGAAGAAAAAGGGGCCGTAAACTTTAAACTGCGAGATTGCACAAAACACGTTAACTTTTGGTGAATTGAGAATTTGCTGCACAAATGCGTGAGGATTCTCTACCGCCCATTCGCACATTGTGTCTGTCCACTTCACCATTAAGAAAAAATGTTGCTTCATCACTGAAAACAAGTTTCGCACTGAACGCATCCTCTTCCATGATCTGTTGCAACCGCGCCGAAAATTCAAAGCGTTTGACTTCGTCATGGAGTGTCAGGGCTTGTAGCAATTGTAAACGGTAAGGCTTCTGCTTTAGCCTTTTACATAAGATTTTCCAAACCATCGGCTGTGGTACGTTTAGCTCCCTGCTTGCTTTATTCGTCGACTTCTGCGGGCTGCGCATGAAACTTGCCCGCATGCGTTCAACCGTTTCTTCGCTCACTGCAGGCCGACCCGTTGATTTCCCCTTACAGAGGCACCCAGAAGCTTTAAACTGCGCATACCATCGCTGAATGGAGTTAGCAGTTGGTGGATCTTTGTTGAACTTCGTCCTGAAGTGTCGTTGCACGGTTATGACTGACTGATGTGCGTGCATTTCAAGCACGACATACGCGTTCTCGGCTCCTGTCGCCATTTTGTCTCACTGCGCTCTCGAGCGCTCTGGCGGCAGAAACCTGAAGTGCGGCTTCAGCCGAACAAAACTTTATGAGTTTTTCTATGTATCTGTAGTGTGTCGTGACCATATGTCAATGAATGGAGCTACAGTGAATTTATGAAATTGCTTCAATCATTTGTAATAGCCCTGTACTGTTTTATTGCTGATATAGAGAAGTGTAGGATAGAAAGAAAAATCCAAACCTCTTAAATACTATCCACAGGTTTGCCAAATTTAACATCTGTGTCTGATGGTCACCAAATCACTATCAACAATGTCACATGTCTTCAACTCCACGAGACAATGCAGACTGAATTGACAGGACACAAGGTGCACAGAAAGGATGTGTAATGCCACCAACTCTCTTCGAATTGCTTTCCAAAATTCTGCCAATGAAAATTTGTCTCAACACTAGAATTAGAAAGGGAGCTTTGTGTGCGTGTGTGTGTGTGAGAGAGAGAGAGAGAGAGAGAGAGAGAGAGAGAGAGAGAGAGAGAGACTTCGGTATTTCCCCTTCTAAGACTGGTAATATTCATTTCAATATTCAAATTCACATTGGTTAACATGTTGACTGCAATGAGGCCACTGCAGCAGAATCACCTGCTGTGGCCAGCAGCAGCCACATGGCAGTCAACATGTTAACATCACCATAGAAATGGAAAACCTCATATACAAGTACTTCTAAAAGAGCAAAACAAGGAACTCTCAAGTTTATGGGCCATCACTCAAGGTATTATGCCGCCTTCAAGGATCCATGGTTTTTTTTTTTTTTTAATTTATAGGGGTAATTCTGAAGTCTTCCGGTGCGTGTTCACTTCAGCATGGGTAATTTTGATGCAATATCTGGGCAAAGTCATTCGTTTTAGTCTGTGGCAAACCACCCAAGTTGCTACTCTCGTGTTATTTCATAGTTTTTCACTAGTTACAAAACTGGTCATTGCTAACATTAAAATTAAACACTCCACTCTGCACAGGTTAATAGCGTCCTTTTGAAATCAGATTTTACGTATGTGTATAAGCTTGAAAGAATGGATTTGCAGTTGTCAAAACCATTACAGGAACAAATGTTTTCAAATTTGAAATATTAAATTAATTAATTAAATTAACTCTCGTATCATACATAGAAACATATGCCATAATGCCCCTAGATATTCAAACTGCTGAAGAACGATTTTGGATGGGATCCTCATACACACCAATTCTAAATCTTGCCCATGCTATCAGTCCACTGGTACTTTTGACTTTTTCACATATACACGAGGTAGTTTCTTCATGTATTCTTCCTCCAGATGTGTGTGTTACCATGTTCAACATAAAACAATGAAAACACCTCACCACTTCACTCTGTCTGGTCTCCTTCACAATGTTTCTTACATTCACTACCCTACTGTTAATAGGACACAAACTACAGATCTGGATTCAGGTAAGCCTCCAGAAGACAGTTACAAACTGCAATGGTTAATAACCTGTGTTTCATTGTTTTCTGCAGGACTCTACAGTTTAGTTTTAGTCTGCTGTTTATTCCAGCCAACTGTGAGGCATGATTGTAATCCCACATTGATTTTCTTGTGGACATCCAATTTGGGTTGGGTTGTTTGGGGAAGGAGACCAGACAGCGCAGTCATCGGTCTCATCGGATTAGGGAAGGATGGGGAAGGAAGTCGGCCGTGCCCCTTCAGAGGAACCATCCCAGCATTTGCCTGGAGTGATTTAGGGAAATCACGGAAAACCTAAATCAGGACTGCTGGACGCGGGATTGAACCGTCGTCCTCTCGAATGCGAGTCCAGTGTCTAACCACTGCGCCACCTTGCTTGGTGACATCCAATTTCAAACAGATTATAAAGATAGCTCCGTCAAGAAATCTTTGGTAGATGAGGATCAATCATTGGAATAAAACTGTGTGAGCATCAAATTTTGACTCTAGGTAAGCAGAAGGGAACCAATACAAACACAAAATCTCACTGCTGGATGAGGATTGGCACTCTACTTCTCCTTAATGGAAGTGCAAGGTTTTGACCACTGCAACATCTCCCTCAGTGAACATACTTGTTTGCTGTGTGAAAGTTTTTGTAAGACTTTTCAATAGTACTTTCTGCACTGCTTGCATGACCAAGCAGGGGTCCTAGGTGGCCCAGATGCATTTATAAGAATTGTGCATGTTTTATACTGCATTGTGCTTTCTCTAAGTTTCACTCTGTTCTTATAACACTACGGAGGAATATTGTTGCAATATTTATGTAATGAGTACATAAGAGGAACTAATAAAGATACTAATTTTGGACTAGTGTCACTGCACAATAAAATGGCGAGTTCAGAAATAGTGGCTAATGATCTCTCCACCCTTAAAATAAATGTTTCTGCCGGACACACTCTTCAATTCAAATTTTAATCACACTGAATCATCTAGATCAAACAACATTTATATATAAAGCAGTCTCAAAAATTAAAAGAAAAAACACTTCTTCATGAAAGAAGGCAAAATCTTGAGTAAAATATTCATCACTATTCTTCCCTTCTTTCTGAAAAATTTGCTGTTTTAATGTCCACAATATATTTTGTCCTTCAAACATATTGACTCTGAAAGTAATTTTAAGTATTCTTAGCTCGAAGATAAAAGTCTTACCAGTAAAACACTGACTACTACACTCAATCTTTCCTACTCTTTCCAATAATGTGTTAAAATATGGCAAGTATATAAACCATGTTGCACCTCCATAGTATGAAACACACACTTTTCCAACATACATTATCATAAAATCATTAATAAAATCCTCCTCCCACTTTTACCACAGTACAATACACACAAGAAAAGTATATTATTTCAAATGTGTTCAGGTAAGAGAACTTTTATAAGGTGATAACTTACATTTCAAAGTAATTCTAACACTAAGTACAAAACATTACAATTCATACTGATACTTATTCCACACAGTTATTTGTCATCAGATCTTCTTCACAGAAATTCCTGAACCTCTGTAACACATACAGAACTTTAATTACTGGACACACTATTTGCTCTAATGAGCAGCAAAGTGAATTCAAAGTGTGCCCACTACTTATATACTGGCATACACTTTAACAACACTGAAGGTAAAAATTCATAAAAATTATTCAGTCCTTCTTCTTTGGTTTCTTTGGATTGCGACTTCGTGATTTAGCTTTGCACAGTGGACAGATGGGTGCATTTCGATGAATCTGCTGGTGACAGGATAGGCATGACTTCATAGGAGGAGGCTGTTGCCTGAAATACAGTTTTGATTATGGCTATGATAATGATAATGTTAATAATAATAATAATAAAACTGCCTTATAGTAAGCACGACATCTATGCAATGTTATTTTATATTAAATCATCAGCTGTTAACACATCACTTCTATGTTTATCACTGCATTCAGGTATTCCTTTGAACATGAGTATATCAATGCAAAAGAAATTTCTCAATTACTATGTAGTTAAATTCTACAAAGTATGGAAGTTGAATTTACCAACTGTATTTGTGAATGCGAACAGTAAGACACACTCTAAAACACAAGTAAGTACTGGTAATCTACTGTAGTGAAGTTCTGTAGCATATTGGTAACTGATGACCCCCCAAAAATGTTATTCTCACTCTAAGTCTTGACGTATAGCCATTTCACACTTTGACCAACAAGTAGTAGTTCCGCAGCATACTATGTTAGTTAAGCTGCCGTAGCAAGTGGTGAAAGCGGACTCCAGGAGGTAACAGAAAAGTGGGATGAGCCCCTTCCTGATGGTCAATGGAATCATCAATGAAGGAGGCACAGGAGGGGTGGCCACGCATGGTAGACTAATGGCATGCATACCTGCAGAGCAGGAAGTAACGGCGGTAGGACAGTGGTAGTTCAGCAGCTTCAGCATACAGACTCTCAACTGGGCTGGTGCAAAAGGCACCTGTGACCGAACAGATGCTGAGATGGTGGATACTGTTGAGACGGCATAAGATTGGTTGGTTGGTTGGTTTGGGGGGATTAAAGGGACCAGACTGCTACGGTCATCGGTCCCTTGTTCCAAGGACAAAGAACACCCACAGAGAATAAAAACGAAGAACAGAAGAGATCACAGACGATACAGAACAAGAGAAACAGACAAGGACAAGACAAAACGAACTAAAACCACACAGTGTGACGGTGGTTGGCCGACCATAGAAATAAATAAGGAAAAGCCAACCACATAGAAACACATTAAAAAATCAGTGTAAAATCATAGGCCAAAGGCCAGAATCAACACAAAACGATAAAATAAAACAGAAACACTCAGAGTAGATGATAAAATCCCCCTGCCCGAATAAAACGTAAAACTAAGTCAGCCATAGTGGAGTCGTCTGTTAAAAGGGCAGGGAGCGTAGCAGGCAGCGCAAATGTCTGCCTGACCACAGCTAAAAGGGGGCAGGCCAGCAAAATGTGGGCCACTGTCAAAGCTGCCCCACAGCGACATAGAGGAGGGTCCTCCCGGCGCAGTAAATAACTGTGTGTCAGCCGGGAGTGGCCAATGCGGAGCCGGCAAAGAACTACTGAGTCCCTGCGAGTGGCTCGCAGGGATGACCGCCACACAGCCGTCGTCTCCTTGACTGCACGGAGTTTATTGGACATTGTCAGTTCGCGCCATTCATCGTCCCATAGCGCCAAGATTTTGCGGCGGAAGACTGCCCGCAAATCAGGCTCGGGGAGGCCAAGGTCCAGAGATGGCTGACTGGTGGCCTCTTTCGCCAGGCGGTCAACATGTTCGTTACCCGGGATACCGACATGACCGGGGGTCCACACAAAGACCACAGAGCGGCCGCAACAGGCAAGAGTATGCAGAGACTCGTGGATAGCCATCACCAGACGAGAACGAGGGAAACACTGGTCGAGAGCTCGTAAACCGCTCAGGGAATCGCTACAGATAACGAAGGACTCACCTGAGCAGGAGCGGATATACTCTAGGGCACGAAAGATGGCGACCAATTCAGCAGTGTAAACGCTGCAGCCATCCTGCAAGGAACATTGTTCGGAACGGTCCCCTAGAGTGAGCGCATACCCGACACGACCAGCAACCATCGAACCGTCAGTGTAGACAATACCAGAGCCCTGATACGTGGCCAGGATAGAATAAAAGCGGCGGCGGAAGGCCTCTGGAGGGACTGAGTCCTTCGGGCCCTGTGCCAGGTCCAGCCGAAGGCAAGGGCGACGAACACACCATGGGGGTGTATGCAAAGTAGCCCGGAAAGTAGGTGGAACAGTGAAAACCTGAAGCCCAGAGAGAAGCTCTTTTACGCGGACCGCTATTGTACAACCAGACCGGGGCCGACGATCTGGTAGATGGACGACCGATCGCGGGAACAGGAGACGAGAATTGGGATGCCCGGGCGAGCTTAGAACATGGGCAGCATAAGCGGCCAGCAAACGTTGGCATCGGAACCGCAGGGGAGGTACACCTGCCTCCACTAGTACGCTGTCCACGGGGCTGGTGCGGAAAGCACCAGTGGCAAGGCGTATCCCGCTGTGGAGAATTGGGTCCAGCACCTGTAACGCAGATGGGGATGCTGAGCCATAAGCCAGGCTCCCATAATCCAGACGGGACTGGATTAACGCCTGGTAGAGCCGCAACAGGTGGTGGTGGTTGTTGGATGTTTAAGGGGGACTAAACAGCGAAGGTCATCAGTCCCCCATTCCAAAATCAGGCGAGCCGAAAATCTACGAAGCAGATAAAAACCAAAGGGGGAGGAGACGTCCCCCCAGGCGCTAGAAGCACACAAATGCAGCAACAAACACTACAGACAAGAACAGGACAGAGGAACACCAGACAGAAAGAAACAGAAGAAAGGAAGATGGCCGGAGACTGGTTGACTGACCACGAGATCAAAAATGGGAAAGAGTCAACCATCTCACGGCACACCAGAACAGCAACAGACACAAGGACAATAGACACAGAAAGGGAAAGGCGCAGGACCTCCCTAAAACCAAAGCCAAAGTGCCCGGGAGATTAAAAGATTGCCGGAGTGTGCGCAGTCGAGGACACTCCAGCAAAATGTGGCCGACCGTCAGCCGGGAACCACACTGACACAAGGGGGGATCCTCCTGACGTAACAGATGGCCGTGCGTCAGGTAGGTATGGCCGATGCGCAGCCGACACAGAACTACCGCGTCCCTGCGAGAAGCCCGCAGGGAGGAACGCCACACATCGGTCGTCCCCTTGACAGCCCGTAGTTTATTCGGGGCTGTCATGCCATGCCACTCAGCAGCCCACATCCCAAGTACCTTACGGCGCAACACCAGCTGCTGGTCGCGAGCCGTAAGGCCGATCTCCAAAGCTGGGGCGTCTATGGCCCATTTGGCCAGCCTGTCAACACGTTCGTTCCCCGGGATGCCAACGTGACCTGGCGTCCAAACAAAAACCACCGAACGACCAGAGTGGGTAATGGTGGAAACAGACTCCCGAATAGAGGACACCAGAGGAGAAGAGGGATAGCAGCGGTCGATGGCCTGGAGGCTGCTCAGGGAGTCACTGCAGATGACGACGGCCGCATCGGAGCAGGAACGCATATGCTCAAGAGCTCGCAAGATGGCCACCAGCTCTGCAGTAAAAATACTGCAGCCAGCTGGCAAGGAGCGTTGCTCAACATGGGCAGCGTGAGCAAAAGCGTAGGCAGTGCGACCATCAACCAGGGAACCATCAGTGTAGACAGGCTCACAGCCCGGAAATGAGTCGAGGAGCGCAAGAAAACGGCGACGGAGGGCCACAGGCGGAACCGAGTCCTTAGGTCCCTGTGCCAAATCCAGATGGACGGACGGCCGGGACAAACACCAGGGAGGCGTAGGTGTACGGACCCGGAAGGGAGGCAGAAGAGGGAATGACCCCGGTTCTGACAGCAGGGACTGGACACGGACAGCTACGGAAAGCCCAGACCGAGGTCGCCGTTCGGGCAGGTGGTGGACCAAGGCAGGGAAAAGCAGGCGACGATTGGGATGGCCTGGCGAGCAATGTACGTGGACAGCATAGTTGGCGAGCAGACGATGGCGGCGAATCCGCAGCGGGGGAACCCCGGCCTCCACCAGTAGACTATCCACGGGGCTGGTGCGAAAAGCGCCAGTTGCAAGCCGAACCCCACAGTGATGTATGGGGTCTAACAACTGCAACACTGAGGGTGACGCAGACCCATAGGCCAGGCTCCCATAATCAAGCCGGGACTGCACAAGGGCTCTGTACAATTGCAGTAGCGTGCAGCGATCTGCACCCCAAGACGTGTGGCTAAGGCAGCGGAGGGCGTTGAGGTGCCGCCAGCATTTTTGCTTCAGCTGAGTAACATGAGGAACCCATGTGAGCCGGGCATCAAACACGAGTCCCAAGAAGCGGCAAGTGTCCACCACTTCAAGCAGGTGGCCGTCGAGGTAAAGGTCAGGATGAGGGTGGACCGTCCGACGCCTGCAGAAGTGCATAACCCGAGTCTTGGCAGCAGAGAACTGAAAACCATGAGCCAGAGCCCATGATGCTGCCTTGCGAACGGCGACTTGCAACCTGCGTTCGGCGACTCCCGTAGTCGTGGAGCTAAATGAGATGCAGAAGTCGTCGGCATACAAAGAAGGAGACACCGACGACCCCACTGCTGCAGCCAGACCATTAATGGCCACTAGAAATAACGAGACGCTCAACACCGAGCCCTGCGGGACCCCATTTTCCTGTATATAAGAGGAACTAGAGGTGGCACCGACTTGCACCCGGAAAGAGCGGCACAATAAAAAGCTTTGAAGAAAAGCCGGGAGCCGACCACGAAGACCCCACCCATGCAACGTGGCGAGGATGTGATGCCTCCATGTGGTGTCATACGCCTTCCGCAGATCGAAAAATACAGCAACAAGGTGCTGACGTCGGGCAAAAGCCGTACGGACAGCAGATTCCAGCCGCACCAAATTGTCCACTGCAGACCGGCCCCGACGGAAGCCACCCTGGGATGGAGCGAGGAGACCGCGCGACTCAAGGACCCAACACAAACGCCGCCCCACCATACGTTCGAGCAATTTGCACAAAACGTTGGTGGGGTAATGGGACGATAGCTGTCCACCGCCAGTGGGTCCGCACCAGGCTTCACGATGGGGACAATAAGACCCTCTCGCCATTGCGACGGGAACACGCCCTCGCTGCAAATGCGGTTAAAGATGGTGAGGATGTGTCTCTGGCAGTCCCTGGAGAGATGCTTCAGCATCTGCGCGTGGATGCAGTCCGGTCCTGGTGCTGTATCAGGGCAATCGGCGAGAGCAGCGAGGAGTTCCCTCTCGCTGAAAGGAGCATTGTATGTTTCATAATGACGCGTGTGGAATGAGAACGGCGTCCGCTCGGCTCGCTCCTTTAGAGAGCGAAAGGCGGGGGGATAGGATGCAGTCGCAGAGCTCTGAGCAAAGTGCGCGGCGAGCCGTTCAGCAATGGCGGCAGCGTCCGTGCAGACAGCGCCGTCCAAGGAGAGCCCAGGGACACCCACAGGGGTCTGGGCGCCATAAATCCGCCGGATCCGGGACCACACGTGCGAGGACGAGACACGGGAGCCCAGGGAGGAGACGTACCTCTCCCAGCACTCCTGCTTACGCCGTGCAATAAGTCGACGGGCGAAGGCACGGAGCCTCTTAAAGGCGATGAGGGTCTCCAGAGACGGGTGCCGCCTATGACGCTGGAGAGCCCGCCTACGGTCGCGAATAGCCTCAGCAATCTCCGGCGACCACCAGGGGACAGCCTTCCGCCGAGGGAGGCCAGAGGAACGGGGGATGGTAGCCTCGGCCGCTGAAAAGATGGACGTGGTTAAAACACGGACCACCTCGTCAATGTCACCCTGTGGGGGAGACGCTATGGTTACAGCGGAAGTAAAAGCTGGCCAGTCAGCCCTGTGGAAAGCCCAGCGGGGCAAGCGCCCAGAAGAATGACACTGTGGCAGTGACAAATAGATGGGAAAATGGTCACTACCACATAGGTCAGGATGCACCCTCCAGTGGAGGGATGGGACAAGTCCAGGGCTGCAAATAGAGAGATCGATGGCCGAGAACGAGCCATGGGCCACACTGAAATGCGTGGGAGCACCGGTGTTTAAGAGGCTAAGGTCGAGCTGAGCCAACACATGCTCCACGGCCCGACCACGATCATTGGAGACAGACCCACCCCATAGAGGGTTGTGGGCATTGAAATCGCCCAGCAGCAAAAAAGGTGGCGGCAGTTGTGCTATCAGAGCAGCCAGGACATGCTGCGCGACAGTACCAGCAGGTGGAAGGTAAATACTGCAGACGGTAATGGCCTGGGGCGTCCACACCCGAACAGCGACAGCCTCTAAAGCTGTTTGTAGAGGCACAAACTCGCTGTGAAGAGAGTTCAGGACATATATGCAGACGCCACCAGACACCCTTTCATAAGCTGCTCGGTTCTTGTAATAACCCCGATAGCCACGGAGGGCGGGGGTTCGCATTGCTGGAAACCAAGTTTCCTGGAGAGCAATGCAGAAGAAAGGGTGAAGGCTGATAAGTTGGCGGAGCTCAGCTAGATGGTGGAAGAAACCGCTGCAGTTCCACTGGAGGATGGTGTTGTCCATGGCTGGGAAAGGCGTGACGGGACTGGGAAGGCAGATTACGCCGCTGGGTCACCTGCTGCCTCCAAGTGAGCACCTGCGCCAGTGCTTTCCATGGCGCCGGAGGGACTGGCGAGATCGAGGTCCTCAGCGGACGCCAGGATCTCCACCTCGTCCTCAGACGCAGAGTTTGAGGGTGGCGGTGGGACAGGTGCCACCGCAATGTCAGGTTGCTTGGGAGCTTTTTTCTTCAACGGCTTCGCACGCTGTGCCTTGGGAGGGTCTGGCTGGGAGGGCCCCACTGGGTCAGTCTCAGGGACGGACGACGACCGTGAAGCCCTATGACCAGCGACCGGTTGTTGTTTCAAAACTTTTCGTGGGTCCGCTTTGACACTGGGCAAAGCCTGGGAAGGGAGGGCCCCAAGGGACCCCTTCCTGGCTGGAGTGGCCGAAGAAGCCCTACGCTTCTCCGGCTGGGAAGGGGGGACGAATGTCCCCGATGGTTGGGGTGGTGTTGCTCCTGGAGTAGATGGAGCAACAGTGGGCGAAGTGCCCCCAACAACCAAGGGGGCCGGTGCATTGAGACATAGCTGAGAGGCAGCAGTACGTGACGACACGGGAGAGGATCGGACTGCTTGTGCAGCAGCGGCATAGGTGGATGTCATGGGCACGGGATGTAGCCGCTCATATTTCCGCCTTGCCTCGGTGTAGGTCAGGCGGTCCAGGGTCTTATATTCCATTATCTTCCTTTCCTTCTGGAAGATCCGACAGTCCGGTGAGCAGGGGGAATGGTGTTCTCCACAGTTAACACAAATGGGAGGCGGAGCACATGGAGTATCAGGATGCGAAGGACGTCCGCAATCCCGACACGTGATGCTGGAAGTACAGCGAGATGACATGTGCCCGAACTTCCAGCATTTAAAACACCGCATCGGAGGAGGGATATATGGTTTCACATCACAACGGTAAACCATCACCTTAACCTTTTCGGGTAAGACATCACCCTCAAAGGCCAAGATGAAGGCACCGGTGGCTACCTGATTATCCCTCGGACCCCGATGGACGCGCCGGACGAAGTGAACACCTCGTCGTTCGAGGTTGGCGCGTAATTCATCGTCGGACTGCAGAAGAAGATCCCTGTGGAATATAATACCCTGGACCATGTTGAGACTCTTATGCGGCGTGATGCTAACGGAAACATCCCCCAACTTGTCACAATTGAGCAACCTCCGTGACTGGGCAGAGGATGCCGTTTTGATGAGCACAGAACCAGAGCGCATCTTGGACAGGCCCTCCACCTCCCCGAACTTGTCCTCTAAATGCTCCACAAAAAACTGGGGCTTGGTCGACATGAAAGATTCTCCATCAACCCGCGTACACACGAGGTACCGGGGTGAATATTCTCCACTGCCTTCTTTAGCAAGTCGTTCCTCCCATGGAGTAGCTAGGGAGGGAAACGATCTCTGATCCAATTTCTTCACGTTGAGGTTAGACCTCGATCGCTTAGAGACTGCTGGTGGAGGCCCACCAGCGATAGATGATGTACCACGCTTCATTGCGGGTCATCCGCCCTGATGCCACCTACTCCGACCAAGGGCCCTCCCCACGGGCGCCACCCAGCCACAGCAAAGGCCACCTGGCAGGATGGCCATTGCCGGGAGTCCTGATGCCCCAGGGAGATGGGCATCTACTCCTTGGCATACGTGGGGAGTGAACGGCGCAGGCATCAGTAGAGCGATCCCTGTGTTGTCAGGGGGCTACAACCAAGAGGGTACATGGCGACCCCACCACAACGGACTGGCTACCGTGCTGGATCTTAGGTGCAAAAATGGCCAAGGTCGTCGTCACAGTTAAAAGAAACACTGCAGAGTGCAGCGTGGTAATCGCCCAAGAGATCGAAAACGAGCGGGACACCATTGCAACGACGAGAAAGACGGCTAAAGGTCTAATTGCACGAAGGATACAGTGCACCATGTAAGGTGCCCTTCCCCAATTGGCTCGCTCTTCGGAATAATTTAGATAGATGGAGGTCAAACCCGAGAGGGGACCATCACATAAGGCCGAAACGTTTGAGACTCCTTTTAGTCGCCTCTTACGACAGGCAGGAATACCGCGGGCCTATTCTAACCCCCGAACCCGCAGGGGGGGGCCGCAACAGGGTAAAGCGGTCGGCGCCGCAGCGGGTGTGGCTCAAGCATCTCAGAGCGTTTAGATGCCGCCAACACGTCTGTTTAAGCTGCCGGATATGAGGCAGCCAAGTCAACCGGGCATCGAAAACCACCCCCAAAAACCTGTGGGTCTCCACCACAGCAAGGAGTTCGTCGGCAAGATAAAGCCGCGGCTCAGGATGGACTGTTCGGCGCCGGCAGAAATGCATGACGCAGGTCTTGGCTGCCGAAAACTGAAACCCATGGGCTACAGCCCAAGACTGCGCCTTACGGATAGCGCCCTGTAGCTGACGTTCAATAGCAGCAATGCCAGTAGAGCTGTAATAAAGGCAGAAGTCGTCAGCATACAGGGAAGCAGAGACAGAATTACCCACGGCCGCAGCAAGCCCGTTAATGGCTATTAAAAATAGACAGACACTTAAAACAGAGCCCTGTGGCACACCGTTCTCCTGGACGTGGGAGGAACTATACGAGGCCGCGACTTGCACGCGGAAGGTACGACACGACAGAAAATTGCGGATAAAAATCGGCAGAGGACCCCGAAGACCCCATCCATGAAGCGTAGAAAGAATGTGATGACGCCATGTCGTATCGTACGCCTTCCGCATGTCGAAAAAGACAGCGACCAGGTGCTGACGGCGGGCAAAAGCAGTACGGATGGCCGACTCCAGACTCACCAGATTGTCGGTGGCGGAGCGGCCTTTACGGAACCCACCCTGAGACGGAGCCAGAAGGCCCCGAGACTCCAGTACCCAATGCAAGCGCCGGCTCACCATCCGTTCAAGCAACTTACAAAGAACGTTGGTGAGGCTAATGGGACGGTAGCTGTCCACCTCCAGAGGGTTCTTTCCAGGTTTCAAAACGGGGATGACAATGCCTTCCCGCCATTGCGACGGAAACTCCCCCTCGACCCAAAGACGGTTGTAAAGATCGAGAAGGCGCCGCTGGCAGTCCACTAAAAGGTGTTTCAGCATCTGACAGTGGATGCCATCTGGCCCCGGAGCGGTATCAGGGCAAGCAGCGAGGGCACTGCGAAATTCCCACTCACTAAATGGAGCATTGTAAGATTCTGGGTGGTTGGTGCGAAACGAAAGGCTCCGACGTTCCATCCGCTCTTTAATGGAGCAGAAGGCCTGGGGGTAATTCACAGAAGCGGAACTCATAGCAAAATGCTCTGCTAAGCGAATTGCAATGACGTCGGAGTCAGTACAAACTGCTCCATTCAGTGAGAGCGCAGGGACGCTGGCAGGGGTCCGATAGCCGTAGACGCGTCGAATCCTGGCCCAGACCTGCGATGGAGTGACATGGAGGCCAATTGTGGACACATACCGCTCCCAGCACTCCTTCTTGCCTTGGCGGATAAGGAGGCGCGCCCGCGCACGCAGCCGTTTGAAGGCGATAAGGTGGTCGAGGGAGGGATGTCGCTTGTGACGCTGGAGCGCCCGCCGGCGATCTTTAATCGCTTCAGCGATCTCAGGCGACCACCAAGGCACAGCCTTCCGCCGAGGGGACCCACAGGAATGGGGAATGGCAGATTCGGCGGCAGTAACGATGCCGGTGGTGACCGATTGAACCACCGCATCAATGTCATCGGTAGAGAGAGGCTCAAAAGCGGCAGTGGAGGAGAACAAGTCCCAGTCAGCCTTATTCATAGCCCATCTGCTGGGGCGCCCAGAAGAGTGGCGCTGTGGTAGTGACAAAATGATCGGAAAATGGTCACTACCACACAGGTCGTCATGCACACTCCATTGGACAGACGGTAAGAGGCTATGGCTACAGATTGAAAGGTCAATGGCGGAGTAGGTGCCATGCGCCACACTGAAGTGTGTGAAGGCACCATCATTTAACAGCGAGAGATCGAGCTGCGACAAGAAATGCTCAATGATGGCGCCTCGACCTGTTGCCACTGACCCACCCCACAGAGGGTTATGAGCGTTGAAGTCGCCCAATAGCAAGAAAGGTGGCGGCAATTGGGCGACCAGTGCAGCCAGGACAAGCTGCGAGACATCACCATCCGGTGGAATGTAAAGACTGCAGACGGTAACAGCCTGTGGCGTCCACACGCGTACAGCGACAGCCTCTAAAGGCGTCTGGAGAGGGACAGACTCGCTGTGCAGAGTGTGAAGGACATATATGCAGACGCCACCAGACACCCTTTCATAAGCTGCTCGGTTCTTATAATAACCCCGATAGCCACGGAGGGCGGGGGTTCGCATTGCTGGAAACCAAGTTTCCTGGAGAGCAATGCAGAAGAAAGGGTGAAGGCTGATAAGGTGGCGGAGCTCAGCTAGATGGTGGAAGAAACCGCTGCAGTTCCACTGGAGGATGGAGTTGTCCATGGCTGGGAAAGGCGTGACGGGACGGGGAAGGCAGATTACGCCACTGGGTCACCTGCTGCCTCCGATGGAGCATCCGTGCAAATGCCACCCACTGCGTCCGCGGGACCGGCAAGAGCGAGGTCCTCAGCGGACGCCAGAATCTCCACCTCGTCCTCAGAGGCAGAGCATGCAGGAAGCGGCGGGATCGGTGCCACCGCATTACCGTTGGTCTTGGGGACTTTCTTCTTTTTGTGCTTGTCACGCTGTGCCTTCGGCGCTTCAGGCTGCATGGGCTTCACTGGGTCAGTCTCAGGGACAGACGACGACCGCGAGGCCCGACGACCAGGGACTGGCGGTTGTTTCAACCACTTGCGGGCGTCCGCTTTTCCACTGGTCGGAACTTGCGAAGGGAGGTCCCCAAGGGATCCCTTCCTGGCGAGAGCAGCCGAAGAAGTCTTACGCTTCTCCGGCTGGGAAGGGGGAGCTGATGTCCCCGAAGGTTGGGAGGGTGTTGCTCCTGAAGAAGATGGATTAGGAGCAACAGGGTGTGAAGTGCCCCCCACAAGCAAGGGGGCCAGTGGATGCTGACCGATCTTAGAGCCGATTCGTGATGACGGGAGAACCGTCGTTGCAGCAGCGGCGTAGGTTGACGGCATTGCCACAGGATGGAGCCTCTCATATTTCTGTCTAGCCTCGGGGTAGGTCAGCCGGTCCAAGGTCTTATATTCCATTATCTTCCGTTCTTTCTGCAATATCCTACAGTCCGGCGAGCAGGGGGAATGGTGTTCTCCGCAGTTAACACAGATAGGAGGCGGGGCACATGGAGTATCGGGATGCGAAGGACGTCCGCAATCCCGACACGTCATGCTGGAAGTACAGCGAGATGACATGTGCCCGAACTTCCAGCATTTAAAACACCGCATCGGAGGAGGGACATATGGTTTCACATCACAACGGTAAACCATCACCTTAACCTTTTCGGGTAAGACATCACCCTCAAAGGCCAAGATGAAGGCACCGGTGGCGACCTGATTATCCCTCGGACCCCGATGGACGCGCCGGACGAAGTGAACACCTCGTCGTTCGAGGTTGGCGCGTAATTCATCGTCGGACTGCAGAAGAAGATCCCGGTGGAATATAATACCCTGGACCATGTTCAGACTCTTATGCGGCGTGATGCTAACGGAAACATCCCCCAACTTGTCACAATTGAGCAACCTCCGTGACTGGGCAGAGGATGCCGTTTTTATCAACACCGATCCAGACCGCATCTTGGACAAGCCCTCCACCTCACCGAACTTGTCCTCTAAATGCTCTACAAAGAACTGAGGCTTCACGGATAGAAAAGATTCCCCATCAGCTCTGGTACAGACAAGATATCTGGGCGAATACGTCTCAGTGTCACACAATGCCTGTCGTTCCTCCCATGGTGTGGCGAGGGAGGGGAACGATTTGGGGTCATAAACGTTACCTTTAAAATGGGCTCTCGAACGCTTAGAGACTGCTGACGGCTGGCCGCCAGCGACAGATGATGTACCACGCTTCATTGCGGGTCATCCGCCCTGATGCCACCTACTCCGACCAAGGGCCCTCCCCACAGGCGCCACCCAGCCACAGCAAAGGCCACCTGGCAGGATGGCCATTGCCGGGAGTCCTGATGCCCCAGGGAGATGGGCATCTACTCCTTGGCATACGTGGGGAGTGAACGGCGCAGGCATCAGTAGAGCGATCCCTGTGTTGTCAGGGGGCTACAACCAAGAGGGTACATGGCGACCCCACCACAACGGACTGGCTACCGTGCTGGATCTTAGGTGCAAAAACGGCCAAGGTCGTCGTCACAGTTAAAAGAAGCACTGCAGAGTGCAGCGTGGTAATCGCCCAAGAGATCGAAAACGAGCGGGACACCATTGCAACGACGAGAAAGACGGCTATAGGTCTAATTGCACGAAGGATACAGTGCACCATGTAAGGTGCCCTTCCCCAATTGGCTCGCTCTTCGAAATAATTTAGATAGATGGAGGTCAAACCCGAGAGGGGACCATCACATAAGGCCGAAACGTTTGAGACTCCTTTTAGTCGCCTCTTACGACAGGCAGGAATACCGCGGGCCTATTCTAACCCCCGAACCCGCAGGGGGGAGACGGCATAAGAGGGATGGGCGTGCAGACACAAACAAAGCACCCAAAGTCTAATTTTGGACAAGGGACCGGTACGAACAGAGGAGGGCAGTTCGATCAGCACCCCAGGAAGTATCATTGAGGACACGAAGGACATTGAGGGGCCGCGTACAGCAGGCTGCCGGGTAAGACACATGGGAGGACCAAGAGTGTTTCCTATCAAGCATGAGCCCCAGGAATTTAGTAGTTTCAACGAATGGAAGGACAAGAGGCCCAAGATGTAGAGATGGTGGGAGAAAGCATTTGTGCCGGCAGAAATTCATACAGATGGTTTTGTCAGAGGAAAAGCAAAAGCCACTGTCGATGCTCCAGGAGTACAGATGATCAAGACAGCACTGAAGACACCGCTCAGAGAGAGAGGTCCATGGAGAACTGCAATAGATGGCAAAATCGTCAACAAAAAGGGAGCCAGAGATGCCCAGTGGGAGACAGGCCATGATAGGGTTAATGGTGATAGCAAAGCGGACGACACTCAGGACAGAACCCTGAGGCACACTGTTTTCCTGGAAAAAGGTGTCCGACAAGGCAGAATCCACACGCACCTTGGAAAGTCAATCTTGTAAAAATGCCAGAAGGAAACAGGGCAGGTGGCCACAGAAGCCCCATGTGTAAAGATTACGGTGGATACCAGTTCTCCAGCAGGTGTCATAGGCCTTCTCCAAATCAAAAAACACGGCCACAGTCTGAGATTTCTGCAAAAAGCCATTCACGACGTGGGTGGACAAAGTAACGGCATGGTAAACTGCAGAACACCATGCTCTATATCCACACTGCGCATTCATCAATAAATTGCGAGACTCTAGCCACCATACCAGCTGGGCATGAAGCATACATTCCATCACCTTGCAAACACAACTGGTTAGAGAGATGGGCCGGTATCTAGAAGGAAAGTTTTTGTCCTTGCTCGGCTTAGGTATGGGTACAAAGGTGGCTTCACGCCAGTGTCCGGAAAATATGCCCTCTGCCCAGAAGCGACTGTATGTGTTAAACAGAAAGTGCTTGCCCACAAGAGAAAGGTGCTGCAACATCTGAATGTGGATGGTGTCTGGCCCTGGGGTGGAGGATCAGTATGAACTGAGAGCATGATTGAGCTCCCTCATAGTAACAGCGGCATTGTAGCACTTACGATTCAGAGTAAGAGAAGGGTATCGCCCAAGCCTCCTCCGATGGAGGAAGGCAGGGTGATAGTGCAAAGAGCTTGAAACTTCTGCAAAATGGTGGCCCAAGGTTTTGGGAGATAGCAATAGGGTCCACGATAATATCATCTGCTACTGTCAGGCCGGAAATTAGGGAATGGATCTTGGTTCCAGAGAGCCATCGGAGGTTGGCCCATATGACAGAGGAAGGGGTGGAACTGTTAAAAGAACTCGTGAATGAAAGCCAGCTGGCTCGTTTGCTATCCCAAAGGACACGACGACACTTTGCATGCATCCATTTATAATGGATGCAGTTTGCCATCATAGGATGATGGTAAAAATGCGGATACCACATTTCCGTGCGTGAATTGCATCGTGGCATGCCTCAGTCCACTACATGGTAAAGAGGAAGTGCAAGGAATGGAATGTTCTGCAGGAGTAACGATAACATTGGTGAGATAGTCCACCTGGTCTTCATGACTGGGGAATCTTGTTCTGCGAAGGTCGCCAAAGAGGAGTAAAGCTGCCAGTCAGCCTTAGTAAGCTGCAATTTGGGCAGGGCGTGCATGCGGACAGGGCAGGAGTCAGAAAATGGAGAGCACACGGGAAATGGTCGCTCAAGTAGGTGTGAGAAAGAACGGACCACTAAAGACGATGGGCAAGCTGGGCAGTGCAAAAGAAGAGGTCCAAATGGGAATAGGTGTGGGAGGAGTCGGAAAGGAGAGTGGGTGCTCCAGTGTTAAGATAGAAGAAGTAAAGTTGGTTAAGAAGGTCAACCAAGAGGGCACCTCTCTGACAAGTCCTGGGAGAACCACAGAGGGGATGATGCACATTAAAGTCAACGAGTAGCAAAAACGGGGGAGGTAGCTGTCCAATAAGCTGTAGGAAGTCTGCCCTGGTGACACCGAAGGACGGATGATGATGATGATGATGATGATGATGATGATTTGGGTTGAGGGGGCGCTCGACATCATGGTCATCAGTGCCCTGATGAAAAGTCAACATGAAATCTCATGGCTGGGGACAAAGGCTGTCTCCACATGCGGAGCAGTTTATAATGTACTAAAGTCTGCCGCCCTTCCCCACCAGTTTAGGGATGAGGCCTGACAGTGCACAAAACTTCACCACTCCATTAACACTGGTATTGGTATCTGCGAGGATGGTGGGCAGATCTCCAGTGAGACCAAGGGCTGCCCTAATATCAATATACAGGACACACATAGCCACAATATGCTGAACTGAAAGCAGCACAACACAATCTTTACACAATGGTAGATCCTCCTGCCAGAGGAGGAAGCCATGTGTGAGAGGGCTATGCCTGATGTGCGGTCTGGTAAGCAAAACTCCTTACAGCGGCGAGGCTGACACAAAGTCCGCCATGCCTTTGTGGTCGATTTGAGCGACCGCAATTTGTTGTCTGATACTTGCAACCATTCAGTCTCCCACTGACACATGATGCATCTGTCAGAAAATAAGATAATGGATAATGGAGTGCATCCGATTCCGTGGATGGGACACTGATGGGCACCACCATCCCAACATGCTTTCCCCGGCAGGTTTGTCAGCTATGTTGTTACCCTGTATCCCAACATGGCCAGGTACCCAGCTCCTTGACACAGCGTTGGGGCCGCTGTAAGGAGTCACGGATGAGCTGAATCAGTGTATCTACCTGATACATTTGGTGAAGTGCTTGCAGTGCACTAAGAGTCTGAACAGACAAGGAAACTCGTACGGTGATGTCTGTGAACCCTCTCTAGTGCCATCAGAATGCCATATAACTCCACATCATAATTTGTAAATTGTTCTGGAAGACGCACCTTAAAAAACCAATCAGGGAAAACCACAGAACAACCAAGAGCATTCTCCTGCTGGGATCCGCCTGTATAAGTAATGATAAAACTACGGTACATACTTAAAAAATAGACGAAAACAAAGTTGTAAAAACCATATCCGGAGTACAATTTTTCAGGTACTGTGTCAAGCTTAAAATCACTTTGAGCCTCTGAAGACACCAAGGCGGCAATGCGTTCCATCCCTGGGTGTGTATTTTCATGCCCGAGAGATCCAGATCCTTGAGACAGTCCGTAGCGTGTATACCATATGGCCGGGTTGCTTGGGTGTTGGATCGCTGAACTAAATGCCAAAGACTGAGGGGACACTGATATTTTCAGTGCCTGTCGAGCCAAAAGGATACATTGCTGAATCCGGAGTGGTGGCTCACCAACCTCTGCACACAGACTCCCAGCTGGCATGGCCCGAAAGGCTCCAGTTGATATCTGAATGCCCTCATGGTGTACAGCATCTAACATCCGGAGGTAGGAAGGACGGGCCAATCTGTAGACCACGCTGCCATAGTCTAAGCACGATCGAACAAATGCCCTATAAAACTGCAGGAGCTGGGACCTGTCAGCTCCCCATGTTTTTTCGCCAAGGCATTTCATTTCAAAATGTTCAACAACCGGAAGCCCTTTGCTCATAGGTCTTTCAGGTGTGGGGATTTCAAGTCAAATAATAAACCCAAAAAGCGCACAGTGTCTTGAAAACGTAAAATACGCTCCTTACTTAACGCTACGTCACTTATTCTCATGCCCATCAACAAAATCTGCTCTCTTATACCCTCTTTGCTAAACATTTCGAATAACCATCAGCCTGAAGGACAGAGGTACATAAATGGTACAGAGGGAGAAAGTTAGGCGGGGAAGGAAAAGGCGAACTGCAGCAGCTTGAAAGCGGGTAGTCACGGATATTAGTTGACTATGAAGGTCATCCCGTATGAGCAGCATGACGCCCCCACGAGACGGAATTCTGACCTCAGGGGGAAGGTCAAAACGAAACAGTGAGTAAAGTGAAAACTCAATGTGGTCATGAGGGCTCAATTTCATTTCCTGAAAGCAGAGTACAAGGAGATGCTGTGATGCTAAAAGCAGCTGTAAACCCTATTTTGGGACCGAAGGCCACGAACATTCCATTGGAGGACAGACATGAGGAGGAAGAGATGGAGGGGTGTCAACTCGGCAGCTGACGAGTGACAGCCGGTGTAGAGTCGCTACTACAGGGCATAGGAGGAGGAGGATCCAGCTCCATAGGGTCCACAGAAGCATCGGCTTGCTTGTACAGTTGGTCCGTGGAGTCCAACGCTGGAAAATGGTTGGTGGTGTGCACCGGTGAGACAGAGACCGGCCGGGCTAAGGTACCACGTGGAGACATCGTCGAACAGGATCGCTGAGTTGGTGAAGGAGAAGACCGTTTGCCTTTAGCGGACTTCTTCGAGCCTTTGCAGTTAGAGGAAGACTGGCTGGAGGAAGTTTTCATGGGAGTGCTACTCCTGTTTTTTCCTGCCTACGGGTTGTGTAGTCAATGACTTCGCCCATTGAAACAAGAGTTTGACAGTTTGTTGCACAGTGGGTTGGGGGGGGGGGGGGGGGGGGGGGAGGGGGGAGTGATGATACCTTGACACTAGGTGATTTCACAACCTCTGAGCCGAATTTGAGGTCACATGTCTGTGTGGCCATATCCTTCATGGAGTGAGTAGTAACAAGAACAGAACTGTAGGTGCCAGACGGGAGAACACAGGGTTTACGACTAGCCAGTCACTTGCGAGCTACTGGGTAAGGCACTTTTTCCTTTACCCAAATGCCAGGGTAGGAGGCGACATGGCCGCCATAGCAGTTGATACAGTGGGGAGGAGGAGGCAGACAATTGCCCTAGTGTGCACCCCTGCCACAGGTTAACATTTGGCTGGGTGTCGACAAGATGTTCTAGTGTGGTTAAAATGATGACACTGGTAGCAGCGCATCGGGTTCAGAATGTATGGCCAGACTGTGATAATTTCATCACCTGCTTTGAGCTTGGACGGCAGCACCGCCCTATCAAAGGTGAGGAAAATAGTGCAGGTGGCCACTAAGGAGGAATCTAACTTTTTCATTACATGATGGACAGCAATGACATCCTGATCAGAGGGGTAAGATTGTATTATTGGCCTCTGTTAGACCATCAAGCAGCATGATGTAAATTACACCATTGGAAGAATTCAAAGTTCTGCGGGGCTCGACACAAACAGGGTAGCCGTGGAGAAGCGAGGCAGCAGGCAGTTGTTGTGTTTGAGACTCAGAAGCCGTCTCCAAAAGCAAAGTGCCAGTCTGTAACCAAGAGCAGGATTTCACAGGGCCAGGCCAGCAATTGCATCAACACCTTTCTGAATAATAAATGGATTGACCTTGGCAAAGGACTGACCATCTTTAGCACGTGAGACCACAAGGAACCACGGTGCTGCAGGAAGGGTCTTTGAATCAATAGCCTCATTGGGCTGGGTGTCGATAAGATGCAAAATGCTCTACGGCTGGGGCCCCGTGGTAGCCAAGCACGAACCCACCAAAGAGTGGCGCCCCCTGGGGGGATAAATGGGGAGATGATTGACTTATTGCGAGAAAATCTCCCACGATTGCCAGCGTCTCCATTGGTGCACTCCTTCCAACTGGGGGCTCCCTTCACAAGGGGGGCACACTCGCCTTAGGTTATTGTTTACACCTCAGGTCACACCCCCTGAACATCTGACAGAGGGACCAATCAGCAACTTGGGCAAGTTGCAGCTCAGACAATCACACCTCCCTGGGCCTGGCCTGTACCAGGGGTATGTGCAAACCCTACCTGTTGACCCAGGGCTGCGAATTACACGTTACCCAGTCACCTGTTACACATCAGACACGTGGGCCGGCCTTCAGGAGCGCACAGGTAGGAAGAAGGGGGAAAACAAAAAAAGGAGGATCCTCAAACACCGAAGTGGAGGAATGAATGGAGAAGGGGAATGAAGAAAGGAAAAGGGAGTGAAAAACAAAAGTTGAGACTTTTTGCACGTCAGAGACAGAATGCAGAACATTCCCAATAATACCCCAGACATGTTCCCCAAGGAGGGGAAAATGAATAGCAAGATGATAGACATGCAGCATGGAAGGGAAAAATGCTGCAAAGGCTGGGGCCCTGTGGTAGCCAAATACGAACCCGCCAAAGAGTGGCGAGCCCCCTGGGGGGATAAAATGACGTCGTATGATTATAGAATACAAATAATTAAGGGAGTACTTCCACCAATGGACGTTACAAAAGGTGTGCATAACAAATATCGTAAAGACATACAAGTTGTGCAAAAGTGGAGCACAACTGAAGGAAAGAAGCAAGTTATGAGGAAGCAATGTAAAACATGTGCGGAATGGGCGAGCCTACAGATACACACCACACGTGTGCATAACGTGTCCAAACAAGCCTGAAATCTGTTTGAATTGCTGCACAATTAATGAGATGTCGTACCTTCAGAGGAAGATCTGTTCGTGCTTGATTTGTATACTGTTTGTGTTTGTTTTATTTGATAGCCAAGTAAAATGTTGTTACACTGAATGCTCAGAACATGAGGTTTCTGTACAGTATGTGGACTTATATGTGGTTTGCTATCAAAACATCACCTTTACACCTTGCAAACATATTTGTTATATGGGATTGGGTTTCCATAGCACCACATTGCAGATGAGTCCTGTTTCTTTTTCTCGAGTTGATAAATCTATTGGTGTTTTCAGACTAATTCTTTCTCAACGGAGCGGATTTATCGCTTGTTTGAATTGCATTTTCTTTCCAATTTGCAATAAAATAAATAAATCACAGGCGTTGTTGGAATTGTTTGCAATAAATGCATATGACGCTTGTAAGTGTCAGACAGCATGCAGCATGATCAGCATGCAGCTAAAGCATACTTCTATATCTAGCACAACCTCTTGTGCAGACGTTATATTCACTGTCAATATTACATACGTGCACAACATGAACTTACACGTTTTGCAGAGATGTGATTTCAGGTCTCAGCTCACATGCGCTTAGAGTGTTAGAGGCCCGCACTGGTGACCGCAGCGAATGTGTTAATCTGGATATTCCTTGCTATTGTGAGGCAGTGCTTTTAAAATGTGGGTACCAGGAAAGTATCCTTGGTAGCCAAGTTCATCACCTACCTCCCTTTACAGACGAGTTTGAGATATATACTTATTGTAAATCATTCAACGCCGTTCTTGAAAAATGGTGCCAGATGTGATTTGAAATCAAAATCATACCCTGCTGCACGTTCAGCAAAACGAATTTACTGGAAGTTGACACCTTTCTTTTGAACTTCTCAGTTTGGGCAAACATATGATCATATGGCATAAATGTGTGGCCAAGAGAAGAAAATAGTAATAAATTTACCTGATGTAGCAAGTATACTCAACCACTCAACCATCAAAATATTTTAAATCTGACTTCCACACTTTTCTGCGAAGGCATGGGGGAGGATATTACCATCATTTGATACATTGTTTTCTATGCAATGATTTAAAATTGATAGAATTTTGCTCAATACTTTCCTAGCACTAGATATTGCCAGCTGTTCTCTAGGTACTTCCAGCTATTATCCACTTCTTGTACTTTAAGAACAGACCATTGAAGAGAGATGACATCTAGCTACCAAAATATGCAATATGTTAAAAAGTCAAACATTGGACGATGAAGGGTACACTCATTGTTTTGAAAGTGGCCATTCTCCATTTCTTACACATAGGTCCTTAATGGTATTTAGTGGTGCAGTGGGGATAGAGATAAGGAAGCTCTCAAATGCCACAGAAAGTACATAGGAAACAACTGTTTCAAAACAAAACTATGCAAGTATGAAGAAACTTTAGAGTGACCTTTATTTTCCATCTTTTTAAAAGCTGCCACTGATAATAATGAACTACACAAACAAAATGTGTAAAACTTCAGTTAAATCTGACTCATGTGATGTGATTCATCAATCATGTAGCTTTCAAGTTTTCAGTGGGAGTAATTCTTTCAAGCATTTTAAATTTTTTATGCATGACCATTCATAAGAACTAGTACTGGAAATAAACTTCACTATAATTACATGAAACAATATTATTATTTCCTGTTTACTTGGCAACTACAGTATTTCAGAAAGGGCCTATTTTGTCTCAATTGTCAATGTATGTATTTATTTCACAATCACAATTTTCAGATGTGTGCCACTCTCAAGTGATACATAAAGTCTATATTACTTACATATCTGTCTATTAGGTTCCATGGGACCGTGCAAGCCAATGAATGGAATGAGTCAAGAGACCAGAAAAGTTATAAACAAAGAAATGAAAGAATTAATAAAACACAAAAAAATACTGAAAGTATACATGACGAGCTCTGAATTACTGCAAGAAACTCCTGTTTGGAAAAGAAGTAGTGTGCCACAAGTGAACCTGTCAATTTGGTAAAGAAAAATCGACAAATTGTGAGGCACAGTCTGCATAAACAGAACAACAAAATGTCTTTCTACTTGGATTTAAATACTTAGGGTTTATACTCAATTTTTTTCAGTTCTGCTTTCAGCTTACCAAAACTAAAACCTGCTGACTACTGCACATCTTTCTGTACAACAAGTCTTCACATTCCAGTGTCAGATACAGTAGAGACAATACTTATAGTGGCAATAGCAGCTTTTATTTTCTGCACACAATCTCCTATGACATACTTCCGAGAAAGCTTTCCATCTAATCTCAGTTCTACAAATTTGAAATGTTCAATTTCACTGACTGTTTGGCCACCTTGGGACAATGAAATTTTCCTTTTACAAGAATTAAGTGTCAGGAACATTATGCATTGCATACTGGTGTAGTTAAGCATTAATCCACTCTTTAAAAACTACATGCTGATGTCACTTATATTACATTCAACATTTTTCACATTACTTGTGTCATCTAGAAAGAGAAATTTTTTTGAGTCATCTGTCATGTTTGGTGGCATATTACCAATATATTTCAAGGAAAGCTGTCAACCCAGAGCAGAGCCTGATTGCACCATTCACTTTACAGTATCCCAGACTGATCAAACCTGTTTCCTGTTTGTCAATACTGGAAGACAACCTCCTGCTTTCTATTTTCCAGATATGAAGTGAACCATTGTTTGGATTTTTCCGTAGTCCCATACCATTCCAAATTATGCAAAAGTATTCCACAGTCCACAGAATCAGATGCTTTTGTTAAATGAACAAAAATGTCTGCTGTCCTCAAATAATCTTTTGGCCCTGCCAGTGTGTCTGTGGATAATCTTTTCCTGAATCTAAATCAAGCTTGACAGCAAACTATTTGCACTGAGATGTGGCATTATTCTCCTCTACATTGCTTTTTCAAAATCTTCTTTGAACACTGACAACAATGAAATTGGCTAATAACTGTCTGTGTTCTCTCTTCCATCCTTTTCATAAACAAGTTTTAGTAACTAGTATTTCAGTCCGACATGAAACTGACCACATGTGAAAAACAGAATGCACAGTTGAGTGAGTACAGAACTAATGTATGGGGCATTGATCTTCATAATCCTCCTCAAATTTCATCATAGCCATGAGAGTCTTTATCCTTTAATGACTTTATAATGGATTTAGTTTTATGTTTGCTTGTTTCCTGTAGCTGAATATGTAGTTCTCTCTGAGACATCAGCTTTCAAGACTTTTGCATTTACTTGTACCACTGAACTTATTATTTAACACACCAATAATTGACAAGAAGTGATTATTAATATTTTTCAAACTCTAGTGTATCACTAACAGTTTCATTATCACACATGAGATGCATAATGCACTGCTTTACAACTGCTACAGATTGGTTGGTTTGTGGGATTAAAGGGACCAGACTGCTACAGTCATCGGTCCCTTTTTCCAAAAAACCAAAACCACCCAAAGAGAATAAAAACGAACAACAGGAAAGACGGCAGACGAAACAAGACAAGAAATACTCCGACAGAGATCAGACAAAACAAATTAAAACACACATAGTGTGTCGGTGAGTGGCCGACCATAGAGGAAAAAAAAGGAAAAGCCAACCACCAAGAACACATTAAAAACTCAGTTTAAAACCAGAGGCTAAAAGCCAGAATCTACACTAAAAAACATAAACACTCAGATTAAACAATAAAAACCCCCTGCCCGAATAAAACGCAAAACTAAGTCCACCATGGCAGAGTCATCTACTAAAAGGGCAGAGAGCGTGTCAGGCAGTGCAAACGTCTGCCTGAGCACAGCTAAAAGTGAACAGTCCAACAAAATGTGGACCACTGTCACTGCCGAGCCGCAGCGACAAAGAGGGGGGTCCTCACGGCGCAATAAGTGGCCATGGGTCATCTGTGTGTGCCCAATGCGCAGTCAGCAGAGGACGACAGACTCCTTTCGAGAGACTCGCAAGGAGGAGTGCCACACAGTCGTCGTCTCCTTGACGCCACGAAGTTTGTTAGGGGTTGCCAGACCGCGCCATTCAGCGTCCCAAAGCGAGATAACTTTGCGGTGTAAGACTGCCCTCAAATCAGTCTCCAGGAGGCCAATGTCCAGAGATGGTGTACTGGTGGCCTCTTTCGCCAGGCGGTCAACATTTTCATTGCCGGGTATCCCAACATGGCCCGGGGTCCAAACAAAGACCACAGAGCAGCCGCAACGGGCAAGGGTATGCAGGGACTCCTGGATAGCCCTCACCAGACGAGAACGAGGGAAACACTGGTCAAGAGCTCGTAAACTGCTCAGGGAATCACTACAGATCACGAAGGACTCACCTGAGCAGGAGCGGATATACTCTAGGGTACGGAAGATGGTGGCCAGCTCAGCAGTGAAAACGCTGCAGCCAGCCGGCAATGAACGTTGTTCGGAATGGCCCCCTAGAGTTAGCGCATAACCGACACGACCAGCAAACATCGAGCCATCAGTGTAAACAATGCCAGAGCCCTGATACGTTGCGAGGATGGAAAGAAAGCGGCGGCGGAAGGCCTCCGGAGGGACTGAGTCCTTCGGGCCCTGTGTCAATTCCAGCTGAAGGCGAGGGCGAGGGCGAGGGCGAGGCACACACCACGGGGGTGTACGCGGAAGTGCCCGGAAAGGAGGTGGAAGAGGTAAAGCCCCAAGCCCGTAGAGAAGCTCTCGGACGAGGACCGCGATCATGCATCCAGCCCTGGGCCGACGTTCTGGAAGATAAACGTGCAACTGTGGGAATAGTAGCCGATAGTTAGGATGCCCGGGCAAGGTGAAAACATGGGCAGCATAAGCGGCCAGCAAACGTTTGTGCCGTAACCGCAGTGGAGGGACACCTGCCTCCACAAGTATGCTGTCCACAGGGCTGGTCCGGAAGACACCAGTGGCAAGGCGTATCCCACTGTGGAGGATAGGGTCAAGCACCCGCAACGCAGATGGGGATGCTGAGCCATAAGCCAGGCTCCCATAAGCCAGGCGGGACTGGATTAACGCCTGGTAGAGCCGTAACAGGGTAGATCGGTCGGCACCCCAGCGAGTGTGGCTCAAGCATCGCAGAGCATTTAGATGCCGCCAACACATCTGTTTAAGCTGCCGAATATGAGGCAGCCAAGTCAACCGGGCATCAAAAACCACACCCAAAAACCTATGCGACTCCACCACAGCAAGAAGTTCGCCATCAAGATAAAGCTGCGGCTCCAGGTGAACAGTGTGTCGCCGGCAGAAATGCATAACGCAGGTCTTGGCCGCTGAAAACTGGAACCCATGAGCTACAGCCCAAGACTGCGCCTTACGGATAGCGCCCTGTAGCTGACGTTCAGCAGCTGCAATGCTAACAGAGCTGTAGTAAAGGCAGAAGTCGTCAGCATACAGGGAAGCGGAGACAGAATTTCCCACCGCTGCAGCGAGCCTGTTTATTGCAATTGAAAACAGGCAGACACTGAGGACAGATCCCTGTGGTACCGCATTCTCCTGGACTCGGGAGGAACTACGGGAGGCCGCGACTTGCAAGCGGAAGGTACGATACGACAGAAAATTGCGGATAAAGATCAGCAGAGGACCCCGAAGACCCCATCCATGAAGTGTAGAAAGGATGTGATGACGCCATGTCGTATCGTACGCCTTCCACATGTCGAAAAAGACAGTGACCAGCTGCTGACGGTGGGCAAAGGCAGTACGGATGGCCGACTCCAGACTCACCAGATTGTCGGCGGCGGAGCGACCTTTACGGAACCCACCCTGAGACGGAGCCAGAAGGCCTCAAGACTCCAGTACCCAGTTCAACCGCCGGCTCACCATCCGTTCAAGCAACTTGCAAAGAACGTTGATGAGGCTAATGGGACGGTAGCTGTCCACCTCCAAAGGGTTCTTGCCTGGTTTCAGAATGGGGATAACAATACTTTCCCGCCATTGCGACGGAAACTCACCCTCGACCCAAATACGGTTGTAAAGGTCGAGGAGCCGTCGCTGGCAGTCCACTGAAAGGTGTTTCAGCATCTGACAGTGGATGTTATCTGCCCCAGGAGCGATATCAGGACAAGCGGCGAGGGCACTGTAAAATTCCCACTCACTGAATGGAACATTGTAGGATTCAGGATGGTGGGTGCGAAAAGAAAGGCTCCGACGTTCCACCCACTCTTTAATGGAGCAGAAGGCCAGTGGGCATTTGGAAGAAGCAGAACTCAGAGCAAAATGCTCTGCCAAGCGGTTTGCAATTTTGTCGGAGTCTGTACAAACTGCTCCATTCAGTGAGAGCGCAGGGACGCTGACAGGGGTCTGATAGCCATAGAGGCGTCTGATCTTGGCCCAGACCTGCGATGGAGAGACATGGAGGCCAATGGTGGACACATACCGCTCCCAGCACTCCTGCTTGCTTTGGCGGATAAGGCGGCGGGCCCATGCACGCAACCGTTTGAAGGTAATGAGGTGTTCAAGGCAGGCACATTCCTCCTCCGAGGGGACCCAGAAGAATGGGGAATGGAAGATTCTACACCAGTAACGATGACGGTGGTGACAGAGTGAACCACCGCATCAATGGCGGCCTTAGAGAGAGGCTCAATAGCGGCAATGGAGGAGAACAAGTTCCAATCAGCCTTATTCATAGCCCATCTGCTAGGGCGCCCAGAAGAGTGACGCTGTGGCAGTGACAGAAAGATCGGAAAGTGGACACTACCACACAGGTCGTCATGCACTCTCCATTGGACAGAAGGTAATAGGCTAGAGCTGCAGATCGAAAGGTCGATGGCGGAGTACATGCCATGCGCCATGCTGAAGTGAGTGACTGTACCATCATTTAAAATGGAAAGATCAAGCTGTGCCAATAAACGCTCAATGGTGGCGCCTCGATCTGTTGCCACTGACCCACCCCACAGAGGGTTATGGGCGTTGAAGTCGCCCAGTAACAAGAAAGGTGGCAGCAATTGGGCTAGCAGCGCAGCCAGGTCATGCTGCGCAACATCACCATCCGGTGGAAGGTAAAGACTGCAGACGGTAACAGCCTGTTGCTTCCACACCCGAACAGCGACAGCCTCTAAAGCTGTTTGTAGAGGGACATACTCACTGTGAAGAGAGTTAAGGACATAGATGCAGACGCCACCAGACACCCTTCATAAGCTGCCCGGTTCTTATAATAACCCCGATAGCCACGGAGGGCGGGGGTTCGCATTGCGGGAAACCAAGATTCCTGAAGAGCAATGCAGAAGAAAGGGTGAAGGCTGATAAGTTGTCAGAGCTCAGCTAGATGGTGGAAGAAACCGCTGCAGTTCCACTGGAGGATAATATAGTCCATGGCTGAGAAAGGCATGAAGGGACTCGGAAGGCAATTTACGCCGCTTGTTCCCTCCCTGCCACCGATTCAGTACCCGCGCGAGTGACATCCATGGCGTCTGAGGGACCAGCGAGATCCAGGTCTGCAGCAGACGCCAGAATCTCGACCTCATCCTCAGACGCTGAGCTTGTAGGAAGCGGTGGGACGGGTGCCACCGCAATGTCGGGATTCTTGGGTACCTTTTTCTTTTTCGGCTTATCTCGCTCTGTGCCTTCGGTGGCTCAGGCCGGGAGGGCTTCACTGGGTCAGTCTCAGGGACGGACGACGACCGTGAGGCCCTAAGACCAGGGACCGGTGGTTGTTTGAGCCACTTGCGGGTGTCTTCTTGTGTACCGGTCGAAACTTGCGAAGGGAGGTCCCCAAGGGACCCCTTCCTGGCGAGAGGAGCCAAAGAAGTCTTACACTTCTCCGGCTGGGAAGGGGGAACTGATGTCCCTGATGGTTGGGGGGGCGTTGCTCCTGAAGTAGACGGAGCAGTAGCAACAGAGAGTTTAGTGCCCCCCCCCCCCCCCCCCCACCATCAAGGGGCAGGTGTGGTCCTTCGACTCTTTGGACTCTGAGAGCTGACTGGAACTACTGGAGCTGATGGAACTGTAGCAGGAGTGACAGTTGCAGCATAAGAAGATGTCATACACACTGGATGAAGCCGATCATATTTCCGCTTAGCCTCAGTGTACGTCAGTCGGTCCAGGGTCTTGGTTTCCATTATTTTCCTTTCCTTCTGCAGAATCGGACAGTCCGGCGAGCAAGGCAGATGGTGCTCTCCGCAGTTGACACAGATGGGAGGTGGGGCATAGGGAGTATCAGGATGGGATGGTCGACCACAATCGCGACATACGAGGCTGGAAGCACAGCGTGAAGACGTATGGCCGAACTTCCAACACTTGAAGCACCGCATGGGGGGAGGGCTATAGGGTTTAACATCACAACGGTAGACCATCACCTTGACCTTCTCAGGTAATGTGACACCCTCGAAGGCCAAGATGAAGGCCCCGGTGGCAACTTGATGATCCCTCGGACCTCGGTGGACGCGCCTGACAAAATGGACACCTCGTCGCTCTAAGTTGGCGCGCAGCTCGTCATCGGACTGTAAAAGCAGATCTCTGTGAAAAATAATGCCCTGGACCATATTTAAGCTTTTATGTGGGGTGATAGTAACAGAAACATCCCCCAGTTTCGTACAAGCGAGCAAGGCTCGTGACTGGGCAGAGGATGTCGTTTTCATTAAGACTGACCCCGACCGCAATTTGGACAAGCCCTCCACCTCCCTGAACTTGTCCTCTAAATGTTCTACAAAGAACTGAGGATTCACAGACACAAACGATTCCCCATCAGCTCTGGTACAGACGAGATACCGAGGCGAATACCTTTCGCTGTCATTCATAGCCTTTCGTTCCTCCCATGGTGTGGCCAGGGAGGGAAACGATTTGGGGTCATACACATTAGCCTTAAAGTGAGCTTTGGAATGCTTAGAGACTGCTGGCGGCTGGCCGCCAGCGCGAGATGATGTACCACGCTTCATTGCGGGTCATCTGCCCTGATGCCACCCCGACCAAGGGCCCTCCCCACGGGTGCCACCCAGCCGCAGCAATAGCCACCTGACAGGATTGCCATTGCCGGGAGTCCTGATGCCCCAGGGAGATGGGCATCTACAGGGAGTTAACGGCGCAGGCATCAGTAGAGCGATCCCTGTGTTATCAGGGGACTACAACCAACAGGGTACATGGCGGCCCCACCACAACGGACTGGCTACCATGCTAGATGTTAGGTGACATGTAGTCCATTGTCCCCATCAGTGCAGAAAGTGGCACTGCACATTGCATGGCGGAAGCTGCATGCAGAAACGTATCCACGCCCAAGAGATGGAGAGTAGGCAGGACTGCAATGCAACAACGAATAAGCTGGCGAAAGATCTCAACGCGAGATGGACACAATGCACTAAGTAAGGCGCCCTTCCCCAATCGGCTCACTCTTCGGAAAAATTTTGAGAGATGGAGGTCAGACCCAACAGGGGACCATCACATAAGGTCGAAAAGTTTGAGACTCCTTTTAGTCACTTCTTACGACAGGCAGGAATACCACGGGCCTATTCTTACCCCCGAACCCGCAGGGGGTAACTGCTACAGAACAGACACCACTGGGCAGGAATAATCAAAGGCAATGATGGATGACATGAAGCACAGTACGTACATAATAGTGGTAGAGCAGTATATTTATACAGAAAAATGGTGTAGATTTTACCACATGGGAAAGCAGGATAACAGACATAAATAATCATGTTTCAAACAGGTCCGACTCCCAACATGAAGGCCAATATCAGACACATAGTAAGGAAATGCCCTCCTCTGTCACCAATACACACTTTGCACCTGTTATTCGTGCTGGCTAGCAAACTGTTGAGTAGTCCTTGGGGATATTGTCACACTCCTCAAGGCAGTTTTCAGTTCTTGCACGGTTTAGGGAAGGGATGTTAGCTGCGAAACACGACAGCTAAGAGCAACCCAGGCATGCCACACTAACTGGTGGCCAGAATCAATGAGGCAGGATTCATCGGAGAGGGGTTAGGTCTGGGGAGCATGTAGGCCATTCCATACACTCAATATCATCGCTGTCCTGTCTGACAACTCAGTAGTCCTATGTGGTCAGGAACTGTCATCCCTTAAACAGACGGACATGATCCGGAATCATCTCCCTGCAATATCGCTGTGCTGTAACGGTACTTCGCGCAAAGATATGCAGCGGTGTTCAGCTATTGCGCATAATGTCTACCTACACTGTAGCATCTAGGCCATATTGATGATGTTCATGAACATTCTGTGCTGTGTAAAGTGTTCCCCTCTCTCTCCACACTAACTGGTGGCCAGAATAAATGAGGCAGGATTCATTGGAGAGCATCACTTTGGACCACGGTTGCTGAATCCAGCGAACATGCTCCCTACACCAGCAAACTAACTTGATGATGGCATAGTTGAAATGGGATGCATTCAACACACTTCTGAGCATACAAACCAGCCTGATTTAATTACCACAAACACACATATAGTGGTAGCAGATGCAATGTCTGCAGCGATCTGCCTAGGAGTGAAGTGTGTATTCCTTTCGTCGCTAGAGCTACATATTGATCCCCTTTCCTTGCGGTGGTCTCTCTACGACTGCTGGAATGCTTTTGCTTAGCGTTTCCACCTTCAGCGGTCTTTTTCAATTGTGAGATGACACTTTGGGCACACTCATTACACTAGTCAACAACCATCTTGCATCTGGGATGTGATACATCAACTAGTATGTATTTAGGTATGTATAATCTGACTATATCCTTCAAAATGTTCTAGCACGTACCATTTTTGAGTTTTTAAAGGTTTTTTATCTTCCGTATTCAGTATTTTGCTTTCTGTTGTTCTTCTGTTTTGATGTTTAATTGTTTGTTTTTGATTTGCAGAGGAGAGCTGGAAGATCTACAAATCATCATTAAATTGTTAGTGTGGTAATCCAGTGGTGTGAAAGACAGCCTCAGCGAGTTGTTTCCCGTGATAGATAGTGCAAACTTTGTGTGTTTAAAACTTACACTAAGAAAAATGGCAACTAGTAAATCTGGTAGCTGTTGCCACCCCAACAACTTTTGTTATGTTTGTGGGAAATTCACTCCAAAAGCCCAAAGAAAACCAATCACTGATTTAGTTAAGAAAGCTTATAAGTTGTATTTTGATTGTCCTGTTGGTGACCAAGATAAAAATTTTGCATCTCATATTGCCTGCATAACCTGTGCTACAACCTCAACTGAGTGGTTGAAAGGAAAACACTGAGCCATGCCATTTGCTGTTCCGATGGTGTGGTGTGAGCCTAATGGCTATTATTCAGACTGTTACCTCTGTCTTACAAATATTTCGGGACATTCAAGCAAAATTAAACATAAAACAAAGTATCCAAATGTATCTTCAGTGCATCTGCCTGTGCACCATGATGAGGGGTTGCCTGTTGCTGCCAGCAACTTGAAAGTCGCAAAACCAGACGCCATGTCAAGTGAATCAGAAAGTATTGAACATATAGAAGAATACTGCTGTCAATATCATGACATTTCGCCTTAGCTCTTTAATCAAAAGGAATTGAACGATTTGGTTTGCGATCTAAAACTTTCGAAACAGCAAGCTGAACTCTTGCGGTAGAGAGTGCAACAACAGAACCTTCTAGCGCCAGGGACAAAAATTTTCTGTTTCAGATCAAGAGGTGCTCCCTTTGCTCAATATTTCAATATGCTGAATTCAATGTGTGTATGTAGAGATGTCAATGGTCTGATGATGCAGCTAGGTGTACAATATAAGCTACAGGAGTGGCTACTATTTATTGACTCCAGTACAACTAGCTTGAGAGCAGTACTACTGCATAATGGCAATGCTTTTCCATCGGTACCTTTGGCTTACGCAGTAGACATGAAAGAAACTTATGAAACCATGGCTTTGCTGCTAGAGGCAATCAAATGTAAGGATCATGAATGGCAGCTTTGGTGTGCTTTAAAAGTTGTTGCACTCCTTACAGGTTTACAGGCTGGATTCACGAAATACTGCTGCTTTTTGTGCCTTTGGGACAGCCGTGACACCAAGAACCACTATACAGTCAAGGAATGGCCTGTAAGGAAGTCACACGTTCCTGGAAATATAAATGTGAATGTGAACAATACCCCACTGGTTGAGCCCAATAAAATCATTTTGCCTCCTCTTCATAACAAGTTGGGCCTTATAAAGAACTTTGTAAAAGCTCTGGATAAAGAAGGTGAGGCCTTCAATCACTTGAAAGAAAAGTTTCCCAAATTAAGTGAGGCAAAGCTGAAAGAGGGTATATTTCTTGCACCACAAATAAGGAAAGTGCTGAAAGATCCAACCTTTGATACCAAACTCATAGATATCCAATTAGCTGCTTGCTCTTCTTTCAAAGCAACTGTGAAGGGCTTTTTGGGTAACAGAAAAGACAAAAACTATGTTACCATTGTGAATGATCTGTTGGATAACAATAAGAACATGGGGTGTAGAATGTCACTTAAAATTAACTTTTTACATTCTAACCTTGATTTCTTCCCATAAAATTTGGGAGATGTAAGCGATGAGTATGGTGAACGCTTTCGCCAAGACATTCTTACCATGGAACCTGTAACGTCCCCACAGAAAATACCCTCTACCACGCACCAATTAATCATTGTCAATCAAACCATCCACATTCATTCACTTTGGAAAAATATCTGATCTGATTTTCTCGTAACATATGCGGCGACAGCTCGACGACGCCAAAGTATTTTCTAGTGCGTTTGTTCTATGAAATAACAGAGATGCATATATGCATTCTCCATGGTTGTTGGAGTGGTAACTAGGACAGCTTCTGGAGTATCTGTTGAGGGATTGACGTGTTTCTGAGAGATACGTATTTTGCTTTTCTTCTCATTAAAGCGAGCCAATTAACATTTGTGCCGCTAGCGGTTTGTTTGAAGAGAAAGAGACTGTAAACAGAAAATAATTAAGACGTGGAATGGTTGGCTGGTTGTTTGGGGAAGGAGACCAGAGAGCGTGGTCATCGGTCTCATCGGATTAGGGAAGGAAGTCGGCCGTGCCCTTTCAGAGGAACCATCCCGGCATTTGCCTGGAATGATTTAGGGAAATCACGGAAAACCTAAATCAGGATGGCCGGACGCGGGATTGAACCATCGTCCTCCCGAATGCGAGTCCAGTGTCTAACCACTGCGCCACCTCGCTCGGTAAGACGTGGAATCACCGGAGATCTGGACATGTAATGGAGATGGATTGAATACACAATTTCCTTCATAAATAAGGTTTGTGACTTTTTTGTTCTGGAGTGAATGAACGAATGAGTTTTTTCTGAATCATTTGATGATCATGTTGGCCCTGTAATTAGTGGGGAAGTTTCAGCTGTGTCGAAGAGAGCCTGCAATCACTGAGTCTGTGTTAAATCGTCCAAAAAGGCTTCGTACACATCTGGAATTTGCAATCTTTCGTAAAAGGAACAAATTGTCCACACGATTGATTCTCCCGACTGAATGCAATGTTTAACAGTAATAATAAATGTAAAGATCTCTTACAGCAAGCCAGCCGCTGATTACCAAGACGAAGGACTCCACCAAAGATTCTATTTGGCTGATTTCACGTAATGAAATATTATATTAAAAACTGTACATAGATAAAGGAGAGAAAGAGAGAGAGTGAATGAAAATACGAGATAATACTAATAATCCTCCATTAGTCTAACTTTTTGCCTGTCTTATCACGGATCAGCCAGGAAATGGGAGGCCCTTGCTTTACTGTATAGATTTATGTGTGAAGGTGAAGGGATCTTAAAGGCAACAGATACACATCTATACAGACAAGACATTACACAAAGTTAGTGGCTAGCTGCATTCATCATCTATTCTTAGATGAAGAGACGGCAACTTATTATCCTTAACATTTAAAAAATGTTAAAAACTCCGTTACCAAGGCCAATGGAGCCCTTATATGATGGGGAACTACTGCTGGGGCCTTGTTAGGGAGTGTGATGAAATAGCAAACAAAAGAAGAGCTCCATCGCATTTTCCAAAAACCAAAGAAGATTGAAGGTGAAAATATTTTCTGAACAAATTTGGACCTTTTATTGGCATCATGGCCATATATACATACAAAATAGTATTGATTTCAAACATTCTGAATGTGTATTTTTGTTTTACTTAATTGTGTCAATTTTCGCTATTGCCATTTTTTATTCTGCTGTGTATCTAGGAAATGTGACATCATAGAGAAAAACTGATTTTACCAGTTTATTCAGCACCCCAAAATTAGGTAAATCCACTCATTTACAAACCAGATGCAGAAAAAAGTTTAAATTTGTTAACTGATGTTATTGTGGCCACAGTAGTGACACTGACCAGCTTCTAGCTGCCCAACTGCTCGTCCACAATCTCAAGCATTCAAATGATGTTTCGCAAACATGTTACCATACCGCATGGAATGTCGCACTAATCAGTTCCACAACAACCTCCATCAAACAACGTACTCAACAAATTGTCGAATGAATACAATGTGTTTGTGCACAAGCTTTGCTGTAGTTAACATGTCCCGTCGTCTACATTTCCGTTTACTACCATTGTTCAGCTATTCTGTAGCAACTGGCAAGCAGTGTATGTTAAGCACCCACGTTCACAAAGATTGCACAAAGGTATTTGAAAATAATATGGAAAGGATAACACGGTAATCACCACACAGAAAGGCAAGCAGGCACCGAGTCTCAGACAGGCGAAAAGAGAAAGAATGATAAAATATTAAAGTTTTGGACAAAGTTCTTCTGAAATAAAAAATACACACACTTGCGCGCTTGCACACGAACGCACACAGTCACTGGAGCCCACCTGCAGCTGAATCTGATGTGTGCAGCAATCTTCTGGGCTGGGTATTGGGGCGAGGGGGCGAAATGGGGTGGGGAGGGGAGGGGTATCATGGTACGGATGGGTGAAGATGATGTGCTACCTCTAAGTGCGCAGGGGTATGGTGGGGTCAAGACAGACCTGCTAGGTTCAGTGTCAGGAGGCTGCACTGTTTTTGAGGGGGGGGGAGGAAGTGAGGGAAAGGCGGTGATAGAGGCGGTGGGGGACAGGAAGGGGGAAATACAAGTAGGGGCATTGGTGTGACAGAAGATGCTTGCAACACTGGAACAAGAGTAGGGAGAGGGATAGGTGGCTGGAGGAAAGTAACTCTTACGGTACTCGCTTATTTCCAAGTCCGTATCGATCTTAGTGCTGAATTTTCACTCAGACGGCACTTTGGCGTTAGGCAGTTGTTTCTGTGTGAGATCGCTGGCTGGAGCTTAGCTGGAGGCGTGTGAGGAGGTAAGAGGTGGCTGCCTGGGCGTGAAGACAGTTCGGCTCGGCTGGGGTTGTTTGCGTCTGGACGCCGAGTGGGGCCCGATGGGAAGACCGGACTGTGATTTTACGGTTAATAGTTTGGACAGCGGCGTGGTGTGCCGTTTAACTTGATTTGCAAGGGGAGCAAAATCTTGCCTGTTGTAGTTTGTAGAGCCTGAGTTTCAAATACCTTCTATGTGTGGCGGGATGTCATTTCGTCCTCCTGTCTCTCCGTTACTGGGGTTGCTATCCTCGTTTACCGTTCCATGGATGTTTATCGATTGGGTACGCTGCTCTAGGTACTCTACTAGACGCTGGTGATGGAAGTGCGTCATTCAGCAGCACGTTAGTCTGGGTGCTTTCTGTTTGATCTTCAAGTGCATAGTCTTCGAGTGGCACTCCTTAGAGATTGCCTTGCGCAGTTAGATTGGAGTTTATTTTGTCTTGTGGTGCTTCCGCTTTCCGTTAACGAAGGTTAAGCTTGATTCAGCACTCCATACGACGCTTGGCACCTCAGCAGGCAGGTTGGAGCCACCTTTGCGACTGAATGGAAGCCTATGGGCTGAGAGGTCTTGTGTTTTGCATATTGTTCATAAATTGTTGTTTTGGTATTAAGTTGTCTGAGGTTTCTTATGGATTTCCCGGCATTTGGTCTGTTGTCTGGCCCGGGCTAGGTCTCGTTATTTTAAAAGTCGGTCCTTGTTTTGGCTTAGTAAGATTTCGGTTTACTGCCTGGTGGTTCTGGTAGTACACCAGGTCGCTGTGGTTGTGTTGCATTTTGTATGGGGCTGTGTGTTCGGAGCTGTGGAGTACCATTTGTGTGAAGTGCTTCACTGGGGAGAACTGATCGGGCCATTCTTCATCCTCTGCTGTATGAAATGATTTTATTATTATTTTAAAGTAACATTATCAATTAAATGATTTAATTCTTGTTGCGTTAATTGCAACTTGGTTACTGAGAAATTTAACAGTGTAATTACGGAAGATTTAATAGTGGCACATGCCCCTTTACCTGTTTTGTAATCTGTTAATTACCGAAAGACCTTAAGCTCATGGTCAGATGATGTGATTTTCTTAAATTATTATATTTTTATGTCTTTTTTTCTTATTTGCTGATCACTGGTGTACTGTTTCAAGTATGAACCGTTGTTGGTGTGGCCTGGTGTCCATTGATTGTTGTGGTGCACCTGAGTTAAGTATTGCGTTGCCTCCTCCCTTGCGGCCCCGTCGTGTTCTTCTCATAAACATTTCCTTCAAGGAATTTTATGCTAGTAATTTTTTAATTTCTTACATTGATAAAATTGTGCGGCCTTCATTATGCACACTGTTTGTCATAGCAGAATTGATGTGCCATTGTAATTTCCTGAACTCCATTGTGTGTGTCCTTCGTGATACATATTGTTTGTCATAATATACAGGGTGTTACAAAAAGGTACGGCCAAACTTTCAGGAAACATTCCTCACATACAATTAAAGACAAGATGTTATGTGGACATGTG
Organism: Schistocerca americana; assembly: GCF_021461395.2. Classification (NCBI taxonomy): domain Eukaryota; kingdom Metazoa; phylum Arthropoda; class Insecta; order Orthoptera; family Acrididae; genus Schistocerca; species Schistocerca americana. The sequence continues at coordinate 445,711,831 of NC_060130.1, forward strand.
TCTGGAAACGCTTAATTTCCATGTTAGAGCTCATTTTAGTTTCTTCCACCTACGCTCGATGGAGCACGTTATCATGATTTCATACAGGATACTCTACCTGTGCTGCTAGAACATGCGCCTTTACAAGTACGACACAACATGTGGTTCATGCACGATGGAGCTCCTGCACATTTCAGTTGAAGTGTTCGTACGCTTCTCAACAACAGATTCGGTGACCGATGGATTGGTAGAGGCGGACCAATTCCATGGCCTCCACGCTCTCCTGACCTCAACCATCTTGACTTTCATTTATGGGGGCATTTGAAAGCTCTTGTCTACGCAACCCCGGTACCAAATGTAGAGACTCTTCGTGCTCGTGTTGTGGACGGCTGTGATACAATACGCCATTCTCCAGGGCTGCATCAGCACATCAGGGATTCCACGTGACGGAGGGTGGATGCATGTATCCTCGCTAACGGAGGACATTTGGAACATTTCCTGTAACAAAGTGTTTGAAGTCACACTGGTACGTTCTGTTGCTGTGTGTTTCCATTCCATGATTAATGTGATTTGAAGAGAAGTAATAAAATGAGCTCTAACATGGAAAGTAAGCGTTTCCGGACACATGTCCACATAACATATTTTCTTTCTTTGTGTGTGAGGAATGTTTCCTGAAAGTTTGGCCGTACCTTTTTGTAACACCCTGCATTTGAGTATGGCTATTATAATGTCTCATATATCATGATGTGCGTGTGTAATGGTGCAATAAATGGATGATTCTTATTTCTGTTTTTGGCGCCCTTCATGCCTCCTTTCTTGTCCCTATTGGTATGCTATCCTTGTACTTGTGTTGGTAGCCCACATCAGTAACTGGTGGAGATTGAGGACAGAGCGATTACGGGAATGAAGGATATGGCACCATCCGAATTCTTCCCACCAACACCAGCTTTTCTGAACTGCACAGGTGGGAACTTTCCTTCTATTCCACCAAAATTTCTACAAGGCTTCTCCCACTGTCTATTCCCCCCCCTCCCCCTCATCACCTCCCAATAATTCCCCTAGCAGCCCCCCCCCCCACAATACAACCTCCCAATACTTCCCCTAGCAGCCCTATTCTGTCTCCAACACACCCCTGCATGCTTCCATAGGCAGCATAGCATTCCACCTGAGACAGTGTATGTCCGGAATGTATGGGGAAAGAGCAGAAAGGAACAGGGGGTGATGGAAAAATTACTGCCACGGTGTGTAGGTCCATGTACCATTGTCAGAGTTCTCTCTCAGGTCAATTTCTTGGTTGAGGTCCTGCAGACACTGGCAGATTAGAGCTCATATAAGTCCGAGGTCCTCCTCCCCCCCCCCCCCCCCACCAATATTGCCTTTTTTTTGGGGGGGGGGGGGGTAGTGGAGGTTGATACGTGTGTATCGATTGAACCGATCAATCAGCAACATAGTAGTATTGATGCAGCCAAAGTCAGAGATCGTACTTGTTCCGAACAGAGAAAAGGCCCTCTGTCCATGCGCTTGAATAGTGAGCTGTGAACCATCAACGGGAGATGTTCCCTCTAAGGTAGTTTGACAGAATCACATGCGGTGGATGCAATTGCACCTTAGCAGTCCATATTTGACAGTTGTTTTGATGTACCAGGGAGCAGCGAATGTGGGCCAGTGAGATGCCATTGACTGGGAGGTCACTACGATAGTTTGAGTCATTGCACATTGAATTTTTTTTTTTTTTTTTTTTTGCTTGTGTTTTGAGAAGTGTGGCGTTTGCTGTCTTTTGTGCTCCAATGTGGATTAACATTTTTTTCTGTTATCTGTTGTACAAGCAGGACTGTTTATATGTAAGCAAGAAAATGTCCCGAGTGTGATGCTTCATAACATCATCAGCTGATGGTGTGTGCTTACCAACAGCCTGTTTCTATGCTGACAGTAAAATGCACTGGTAAACCGCATTCAGTGGAATGGGTAGCATAATTTTGATTCTGAGTGCTGAAAAGGTGGCCGTCAGCTCAAGGTACTGTACGTGACCATGTATTCTTGTTTCCTCATTTCCAAGAGTAAAGTTGTGGATTATTCTCTTGGATGACAAGCAGATATCGCTCAAACTTAAGTGGTTAAATTTTAGAAGGGACAGACAGTTGTGTCGCTTAACTGGGTTGCTGAGCCCAAACTGAAAGATCATTCTCTTTAATGACACAAACTGAAAGCACCAATTTAAGTTTAAAACCTTAAGGGAACAGACAGTTGTGTTGCTCAGTGTGTTTGTTTATTTCAAACTGAAATTATCTTTACTCTTGTTACTTACATAACAGCACTTAAGGAAAATTGGTCAGTCAACCTGTAGTTCAAATTGGCTGGTGCCCGAGGTTGGACAACCACATTGGCCATAGATCTGGGCTGCTGTGGGCTATTGCCCAAAGTTTGTCATTTACAGTCTGTATCTAAAAATCTGTGTTTTAATTTGTTTTGGTTCAGTAATAATCACATGCCTTGTAATTTTAAAAGGGTTAGATCCCATATCTCCTGGAAAACTTGCTAAATTTCAGATTTAAACTTTACATAATTTATTCCCAAGGACTAGTGTGTGTTCATGCAAATTTGGTGTATAAAATTTTGTTTGTCATAAGCAAATTGTCTTTAAACTTCCTTTGTATTAGGTTGAAGGTAATACAGCAAGTTGCCACTTCGCAAATCTGAAGCCATACCCATTGGTAAACCGCATGCAGTGGAATGGGTAGTATAATTTTGATTCTGAGTGCTGAAAAGGTGGCTGTCAGCTCAAGGTACTGTATGTGACCATGTATTCTTGTTTCCTCATTTCCAAGAGTAAAGTTGTGGATTATTCTCTTGGATGACAAGCAGATATCGCTCAAACTTAAGCGGTTAAATGGTCTAGGTGTCATTAAATGTTTTTATTACCTCGTTTCTTTTAAAATGTGTATGGCTAGTGCTTCAAAGTAATTAAAGAAACCTTGCTAGTTTTGTCAAAAACCTTCTAAGTGGCTCAGTGCTGTCACTCAGTAATGTTAACTTTTTTTATTTGATTAAAACAAGACATTTTGAAGCATGATGTGAGTAAGGCTGTCGAGTGCTGGAAGTAGCAATGTCTGCTCCTTAAGTTATGTTAATAAATGTTTTGTAAATCTATTGTCCAGTGGCTTTCCACTCAAGGATCGCTGGTTACAACTTGTGTGAAAATTTATGAAGGATAAAGGTGCTCATATTACTTCAGAGTCAGAAAGTATGTAAGCTGATCAAAATTTTCTATTTTTGAAGACATGGTAAGTCTGTGAGTGGTGAGCACACTCTACCTCACAGTTAATAAAAATCTGCGATTTTTCACACAGACTATTCCCATGTAAAGGTTAACCACAAATTGGATCATTTGGACAGCATGTTGATGTGTCAGGCACATGCATTTGAACCACTGACAGATGTGTTACAACTGAAAGGCAGAATGAATATCAGTAATCAGGGGCGGTGAGGATGGGGCACAGGGGGTGGTTCGGGCTTGGGGGGGGGGGCACAGGGGGTGGTTCGGGCTGCGGGGGGCACAGGGGGTGGTTCGGGCTGGGGGGGGGGGCACAGGGGGTGGTTCGGGCTGGGGGGGGGCACAGGGGGTGGTTCGGGCTGGGGGGGGCACAGGGGGTGGTTCGGGCTGGGGGGGGGGCACAGGGGGTGGTTCGGGCTGGGGGGGGGGCACAGGGGGTGGTTCGGGCTGGGGGGGGGCACAGGGGGTGGTTCGGGCTGGGGGGGGGCACAGGGGGTGGTTCGGGCTGGGGGGGGGGCACAGGGGGTGGTTCGGGCTGGGGGGGGGGCACAGGGGGTGGTTCGGGCTGGGGGGGGGCACAGGGGGTGGTTCGGGCTGGGGGGGGGCACAGGGGGTGGTTCGGGCTGGGGGGGGGGCACAGGGGGTGGTTCGGGCTGGGGGGGGCACAGGGGGTGGTTCGGGCTGGGGGGGGCACAGGGGGTGGTTCGGGCTGGGGGGGGCACAGGGGGTGGTTCGGGCTGGGGGGGGGCACAGGGGGTGGTTCGGGCTGGGGGGGGCACAGGTGTGGTTCGGGCTGGGGGGGCCACAGGTGTGGTTCGGGCTGGGGGGGCCACAGGTGTGGTTCGGGCTGGGGGGGCCACAGGTGTGGTTCGGGCTGGGGGGGCCACAGGTGTGGTTCGGGCTGGGGGGGCCACAGGTGTGGTTCGGGCTGGGGGGGCCACAGGTGTGGTTCGGGCTGGGGGGGCCACAGGTGTGGTTCGGGCTGGGGGGGCCACAGGTGTGGTTCGGGCTGGGGGGGCCACAGGTGTGGTTCGGGCTGGGGGGGCCACAGGTGTGGTTCGGGCTGGGGGGGCCACAGGTGTGGTTCGGGCTGGGGGGGCCACAGGTGTCGTTCGGGCTGGGGGGGGGGCACAGGTGTGGTTCGGGTTGGGGGGGGGGGGCACAGGTGTGGTTCGGGCTGGGGGGGGCCACAGGTGCGGTTCGGGCTGGGGGGGGCCACAGGTGCGGTTCGGGCTGGGGGGGGCCACAGGTGCGGTTCGGGCTGGGGGGGGCCACAGGTGCGGTTCGGGCTGGGGGGGGGCACAGGTGCGGTTCGGGCTGGGGGGGGGCACAGGTGTGGTTCGGGCTGGGGTGGCATTAGAGGGGCACAGCAGGTGGGGTGGTGTGGGGTGGGAGGAGGGGGCACAGCAGGTGGTTTGGGGTGTGGTGGGAGGAGGGAGCACAGCAGGTGGTTTGGGGTGTGGTGGGAGGAGGGTGCACAGCAGGTGGTTTGATGTCAGGTGGGAGGAGGGTGCACAGCAGGTGGTTTGGGGTGGGGTGGGAGGAGGGTGCACAGCAGGTGGTTTGGCGTGGGGTGGGAGGAGGGTGCACAGCAGGTGGTTTGGGGTGGGGTGGGAGGAGGGTGCACAGCAGGTGGTTTGGGGTGGGGTGGGAGGAGGGGTCACAGTGGATGGTGTAGGGTGGGAGCTGTCAAAATATATTTCTCCAGTCCATGCAAAATGGGTTTATTTCTGTATCCAACACAGTGAGATCTCGAGGCAATCTGATCTTGCTGATATGATTATGGGAAACAATTGACCAAGAAATGGAATCACCATTTTTTGACTCACAGCTACCCATATGTGGCACTCATTTCAAATATCACAAAACGTTGTATTAAAAACAAATGTAGGTGTACAATCTCTCCTGTATTGCATTAAATACAAAGTGTGCTCTAGGTCTCTGCAGCGACCAGGGTGGTAGCTGGTAAAAACCATGTATTTTGTTTCTATATGTGCCATACGAATTGCAAATCCCAAATGGGCCTTTTGCTTGTGGACAACTAGAGAGAAAGGTTTCCATAGCTGGATGAGCAATGCGGACTACATGCTGGTGATTTGGTAGCAGCAATGAACTAATATGCTTGATGCACCATGAGGAGTCACCTCCGGATGGTGAGATGCAATTCCATGGCCTCAGCGCAGAGAAGGAAGGTCTTGCTCATCTGTACACTGTGCATATAGTTCAGATGCAATCTCATGAAAGCCCTACAAAGAATGGGGCACACTTGACAGTATGATCGCCGGGGCCCCTTGGCTATGGCATGATCAGGTTTAAGTGTTTTCTAGGTCCTTGCTTTCAGGGCAGTCAGGTATGGTAACCACAAAAGATTTGAATAAAAAATGTGGGCCAATAACTTCATGGAGTCTTTAAAATATGTCCCTCATCTGCAAGTCAGGTAAATTAAAAAATATAGCAGTCCACTTCTCAAATCTCTTTACTGTAAGTTTTAACTGATGAATTGCTATTGCAATGTTGGAGGAAGAACAGAAAACTTTAAAATCCACAAATATAGAGAACTGTACAGGACCCCTAACCCTAGATATGAATGCTGTTAATGGCTATAGTGAAGAGGGGTGACAAAACATTTCTCCGGAGAACACTATTCTTCTGCTCAAAGCTATCTGACAACATGTCACCACCTCAGCAACAAAAACAGTATTGTAGCACGAACCACCAAATGAATATGGGGAGGAGTCCATGAAAGCCTCATTGGTAGAGTTGTACGAGAGTACTGTGCATCAGTGTTTTGTATGTCTTACTGATGTAAAATTTATACCTACACAATGCTGTTTACATAGGGGACCCAGCTGGAAAACTGCCTCCTGTAAAGTCAGAACGTCAACAGGTAATCAGTACCTCCTGAGTCCATACCGAGAGTGATGGAGAGCTTCCTGATTTCCAACATTCAGAGGAAATGACCATTCGCTCCATGGTCTTTCCTACATAGCTCGTTAAGGCGATGCTCCGATTACTATCAGGACTTTTTGGCCATTTCCTGGTTTGAGGAGAAGTATCAAAGTTGCCTCCCTCGGTGAATTGGGATAATAATCTGTCTCCTATATTACATTAAAAACATTCTAAGACGATTTGACATTATTTCCAAGTTTTTTAGCACATTGAATCAGATTTGTTGTGACCACACAAAGTACCACAAGCCTTTAACTGAGCTAAATCCACCTCCCAAATGGATGACGATGATGTTTTGAGCTGAGGGGCACTCGGCATCACGGCCATCAGTGCCCTGACGAAAAGTCAGCGTGCAAATCTCAAGGGTGGGGATGAAGTCTGTCCCCACATGCTGAGCAGTTTATAATGCATTTAAGTCTGCCTCCCTTCCCCACCAATTCAGGGCAGTTCACAAAATTTCATGACTCTTAACACTAGAATCAGTATCTTCAAGGATGGTGGGCAGATCTCCACTGAGACTGAGAGCTGCCCTAATATAAGTACTTAGGAAACACATCGCCAAAATATGCAGAAAAAATGGCCCGCCGGAGCAGGAAGCCATGTGTTAAAGGGGTGTGTCCGATGTGCAGTCTGGTAAGCAAAACCTCCTTCCTGCAGTGGGGCTGACATGAAGTCTGCCATGCCCTTGTGGTCGATTTGAGTGACTGCAGTATGTTTTCTGTCACCTGCAACCATTCTGTCTTCCAATGAGATGACGGCATGCAACAGTATGGGACATTTATGTACAGCACCATCCCGACATGCTTCCTTGGCGGCTTAGTCAGCCATGTTTCCCTGCATCCCGATGTGGCCAGGTAACCAGCAAAAGACCACCACCTTGCCAAGGTGTTGGAGCCACTGTAAAGAGGTTTGAATCAGCTGGTCTACTGGATACATTTGGTGAAGTGCTTGCAGGGCACTAAACAAGTCTGAACAGATAAGAAACCTTGTACAGTGATATCTGTCAACCCTCCCCAGTGCCATCAGAATGCCATATAATTCCGCATCATAATTTGTAAATTGTTCCAGAAAACACACTTTAAAAACCCTATCAGGGAAAACAGCATAACAGCTGAGGACATTCTCTTGCTGGGATCCATCTGTAAAAACAACGATAAAAATGTGGCATGTACTTAAAATGGATGAAAACAAAGTAGTAAAAACATAATCTGGAGTATAAGTTTTCTTGTACTGTGTCAAGCTTAAAATCACTTTTGGCTTCTGAAGACACCAAGGCGGCAATGTGTTAAGTCCCTGGCTTTGAATTTTGATGCCTAATAGGTCCAGATCCTTGAGACAGTCTGTAGCACGTATCCCAAATGGCTTGGCTTCATGGGGCCAATTCCTGAACAGCCATTCAAAGGTGGGTTGGACCACTGAACTAAATATTAATAACTGAGGTGACACAGAGATATTTAGCACCTGTTGAGCCAAAAGGATATGTCGCTAAATCTAGAGTGGTGGTTCACCAGCCTTTCTTTGCACACAGACTTCGAACTGGCCTGGTCCAAAAGGCTGCAGTTGATTTCCGAATGCCCTCATGGTGGCCAGCATCTAACATCTTGAGGTAGGAAGGACGGGCTGATCCGTAGACCTCACTGCCCTAATCTAAACATGATCAAACAAATGCCCTATAAAACTGCACGAGGCGGGACCTGTTTTTCCATGTTTTTCCACTAAGGCCTTTCAAAATATTCCAAGTCCTTTGATTGTAGGTCTTTCAGGTGTCGGTGCCAAGTTAATTTCGAGTCAAATAATAAACCCAAAAAGCACACAGTTTCTTGAAAACTTAAAATATTGTCCCCCTTGTGAGAACTGATTAGTTAAAAATTCAACAAGCAAGGTTACAATTGACACATATAATCTTCTGTGGTGAGAACTGAAAACCAGTTGTCCTGGCCCAGGTTTCCAGCCTCCTAATGGTCAGCTGTAGCTGCCTTGTCATCGTTGTCGTCGTCTTCGTCGTCATCTTAAGATCAGAGGAAGAGTAGAAGATTCCAAAGTCGTCCACAAACAAATAGCATCTGACAGGGCTCCTGACTGCAGAGGAAATGCCATTGATAGCTATTGCTAACAATGTGGCACTGAGGACACTGCCTTGAGGGACCCCATTCTCTTGAACATAGCAGTCAGATGATGATGATGATGATTGGTTTGTGGGTCACTTTACTGCACGGTTATCAGTGCCCATACAAATTCCCAACCTTTGCTCAGTCCAATCTCACCACTTTCAGGAATGATGATGAAATGATGAGGACAACACAAACACCCAGTCACCTTGAGCCAGGTGAAAATCCCCGACGCCGCTGGGAATCGAACCAGGGACCCGGTGCTCATGAAGCGAGAACGCAACTGTGAGACCACGAATTGCGGGCATAGCAGTCAGACATGGCACTGCCAATGTGATATCTAAAACACTGGTCCTTGAGAAAGGATTGGATAAGAAGTGGCGGGCATCCACGTAGATCTCATTCATGAAGTTGGTGAAGGGTGATGTACCTCCAAGTGGTGTGTATGCTATTTTTGAGGAGAAAAAAAAAAAATGGTTTCAGCATATGGAGGAATCCTGTATCACTGTCTCCAGTAGAATTAAGTTGTCAAGGGTGGAACGGTAGTGCCTGAATCCGCACTGGGAGCAGCTCAGGTGACCTCAGGATTGGAGAACCCAGACGAGGTGGCAGTTGACCAGATGTTCAAGGGTCTTACCCATACAACTGGTAAGGACTATACTCCGATAACTGATAGGGGCACTAAGGTCCTTGCCTGGTTCCCAGAATGGCATTAATACAGCCTCCTTCCAAGTCGTGGGGTGCCGTCCATCAAACCACATCTGACAAACAAGATAGGTGCTGTCCTTTCGCTTCAGGGTACACATGACGAAGCATGGCATAATTGATCTTATCAGGTCCTGGAGCACTGTGTCTGGCTGCAGACAAAGCTGATTCCAGTTCCCACATGGAGAACAGAAGGTTGTAGACTTCCTTATTATGCAAGAACAGCTTGGCCTTCCTCATCTCCGCAGTCCTATGGAAAAGTAGGAGCTTGTCTGGATGATGCAGTGACAGTAAAGAAGTGTTCAGCCAAAACCTGAGCCATGTCTTCTGGCGTGTCCACCACGACCCCATTACTTGACAAAGCTGTATGGGACGTGAACTAGCCTTGCCGGAAATCTGCCTCATTGATTCCGAAACTTGCTCAGTGGAAGGGGAATTCCCTCCAGGAAGCCCTCTCCCATTCTTTTATCACTCGCCTCACATGTGCTTTAGCAGATCCGAATGCGTGAAGGTTTTCTGTAGCTGGACAGAAGTTCCACAGAGCTGTTTGTCAGGCTCTGATTGTCAATTGACAGTCGTCATTTCACCTACGTACAGTCCATCGTCTGAGGTGGTTACTAGACTGGGGGTTGGACTCTGCGGCAGTGCGTTGGATCTCACAAGTGATATGGGCCACCATCTCCTGTGCACAATCCTTTTGTTCAAAAATAGCCTGTTGATTGTACTGGAACCAATTTGCCCTTTGTATCAACCAACTGCGTGGTCTCCTGTCAGCCATGTTCCTAGTTGGCAGACGGATTCACACTGGGAAATAGTCACCAGAATGTAAATCTGTAGCCACTTCTTACTGAATGGAGTCCAGTAACTGGGGAACAAAAAAAAAAAAAAAAAAAAAAAAAAAAAAAAAAAAAAAAAAAAAAAAAAAAAAGGTCAATGACTGAAGAATACCCTGTAGCTGTGGAAACGTGTCTCACTTGACCTGCATGCAGAAGGCAAATATTCTCAGAATGGACAAGTCACTATCATCCGACCCCTGGAGCAAGTAGTAGCAGAGCCCCACATTGTGTGCACTTAAGTCCCCCACAAGGAGGAATGGGTGTGGGAAGGCCCGGATGAGTTCTGCCAGTGTGTCTACATCAAAAGCATCATTAGGTAGAAGGTACAAAGAACACACTGTGAGATTTAAGGGTGGTAGAACTTTTACAGCAATTGCTTGTATGGTCATGGTTAGAGAGTGAGGAGAGTAGTGGCATCTGGCATCAATAAAAACAGCTACTACTCCTTTAGCCCTGTCTCCAGTAGTTTCATCCTTCCTGTATAGGTGATAACCCTGTAATGCAGGTGTGTCGGTGACTAAGATGTGTTTTCTCCTGGACCAAGAGTTGCAGTTCTTCCAAATGTGAGTGATATCCATTTCAATTCCACTGCAACACAGAAGTCCCTGTGGAAGCCATTGTTTAGCGATGGTTGGTCTTTTCTTTCTCCCTTGGAGGTGGCGATTTACTGGGGATGTCATGGGGAACGTTAGCCAGTTCCCAGCTCTCTGGTTCCTCCAATTGGAAGTCCACACCCTCAAGAGCATAGTCCTCATCAGAGGGAGAGAGCTCGTTGATCCGAAGGTATAACTAGGAGGTGGTTGCTCGGGTTGCACGGCAGGCTTAGTTGGTTTCCGATGGTGGGTAGTGGGATGTGGCTTAGGAGGTAAGCCCATTGCTGGCAGCTTCTAAATGGCTTCAGTTTCAAGTGGAGCATTTCTCCCACAGGTCTGAATCAGCAGTTTCAACTAGAAGTGTTCCATTACAAAGTTGTGTGACACTTTTTAGAAACCAGAATACCTTCCACTGCCTTGTGAATATGGAAAGGGGAGACCTTCTCAAAGGTTCCCCCTGTTCACTTGATTACAATGAAAGCGTTGTGGCACACTAATGCCCTGTCACTATAATTCGAAGACTTCTTTTCGGGAGGACTGATCAACTGAGCTCTCGTCGTTGAGAGGGTGTAGGTACTACCTGACAGTACACCATCCCTATCAGGAGTAGTAGTTAGATGAGACCGTTCCATAAGGATCCCACGAGACGCTAGGGCAAACAGATGTCTACCCAGACAAAGCCCTGCATGCCTGAGCAAGCCTTTTACAACTGTGGGATGGCAGGTGTCCCAGAGGTTGCCCACTAGAGACTGTTTAGCCATTCACCTCATCAGCACATAGCACACCTTGAGGTTGAGGGATTTTTTATCGAGCTGTGTATCTGCCTCGTGGTCCAGATGGTGAAGTCAAGATCCCATTCTCCGAAACACACAACAGTCCACCGCTGCACCGCACGGTGTTCGCTGACGCACGCCCACAGCTTACGGTAACAGAGGGCTGGTGGCTCTTACCAGTCCCCAGCTGAGGAACACCAGGGTCGCTAAGCCTGTACTCGGCGAACAAATACAAAGTCCCTGAGGGGTCCGAAATGGAGAAACCCAGCTAACTTGTGGAGAAAGGGCAGTTGTGTACCTCAGAATAGTTAGATTTAAGTCTATCTCACCCCTCTCAATAGTTGCGCACTAGTAGTACTGGTCCTAAATGTTCTGCCATTGTTTGGGCAATGTGTCTATTTTTTGGAGAAATCCGTGCTTCAGCACTGATGTTCCACTGTAGTACAGAAGCTTTTTATCAGTGAGGCTTGTCTTCCAGCCTCTCTCTCTACCAGGTTGGGGATCCTACAACAGATGGAGGTTTAGTCTTGAGGCTAGATGGATCCCCCAGGGAAACTACATATTCCACTGTCTCCAGAGCTGAGTCATTGGAATGGTTGGTTGGTTGATTGATTGATTTGGGGGAGGGGACCAAACAGTGAGGTCATCGGTCCTATTGTACTAGGGAAGGGTGGGGAAGGAAGTCGGCAATGCCCTTTCAAAACAATCATCTCAGCATTTCCCTGAAGCAATTTAGGGGAATCACAGAAAACTTAAATCAGGATGGTCGGACATGGGTTTGAACAGTTGTCCTCCCGAATGTGAGTCCAGCGTGCTAACTCCTACACCACCTTGCTCAATCACTGGAACTGTCGGATAACATGAGATCTACATGAACTGATGGTTTACAACCTGTCTTCTTCTGTGTTCAGCACTTCTCATTTAGTTTGTTCCGCACAGCAGTGCTGGCCTGTTTTCTGGAGTTTGCCCACTGAGGTGCCAAAAGTTATACAATGTCAGCAACTGTAGCTTTTTCTGTGTTTGGAGGGATGGGGGGGCAGCCATAGGCTTCATAATAACAGCACCACTGCAATTGCACTTACGAACACGTGTATTACTGTTAGCACTATGAACCTTTCTTTACGTAGAGCCATTGGTTTTCTGAACACAGGTTTTGAGAGTAGAAACAAATGAGGTATCGAAAATGGGAGGCTGATGGCTTTATAGACCTTTTTGTCCTCTTCATATGGGATACAATTAATTTTTTTTTAGATTTCAAGGTAGACACTGCAGTTTCTACAAAGTGATTCTCAGATGAAATGCCACACTTAGGAAACACGCCTGAAAGGATCTGGGCTACTTAGTAATAAGGATTGCAATTTCATCATCTACTTTCAAAATATTTTGCACATCAGTCACATCTTGTGCCCACTCATCTTTCTGTTCTTTTTTGGCAATACCTACATTATCTCTGCACACAACACTACACCTTTTTCACAGTTCAAAGTGATGTGTAGCTTTTATTTGATGGCATACTCCCTGAGGTATTTAGCTCCACACACTTACAGAAAGACTGTCTGACAACAGACTCATTATTTAGATGACATCTGACAACAATCCAGCTCCCCAGTTGTGAATGCAGTTTTATAATAAAGTGCATTGCATAGACATCATTCGCACACCTAATGAAATAATGAATGTGACTAATTTGTTGCTATACCCCAATACAGAGTAGTAAGATCCGCAATGAAACTTCCTGGCAGATTAAAACTGTGTGCCCGACCGAGACTCGAACTCGGGACCTTTGCCTTTCGCAGGCAAGTGCTCTACCATCTGAGCTACGAAGCACGACTCACGCCCGGTACTCACAGCTTTCCTTCTGCCAGTATCCGTCTCCTACCTTCCAAACTTTACAGAAGCTCTCCTGCGAACCTTGCAGAACTAGCACTTCTGAAAGAAAGGATACCGCGGAGACATGGCTTGGCCACAGCCTGGGGGATGTTTCCAGAATGAGATTTTCACTCTGCAGCAGAGTGTGCGCTGATATGAAACTTCCTGGCAGATTAAAACTGTGTGCCCGACTGAGACACGAACTCGGGACCTTTGCCTTTCGCGGGCAAGTGCCATGTCTCCGCAGTATCCTTTCTTTCAGGAGTGCTAGTTCTGCAAGGTTCGCAGGAGAGCTTCTGTAAAGTTTGGGAGGTAGGAGACGGATACTGGCAGAAGTAAAGCTGTGAGTACCGGGTGTGAGTCGTGCTTCGGTAGCTCAGATGGTAGAGCACTTGCCCGCGAAAGGCAAAGGTCCCGAGATCGAATCTCGGTCCGGCACACAGTTTTAATCTGCCAGGAAGTTTCATATCAGCGCACACTCCGCTGCAGAGTGAAAAATCTCATTCTGGAAACATTCTCCAGGCTGTGGCTAAGCCATGTCTCCGCAGTATCCTCTCTTTCAGGAGTGCTAGTTCTGCAAGGTTCGCAGGAGAGCTTCTGTAAAGTTCGGAAGGTAGGAGACGGATACTGGCAGAAGTAAAGCTGTGAGTACCGGGCATGAGTCGTGCTTCGGTAGCTCAGATGGTAGAGCACTTGCCCACGAAAGGCAAAGGTCCCGAGTTCGAGTCTCGGTAGGGCACACAGTTTTAATCTGCCAGGAAGTTTCATATCAGTGCACACTCCGCTGCAGAGTGAAAAATCTCATTCTGGAAGATCCACAATAATTTCAACATACTGATTAAAGCATGAAATAATTCATATGAACTGGAGTGACATAAGGCGATCATTAAAATTTATCAGGCCTAAGGATAACTTTAAAGTAATAGTTTTGCGAGGATGACAGGAAATAAAATAAAGGGAGTCAAAATTTCAAAAAGTGGTTCAGCTTACTTCATGGTGTCTTTTTTTTTCATGCACTTCTACATGTAGCACTTTGTCACATACCAAAGTTTCATCATACCAGAAAGCCTTTCATGTTGTTACTTTCCAACAATTAATGCTTCACTTTGATAGAGTACTATGCTTTTGATGCACACACTCAAAATTCTTCCTCAGTTATGTGTTAATAGTTGACACCAGAGGAGGACCCCTTTTAAAGCAAACCACCTTTGCTTCTTGCAAATTACTACCTACCTTATCTTTCTCATCATTTATAGTCTTATATCCCAGACAGGAGAATTTTTTCACACCTATCACCCTATCTCCCCCAATTTTAATGTTCGTTCTACTATTACCAATAAACCCACATTCTTTAAAGAATCGACCTCCCATGTATAAATCCACTTCAAATGTCTGATTACGGATGTGTGTGTGTGTGTGTGTGTGTGTGTCTCTCTCTCTCTCTCTCTCTCTCTCTCTCTCTCTCTCTCTCTCTATATATATATATATATATATATATATATATATATGTGTGTGTGTGTGTGTTTTACATATTTGCCTTGGAGCACGTAAGTGAGAAAAAGTGTACGAAAGGATTGAAATTATGCTTTAAGTTTGTTGAAAGTCACTAAGTGCACTCATGAAACACTGGGTGAATATGAACTGGGTAATTTGCAATCCATTTTAAGCAGAAGTTAGTTTTTCACCCTTCTCAACATTTCTGGCATTATATTTCCTGAACTGTGTGATGTGCATTGATATGATTTTGCAGCTACATTATATGGCCTATGTAGATATTGCCTGAAAAGTGTGTTGTGAATACTTTTACTAGTAAAGTAGTAATTAAAACGTCATGCTCAATACTGAAGTTTGACCACACGGGCAGCGAAAATGTAGTAAGCGATAAACTTTTTTTCCTTTCATTATTTTGGGGGGTGTCAGTGAGAGAAAGTTGTGTAAAGGTTTGAAATTGCGATAATCTTTGTTGGAAGTTGCTAAATGCTTTCATTCTCAAACAACGAATGAATGAATGAACAAAGTCCACGTATTCGTACACTGTTAGTTACACTGCCTCATGACAAACACACAGTTCTGAGTGTAATACTTGGCTTGTGTTAAACCATTAACATAAGATTATACATCAATGAGTAGATTAGCACAGCATTTTAAATTATCAAATTCAGTTAATAATTATGTGAAATATTAAAAATTGAAGTTTTGTTATGCTTATACTGCAACTGGTAACAAATTTCAAGACTGCCTTTTAATAATATAGATTCCTCACTAAACTTTATTTTTCCAGTCGTTAATATGTTAACACCAGAATTTCTTATAAGGTAGGCACAATTTTTTCTGAATACAAAATTAATTGTCCAGTACATCTTCAATGCTTCTTCTCTATATTATTCTAGTCAGCAGTCTGTAACCATAAGTTGTCAAAGAGCTTGTCTGATGACTCTCTCATTTAACTGTTCACACCTTCTTTTGTAGTGCTACCAACACTTTTACTGAAATCTTGTGGTTAACCTCAAGTTTCATAGATGTATGACACCAGATCAAATAACATTCTAGCTGCTGTCTTGGGAAGCAAGGTAATGCACACGGATCCAAATAATCAGGTATGACTATAAGAGTGGCTTTAAACATGCCATTGCTGTCAGTCTTCTCTAAATGTATCAGAATGTAGTTTACACAATGCAATGGACTCAGATTTACTGTGCTGAAAGGTGGATGAATTGATGATATCTAAAAGAAGCTTCTGAAAGTGATTAAAATAAATTATAACTACAGACAGTTCATCGAAGATTGAATGGAAGGTTCTGTTGTTGTTGTTAGGGCTGAGCATTAAACAATCAAGCCCTTGATGCTAGACCCGACATTCTACTATTTACTGAGTGTTGCAACAGGGTGTACTATAGAAACATAACTCTTACCCGAGTGAAATTGGCTCACCACTGGTGCCACTGCATCAACAGTGTCACCCACTCACCTTCAAGGTAAATTTCAACTCAAGTTATTTTAATCACACACTAGCCAGAGTTTTGCATGGATCAGAGAAATGTTAGCCACATATATGAAAGTGTTTTTCACACCCAAAACTCTCTTATCCACATTCACAGATATAAAAGTTTTCTAAAGCTGTTAAATCCATTTAGTACATCACATCTCTGAAGACAGGCTTGTGCCACCCATGAATCTTAGTCTGCTTAAACATGCACTCAGTTTTGAAGCATTGCTGTGAGTTAACAGTTCACTATATTTCAGTGTCAGGAATACCAAACTTAATTTTATTCCATTCTGAATCTAAGAGCAACACAAAACATTTTTATAACTTCTTTATGTTTAATGCCTTTTGCTGTGAACAAATTTTGTCGCTGCTTTTGAACATTTTATGGACTGGCTTCGTAATTTAAATTTTGTAGTGTAAGGTTGGTTGGTTGGTTTAAAGGCGGAAGAAAGGACCAAACTACGAGTTCATCGGTCCCTTGTTCCTAATAAAACAAAACAGTGCCACAAGTGAGAGAATAAAATGAACGAAACATATAACACAAAACGGAAAGAAAGGAAAAGCCACACGAATGAAGGAAGGCAATGAACACTGAAAGGAACAAAAGAGGACAAGAAAACAACAGAGAGACACTAGAAACAGAAGAGAGTAAAACATGAAAGCAGATTACAGTGGCAGGCCACCCACGAGAATAAAAAGGGAAAGCAAGCCATTCTGCAACACATTAAAACCTCCACCCTAAAAGCACTAGGGTGGAGGACACAGAGGGACAAAGGACATGCGCTAAAACCTACATAGAAGTATAAAACCCACTCTCACGGATAAAACATAAAACTAAAGCTGCTGTGGAGGCATTGTCACCCAACACCGAAGGCAGGGCACTGGGAAAGTTAAAAGTCTGCCGCAGAGTGGCTAAAAGTGGGCAGTCCACCAAGAGGTGGACGACTGTCATTTGGGAGCCACAGCGACTCTGAGGTGGGTCTTTGCGATGGAGTAGGTATCCATGCGTTACCCACGTATGGCCAATGCGGAACCGGCAGAGGGCAACTGATTCCCTGTGAGACGCCTGCGTGGAAGACTTCAACACATTCATTATCTCCTTAACGATACGCAGTTTATTGTTTTTGCTGTTATGCCATTCTGTCTCCCAAAGCTGGAAAACCCTGCGGTGTAAGACAGAATGCAGGTCAGCTTCGGAGATGCCTGTCTCCAGAAGCGGTTTCCGTGTCACCTGTTTGGCCAGCCTGTCGGCAAATTCGTTGCCTGGGATTCTGACGTGTCCTGGGGTCCACACAAAAACCATGGAATGGTGGGAGTGTTCCAGGGCATAGATGGACTCCTGAATGGACGCTACCAGAGGATGGCGAGGGTAGCACTCATCAATAGCTTGTGGGCTGCTCAATGAGTCAGTAGACAGGAGAAATGACTAGCCAGGGCACGAGCAGATGTACTCAAGAGCACGAGATACGGCCGCCAGCTCTGCAGTGAAAACATTGCAGCCAACTGGCAAGGACTGCTGTCCTCCATGAACATATGCGAAGCCTATGTGACCATCAGCAACTGGGCCGTCGGTGTAAACCATTTCAGGGCCCTGTTACACGTCACAAATCGAGAGGAAGTCACAGCGGAGAGCAGCGGGGTTAACGAAGTAATTAGGGCCATGCAAAAGGTCCAGACGAAGTTGTGGCTGAGGCGTACGTGAACGGCCCACAAGTAGAGGTGGTAACGGGAAGGACTCCAGTTCGGAGAGAAGGGACTGTACGCGAACCCCAATCTTTAGCCCTGACCTGGGCCGCCAATGTGGGAGATGGACTACCGTGGGCGGGAAAAGGAGATGGTAATTCGAATGCTCAGGAGAACTATGAATGTGTGCTGCGTAACTGGTGAGCAGTTGCACATGTCTGATCAGCAGTGGAGGGACATCAGCCTCCAACAGTATGCTGGTCACCGGACTCGTCCTAAAAGCTCCTGTCTGTAATTGAACCCCACAGTGGTGCACAGGGCAAGTAAATGCAATGCTGAAGGCGCTGCTGAACCATAAACCACACTCCCATGGTCAATTCGGGATTGGGCAAGGGCTCTATAGAGCTGCAGCAGCGTGCAGCGAACTGCACCCCAATTGGTGTTGCTCCGGCAATGGAGGGCATTGAGGTGCTGCCAGCACTTCTGCTTAACCTGACGAAGATGAGGGAGCCAAGTCCACTGAGTGTCGAAAACCAGTCCTAGGAATTTATATGTCTCCACTACAGCGAGTGGATCGTCATTAAGGTAAACTGCAGGTTGCAGATGAACGGTACGACGCCGATAGAAGCACATGACTCACGACTTTGCGGACGAAAACTGGAAGCAGTGGGCTAGAGCCCATGACTGCACCTTGTGGATGGCTCCCTGAAGGTACTGCTCAGCAACAAAAGTACTGGAGCAGCAGTACAAAATGCAGAAGTCGTCTGCATACAGAGAAGGTGACATGGAGGGCCCGAAAGTTGCTGCTAAACCATTAATGGCCACTAAAAATAGAAAGACACTCAATACAGAGCCTTGCAGGACTCCACTCTCCTGAATATGGATGGAACTATGGGAGTTACCAACTTGGACATGGAAAGTACTGAGTGACAGAAAGTTTTGGATAAAAATTGGGAGTTGTCCCCTGAGACCCCACTCATACACTGTGGGAAGGATATGAAGTTGCAAAGTCATATCGTATGCTTTACGTAAATCAAAAAAGATGGCAATCTGGTGTTGCTGTCTGGAAAAGGCTGTTCGGATGGCAGACTCGACGGACACAAGATTATCAGTGTTAGAGCGACCCTGGCAGAAGCCGCCCTGATATGGAGCCAGCAAGCCACGTGACTCCAGGACCCAACCCAACCCAACCGCCGACATACCATACATTCCAGCAGCTTACAAAGGACATTAGTGAGGCTTATGGGCCGATAGCTATCCACATCAAGCGGGTTTTTGCCGGGTTTGAGCACCGGAGTGATGACGCTCTCCCGCCATTGCAATGGAAATACGCCACACACCAGATCCAGTTGAAGATGACAAGGAGATGTTGCTTGTAGTCAGATGACAGATGTTTAATCATCTGGCTGTGGATGCGATCAGGCCCAGGAGCTGTGCCGGGACAATGTGCGTGGGCACTGAGGAGCTCCCACTCTGTAAATGGGGCGTTATAGGATTCAATGCAGCATGTAGGGAATGAGAGGACGTTCCCTTCCAGTCACCGTTTGAGTATGTGAATGGCTGAGGGATATTTCTAAGATGCAGATGCTCGAGCAAAGTACCCGGCAAAGTGCCTGGAAAAGTGCCCGGCAATCACGTTTGCGTTGGTACATAACTCGCCATTTATGTTAACACCGGGGACAGCTGTTGGGGCCTGGTACCCGAAAGACGTTTGATCTTTGCCCAGAGTTGGGAAGGTGGCATGTGACACCCATTGGTGAACACGTATCTCTCTCAACACTACTTCTTCTGTTGTTTGATAAGGTAGCGAACACGGGAACGGAGCCATTTAAAGGCTATGAGGTACTCCAGAGAAGAGTGCCGCTTGTGTCGCTGTAGAGCTCGCTGGTGCTCCTTAATTGCTTCAGCAACTTCCAGCGACCACCAAGGGACTGCCTTACTCCTCGGGCACCCTAGAGAGTGAGGGATCGTGTTTTCTGCCACAGACACAATTGTGCTGGTCACCTGCTCAACCACCACATTGATGTTACCATGTGGGGGAGATTCAGTTGTGATAGCAAAGGTTAAAGTTCCCCAGTCTGCCTTGTTCAAAGCCCATCTGGGCAGGTGTCCATGTGCCTGATGCTGGGGGAGTGACAGGAAGTTGGGGAAGTGTTCACTACCACACAGGTCGACATGTGTTCTGCAGTGGATAGTTAGGAGAAGTCCTGGGCTGCAAATTGATAAATCAATGGCCGAGAAACTACCATGAGCCACACTGAAATGTGTGGCAGCCCCAGTATCTAAGAGACAGAGGTCGAATTGTGACAGTTAAGTTTCAACATCTCTGCCTCAGTCAGTAAGCATGGTACAACCTCACAAGGTGTTATGGGCATTAAAATCTCCCAGAAGTAGGAAAGGTTGCTGGGAACCAGGTTTCCTGGAGGGCAATGCATATAGCAGGTGTAAAGCTTAAGAGTTGCCGTAGCTCAGCCAGGCGGTGGAAAAAGCCTCCGCAATTCCACTGGAGGATGACATTGTGAGACTGGGAAGGCATGGAACATTCAATGAGGCAGTTTACACCTCAGAGTCACCTGCTGCAACCGATTTATTGCCCGAGCAGTCTATATCCATTGTGTCCGAGGATCTGGCAAGTTCTAGGTCCTCAGCAGACGTCAAAATCTCCACCCCATTCTTAGCTGCAGAGCTTGCAGATAGGAGTGGTGTGGGTGCCACTGCAATTTCCTTGGTCTTAGGGGGTTTTCTTTTTTGATTTCACACTGCTCATTGAGTTTCCCTGGCTGGGAGGACTTCACTGGCTCAGTCTACGGGACTGAGAATGAGTGTGAAGCCCTATGACCAGCTGCTTTTGGGCTCTTCAGCCACTGGCGGGTGTCGTCTTTCCCACTAGAAGAAACCCGGGAAGGGGGTGATCCAAGGGACCACTTCCTAGCGAGAGAAGCCGAAGAACAGTTACGCCTCTCTGGCTTAGATGTCTCCGCCCTGATGTCACCCACTCTGACCAGGGCCCCTCCACACGGGCGCCACCCAGCCGCAGCAAAGGCCACCTGGCAGGATGGCCACTGCCGGGAGTCCCGATGCCCCAGGGGGATGGGCATCTACCCCTTGGCATACATGGGGAGTTAACGGCACAGGCATCATCAGAGTGATCCCTATGTGGTCAGGGGGCTACAACCAACAGGGTAAATGGCAGCCCCACCACAACGGATTGGCTACCGGGCTGGATATTAGGTGCGAAGAGGTCCATGGTCATCAAAGACGCAGAAAGTGACACTGCATAGTGCACGGTGGAAAATGCACTCAGGAAGGTGTCCTCGTCCAATAGATGGAGAATGGGCAGGACTGCAATGCGATGACGAGAAAGTGGGCTAAAGATGTCCATGCACGATGGACATGATGCACCTTGTAAGGCGCCCTTCCCCAATTGGCTCGCTCTTTGGGAAAATTTTGAAGAATGGAGGTCAAGCCCTACAGGGGACCATTACATAAAGGCCAAAACGTGTGAAACTCCTTTTAGTCCCCTCGTACGACACGCAGGAATACCTCGGGCCTGTTCTAGTCCCCGGACCCACAGGGGGGCGTAGTTTAAGAACATACACAGTGACAATAGTCACATTTTAAAGTAACATAGCCTATCACATTCTTATTATGTTCCACAAATCACAACATTCTGTTGGAATTACTAAGAGAGATTTTGTAAAATTTTCCGCAGAAAATTTACACAAGCTTGTAAAGTCCAATGAAGTAGTTGTACAGGTAGACACACATTGCAAACTTAAAAGTTCGCCACATAATTTGTTTAATTTTTTCACATTCACTAAGCATAAAGTTAAATCCTGTGAACATACTACTATTCTCATTATCACAAGCCTTGCACTGAGTACTTTTTAAATACACTTTATAGAGTCTTTTTCACCAATTTTATATAAAACATTATTTATGCCAACAAAAGCTTCATGGGTTTTTTGTCACAGAAGATCATACAGTGATCAAGACATTTCAGAAAGGGTACTCACTATCTTCTGACAAAGAGCTGGTGCATCACATTCAGTCTCCTGATATAAGTATCAGCAGTGGGTATTTAAACCTCACCTCAGCTGCTCCATAACAACTTAACATCACACCAGTTGATTGTTTAGGCAGCTGGCAACTTATGTCCACTGTCCACTTTCCACTGCTGTCTTACTGCTTTTAAGGCCGGTAGCCGAGCTGCACTGAGGAGAAAACCCGTATCTCCATTAACAAGATTCATCGACATACTTATCTCGATTATTCCATAATAATGCTGTCCCAGAAATCGTTAGGTGAGCAGATGAAGGTATCTCTTTGAAAGCTAACATGTACTTTTACAAAACACAGTGTTGGTCAGGGCATATAAAAGCCTGGTCGAGTCATATGTTGCATATATGTACAGTACAACACAGGCAGACAGTGCCAAATGCGTAACACTTTCCACATTCGCAGAGAATGTGATGGACTTCAAGTGCATGAAGTTCGAGGTTATCTTCCATGCTGCTCAGAAGTTTTCGTATTTTTGCAGATGTTAAAACAATGGCTCGAGACTTCTCTTAGACATCTCTGCAAATTCTTGTGGAAGCTGCACCAACATATGTCAGGAACATTCTTTTGTTCCTCCTCATTGTTTTCTCCTCCTCTGGTCTTGTTGCACCTCTGTGCCCCCAGCACATTTTTAATTTCATTACTTCTGTAATTATTGGAAGCAAACGTCTCTTTCAGGCATCCAGCTTCATCGGTAAGTTGCTATCATTACATATGATTTTCACTTTGTGCACCAGTGCCACTGGTGGTAGCTAGTTATTGGAAGATACAGGTTCATGTGTGTGGGTTTGCTGTATGTTTCATATCTTAAAGAGTTCCATCAGATTTCTTCTGCATGTGGACATCCAGAAATTGGAGGTAGCTGTTCTTCTCTACCTCCATAACAAATTTAATGTTTTCGTGCATCTTGCTGAAGTGGTTGAGGGAGTCATTTAGAGCATCCCTCCCATATTGCCATACCACAAATGAGTCTTCAAAATAGCCATAGAAGTTGCTAGATGGCAGTGGTGCTGTCTTTAGTGCAATCTCTCCAAATTCTTCCCATAAAAGTTCATCATGACTGGAGACAAGAGATGAGACAATCTGAACCTCATCAACTTGTTCATAGTAGTTTCCGTCATGCAGGAAGTATGTTGTTGTTAAGCAGTGATGGAACAAGTTTAACATGCAAGGTTCAAAACATTGTTCCAGTAATAAGGAGATGGAATATGATACACTGGCAGGCAAGAAACCCTTGAAGTTTTTGTTTTGTAGCAGTCACTGCCAAATGTAGATGCTGGCGTGTGGTGGAGGAATGTAGCATGTGGATGGAAACTGTCAACAGTGCCGTATTAAAACTCGGCCGTGGTCCTCAAGTGTTTTGTTATTCCCAGCTACAGTGCTTCTCTGTCTACGTCACAGGGTCCCGCAATGCCAAGGACGCCACTTCGCTGTCTGCGAAAGCTTGGCGTGGAAGGGCTCCCTCAGTGCCGCAATTGCCCAATGTGTACTATCATGGTTCTAGTTGGCAGCTGAAGCTTAACATTAACGGGGGATGTGGTTTCAACAAATTGGTATGGCCCTTGATACCTCGTGACCGAACTACTTCATTTTCCCTTTTGGCATATAGGGGCTGGATAGCATTATCCATTGCCCTGCTCTATACTGCAGTAAACCTCCTTTCCGCTTCACTGCATCTTCTTGTCTTTCCAAAGCCTTCGTATTCGCCTTTTGCACCCATTTCCAAACATCCCGAATTGTCCTCGGGAATTGACATACAGATTCAGCAGTCCTTCCTTTCTGTAGCTTACAAAATCAAACGGTGATGCCATTTTTCACTCTTACACGACCTCAAATGGAAGCAAACCAGTATTGGTATGGTCTTTGCATTGCATGCGCATTCAATATGCTTCAAATACTCGTCCCAGTGACGGTGATGAGAATCCACATAAAAACTCACCATCTTCCCGATTGTTCTGTGTACCCCTTCTGTCCTTCCGTTTGCCTATGGATGCAATGCACTCATCCTCAACTTCTTTACGTTCAACAATTTATGCAGCTCCTTCATTAAATCTGACTTGAAAATGGTCCCTTGGTCAGTAATTATTGTCTCTGGTACACCAAACTTCAAAATCCAGTTGTATACTAACACTTGCGTGACCATTGCTGCGTGCTGATTTGGCATAGCCACCATCTCCACATACCTTGAAAAATGGTCTATTATTGTCTGAACAAATCTGTTCCCCGATGGTGTTTGACTGAAAGGTCCTAAGACATCAATTCCCAACATAGAAAATGGACATGTCGCTTCCGGCAATTGTTGTAGCTGTATCCGTTTCTGAGTCAAATCTGCTCTCTGCGTACATGGTATACAATTCTTGACATACTGATCCACATCTCCTTTCCTACCCCTCCACCAATACCTCTCCGCCACTCTCATATTCGTCGCTCTACACCCGCAATGACCAGATAACATGTGATCACGTGCTTACTTTACAACCTCATCTCTCAGTTTCGCTGGCACTACTACCCTTGGCCCTAACTTCGTTTCCCTGCACTGAAGACCGTCGTACATATTAAATTGTGGCTGTGTCGGACACAATTTACAATCGTTGTCAGTGTCCTGTAATTCTTGCCATACTGCTAGGTCATAACCTATGACTTTTACTTTTGCCACCTTTCTACTCAGCGCATCCACATAACCGTGCTTCTTCCCAGGCTTATGCACCACCTTGTAGTCGAATTCACTAAGACTCACAGCCTGCCTAGCGAGGCTAGTGGACGGATCCTTCAACCCCAACAACCACTTCAACGCAGCATGATCTGTCACTACCCGAAATCTTCTCCCATATAAATAACATTTAAAATATGTGGTCCCACAGATTATGCTAAGCATCTCCCTCTCTGTTGTTGAGTAATCCCTCTCTGCTGCGTTCAACTGCCTAGATGCATAGGCTACAGGATGTTCTTTCCCATCAATTTCCTGACTAAGAACACACCCTAATGCTTGATTCAATGCATCACATGCTAGAATAAATTCCTTTTCAAAATCTGGAAACACAAGAACCAGACTTGATGTTAACACTTCATTCGGTTTGTCAAACGCTTTCTGACACTCTTCTGTCCACTCAAATTTCACACACTTCCATAACAATTGCATAAATGGCTGTGCTAAATCTGCAAAACCCTTCACAAACTTTCGATAGAAATTGCAAATTCCAACAAACGATTGCCCTTCCTTAACTGTTTTCGGCTCCCGAAAATCCCTTACAGCCTGTACCAAGCTCAGGAAACGGCCTTGCCGCAGTGGATAGACCGGTTCCCGTGAGATCACCGAAGTTAAGTGCTGTTGGGCATGGCCGGCACTTGGATGGGTTACCATCCAGCCATCATGCGCTGTTGCCATTTTTCGGGGTGCACTCAGCCTCCTGATGCCAATTGAGGAGCTACTCAACCGAACAGTAGCGGCTTTGGTCAAGAATACCATCATAATGACCAGGAGAGCGGTGTGCTAACCCCACGCCCCTCCTATCTGCATCCTCCTCTGAGGATGACACGGCGGTCGGATGGTCCCGGTAGGCCACTCGTGGCCTGAAGATGGAGAGTGCTGTACCAAGCGCTGACCTGTTCACACTCCGTCCTTACTGATGAGATGACCTAAATATTTCACTTCTCCCAATTCAAAATGACACTTCTCCAGGCTCAACATCAAATGAGCTGATCTTAACCTCATAAAGACTTCCCTTAACTGTTGTCTATGCTGCTCCATACTACTTGAAAACACTATAATGTCATCCAAATAGACAAGACACTGCCATGGTTTCAAACCCCTTAACACACTGTCTAGCTACCTCTGAAACGTTGCCACAGCAAACTGAAAAACAAGCTTTTCGTGGATGATGCTGTAGTATACAGAGAAGTTGTAGCATTAGAAAATTGTAGTGAAATGCAGGAAGATCTGCAGCGGATAGGTACTTGGTGCAGGGAGTGGCAACTGTCCCTTAACATAGACAAATGTAATGTATTGCGAATACATAGAAAGAAGGATCCTTTATTGTATGATTATATGATAGCAGAACAAACACTGGTAGCAGTTACTTCTGTAAAATATCTGGGAGTATGCGTGCGGAACGATTTGAAGTGGAATGATCATATAAAATTAATTGTTGGTAAGGCGGGTACCAGGTTGAGATTCATTAGAAAATGTAGTCCATCAACAAAGGAGGTGGCTTACGAAACACTTGTTCGACTTATACTTGAGTATTGCTCATCAATGTGGGATCCGTACCAGATCGGTTTGACGGAGGAGATAGAGAAGATCCAAAGAAGAGCGGCGCGTTTCGTCACAGGATTATTTGGTAACCGTGATAGCGTTACGGAGATGTTTAATAAACTCAAGTGGCAGACTCTGCAAGAGAGGCGCTCTGCATCGCGGTGTAGATTGCTCGCCAGGTTTCGAGAGGGTGCGTTTCTGGATGAGGTATCGAATATATTGCTTCCCCCTACTTATACCTCCCGAGGAGATCACGAATGTAAAATTAGAGAGATTAGAGCGCGCACGGAGGCTTTCAGACAGTCGTTCTTCCCGCGAACCATATGCGACTGGAACAGGAAAGGGAGGTAATGACAGTGGCACGTAAAGTGCCCTCCGCCACACACCGTTGGGTGGCTTGCGGAGTATAAATGTAGATGTAGATGTAGAATGGACTTCTAATGTACTGGTAATGGTCTCCAGGAGTAGAGAAAGCAGGTTTTGGATGATCCTCTGGAGGCACCTCTAACTGATGATAACCACTTATCAAATCCATTGCAGAGAAGTACTGGCACTGTCTTAAGTGATCCGAAGTCTCTGATATGTCTGGAATGGGGTATGCATCTGTTACTGTCTTATTATTGAAGTATCGGTAGGCACAACATAACCTGTATTTCTTAGTTCCCTCCACAGATTTTTTAGGCACAATAACAATGTCCGCTCCCCAGCAACTATTACTATGCTCTATAATACCGTTTGAAAGCTGCTGATCTATGAAATCCTCCACAATTGGTTGCTAATACCTTAGTATTCTGTATGGTTTATGGTAAACAGGTGCTTCGTTCCCTGTTGGTATCCTTTGTTGAACTAATGGAGTTGCTGGTAATGGTCCTCGCGGAAAAAACAAATCCATAAATTCCCACAACAATTCTTCCATATGATCTTTTTATCCTCCTTTCAAATGCTTAACTTTGTTACATTCTGCAGTTCTATCGGCAGTTAGTGGTTGATCGCTATGCCTACCTCTGTAACACCAGTTATCCAGTACATTGAAATTCGCTACTAAAACTCTTTTTCCCAAATTCGCGTTTACAGCACTAAAATTATCCACCTTCACAAGGACTCCTTGCCCGCCTTTTCCCTCTTGTACACATACCATACTACATTTCACAAAACAACCTAATGGATCCTAAACTTCATTATCCTCCAATGGTTCAACAAGACATACCATACCCACAGGTAGATTTGACTCTACACTTACCCAAAGCGACTTCCCGGTGCCACTAGACACACATTCATGCGAATTAAGCCTTAATGCTAATGTACACGGCCCAATTGGTTTATTCATTATGTTGAATGTCCCTCGCGACAGCTCTGCATTGACAACAGTTTCCCCTAGCTGAAATAACATTCCACCAAGTTCCACAGTTCGTTGTCCAAGGTCAATTTTGGCATGATGTTGATGCAGGAAATCTACTCCTGGGATCATGTCGTAGCTCTCGGTTACCGATGGTACTACCTCCATGCATGTATCAAACTGGACTATCCCTATGCGAAGGTTAACTGTCACTGACCCCAAAGGTGTGACCTTATCCCCCACTCC
The DNA here is from genome assembly GCF_021461395.2 of Schistocerca americana. Lineage (NCBI taxonomy): Eukaryota > Metazoa > Arthropoda > Insecta > Orthoptera > Acrididae > Schistocerca > Schistocerca americana. Next base: position 445,739,476 of record NC_060130.1, read on the forward strand.
ATACAACCTATAACGGGGTGGGTCAAACTGCCTTCATCCCATTAAACTCTTAGTAGGCACAGACACTTTTACCCCTTTGTCCAACAAAATCTTAAACTTTTTAGTTCCTATGGATCCTACCACTGGACATTCCACCTCTGCATACATATTTGTAGCACTGAAAATAAACGGGAGCCCCCTTATGTGGGTCTTGAGCCCCTCTGCTGTTTAATGACTGTCCACCTCTAGTAACTCCACTTCTCCATCCTCCATGCTGCTGATTTCCACCCCTTCCTCTATTCCTCGGTGACTGGGTACATTGCCTCTGCACATGTCCTGTACGACCACACTCATAACATTTTATACCCGCTGTAAACACTGTTTGTCTATCACATAACCCTGTTGCCACGTCTATTTCCTCACATTGGATTGCCAGCTGAATGGCCGAACACAAATCTTTCGGAGCCCCTTCATGCACTTTCCGCGACATGTGTGCCGGTAACCTCCTCAAAAATACATCAAGTGCCCTTTGCTCGGCCTCTTGCAACAGAATTCCATTCGTTTCATTGCTCTGATCCAACTCTTAAGTATACTCGTTAATTTCTCTTATTCTGTCCACAAATTTCTCTACCATCTCTCCCTGTCTCTTTGTCAGTGTACTCAACCTCTCCCTAAAGTACCAAGTGCTATTCTGTTTCTTGTACCTCTGTAAAAGCCCCTCCTTCAACTGCTTAAACTGTCCTGCCTTCCTTAAGGCCTGAGAACACCTTACATATGTCTTCACTTCACCTGTTAATCTAATTTTGGCTACATGTAACAACTGTTCATCAGACCAACCATTTATCATAGCTGAAGTTTCCACGACCTCCACAAACGAACGCACATCCTCAGATGCCTTACCAGAAAACAGAATGATCAAACTCACTGTAGCTGGATCAATCTCCTGCCGTGGCACCCTGGGCAATAACGACTGATCAGGTGCAGTTTCCCCGATCACTCCTAGATGTTAATTCACTTCTCAACTGCGTGATGTCCGCTGTCAATTGTGCTACCTTTTCCAATAAAATCAATACCGCTTCTGGTTCCTACACACCTTGCGTCCCTGACTCTGCCACTGTGTTGCTTTCGTTCCCAGTTAGTCCTATTTCGGTTATAAAATCCCACAGTAACAAAACATTTTACTAAAAAAAGGAACTGACTTCCTACAGTTCAGTATCTCATCTTACGTTTTATGTGATGACATAATAGGAGGAGATAAATAAAACATCATACTCAACCCAATACAAAAGTAAGTAAATGGCACAAAAAAAAAAAAATATATATATATATAAATCTTACTGCCCCAAACACACCAACACTTACCCTGACAAAGCAAATAAAGAAAATGTCCAACACTCAAAAAGAAAAATTGGTCAACACTCACCACATTTTGTGACTGTAATGCAGGCAGTGGGCTCATCATTCCGGAATGCATTCACCCATGAGACACAGGTCCCGTCCTCCAGGTTAGAGAGAGAGAGAGAGAGAGAGAGAGAGAGAGAGAGAGAGAGAGACGACTTACAACTCACAGCCACATTTGATGTTTCTGCACGATGAAATAACCAGTGCCTACTATATTGCACATGCTGTTATCCCTCTGCTACTTCCTATTTCTTCAACAGGAAGAGTGCGTGCTTTTTCAGCAGGACAATGCACATCCACATAGGGCTGCTAAAATGTGACCTGGTCTTCATGACATAAAACAACTGGCCTGGCCAGCACAACCACCAGATCTATCACCAGATCTGTCACCAACTGAATATGCATGGGACATCATGAAATAGGAACTTACTCATTCTCCAGAGCCTACAAGAACCATTGTCGAACTGCAACACACAGCCCGAGGTGCATGGGACAATCTTTAACAGGCTGCCATTCTGCACTTCTATGATCTTTCCAGTGCTGCCACAGGAAAATACACTGTATATTCCTATGATCATTTGGACACTATTCATTATGAGCTGTGTTTCATCGGACACGAATTTGTGATCATACACTCCTAGAAAGATGAACTCCCTGTCACAAGACTTGCTTGAGGATGTTCAATTTTATTTTTTTCCAGCAGTGTATATCCCACAGAGCTGCTTTTTGTGCTACTTACATACATTTTTGCAAATCTTGAAGAGGTCATCAACCATGATTTTAGTTTTAACAACAGCATTTTACCAGATCAGGTCCTATTAGAGGTCCTGTGCCTAATCTTCTTCCCGCACATAACCTAATCAGAAAAACTACACGGGATTGTCCAGTTATGAGGGGTAGGATGTCAAACTGGCCAACTGGGAGCAGGAGAGGCACCACAGATCACTTAATTTCCTCTGCCAGTACTTTCCCAAATAAATTAATAAAACTTTTTCAGCATGAGCAGGAAAGATTCAGGTTTCACACTCATAATAGTGAAAGTTAAAAAACCCAACAGAAATTTTTTATGTGCGTCAAATATCTATTTTTTTTCACTAACTATTGGATGCACCTGTTTATGTAGGGACACTTTTCCTCATAAGGAAGATATATTCTTTGAAGATTTTTGCATAGCATACTTGCAGTTGTTTGAAACCCAAGAATTTATTTAACTGACGGAAAAATGAATTAGCACTTACATTTTAAGCTTCATGTTTAGGAAAAACTCAAAAATTTGTAGTTGATTTTTTCAATTCCTACCAAATTTTTAACAGATTTCAGAAATTCTAGAATTTTGCATTAAGGAGTTAGTGTTTTCTAATCATACCAAAGGTTCAAAGTAATAGCACTTTTACTTTGTGTGTTATATGTACCTACATACACAAATTTGTGTTCTGCAGAAAATGCCCATTATTGCTTGTTTCTATTTGGCATTCTTTTAGAACTGTACAGCACCATAAGTATGTTCTTTTTCACTTTCTATATCAGTTTACTTCTTTTTCACATTCCTATTATGCACTCTTCTTGATTCTGTCACCTCCAAAAATTATTTATCTGATGTCACTACATGCTCTGTCTATCATATAAAATGCTTTCATACAGTCCACTCTGGGCTTAGTTCCTATTTTCTCTAAAATATTTCCTGCTTTGCACACCGTCATTAAAATGTGAAACTGCATCATAAACACCAACAGCAAATGTATTTCTTCACACAGAAGTGGTTTTTGACAATCTTTCCCATACACATGGGTTAAAACACTCATTTGGGTTTTGGATACTGTCAAGAAGACATTTCTTCAATAAGTTTTCATTTGGAAAGTCTCTGAATATAGGTTTGATGGATTCCATTACAGCAATTGGTAGAAAATTCCTGTGATGATCTTCACCACCAACAATTGACCTTTGGTAACCACACCATGATTCACTTCTCTTTGGTCACTAGTTATGGATAGGGTTGTTGTCTCTGGATATTTTGTGGAAGTATAAGGCCCAAACTTCTTGCTTTGTGTTTTTCAAGTCTCTTGTATTCCTTCTTACTGCCAAGTCATAATGTGTCTGCAGTTCTGCATCAGTCAGCTGCCCTCTCCCTTTAATTCCCTTTCCATCAAATAATTTTTATCCCAACAAATCTTGCCTTAGCTTTTTAATTATAATGCCAAGTCTTCTATGTACATGCCCCACACACTAACTTCTGCAAAACAGCGCCAGTTCCACATGGAGCACATTTTTGAACATGAAGGAAAGCTTTACAGCTACCACTGCCAAGATACTTCACGTATCGCAGGTTGTGGGAGCAACTGATCTGGTAAACAAGCTGACAACTCCCTGCACTTCCATACCTCCACTTCAGTCTATATAGTTCACATTACATTCAAGACTTAGGATCCCTTTCAGACACCTATAACAAAATTTGCTCAAAACTTCAACATCTAGTACTTTGCCAATGTAGACAAATGTTGCTTAACAACTCCGTTCAATGAACTGTGCTCTTTCTTTTTACAAGATACCATCAAAAAGTGCTCATTATGTCCCTGTCACCATTATTTTCAGCAACGGATTCCTCAGCAGCACTTTTCATTGATGATTCTTTAACTTTTTTTACCCCACTAAGCAGTAAGCCATACAAAAGTATCCAGACATTTGGCTGAAATAGACTTCCAAGTTCGTGGCTCCCTCCATCAGTAAAGCTGGAATTCAATATGGTGTTGGCCCACCCTTAGCCTTGATGACAACTTCCACTCTCACAGGCATATGTTCTATCAGATGCTGGAAGGTTTCTTGGGGAATGGCAGCCCGTTCTTCACACACTGCTGCGCTGAGGAGAGGTATCGATGTCGGTTGGTGAGGCCTGGCATCTCAAAGGTGTTCTATAGGATTCAGGTCAGGACTCTGTGCAGGCCAGTCCATTACAGGGATGTTACTGTCATGTAACCACTCCGCCACAGGTCGTGAATTATGAACAGGTGCTCCATTGTGTTGAAAGATGCAATTGCCATTCACGAATTGCTCTTCAACAGTGGGAAACAAGAAGATGCTTAAAACATCAATATCGGCCTGTGCTGTGATAGTGCCACGTGAAACATGATCACACCATAACGCCACCTCGGAATTTTACTGTTGGCTCTACACACGCTGGCAGATGACGTTCGTAGGGCATTCGCCATACCCACACCCTGCCATTGGATTGCCACATTGTTTAACGTGATTTGTCACTCCACACAACATTTTTCCACTGTTCCATTGTCCAATGTTTATGCTCATTACACCAAGCAAGGCGTCATTTAGCATTTACCAGAGTAATGTGTGGCTTATGAGCAACTGCTCTGCCATGAAATCAAAGTTTTCTCACCTCCCGCCTAAATGTCATAATACTTGCAGTGGATCTTGACGCAGTTTGGAATTCCTGTGTGATGGTCTGGATAGATGTCTGCCTATTACACGTTATGACTATCTTCAACTGCCGGCGGTCTCTGTCAGTCAACAGAGGAGATCGGCCTGTACACTTTTTACTGTATGTGTCCCTTCACATTTCCGTTTCACTATCACTTCGGAAACAGTGGACCTAGGAATGTTTAGAAGTGTGGAAATCTTGCATACAGACATATGACAAATGACACCCAATCCCCTGACCACGTTCGAGGTCCGTGAGTTCTGCGGAGTGCCCCATTCTGTTCTCTCACGGTGTCTAACAACTACTGAGGTTGCTGATATGGAGTACCTGGCAGTAGGTGGCAGTACAATGCACCTAATATGAAAAATATATGTTTTTGGGGGTGTCTGGATACTTTTGATCACATAGTGTATCTCTAATTTTGCTGGAGGAGATGAAAGTTTTATCACAGCACAAAATGTTCTTGCTGCCTTCTGTCCCAAACTAATACAGCACAAGCCATATGGAACCCTCACATTCACATCATATCCTTTGTTTATGATTGTAGATGTTGTGCAAGATGCACCAAGGTTGCATTTCCTGCAGAGTCCTGATAAGTTTGTAGCAAGGCCTTTCCTGGCACTGTCATCTTCCACCACAGAAACACACTGCACAACAAGCAATGCTTGCACATAACATTGTCCAATATTAACTGTGACAGTAAATTAATGTCAACAATAATATTGCACAAACCCTCACATCCACTGTCTCCAAGTTGATTAGTGCAAAAACAAGTTTACTTCTTGAAGCACTCAGTAGTGGTTCGTTTACCTGCACAGAGGTTACAGTCTTCTGCTTGAGGTGTATCTGCTTTAAGGTGTATCTGTTGCCTGGTAACTTCATTAATGGTTGAAGCAACGAATCCTAGGCATCGTGTGAAATAATAGGCCACAAACAAGCACGAAACAATGCAGCCACGTGAAAATTGATTAGAAATTCCTAAAATCACACTGCAAGACTTTCAAAGCAGAGGAGTCTGTGTGTGTGTGTGTGTGTGTGTGTGTGTGTGTGTGTGTGTGTGTGTATATATATATATATATATATATATATATATATATATATATATATATATATATATATATATATATATATATATATATATATCAATGCACATTGATAGCAGCAGAGAAGTATCAATATCAATAGTCCTTTGACAATCCCTGGCAAAAATATACACGTTTGAATTCCACAGAGCGAAATAATTATTTAGTGCTACACTGGATACTACTGACAATGAGGAAGTATATATGATGGTTTTCTATAAATCAGTGTCACTATGAGTGTGAGCTATCATATCATTTTAAGATGTCTGCCTCACTCCTTGTTCCAATGTTGTATTTTTACCTAGAGGTAAGAGATTCCCTAACACACTGGTCCCTCGACATGGAAACTTCCCTTTTCCTTGCCCAATTAGTATATGTTCCTCCTGGTAAAAACTGACTCTGCTCTGGAATCCCAAGCAATGTGTTTACATTTATTTGTGGCTTATACCTCCAAACTGGAAGAGATGGCACAAGAAATGGCAAGAGCTAAATTTAAGCTGTCCATCATTTTAGGCATGAGCAAATTATAGATTAGCTGAACAGTATTTGTCACAAAAAGAGACAATCTTAATAATTGTGGGACAAAAACAGTATAATCATTTTTACAATCAGTACAAAGAACATACCCACTAAATATACAAAAAAAATGTTCAATTTCTAGTATTACAGATCTGAAAAGGCACTTGACCTTCTGATGAGCTGCTAATAATAGGACAATGTCAAGGAATATCTGAATGGTTGTATAAGCAATATAATCTCTTGCTATCTAGGTGGTTTAGTTGACAGACTGGACTGATAATGTGTTGTGACATGAGCTTGGTTGGGTCCCACTTTAAGGGATGTGTGTGTTACTGAATTAATGAGTTTCATCTTTAGAAAATATGAAATTTTAGATCAGCAAAGGTATCACAATTATTAATAAAATATATTAGGTTCTCTAAAGGGCAAGGCAACTGGTTACTACATCACTTAATTTCTTGTCAGAAGGTCTGATGACCTCAATGAGCAACTGCAGCCTGCTTGAGAGTGTGTCATTGGGACTGACAACAAACTGGCCATGTTACACTATCTTCTCCCAGGCAAATAGGAGTGCTATTCAAAAAGCCACCTCAGTTGCTAGGCACGGGATAGGCTAGTTTTATTGCTGCGTTTGTTTTATCTGTCCCCACACGAAGCCTCAAGTGGGAAGAGGTCACTAATCACCACCCACTTCTTTCTGATCTGTAAACCACCTTTTATTCATTGTTAATACACACATTTCAGGAATGCCTCTTGCTAGAAATCAATTAATGAGTAGTATGAATCCAAACAGTTATTTTGTGAAGCATTGAAAATACACAGGAATATACCCAAGCACATCAATAGTCATAGTGAGAAGATTAATATATTTAGGGTCGAAACAGGCAGCTTGTGCCAGGCATGCGAGTACCAGACAGTGTGAAAAATATGAATTTATTAGACTACATTATGCTCAGGAATTCCAGACTGTCTCTAACTTCTCAAGCCACCAAACTTCTTTCCTCTACAATAGCAAAACATAGTTATGGATACTCCCCTACCAGAAACTGCAGCTACGAAGTTCAAATCAATCACTAATACAACAATAAACATGACATACCAGCTTTCTATCTGTCCAGCAATTTGCACAAACAAAAAACACTTGATCTGATAGTTTTTAGAAGAAGTTATCTGCTTTTGTAAGTTCCAATGGTTTAATGTAAAGGGCATGGACTAAAGTGTTTGAATCCCATGTTTCATTTGTATTCTAAAAATTTATGTGGAGTCAAACTGCAATCAAATTATTTTACTTTCTGTTACTAGAAATAGTACCATAAAGCCCATTAATAACAAGGATACTTTTAAGGATTTCCCTCTTTTAACAATTTTTTTTATGGTCCCAGTGAAATTGCTGTAAGAAGAATGTTACAGATATTCAATTTTAAGGAACCTAATTTCAGAAAGTCCACTTTTAACAAATAAATATTGAAACAGTTTGTTAACTAAAATACAGATATCACAAAATTCCTAACATTTTGGAATGAGTTGTGTGAAATTATTGTTAGGAAAAAAGTCTATAATTGAATCAATTCTTGCTGCCAATAGATATGTCATAGCTTTTGGTCAATAATTTTGAACAACTGCAGATGTCTACATGTAGGTCACACGATCTGATTTCACATAAAATATTGCCATCAATTCCTAGTTTTGTGCTGTTTACAGAGTGAAGAATTTTAAACTGTGGAATTTTTATGTAGGAGCAGTAACTGACGACTATTCAGAATGTCTGGAACAATCAGAATATTAAAGTCTTAGATGTGTCAAACAAATGTGATTTGACAGAATCTTCTCTACACAGTATATATTGAAAAACAAGCAGGTATTCTTGAAGGCTTGAACTCATGGCCTTCTGCATTAAAAAAGGAGAACATTTGTACTTGATCACTTACAGGGGACTACATAACTTCAAGATAACTGTGCAGTAATCCATTCAAGTCAAAACTGTGTGGTTATCTGAACTACAGGTGTGTATACACTCAGCTTTTGCCCTCAGTTCTCTCAATTCTGGCATTACATTCAATGTTTGTGATGATATCACGTACACGGGGAACAGAAAAAGGAGAACTGAAGTTTGTTGTCTGGTTTCAGCTTTGTTGCTTCTTTCATTCTTTCCAAAAAGCAGTTTGAAAAATTGTTTATTACCTTCACTACATCGCAAGTTGTGTCAGTTGTTACATTAAAATTAGAATATGAAACACATTCTACATTCAATGTTTATGAAGTTTTGAGAAGCCATCAATCAAATCCAAACGTACCTTTTCATCCCATGGAGGTAATGACAGAAACGAGATGAGGTTCTGGTAACAGGTAATGGTAAGACTGTGCGAACTTTAATTACTTGAAGGGAGGGTGAAGTTTATGATCACTTATGGACTAGTATCTTGCACAGATGGATGACCTGTCTGAAATATGCATAGATCAGGTAACTGTACAGTTAATCGCTCAGACATGATGTTACATGTAATAAGATGCACAATTAAACTCGAGGTGTGTTGGCCCCTTAAGGACATAGAAACCATCCTCTTATCAATAGAGTCAAACGACTCCCATAATCTCTTGCCAAAATTCAACTGGATAAAGTGACTTTGAAGCACTGAACTTCAGAAGATGGATATTTTACCACAACTTATAGTGGATATGAGCCCAGAAACATTTTCCATGTTCAGGTAGACTGGAGGGTTTTTCCTACAACTTATTTAAATCAAAAATATAGTCCTATTCTATTCAAGGGAAAATGTCACAAGGGCGAAAAAAAGGAATGAAAGAATGATGGGCCTGCTGTGTGTTAACAGTAATGGCAGTGAAAAGTTGCCGCCACTATTATAATTTCCTGCTGAAGTGTAAGCTACCCGCAACTTCCTGACTTTTTAAATAATTCACCCTGGGAAAACTGAATAGAGAATGGTTTTACTGTAGTGATAAATTTGATTCCTCAGAAGGAAGTAATGAGAACAAATAATTTACAAGGTATGTCCATGTTTTTGCTGCCTGGAATGTGACAACTGACTATGTTGAACCCTGCTGACTGTGGATTAGTTTCCATTACTGAAGAAGAAGTTGTCAGTGCGTTATGCTGGCAGGAAAGCCAAACTATGCTTCTAAACCATTGTTTTGTTTCAAGAAAAAGGACAACACTTGAAAACTTTTCCTTTCCCTGTTATATTATTTCTAGAGGGTGTATACTCAAACTTGGGGGGGGGTTAGCACTCAGAATTTCAAATGTGAGGAGGAAGATAGTGTCAAGAAGTTCCCGATAAGTTAATGGTGGGGGAGGTGTGGAGGGGGAGGGGGGGCAACATACCACAACAATGACTCTTCTTTCCTCTCAGCTGAGCTATATACCAGCCACAGGCAGTAGTTTAATTGCACTTTTAAACACTGATAATTTATATAAAATAATATCCATGTGATGAATGCACTCTGAGATATTAAGTATTTTAAAATTTGTTATTTATAAAACTCAATAAAATTCCATTTCAATGCTAGGTTAAAAACAATTTCCCAAGCCTATATGAAATTCCTGAAATCCCCTGAGATGTCCCTGATTTTTTCAGGTAAATTTTAATTTACTAAAAATTTTCAGATTTTCCACAAGAGTCACCACCCTGGTATACCATTAGCTGAATTAAACAACTTTTGAATATAAACAGTTTCTCAGATATATGGGCCGGCACAATTCTAGTGGCCAGTGGGAAGCAGCAACGTGCTGAAGGTGACATGGAAATGTGAATTGAGAGCGGGTGACATGATGGACGAAGGGGAAAACTGTTGGGTGGAGGATGCGGGGTCAGTGGGTTACCCGAGATTAAGGCCAGGATGATTATGGGAGAGAAGGATGTGTTGTAAGGGTAATTCCCATCTGCATAGGTTAGAGAAGCTGGTGGTGGAGAGAAGTATCCAAAAGACTTGGATTGTGAAGCAGCCATTGAAATTGCACATGTCATGCTCGGCTGCATATTGTTCCACCATGTGGTCAACTTTGTTCTTTACAATAATTTCGTGAGGCCATTCATCCAGGTGGACAGCTGTTTGGTAGTCATACCAACATAAAAGGCTGTGCAGTGTTTGGAGCAGAACTGGGATGACATGGCTGCTTTCACAAGAGGCCCAGCCTCTGATGGGGTAGGATAAGCCTGTGACTGGACTGGAGTACGAGGTAGTGGAGTACGAGGTGCTGGGTGTGTGGATTGGGTAGGTAGCATTGTGGCAAGTCGTTGGGAGTGGAGTGGTAGTGGTAGAGGGATGGATTAGGACATTGTGTAGATTGTGCGGGCAATGGAGCACCACTTTAGGAGGGGTGAGAAGAATACTAGCTAGAATGCTTCCCATTTATGAGGGACATTCTACCCATTTGTGGAGGGATCTTGGTAACACACTATAGCTAAACTCCTATTTAAGAAAAAATATTTATTGCCCAGAGAGTCAATAAAAAGGGGTTATACCAAAGGTACATCCAAGCATATTTTCACAGTCCAAATTCTTAGCTGCCTGCCTGCCTTCGAATACACTTTGTCCAGGCCTCTTGAGGAATTCCCTCCAAGGAGAAGGCAATAGTCATGTGCTGACCATTATTTTCACATAAAGTACTTAGATATTATAGCATAACTTTCCAGCAAAGATGCACCTTACAAACCACGCGACTGCCACACAATGCCTGTTTGGTGGTAACAAATTTACCAGTGACTTCAATAATTCATGAACAGGTTTTACAAAGAATTTAAGGAACTGAAGGTAATATAAGAGGTATTTATGTCTGTCTATTCAGAACTGTCTGTTCTTGAAGTTGCCTATAGTAGACGAATAAGAGAGAACAGGTTGCTAAGACCTTCGAAAATTTTGGTATAGTTACAATTAGCGACATGACAACACCTCATGCAAGATATTCCATGATTAGGGACCTGAAAATTTGCATTTTATGATGAATGTGAATAAAGTTGCAAATTCTGCCTCAAAATGCAAAAACTCTGACTTACCTAATACATGCTATTTCATAGAAAATGTTATCCAGGTGAACTTTATCAAACTGACTTTGAAATAGCTTTATTTTCTGCATACAAGTAGCAAAAATGGAACAAGTTTTTGGTTACTAGTATTGCACATACTGTGGTGAAACCCAACTTGGGAAGATAATGTGCATAATTACATGTAAGGTGGAAGCATGGGGAACACATTGCTTTTTAGTTTTTCACATGGAACATGTTGATATTACACCATGGAGCGAACTTGACGTATTAGGTGTCACATTACCCTGCAAAATTCTGAAAATGTGTGTTTTCTCTAGTCATCATAAAGCAAGTTTTATGTCATAAGGGGAAATGAATTGCATGCTTATTAAGAAACTTTATCTACAAACAATTTTGAAGTTAAGAACAGCACCTTTTTTTCGGTTTCTAGGTTTTGTAAACTTTGTTAGTATCCTCAAATATGTATATTCAATATTCAGTTCATTTGTTGAGAGAGAGAGAGAGAGAGAGAGAGAGAGAGAGAGAGAGAGAGAGAGAGAGAGAGCGAGAGAGAGCGAGAGAGAGCGAGAGAGAACAGGGCATAATGAACACGACAATTTCCATTTTAAATTTACGTAATATTTCCTCTGCTGGGTGGACTCTTCATCTGAACCAGCAATATCCACAATTTATTGCTACTGGATTATATTTTTGCTGTTAAGTTTCCAATTGCCAACAGCGTCACGACTCTACCAGTGATGCACATGAAGATGCTGAGCTAATACTACATACTTAACACTAACACTCAGAAACTGAACAGCAATTTTAAGAAAGTACATGTAACCTAAATGGAAACAGTAATGAAACATTGTCTGCAAACTTATTACTATGAAATACAGAAATTAAACTTAACAGCATATCAAACAAAAGGATTACCTACTTACCAATTTCTGGAATTTAATTTACGAAACTTAATGCACTTGCGACATCAGAGAACATTATTATATACAGAAAGATGTTGAGCACATGGTAGATGGAAAAGGGAAGTTACTCCAAAGCCCTGATCAGGACAGAGAGAATGGTGATGGAAGGTTTCCGAGGACCAACTGAAGATGTTCGGATATCTTACATTTTTCTTACTGTCTGATAAATTCTCCTGATGCCTGGTCATATTTTACATTTATTTATGCATGCTGTCGAATTAGGTAGGCCTACTGTCATCTGCAACAATTTACTTGTAGGTCACTGTAACAGCACCAAAGAACTATTTAACTGAATAGTTTTCCACCAATACTAACACTGAAACCCTAAGACACCAGCTTGTCCAACTGTTGTAGGTTCTGTTGCAAACGCACAATTTTAAAAAGTGCCTATACTGAGGTTTGGAATGAGGAATTATCACAAAACAGGCAAGTGGTTGTTTACTGACGCGTGTTCACACAAAAAAAAATTAAGTAGTACAAGTATTACATCCAGTAAATTGTAGCGATTAACCAAAATATTATTCCCATGTCGTTGGTGTCAATATAAAATTCTGGAAACTTTATGTTCTTGTAAAGTGGTTAAAGCTGCAAAGGAAGTTTAAAAATACAAAATCTTATATGGATAAGCAAAATAAAATTACTAGTGCCAACAGTGCTGTAGACAACTAAAAAGTACCAACTTGTGATGAGGTTCTCTTTTAATGTGACTGTGCAAGATGAGTATTACAACATTTAATTATCCAGAATGGCCACTTCCCTATAGAAATTTGGAAATGCAGCTAAGTCTTGAGTGCAACATATTGACTTTGGAGAAATCTTCAAAAGAGGATACATTGCAAAATTTAGAAGAATGCTTCTTATAACTGCAATACAAGCTTTGTAGCATTGTTATGTCCTTAGATTTCCTCACTCAAATTACGTTTTTCTCTTTTTGGAGATATAAAAACACTAATATTTCTCAATTTGTTAATTGAGGAAACCAAAATGTGTGTGAATCACCAAGATAAGAAACTGTATGCTTTATGACCTAATAACAGGGCTTTTAGTGCTGGACCCATAAGAGTGTTCACAAAGCACTTTAAATGATTTCTGATCATACATACTTCACTAAACATCGCAACTGCAGAAGGCTGCCTATCACAACAACATCAAGTTGAAACATGATCCTCTAGCTAATCCCCTAATTTGCAATATACAATATTTCCATATGGAACACTGATGTACTTGGCAGACATCAGTATGTACGTGCTACAGAAATTACACTATCCCATTAATGCTGACACAAGAATTTTGCGTACATTTTAAGAGCCTGCTATATACTACTGTCTATGATTTGTTTTCAGTACAAAGCTTTTTGTATGGACTTAATGGAGCTGTCATTCTATGACTAACTGAGCATATCATGAGAATGACAACTGCCTCTCATACAGTCCAACCAAAATTATTTTTATGGGTATGTTTTAGATGATACTCTATCAACATTAAAAATGTAAATATTTAATTTAATTGGAGGGTGAGAAGAAGTGAGTTAACTAGGTTTCTTCAGCTATGCAGTTCTGTAACCAATTAGTCGTGTACCATGCTTACTACCCAACAAGTGATACATTAACATCAGGTACATTTATTATCAAGTCAATGAAAAACATTTACACAAAAAAATATGGCTCACCCTGCTTATAACATTTTTGACGTAAATGTATGAAAAAGAATTTTTATGTTCCCGCACTGTTGTTATACAAGTGGCACATTCTGCACTGAATTTTCTTCCCTAATTTGACAAGTACTTTGGAGGAAACACTTGCAACAATGATTAATCTAACATACCTTTCTCTAGCAAGCAAACGCTGTTTAACTGACAGCATTACTGTGTGTGTGTGGGGAGGGGGAGGGGGGGGGGGGACCTTGAAATAACCGGGTGATGCTGGATCAAGAACAAAGCATAGTGCATGGTACAAGTGACTAGGGAATACATACTGTTAACATAACTATGTGGATGGAATAGGTAGGTTGTGGCCACCAATTTCTCAGCATAACAACACACTCCCTTAGAAGTTTACAAATAATTTCATCATAACTTAAACACTAATCATTACATATGCAATAAATAAACACACAACATTTTCGATTTTTTTACAGAAACTTTAGCATAAAAAACGGAGCAAACAGCCAAATGAATTTACCTAAAAGTTGGTGCTGGACCTGGAGCAGGTGGCATGGGGCGTTGCTCTGGTTTATTACTACTCTGTACCAGCTGCATAGGTGGCTGTGATGGTGCAAGAAAAGCAGAAGCAGCACTCTGGTGAGCCAGTGCTAAACCAGACAAAGTAGGCTCTTCCCTCATTTCTGGTCGCCAGTCAGTTTTGAAATGTTTCTCAAAATAACTGTAATGTAAGCACAAAATGAGTGTCAGAGAGAATTCATGCAGTATCTTTAAACTAGCACAATATTCACCAGAACAATGACCAATTTTTTACACATTACATAAAATAATTTGTAGGTTAAAAAAACATACTTCCAGGAGCACTAATTTTGATGTAGTATGACAATCGCTCTTAGGTTACAAGAAACTGCTGTGCTCAGCTAGGGTTCAATCACAAACAACACATTTGATATCACAGCTTTTTATATGATCTAGTGAAGTTCACTTGCAACTTGTTAGCAGCCAGCCTGTGGTCCTTGCCCAGAACGGCTACTTTAATCAAAATTCCACAATATTCATTTGGTGATACGCAAAATATGTAACTACTAGGCATATGGTATTTTGTATGCTTGTCACATCATGAGGGAAAAACTAAACTGACAAAAAGCCCAAATTATGCTGAAATTGAAACAAAGTTCTAATGCTTTACACCTGCTTAGATTCTTCACTACTTTAAGGAATGTAGTGACTTCTAGTCTAAAAGATTTATCTTCCTGTGAATCACCATTATTATACGCTTACAGAATAAACCAAATTCATACACCATAATTTCCTTCACACACATTTGAGGTTTTGTCCAACCTCATATGTCTTGAAAGTAGTCTTAACTTATTTCAAAAGTTCTTTCATTGTACAGAACATAAATGCATCACAACGTAGCCTCAGTTGCTACTGATCTGTATCTACCACACACTCATCAATTATGCAACAAAGTTAGTGGTACCTGAGCCACAGGAGAGGCCTTACCATGTGCTAGAGTAGCAGCCTTTACACAGTTTCCAATTTCTCAGTAATAATTGTCATTCATACAAACAGAGCCAACTAATACCACTATTGGGGCCAATACTGAAGTTCTTTAATCATTTTGAATAGTTCTTCAATCATTTTGAATTAGCATGCCTACTGGAAGACACTCAGGGCTCTTATTAAGGATCTGTGCGCATTTGAAAATGTCAGGAAGAAATCTCAATCACCTTCCTACTCTTACATAAGAAATTATTTTCCCAAATGACATTACTGGCCATAAAAACTTCACATAATTGACCAATATGCAATGGTAAAGTTATCTACACTAATAGGTGTACAATTAAGTGCAGTAACTATTACTATTAATGCTATTATTTTCTGTGATATTTTGGATTCGAAGATTTTTTACAAGCAAACTTTTCAATGTATTATCAACCACAAATCTGAGTATAATATCTCGATAAAAATTTTGTTCCACTTGAATATTGCTTCAAAGTAAAAGAATAGGTGTGCCAAATTTCATTGCAATCCTTCCAGTAGTTTCAGATTTGTGTGTTCCTGAAAGCAGAAAACCTTAAGTTGCAGAAAAATCATTTTAAAGTTTGGACGAAATGTAAAAAAAAATCTATCATACCTTAGCTAAAACTGCCCATATCCATATTCCATTTCTTCATCATCATCCTCTACAGCTCTTTTAGCTTCTCTGCTCCTTTGCCCAGCAATTGCTTGTATGTTGTGGACTGAAGTCTCCGCCTTCGCGATTCTTCGCTTATCGATGATCTGCAGTTCTGCTCAGTGAAGACTCCGGGTGTAAAGCCCAACTTGCTGAGGATGTGAAGTCTTGCCACATTCCCATCATTAAACACTGCTGCAGCTTCCAAAGCAGAAATCTTCACCACCAAATTGGAAACAAACACAGTCTTTGGACATCTTTTCCAAATAAGAGCATTGAAACTTTCATTTGGGTTCTGTGTTTTCCCATGCAGACATTTTTCTAGCAGTTCTGGTGAAGCCAGTGCTCTAAAAGTTGGTTTAGTGGCCATTGAAACCTCATAAGGAAGGTTATTTTTATGGGTATAAGCTTCCCCACTTTCCTTACTTTTCAAAAATTTGCACCATTCACTAGAACAGAGGCCATGTTGAGGTGTTGTGTCTGTCGACAAGTAATGAAACCAAATGGCACATACTGCTTTCCTCATACTGTCCAAGCTTGTGAGGTTACTTCTAATTGCAGCACCATAATAGACTTGTAGGCTGTCAATTCTCTTCCTTGTTAGTCTGTTTTTACCTCCCAGTGGCTTCCCATCCTCTAGTAGCTTGCCTTTATTGTCTGCAACAAGTCTTCGGAGTTGTCCACCCATCCTCTTCTGAATATGGCCTAAGCACTCCAGTTTCCCAATAGTGCAATTTTTTCCATGGGGCTGACTTTCAACCTCATTCTTGAAAGCACTAGAGTCTCCATCTCCTAAATGCTGTACGTATCTTACTCCATACTTTTGCAAAGATCTATGGAAAATGAATTTCCTACCTGCAGCTTCCATCCCACCACTGGAGCCTGCATAATTTCTGCTAAAAACAGCTTTATGGGCTTCTTGCCATTCTGTTTCTTTACCTGCATCAACATATTTCTTGTGCAAGGAACATGCAGAACAATATTTAGACATCACCTCTAAGTCTAATACTTTTCCAGTGACGACACTAATTATTGTTGAAACTCCATGCAGTGAAGTATGCCCCTTCTTCATCCAGGAACTGTCACAGGAAACTGCTATATCGTTGCTATTAGTTGCTTCACAATTTTCTTGAATTGCCCCCAGGACTGCCATTTTCATGCTCTCTTCACTTACTTCTGCAACTGCATTGAGATTAGCATTCACTGCAGAAAATTTTAGGGGAGGACCAGGCATGTTCATAATACCACATAAAAGGTTTCCACCATCTCTTCCAATTCCTATACATCTTAGTCCATAAGCAAATCTCATATTGGCTTCATAGATTTTATTACCAACCTTTGATGTCTTGAATGGTCTGTCAGCGTCACAGTTTTGACACAAAATGTGTAATGTGCAAACCAAACCTTCTCTCTTTCCATCATCAACCAAATCCACATTTCCTCCACAAACAGAGCACTTGCAGGTTTTTCTAAGTGCTTCTGCCACCATTTCCAGATCCACAATTCTGAAACCTGTTTTCTGTCATGATTTGTTTCTTCTGACACAATCTCTGTCCAAGTTTTATTTTAGATGCACTTGGAGACAAGCTAATGTTTGCATCTGCAGGCCCAACCCTAACCTCAATGTCAGTTTTTCTATTTATATTGGAAATATGGGACTTACTATATTTTTTAAATACTTTACCAGGCCTAGGCATTGTAAAAAGGGATCAACAGATTCAACCTTGCACAAAGAATGGCACAATAAATCAAGCGTCACTCAAATCCCACTGAACAGCACAAAACTTGTTTAGAACACTCCACAGCCTTCTATACCACACTGATTTAACCAGAAATTGGCTCCACAGCCTTCTTTACAGCACTGCTGTTACGTATACAAAAAAAATCACAGCCTTATAAAGCTATATTTTCTAGGTTCACAGGCCAAATTCTGCAATAAAATTTTTCCTCCATTTGGTACACTGAAAAGCGGGCTTGGCGCATTACACTGCTTAGGGTTTTAGTATTTTTATGCCATTTGTAGTTCGAATTTCAAGGAAAAAATTTGGGATAATAATCTCAGTTATATTTACTATCAAATAAGCAAATAAAAATAATTTGTAATTTTTTCATTATTTCTGCCACCGTCTCCCCTTAAATTATGATGTATGGAACAGTTTCTGAACTTATTACGAGCTGTGTAGAAGAGAAGTATTTTGTATACTGTAGCTTTGCATTTCTGAAACTATTCCTCTGTGTATACAGATAATCAAGGAAGATATAACCTCCTTTTCTATAAAGAATTGGCTTTTTAAAAAAATTTTTAGACTTCAGTCAACTTTCTAATATGCTGATATATCATTCAAATGATTTTGTTTTCTACTTTATATTCATCATCTGGCTCTAACGAAAATTTGTGAGCCATGTCAGAAAGCACTGAACACAATACAGATTTACAGAAACTAGGTTTATTCTTCATATAGACTGACAATGTGCTGTTAAATATATCATGACCTTAGATAGTGTGATTACATAAATAGCAATAGAGCCAACTAAATCTTTTCTCCAATGCTGCCAGCCAGTCTAACCAATTGGACTACAAGTATCACAATTAATCCATTCACTAGTGTGGGAATGTATGCATGTACTGCTATGCCATTCCCCACATGTTGTGGATGTTTATATATGTGTTGCTTGGATTTTCTTACGGTGTTATAGATGTCTGAATGCGTCCAGAGGCATCGAACTCTCCCTGCTGCAGGCGAGTTACATGCATACCTCGGCGAATAAAAACATTTAGAGTATTTATCACACAATACACATGGCTCATTGCATGCAAACATTTGCAGAAAACTGTGTTTCAATATTTTGAATCCTTTACAACCACATGATTTGCAATGCGCAAAGACATAAATGGGCGCGATGTGTGAGGCTGTCCTTCAGATATTAAAACCCAATAACTCTAGAATGAAATGAAATATCTTTCTGCTCTAAATTTTAAATAAAGTTTTCTTACCTTACCTACATTTTGTTCGCTGCAATATATGAGCTAAAATCAACTGTATGCAAAATTTACACATTGATTTTATACCACTGCAGAAACTTTAAACTTTTGTATAATGTTTTAATTAATCTGATACAGTACAGTAAATATGGCATATAATGAAAAGAAATTAAATACTTTATCAAGTGAAGGCTAAGACGTGCAAAAATAAAATTTTTTTCACCTAATAGTTTTCAGAAGTCAGATAAGTATTTCATATCAGCTGGAACGCCATCTTTCAGAACAGGTAACCGTATTTGGTCGGTAGTACATACATAAGAAAGGCAGCCTAAACATAGAATACAAAGAGCTTGTCTGTAGCAATAGAAGGGTTAATAAGATCTTCCCAGGCTTTGCGCTGCATCAGCTGGTTAAAATTCCATGAGCTTTTGGGCAATTAATCCTCAATCACTTAAGTGGTAACTGACTAAATCACATTTATGTCTTCAACCTCATGCTGCTGACCAAGATATAGCTCATGCTCATTCCATCACCAATGATGGCAATATTTATGATCAGCATGTTGTTGTTGTTGTTGTTGTTGTTGTCTTCAGTCCTGAGACTGGTTTGATGCAGCTCTCCATGCTACTCTATCCTGTGCAAGCTTCTTCATCTCCCAGTACCTACTGCAACCTACATCCTTCTGAATCTGCTTAGGGTATTCATCTCTTGGTCTCCCTCTACGATTTTTACCCTCCATGCTGCCCTCCAATACTACATTGGTGATCCCTCGATGTCTCAGAACATGTCCTACCAACCGATCCCTTCTTCTAGTCAAGTTGTGCCACAAGCTCCTCTTCTCCTCAATTCTATTCAGTACCTCCTCATTAGTTATGTGATCTACCCATCTAATCTTCAGCATTCTTCTGTAGCACCACATTTTGAAAGCTTCTATTCTCTTCTTGTCTAAACTATTTATCGTCCACGTTTCACTTCCATACGTGGCTACACTCCATACAAATACTTTCAGAAATGACTTCCTGACATTTAAATCTATACTCGATGTTAACAAATTTTTCTTCTTCAGAAACGCTTTCCTTGCCATTGCCAGCCTACATGTTATATCCTCTCTACTTCGACCATCATCAATTATTTTGCTCCCCAAATAGCAAAACTCCTTTACTATTTTAAGTGTTTCATTTCCTAATCTAATTCCCTCAGCATCACCCGACTTAATTCGACTACAGCATACTTTCTCACAATGGCATAATCCCATGCTCTATTAAGACATGCTGCCTTATTTATTGCGGGCATCTTCCAAGATTTTAATTCAATCACAAGATCAACCATCTATACCTTACGTACCCCTACAAGGAGGAAAAACGGCATATCATCAAATTCTTGGGGAAGTTTTGTGTGAAGTAGGCTAATCTGTTAAGCTCTAAAGCCTTCCTGCTAAACTGCCATGATGAGATTATTCTACAACTTGCTGTAGTATGGCATCACGTCAAGACACCACTGAGGTCTTGGAGACAATACATTTCACTAGCACGCAGTTGGATTAAACAACCATGAGCTGCAGACCACCAGCAATTGATGGAGTCACTCTAATAATTGAATTGTACTGAATCTAGCCCATCACCACTGTGCAAAGATATGTCATCACAGAGGAGTACCATAAAAAATACGGAGTGTAATTCAGTTGGGTTTAAAGTGGTGTGGTGTGTAAATTAATAAAACACAATTATAAACATGACAGATCTCAACACTGACATCTCAGCACCTAGGAATGAAATTAACTTTGCCCCAGTAACACAGAGTTTCCCAATAAAATGAAAATTGATGTTGAACATACAGTGCGTGACTTGCCCAGTGAGAATGTGGACTATGTTTGTTGCGAAGGAGCGCAATCATTTGAAATCATACTACTGGCACCTAATGTGCATAGGCTTGAACACAATGTACTTTGCAGATTTCAAAATGACTCCCTCATTGTGGTTCTGCCATTTGACATTGGCAGTGGACTGTAATTTTGGAACAAGCTGACTGTGAAGCACAAATTTGACTGATGCTTGAAGAGAATACCTATCAGCAATCACTGCAGGACCCAATGCCAAGGATAATAATGAAGATGTCACAGCTTCTAATGCAGCTATTACTGGAAGATAATGATGTTAATCTCCACCCTCGGGGCCTAGTCAATGTACACATCATCTGCCCAAAACATCATAGAAGGAATTAGCTTTCAGCCCATTGAATATCACTGGGTCAACAACATTACATTGGCAAAAAATCTGTTCAGTGTTCCTATTCTGCAGAGAGCTAATTGTGCATACCATATCACATCATATCAAGAATATGGATGACTTCAGCAGCTGAATTGGAAGTGATGTGTCAGCTATGATGAGGTCTCATTATTAGTGAGTGTTCCTATTAAAAACAATAAGGATATTCTCTGAGATTTCTTTGATACCACAACTGTCTGATTGGTTACAAAGATCTGGACATGTTTTTTTTTTAAGTGACTGACAGTACTTTGAGCAAATGGAAAGTGTTTCAATGAAAAGTTCGTTAGCTTCATCCACACCAAAATGTTTTATGAAGAAATTTGAGGATGTCACCTGGGGCACGGTTCTACGAGGGTAATCCCAAAAGTAAGGTCTCCTTTTAAGTACATCTACATCTACATCTACATCTATACTCCGCGAGCCACCTTACGGTGTGTGGCGGAGGGTACTTATTGTACCACTATCTGATCCCCCCTTCCCTGTTCCATTCACGAATTGTGCGTGGGAAGAACGACTGCTTGTAAGTCTCCGTATTTGCTCTAATTTCTCGGATCTTTTCGTTGTGATCATTACGCGAGATATATGTGGGCGGTAGTAATATGTTGCCCATCTCTTCCCGGAATGTGCTCTCTCGTAATTTCGATAATAAACCTCTCCGTATTGCGTAACGCCTTTCTTGAAGTGCCCGCCACTGGAGCTTGTTCAGCATCTCCGTAACGCTCTCGCGCTGACTAAATGTCCCCATGACGAATCGCGCTGCTTTTCGCTGGATCATGTCTATCTCTTCTATTAATCCAACCTGGTAAGGGTCCCATACTGATGAGCAATACTCAAGAATCGGACGAACAAGCGTTTTGTAAGCTACTTCTTTCGTCGATGAGTCACATTTTCTTAGAATTCTTCCTATGAATCTCAACCTGGCGCCTGCTTTTCCCACTATTTGTTTTATGTGATCATTCCACTTCAGATCGCTCCGGATAGTAACTCCTAAGTATTTTACGGTCGTTACCGCTTCCAATGATTTACCACCTATGGCATAATCGTACTGGAATGGATTTCTGCCCCTATGTATGCGCATTATATTACATTTATCTACGTTTAGGGAAAGCTGCCAGCTGTCGCACCATGCATTAATCCTCTGCAGGTCCTCCTGGAGTACGTACGAGTCTTCTGATGTTGCTACTTTCTTGTAGACAACCGTGTCATCTGCAAATAGCCTCACGGAGCTACCGATGTTGTCAACTAAGTCATTTATGTATATTGTAAACAATAAAGGTCCTATCACGCTTCCCTGCGGTACTCCCGAAATTACCTCTACATCTGCAGATTTTGAACCGTTAAGAATGACATGTTGTGTTCTTTCTTCTAGGAAATCCTGAATCCAATCACAAACCTGGTCCGATATTCCGTAAGCTCGTATTTTTTTCACTAAACGTAAGTGCGGAACCGTATCAAATGCCTTCCTGAAGTCCAGGAATACGGCATCAATCTGCTCGCCAGTGTCTACGGCACTGTGAATTTCTTGGGCAAATAGGGCGAGCTGAGTTTCACATGATCTCTGTTTGCGGAATCCATGTTGGTTATGATGAAGGAGATTTGTATTATCTAAGAACGTCATAATACGAGAACACAAAACATGTTCCATTATTCTACAACAGATTGACGTAAGCGAAATAGGCCTATAATTATTCACATCTGATTTATGACCCTTCTCGAAAATAGGAACGACCTGCGCTTTCTTCCAGTCGCTAGGTACTTTACGTTCTTCCAGCGATCTACGATAAATTGCTGATAGAAAGGGGGCAAGTTCTTTAGCATAATCACTGTAGAATCTTAAGGGTATCTCGTCTGGTCCGGATGCTTTTCCGCTACTAAGTGATAGCAGTTGTTTTTCAATTCCGATATCGTTTATTTCAATATTTTCCATTTTGGCGTCCGTGTGACGGCTGAAGTCAGGGACCGTGTTACGATTTTCCGCAGTGAAACAGTTTCGGAACACTGAATTCAGTATTTCTGCCTTTCTTCGGTCGTCCTCTGTTTCGGTGCCATCGTGGTCAACGAGTGACTGAATAGGGGATTTAGATCCGCTTACCGATTTTACATATGACCAAAACTTTTTAGGGTTCTTGTTTAGATTGTTTGCCAATGTTTTATGTTCGAATTCGTTGAATGCTTCTCTCATTGCTCTCTTTACGCTCTTTTTCGCTTCGTTCAGCTTTTCCTTATCAGCTATGATTCGACTACTCTTAAACCTATGATGAAGCTTTCTTTGTTTCCGTAGTACCTTTCGTACATGATTGTTATACCACGGTGGATCTTTCCTCTCGCTTTGGACCTTAGTCGGTACGAACTTATCTAAGGCGTACTGGACGATGTTTCTGAATTTTTTCCATTTTTGTTCCACATCCTCTTCCTCAGAAATGAACGTTTGATGGTGGTCACTCAGATATTCTGCGATTTGTGCCCTATCACTCTTGTTAAGCAAATATATTTTCCTTCCTTTCTTGGCATTTCTTATTACACTTGTAGTCATTGATGCAACCACTGACTTATGATCACTGATACCCTCTTCTACATTCACGGAGTCGAAAAGTTCCGGTCTATTTGTTGCTATGAGGTCTAAAACATAGACCTGTTTATTTCTACAATGGTTTACATCAGTTTACAGCTTGAACATTTAGCTATTTTTTGACATAGTCACCATTTCTGTCGATGCATTTTTGTAGATGCCTTGGCAGTTTTTGAATGCCCATGTCATATCAGCTCGCCACCATGCTGTTCAGAAAGTTATGAACCTCTTTTTTCACCTCATTGTCGGAGCTGAATTGCTTTCCGGCCAAATGTTCTTTTAACCTAGGGAACAGGTGAAACTCACTGGTGCCAAGTCAGGACTATACGGTGGGTGGGTGATTATGTTCCACAGAAACTGTTGCAGGAGAGCAATGGTTTGCCGAGCGATGTGTGGGCGAGTGTTGTCATGGAGAACGTGTATTGCCCGTTTGAGTTTACTCAGAGTCTCACAGTACCTGTCAGCGTTATTTGTGGCCCCAGCGATTCAGCTCTGACGACGAGGTGAAAGAAGAGGTTCATAACCTTCAGAACAGTGTGGCAGCGAGCTGGTATGACGTGGGCACACAAAAACTGCCACAGCGTCTACAAAAATGCATCGACAAAAATGGTGACTATGTCGAAAATAGCTAAATGTTCAAGCTGTAAACTGATGTAAACCATTGTAGAAATAAACAGGTCAATGTATTTATAAAAAAATAGGAGACCTTACTTTTGGGATTCCCCTCATAATTTGACAAAATGAAAGCTACAAAAGGGCAGAGAGGAGACGTTGCACCACTGATGAGTTTATTGCAGTCAGCAGTGGTGGCATACTTCAAAATGTGCATGAACTAATTGTTTTCTTCAGTTGCTGCTGATGTGGAAGAGGGCAGATGGATCATGCAGAAGCAATCTTGCTGTATCCTTGGTTTCACATGAGGCTTTGTCACAACTGGTCTGACTGCCATGTATTAATGCATCACATTTTAACACATGACATTAAAAATATCAAACCTCTAAAGGAGCTTATGTGTGAGGATACTCATTCTGACAGGCAATAGCACAAATGCTTTGTGCACTCCATTTTGTCTTGGGTTGTGCATTGCTCATTATTACTCTTATCTTCAATTACAGGTCTCTCAACACTGTATGGATCAGCTATCTCTATGACCATATGTTAGTTCTGTTTCTGCAGAGAAACAGAGGAGTGGTGTAGGCTGGCTGCCCTGTGAGAAGGTGGCAGGGTTTGATCTCCTGAACCACACGCACAGTCAAAATTGTTTGTTTACATTTGTGGTCGACTACTACACTACAGTGTCCACACTTGCACCACCTGGAAAATAAACCAAGCCAATGTGTTTCAACCAGGCCAAGGAAATAAAGGCTGCTTTTCAAGAAGACCAATAAAAGATGAGTAGACAAAAGAATAAGAATAGCGAAGACCATTTTGGGAAAAAAATGGTTGAAGTTTTTGCAGAAGCCAACATTCCACTTATTAGAGAGAATAAGAACGATTTATTCTCTTTTATTATTACCTTATCTCCAATCATTTCTTATGGGTATTTTGATCATCAGGCATATAGTGTGGCAATTTTTTAAATTTATATGCCTACTGATTTACAAAAAAATGTAGGAATTTCAGCAAAAATACATGCTAATTTTGCCGAAAATAGATGCTACATTTTCAGGTCCCTATGGACAGGACCCAAGAGGTGCTTATACCTATGCTATCCTATGAAATCAAGTAAGGCAGAAAATGTTTTAGAACATGGAACACTGAACTGCATTCAACAAATCTTTTGTCACAATCATGACAACCTTTGGGACAGCACAATAAAAAGAAGGAACTGAACACCCCCAATAAAGACCATGACCTGAAACTTTATACAGCACAGTATCCAAGCACTGCAAAGCTGAAGCAGGCACAGTGAATCCAGAAATTAAATATTGCATTTTGATTTATCTTCCACTGAACTAAGCACCAACAACATCAGACCGGGCAGCATGGATGTATAAGGACAAAGTCATCAACGAGATGGCAGCAACTCAATAATGGCTGAGGAGTATTCAGCTGAAAGCTTGTGGGATTGTAACTGTCTGCCAGAAGCCAAAGGATAAAAGAAACAATTTAGGTTAAACCCTCAGAAATATATCTCCTGTAATTTGGTACACAGTGAGGTACAGCCATTGGGAGGTGGTTGTAGTAGTGACAGACTCTAAATGTGAATGTTGTATTATTTGGTGACATGCACAAGCACACAAAAAATCATAAAACCCAAAGGTAGATAGTCGCAGTGCAGTCTGAGGCCACTTCCTAGCAATCATAAAGCCAATGTTTCACCCTATACAATCTCTCATTTATAGAATGATGGAAAACACACACACACACACACACACACACACACACACACACACACACAATGCTCAGGATTCTTGCCACCATCAAGAACAGATACTATCACTTAAGAGCAACATAATTACTTAACAGAATTAGGCAAGTGTAACTTACTCAGGAGTAATTAAATCCCCTTCCTCTTCATGCAGTTCTGGTAGCCTTTCTAGGCCCAAATATTCACGCCTCATACGGTCAATTTCTAGTTTTAGAGGTCTATATTCTTCGTGAATTCGCTTTGCAGTGTCAAGCGCACGATTGCGGCACTCTTCAGATTGTTTTATGACGTTTTCCATCTGAAACAGAGTATTAGTGTCATGATAATTTTAAATGAATGTGATCCTGGAACTTATATATGTGACTCATATGGCTGACATTTTTTAATGGGTTGCTATTGGCAGAAAGCAGATGTGGTCATCCTCTTTTATTGTAAACATATCTCGTGAAAATAAAGGTACCTTTAGTACTATGTCTTCAGTCTTTTCTTCATTCTTTCAATGACCACAGCATTCAGTATGGAAACTGCTTCAACAAATATACTTTTTAACTGCCCAATAGTGTACAACAATTCCAACATTTATAGAACTGACCCTACCAACCTCCATCCAGTATGATAGGGCAGATTCTGCAGGTTAAAACCCATGCTAAACTGAAGCTGTTGATCTTCACCTGCAGTCACAATCTGTAGTAACAGCAAAAGCCAGCTGTATCAATGTTTAAAGGGTGTACTTTTCTATCAACTCCACAAAGGCAGATGACAATACAGAGCTCAACTGCAGAGAAGTCAGAAGAATCGTCTTCCTGGCAGTGGAAGCAATACCATTAATATCAGTAAACTAAAGATGATTTGTGCTGTCAAACTGGATAATCACTGAATCTAAGTCAGAAGACATACCTGATCATCATCATCATCATCATCATCATTCCACAGTTCTAAGTGAAGTGTGATGACTAACAGAGTGGAGTCAGTTTTGCGTGAAAAATATGATTTGTAACAAACAAATAAACTTAAACTATACTAATACATGCACAAATTTAAGGTGTTTTGGTTTACTTCAAATACATGGATCAGGTGTACAGTGAGAACCAAAGCATTGATCCAAGTGTGTATATGGACACTAAATCCTCAAGTGCAAGAACTCAACAAACATAAAACAAAATCAAAAAGTTGAACCAACTATTGACTGGCTTCCTTTGCATGTTTATTGACATTAATTACTATTAACAACAATAATGCAATACCTCACAATCTACACTTCAGTAAAGTGATTTGATGAAAATTAATTTTAGTCACAGATTCCATGCAAAGGCCAGTACAAACACTGCAAATTAGGGCTAACCAAAAATCATATAATCCTCAATACAGACAATAACTTCAATGCACAGTCTAGTAATCTGGAAAAAGTTTCTGAAGTTACTTTCCAATTAAAAAAAAATCATGTAATTTGGGCACATGACAATGCTGATATATTAGTCACGAGAAGCTAGTGTAGTTAAAAGTGATAATACAATACCAATTTCAACAAGCAACATGGATTAAAACATAATATTCCCTGATGACATCCTGTCAGAGAGACCAGTAGGAGGAAAGGTACAGACAAAACGTTGGTTTTATTGTCAACAGATTACTGTCCCTCACCACCATTTTTGCACATACTTAGCTGTGAGACGACAGTCTGCAACGAATTGCATGTTACTTTGCATTATGTTACCTCCACCAATTCTTGGCTGCCAAGTTGGTTTGTTAGTTTCCTCAGATATCCCCGTGACTTACTACACAGCTGGATGATAGATGTTTTCCCTACTGGGTGAGGCTGTCAAGTATATTTTGCATTAGTTCACATTTCTCTATATTGATACTTCACTTGCCCCAGTGATTTCAGAATCAGATGCAATTATGCAATGTACAGTAAAAACATTTTACATTTTCCTGCTTTTCACATTCATTTTTGCTGTACCAACAGAAGTCCTATTCTCTCAATACAGTGACTTCTCATTGTTAACAATTCCGTGTAACAACATTTCCTGCATTTTACATTTTCTATGATGTTATCACGACCTTTAACATGGATTTTCAGATGGGTTTCTGCAAAAAGTACATCATATTCCTGCTCAAAGTCAACCTTGAAACAAAGCAGAAAAAAACAGATTATAAGTTATTGATCCCGCAATGTAGTATTAGCACAGTAAGCAAGAATTTCATTGTCAGCATGTTGGGTCATGGCCACCTGTGTTATAGGTTTGCAGAATTTGGAAGGGTGGGAAGGTATGCCGAGTCACTGCATTAATGATAATCACAATCTGACAATAGTGACTTTAGTAGCAACCTCCTCCCGCCCACTGTGTTGTATTACAACAGCTTTAATTAATTCCAGAGTCATTTATAGAAATAAACACCACTTTTGAAGACAGCTGTCTCTACAATGGGCTTTCACAAATCAATGTTACTTCTGAGTGAAATATTGCTAATCCATATTTGGTAGGTGCGCAGACTTACATTGGTTTAACTTAATGCAAATGTAAACTTTCCTCCTTAAGATTCTACATAACATGGCAACAATTTACACCCACTTTCTCATCCAGAATGTCCCTGAACTGAGTAACCTCCTGATATGCAACAAGCTATAGATTTCGTGCAAACTTAAGTGTTTTAACCAATATTGTGTTACAAGTTTTATTTACCACAATTTTATAATGATTACTAATGTGTCTCACAATAGAATAGCAGTAATTTTTTAATGTGGTTTCATGAAAGACTTTTGCTTCCGTGTTTTATTTATACCATCGGCCACAATTGTAATGAAGAGGGAGGATCCTCCTCACGTTTGTGTGTGTCAGTGCTCAGACACTGCCTTTGTGATTGATGCTTTGTATAGTACAGAGAGAGAAGCAGATCTAATTGCTGTTAGAAAGAAACAAAAACAAGTAATTATTTTAGATTTTTTTAAATTGGCACAATTTAAATTGTTTTAGTTTCATATTTTGAACAATATAAAGAGCATGACAATAAGAGTAATTTATTTATTTTCACTTGTGTCTCCTAATGCTTTCCTGTATCTTAAACTTTCCTGCATTTTACACTTTTTACTGTATATGGTGCACCCATTTATAAGGAGAAACTGAGACATGATTGGGGAAAACAACTGAATAGCTAAGGATTTCCCTTACTTGGAAAAGTATGTTTATACTACATTAAAATGTTGCTCATCCAAAAGTTATAAAACAGAGACAAAGTTAAATCTACAGCACATTCCTTCTTAAAAATTTTCAAATCTACGGTAATTCATGACCTCTTAAGCACCTGCACAAAACTAAGTATGAAACAATTGAATAAGCTCCCAGACGACTAGTGAAAAGTTGTTCAGTCAATTGGTTTAATGACTGTATGGTATGTAACTAACTGTAGTGTGGATGGTATTTAATAAGCCTGAAGCAGCATGAGAAGCCGATGCCTGGTTAATTGGAGACCCACCAGCTATAGTATAGAGGCTGGGAATAGTGCTGGTACTGAGGGGCCTGGTGGCCAGCATAATTCCTTGTACAACACATTCATCATTTAAAATAAGATGGTCTAGTTGACCTATAAACCATGCACTCATAACTGAGTAGGGCCCAGTTCAAAACTAGCCGGCAGGCTTAGACTGCTCATCGTAATGAATTATGACAAAAAAAATTTAAAATATTCATTTCTTTTATAGAATGTGACTTTAGGTCTACAAACTGTGGCAAATAGATAATGTGCAGACTGGAAACTCACATTCTTTAAAATCTAGAACAATGTGTAACACAGCTGGGGGAAATAGCACCACTTGCAATAAAGGCACTCCTAGAACAAAATCTTGTTTTTAAACAATGAAAAATCCAGGATGGAATAACAATATTATTAAAATGGTGGACTGCTACTCACCACATAGCAGAGAGGAGTCACAGACAATCACAACAGACAGAATACTATACATGTGAGCTTTCCGCCAAAAGGTCTCCTTCTAATGTAGAAAAACATACATTCACGTAAGTACAACTCACACACACAACCACTCGCACACACATGACCATTGTCTCTGGTAACTAAAGCCGTACCAGGGGCCTTTTGGCCGAAAGCTCAAAGGTACAGCAGTCTTTTTGTTGTACCTGTCTATGATTCAACATCTCTATGCAGCAAGTAGCAATTACCCTTTTCATCATATTGTGGTAAATACTTTTTTTTCTGCCATCTGTCCCATTTGTAACACATACCACAGTAACGGGGAAGGATTCATCTGCAACCTCAAATTTTCAGTCTCTCTTATGTACCTGGTAATGTCTAAATGCCTGTACATGTACCACATATATTTGAAGTATCCAAATTCTTATCCAAGCCATATTCTTCAAAACCTAGTTACTCGCTGTACAGTTCATAGGCTGCTGATAACAGTGTAAATAGTTAATGTATAAACACTTCATTTAAAAAATATCCAATAATTAAAATTCATGAAACCATGTTCACTTGAAAATTCAACCAAGCTAATAGTTATTTGTTTTCTGACTGACATACCTTATCTAAAAGCCCACATTTTCTTCTTTTTACAGACCATCTGAACTGTGACTTTTCAGGCTTTCCTGAAGAGATCTGTTGCAAATACACTTCTGGGGTGGGAGAACATTGTGCAAGTCCCACAACATTTCATGGGAACAGCTGCTTTACACCTTTAGATGGTGGTGGTTGCTGTGTTCACTGCTGCAAGATAACTGGTGACACCAGAGTAGTGATGCCAAAATTTATTGGGGATCAGGAGTAGGAATTACACATACTACACATACACGGATAGGTACTCATAGTTGGATGAGAATAGCTTTCCTAGTGCCTCTGCCAAAATGTAAAGAGGTTTTCTGCAGGTGCTATATGTGCAATGACTGTCCTATCAGACACTGCTGTGGTTAAAATCTGAATTTATTCTCTGCATTGTGATGGCTTCAGTCAGAAATTGGACATTCTTGTTTCTCCTGTTTAAATTCAGTGACAGCCAGTTCTGGATTCCAGGCACTGTCAAGCTGAAATCCTGCATCCCTATCGCTAAGGTTACCTACCACATGGGTGTACATGGCCCCTTTTTTAAAAAAGACAATCACAGAAAGATGGTGCTGAGGATGAAACTTCAAACTTCACAGAACATGCGATGCCTCAGGTCCAACCAGGGTTCTGGTACAGCTGATTTGTCAAACTGGCTCAAGCTTGTACGTCGATGGCGTCAGGCCCAACATTCTTGCATGGTGTGACATGACTGCTCAATATGAAACATTTTATACTGGCATGAGATGTTATATATGCCATGTTTTCTCAGGCCAATATCATCTATAACTAAACACAACAGGTTCTCCAAGTTTGTCAACGGACATTCATTTCTCACAGATCCTCTCAAATCTTGAAGACATGCCACCAAAATACTGCAGTAGTTTCCTATGCATCTTCAATTGCACCCTTACAACGAAACCACTTTGATCAGACTGCATTAAGTACCTTTTTCTTTTCCTTCAGAGTAATCGTTTTGTTGGGACATTGCTCTTAGGCATTGCAATCACCTGGCAGGCTGTCGGTATTTGAGACTGACATGCTTGCTCTGTGTACCATGACTAAGACACTACCCACACTGTACAATGTGATGATAGATTTTGGTCTGCGAATATAACTCTGTGTGAGTCTGCTCATAGTACACACTGTGTTCCACTGTTTTGTCAGCTTTTCTTCTAAAAATAACCAAGAAATGGTAGATGCCATCTTTTTCCATTTCCATGTGAACTAACTGAACATTTTAATGGAGAGAGTTCAGATGCATGAGAAATACACGTAATGTTTCTATTCTGTGGGGCCACACGCCAAATACAAGGGTAAGTCTATTGTCCGCAATGTAGTTATATTTTTGTTTATTTCGGTAGTACTGTCATTTTCTGTTGATGACACATGCTTTGTTTATTTGTTGTTATATCTTTGCAATTTTCAAGCTGCTAGGTTAGTTTCGTTACCACTGCCGTACTGCTCCACTGTCTATTTGCACCAAAGTGATCCATTTTTTGTGGTCAAAAGGCATATCAGGGGCCGAAATTCATCAAAGATTTTCGGTACAGTATGGGAAAAGTGTCTTGCCATAACGGAGTGTCTATGAATGGATTGAAAAATTCCGAAATGGTCACACAAGTATTACACACGATGAAGGAGCCGGACTACCATTTACCTCCACAAATGAAGAAACCATTGAGTGTTGATGTGAAATGATTCTCTTAGATGATTAACAATTGACGAAGTGGCACCGTCTGCAAATTAGTCACAGTTCTGCCAACAAAATCATCCACAACAGACTTGGGTTTCATAAAGTTTGAGCAAAATGGGTCCCTAAACAACTCACACAGTTGCATAAACAAACGCACTTGGACATCTGCAAAAAAAAACATTTGGATCACAATGGAAATGAAGGGGACAACTTCTTAGACAGGATCATTACTGGTGACGAAACATGGATGCATCATTACAAGCCGGAGAGTAAACAGCAGAGTACGGAATGGAAACATCCAAATTCAATGTGCAAGAAAAAGTTCAAGACCCAACCATCTGCAGGAAAACTGATGCTTAAGGTTTTTTGGAATGCACAAGGTCCAGTACTGGAACACTATGGGAAAAGGGGCACAACAATTAACAGTGTATGTTACAGTAAGATACTTACTGTCAGGCTAAAGCCTGCAATTCAAAGCAAATGCTGAGGATTGCTGTCAAAATGTGTTGTGTTGTTGCACGACAATGTCCATCTGCATACTGCAGCCCACATTGCTGAAACACTTCAGAAACTCAAATTTGAAGTACTGGATCATTCTCCACATATTCCCAATCTTGCCGCTTCTGACCATCACTTGTTTGGTTCACTCAAACAGGCATTAAGGGGCTGTTGATATTGATTTGCCTCGGACGAAGGCAGTGAAAGAAGTGGTGCATTCCTGGTTTGCAGCTCAACTGAGAACCTTCTTTTATGAGGGCACCACGAAGCTTGTACAACGATGGGCCAAGGGCATTGAAATGAAAGGAGACTATGTCGAAAAATGATGTTCTTGTAAGTTTCCTATTTGATTACAATAAAATTTTATAATTACTTTGTGGATAATAATTTACTTACCCTCCTATATCATGAACATACCACCAGAAGGAGGAAGGCTGGCAAGTTGCCGATCACAGTGCTTTTTGCTTGAAGTCTTCCATAAAATAGTTGGCCATTGGGGAGGGGGGAAACCCCACGTGAAACCACCCACTTGTTCGAAACACTTGTTACTAAATAAGGAATAGATTGATGAAAGTATATGTTTAAACAACGTTACAGTGTCTTTCTGGAACTTGTTGCTAATAGTTTCCAATAAATCTTTAAAAGATACTTCCATAAATAAGTAAACATCATCAGAGCTCATTGAAAGAACCAACAGTTTTAGTCTAAATGTCTTCAGGTATCCTATGAAATTCTCTTAATTCCAAATAAGATGGCTGCTTCTGCTCTCAAGGAGTCCTGATTGCAACTTCAGATGTTTGGCTAACAATTTAGAAGGCAATCCAGTGCACTTTACTATGGGGCAAGGAGGGGCCCACTCTCATTGATCTTTGGTAGACTGTGCAGTCTTGGTGTTATGCAGCCTGTTGGTGCAGGACCTTGATTAAATTATCTGGAAAAAGCTCTTCTTGAGGTGGTCTACAGATTTTCCTCTGAGTCCTGCAAGTCAGATCCCCTCTTATTTCGAGGTGCAGGGTCATCGGCCAAATCATCTATCTTGCTGTTGTACTCAGTTTGTGAGAGAAGGTCACAGGGGTTCCCCTAGTCAGCAGATAAAATGGTGAGGTCCTTGTCTGCTCTTGAGTCTTGCAGAGCATTCCTACTACTGAAATTTTCAGCAGCACTCAGGTTGTTCAAATTTGGCATGTGTCCCTCCCGGTCTCTTCTGCAAGATGACTCTGAAGTTTCAAAACTGCTTCTTCTACCACAGCTATCAAATATTTAATTGGGACTGTCCCAAATGTACATGCAAATTTCACATCTTTCTTGAACACCAAAAATGTTGCACCATCAAAAATTTAGTCTGCGAGATTAAACATGGTATGTCAGTGTTATAAATTTTCTTTCATTTGAACTTCAAGTTAAGCATACTTTGCCATTTGGCAAACCTCTGTTCATTTGGAAAGTTGGC
Source organism: Schistocerca americana (assembly GCF_021461395.2). Classification (NCBI taxonomy): domain Eukaryota; kingdom Metazoa; phylum Arthropoda; class Insecta; order Orthoptera; family Acrididae; genus Schistocerca; species Schistocerca americana. Next base: position 445,774,076 of record NC_060130.1, read on the forward strand.
TAGCACCCACGTAGTGGTTGGTTGATTTAAAGGTGCGAGGAGGTACCAAACTACGAAGTCATTGGTCCCTTGTTCCTAATAAAACAGTGCCACAAGTTTGAGAATAAAACGAACCAAACATATAACACAAAACGGAAAGAAAGGAAAAGCCAAACGAATGAAGGAAAGGCAACGAACACTAAAAGGAACAAGAGAGGACAAGAAAACACAGACGCTAGAAACAGAAGAGAGTAAAACATGAAAGCAGATTACAGTGGCTGTACAACCACGAGAATAAAATGGGAAAGCCAGCCACTCTGTAACACATTAAAACCTCCACCCTAAAAGCACTAGGGTGGAAGACACAGATGGAGAAAGGACATGCACTAAAACCTACGCAGAAGTATAAAACCCACTCTCACAGATAAAACGTAAAACTAAAGCTGCTGTGGAGGCACTGTGGCTCAACACCGAAGGCAGGGTGCTGGGAAAGTTAAAAGTCTGCCGCAGAGCAGTCCAGAAAGTGGGCAGTCCAGAAAGAGATGGATGACTGTCATTTGTAAGTCACAGTGACACTGAGGTGGGTCCTGGCGACGGAGTAGGTATCCATGCGTTAGCCACGTATGGCCAATGCGGAGCCCGCAGAGGACAACTGACTCCCTGTGAGAGGCCCGCATGGAAGACTTCCATACATTCATAGTCTCCTTAATGACACGCAGTTGGTTATGAGTGCTGTTATGCCATTCCATCTCCCAAAGCTGGAGAACCCTGCTGTGTAAGACAGAATGCAGGTCAGCTTCGGAGATGCCTATCTCCAGAAATGGTTTCCACGTCGCCTGTTTGGCCAGCCTGTCGGCAAGTTTGTTGTCGGGGATTCCAACGTGACCTGGGGTCCACACAAACACCACGGAGAGGTGGGACTGTTCCAGGGCATAGATGGACTCCTGAATGGATGCTACCAGAGGGTGGCGATGGTAGCACTTGTCGATAGCTTGTAGGCTGCTCAATGAGTCAGTACACAGGAGAAATGACTCGCCAGGGCATGAGCGGATGTACTCAAGAGCACGAGACATGGCCGTCAGCTCTGCAGTGAAAACACTGCAGCTAACTGGCAAGGACTGCTGCTCAATATGTCCTCCATGAACATATGCAAAACCTACATGACCATCAGCCATTGAGCCGTCGGTGTAAACCACTTCAGAGACCCAGAACATGTCAAGAATCGAGAGGAAGTGACAGCGGAGAGCAGCGGGATTAACAGAGTCCTTAGGGCCATGCAAAAGGTCCAGACGAAGCTGCGGCCGAGGCGTACACCACGGAGGCGTAAGTGAACGGACCACAAGTAGAGGTGGTAAAGTGAAGGACTCCAGTTTGGAGAGAAGGGACTGCATGCGAACCGCAATCGTTAGCCCCGATCTGGGCCACTGATGTGGGAGACGGACTGCTGCGGGTGGGAAAAGCAGATGGTTATTCAGATGCGCAGGGGAACTATGAATGTGTGCTGCGTAACTGTTGAGCAGTTGCGCACATCTGATCTGTAGTGGAGGGACACCAGCCTCCACCATTACGCTGGTTACCGGACTCGTCCTAAAAGGTCCTGTCCCCAACTGAATCCCACAGTGGTGCACAGGGTTGAGTAAATACAGTGCTGAAAGTGCTGCCGAACCATAAACCACACTCCCATGGTCAATTCGGGATTGGGCAAGGGCTCTATAGAGCTGCAGCAGCGTGCAGCGATTTGCACCCCAATTGGTGTTGCTCAGGCAATGGACAGCATTGAGGTGCTGCCAGCACTTCTGCTTAAGCTGACAAATATGAGAGAGCCAAATCAATCGAGTGTCGAAAACCAGTCCTAGTAATTTATATGTCTCCACTACAGTGAGTGGACCGTCATTAAGGTAAAGTGTGGGTTCCGGATGAATCGTACGACACCAACAGAAGTGCAAGACACATGACTTTGTGGCTGAAAACTGGTAGTGGTGGGCTAGAGCCCATGACTGCGCCTTGTGGACGGCTCCCTGGAGGCGCCGCTCAGGAACAACAGTACTGCAGCAGCATTACGAAATGCAGAAGTCGTCTGCATACAGAGAAGGTGAGGCGGAGGGCCCGACTGCTGCTGCTAGACCGTTAATGGCAACTAAAAATAGAGAGACACTCAATACAGAGCCCTGTGGGACTCCATTCTCTTGCATACGGATGGAACTATGAGAGTCACCAACTTGGACACAGAAAGTACTGAGCGACAGAAAGTTTTGGATAAAAATAAGGAGTGGTCTCCGGAGACCCCACTCATACAATGTGGCAAGGATATGATGTCGCCAAGTCATGTCGTGTGCTATACGTAACTCAAAAAAGATGGCAATCAGGTGTTGCCGTCTGGCAAAGGCTGTTCGGATGGTAGACTCGATGGACACAAGATTATCAGTGGTAGAGCGAACCTGGAGGAAGCTGCCCTGACATGGAGCCAGCAAGCCGCGTGACTCCAGGACCCAACCCAACCGCCGACATACCATACGTTCCAGCAGCTTACAAAGGACATTGGTGAGACTGATGGGCCGATAGCTATCCACATCAAGCGGGTTTTTACCGGGTTTGAGCACCGGAATGATGATGCTCTCCCGCCATTGCAATGGAAATACGCCACACACCAGATCCAGTTGAAGATGACAAGGAGATGTTGCTTGTAGTCAGATGACAGATGTTTAATCATCTGGCTGTGGATGCGATCAGGCCCAGGAGCTGTGTCGGGGCAATGTGAAAGGGCACTGAGGAGCTCCCACTCTGTAAATGGGGCGTTATAGGATTCACTGCAGTGTGTAGGGAATGAAAGGACATTCCCTTCCAGCCACTGTTTGAGTGTGCAAAAGGCTGGGGGATAATTCTCTGAAGCAGAGGCTCGAGCAAAGTGCTCGGCAAAGTACTTGGCAATCGCGTTTGTGTCAGTACATAACTCGCCATTTATGTTAACATGGGGACAGCTGTTGGGGCCTGGTACCTGAAAAGACATTTAATCTTTGCCCAGACTTGGGAAGGTGGCATGTGGCACCCAATGGTGAAAACTTATCTCTCACAACATTCCTTCTTCTGTTGTTTGATAAGGTAGAAAACAGGGGCATGGAGCCGTTTAAAAGCTATGAGGTGCTCCAGCGAAGGGTGTCGCTTATGCCGCTGTAGAGCTCACCGACGCTCCTTAATTGCTTCAGCAACTTCAGGCGACCACCAAGGGACTGCCTTACGCCTCGGGCACCGTAAGGAGTGAGGGATCACGTTTTCTGGGGCAGAAACAATTGTGCTAATCAACCACTCAACCATCAAATTGATGTCACTGTGTGGGGGAGATTCAGCGGTGACAGCAGAGGTGAACGTTCCCCAGTCTGCCTTGTTCAAAGCCCATTTGGGCAGGCGACCGTACGCCTGACATTGGGGCAGTGACAGAAAGATGGGGAAGTGGTCACTACCACACAGGTCGTCATGTGCTCTGCAGTGGATAGTTAGGGGAAGTCCTGGGCTGCAAATTGATAAATCAATGGCCGAGAAACTACCATGAGCCACACTGACATGTGGTGGCCCCAGTATTTAAGAGACAGAGGTCGAATTGCGACAGTTAAGTTTCAACATCTCTGCCTCAGCCAGTAAGCATGATACAATCTCACAAGGGGTTATGGGCATTAAAATCTCCCAGAAGTAGGAAAGGTTTAGGGAGTTGATCAATCAGTGCAGCTAATACATTCAGGGGGTACTGCACCATCTAGAGGAAGATATACATTGCAGACAGTTATTTCGTGTGTCGTCCTTATTCTGACAGCCACAGCTTCAAGATGGGTTTGATGGGGCACATGTTCACTACAGACCGAGTTTAGGACATAAACGCAAACCCCACTTGACACTCGATTAGTCGCTACAGTTCCTGTAATATCCCTTATAGCCACCGAGGGCAGGGGTCTGCATTGCTGGGAACCAGGTTTCCTGGAGGGCAATGCAGATAGCAGGTGTAAAGCTGAACAGTTTGCTGTAACTCAGCCAGGTGGTGGAAAAAGCCTCCGCAATTCCACTGGAGGATGACTTTGTGAGACTGGGAAGGCATGGAACATTCAATGAGGCAGTTTACACCTCAGAGTCACCTGCTGTGACCGATTTATTGCCCGAGCAGTCTATATCTATTGTGTCTGAGGGTCTGGTGAGTTCTAGGTCCTCAGCAGACGCCAAAATCTCCACCCCATCCTCAGCAGCAGAGCTTGTAGGTAGCAGTGGTGTGGGTGCCACTGAAATTTCCTTGATCTTAGCAGTTTTCTTTTTGGACTTCACTCGCTGCTGCTTGGGTTTCCCTGGCTGGGAGGACTTCACTGGCTCAGTCTCCTGGACTGAGAATGAGTATGAAGCCCTACGACCAGCTGATTTTGGGCTCTTCAGCCACTGGCGGGTGTCGTCTTTCCCACTCGAAGAAACCTGGGAAGGGAGTGACCCAAGAGACCCCTTTGTGGCGAGAGAAGCCGAAGAAGACTTATGCTTCTCTGGCTTAGAAGTGGGGACGAATGTCCCCGATGGTTGGGGGGGGGGGGGGGGGGTGTTGCTCCTGAAGTAGGTGGTGCAGGAGCAACAGGGAAGGAAATGCCCCCCACCATCAAGGGGTCAAGTGTAGTCTTCCTGCTCTGAGAAGTGACCTGGGTTGGCGGAGCTGATGGTGCCAGAATTGTTGTAGCGGCGGCGTACGACAATGTCATATGCACAGGATGCAGGCATTCAAATTTTCTCTTAGCCTCAGTGTAGGCCAGTCTGTCCAGGGTCTTATATTCTATGATTTTCCTTTCTTTCTGGAGAATCCTGCAGTCAGGTGAGCAGGGCAAATGGTGCTCTCTGCAGTTGACACAGATGGGAGGTGGGGCACATGGAGTATTGGGATGTGAGGGGCCTCTGCAACCTCAGTATGTGACACTGGAAGTACTGCGGGAAGACAGATGGCCAAACTTCAAGCACTTAAAGTACCTCATCGGGGGAGGGATAGAGGGCTTTATGTCACACCGGTAGACCATCACCTTGACCTTCTTGGGCAATGTATCACCCTCAAAGGCCAAGATGAAGGCACCGGTGGCAACCTGATTATCCTTCGGACCCCGGTGGACATGCCGGACGAAATGTACGCCTCATTGCTCTAAATTGGCGCGCAGCTCATCGTCAGACTGCTAAAGAAGGCCCCTGTGAAATGTGATACCCTGGACCATATTTAAGCTCTTATTGGGCGCGATGGAAACAGAAACATCCCCCAGCTTTTCACAGGTGAGGAGTGCCCGTGACTGGGCAGAAGATGCAGTCTTAATCAAGACTGACCCAGATCTCATTTTGGACAAGCCCTTCACCTCCCCAAACTTGTCCTCTAAATGCTCAACAAAAAAAAAACTGAGGTTTCATGGTCATGAAAGAGTCCCCATCAGGTTTTGAACATACAAAGTACTGGGGCGAATAAGATCCACTGCCACCCTTAGCCTGACGTTCCTCCCATGGTGTGGCCAGGGAGGGGAGTGATTTGGGGTCGTACTTCTGTGCATTGAATTGAGCTCATGATCGCTTAGAGACTGCTGGTGTTTCACCACCAGCAAGAGATGATGGACTACGCTTCATCGCATGTCATCTGCCCTGATGTCACCCACTCCGACCAGGGGCCCTCCCCACGGGCGACACCCAGTCGCAGCAAAGGCCACCTGGCAGGATGGCCATTGCCGGGAGTTCCGATGCCCCAGGGGGATGGGCATCTACCCCTTGGCATACATAGGGAGATAACGGCGCAGGCATCAGCAGAGCGATCCCTATGTGGTCAGGGGGCTACAACCAACAGGGTACATGGCGGCCCCACCACAACGGACTGGCTACCGTGCTGGATATCAGGTGCGAAGAGGTTCATGGTAATCATCGATGTAGAAATTGACACTGCATAGTGCATGGTGGAAAATGCAGCCAGGAAGGTGTCCTCGCCCAAGAGATGGAGAATTGGCAGGACTGCAATGCGACAGCGAGAAAGTGGGCTAAAGATCTCAATGCACGATGGACATGATACACCTTATAAGGCGCCCTTCCCCAATTGGCTCACTCTTTGGGAAAATTTTGAAGAATGGAGGTCAAACCCTACAGGGGACCATCACATAAAGGTCGAAACGTGTGAAACTCCTTTTAGCTGCCTCATACGACAGGCAGAAATATCTCTTGCCTATTCTACCCCCGGACCCGGGTTTTCTGAATTAAGAAGAGTATTTGCTTTTCTTAAAACTGTAGAGATTTCTTTATTAATTTTTTCTTTTTCAAATGTTCAATTCATATTATATAATCTTTTCGATAACCACAAGCCACAGTATCGCAGCATGATTTCTCCGTTTCAAAAAATGAATAATTTTACTAGAATAACATATTAGTTAACAAAATATTACAATTAGCAGATTTAAGTTTCTGGAAAATTCTTGGCAGACTTCTATGAATCCCAGGGATAGCACTGTGCACCCAAAATTCTGCTACATAAAACAGAACCTATCAGTTTTGCCATTTGAAGAATATCCAATTTATTAATAAACAACATAGCCCCATACTTTACATATGTAGTAACTATGATTCCTGCCTCTTGCTGACTGCAAGTATGACGTGCCCTTCGGTACAATGTGACACTGAGGAGGAGAGGGTGGCGAGCCCATTGCTCTGGCTGCCTTTTACCCCCACGCAAGATGACCAAGACTGAATTTGATAGCATACTGAGGGATTTGGGGCCATCCTGGAGTGACTACAATGAGGAAACAATGCCTGCTTTTATGCAGGACCTCCAGAACTGGAGTCTAGCACTCCACCTACTAGACTAAAATGGGAACTATGAAAAATATAGTACTGATCTGTATGTTACAAATTTGAAGTTCAGAATCCAAAACCTGATCATTCCCAAAAAGGATAATGAAAACAAACTGTACATACTCAGAATCTAGTTCAATTGTATAGTGAGAAGTTATTTAAATTTACTCATAAAAACTAGTAACTGGACGCCAAGAGAAGATGTCTTCTGTCGTATCAGTTAAGTCATGTCAGTAATACTACAAGTATCCCTTCACAATGAACAAAAATTAAAAAATGAATGTGAACAGTTAAAATGGACGAACAGGATACTCAGCTGAGTATTAAACTATTTTTACGGTGCATTTCACAGATTTCTAATTGACAGTTTCAACTGACTGACCATTGTGGCAGTGGTGGAATAAAACATGGAAACATTATCAAGAAACACTCGAGATGATTTCTTACACTACACTATTAATAACTGTTGTAAAGACAATACCACTTAAAACTCCATCCTGAGAAATATTGTTCTTTCTTTCAAAGAAGTCACACAGGACAAAGTCAACTACATATTTTAAAAAATGTGGGGATAGGGAGGACTGTAGAAACCTGCTAAAATATGCTCAAATGCACCATTCACAGAAATTTCCAAGATATTGATCTTCCAAGTAGTATCAAAAGAATACCATCAACAAAGAAAATACTTTTTAGGATATGTTGGCTTGTTGTATAATCACCTCCATGAGGGCGACACTCCAATAACTACTTGGTCATGTATAGATTTCAGAAGAAAGATTAAATGAGCATTTCTTCAGTAGTCAGGTAACTCTCTTTACCACATTAACAAAAAAAAGAGTGAGGACAATTTCTTCACTTCACTGTGCGATGTGCTACATCATTCTGTAATGGACCCTTTCACGACCAGGTTAATTTGACATGTGACATTTGACAGACATCGCTAACTCTCACTTCCACCACTGACAAACACAATGATACTAGATAACTGGCAGTGAAACTTACACTGAAAATGTTCTACTATTGTTTGGGTTATGTCTCTGGATAGGAGACTTCCGTCTTATATTACAGCAACATCTGTGCACCTCTGCTTCTTCCTGAAATGTACCAATGGTCTACCAAATACCTATACTCTTAGTGGAACAACTTATGGAGCAGAGAATGTAGCCATTATATTTAATCATTGTGACATTTTGCCCTCACCACCCAAAACTCTGCGAGATTCTCTGCATTTGATCCTAAAGCTGAGCCACATGCTTGCTTCTGATTGCAGAGCATGATTCATCACTCCCTTAGAAGACTGTCTTCGTAGTTCATCTGAATACTGTGAGATAAGTGCCTCAGAAGCTGGGTAGATCATGTTCACAATATGATCCACCTACTCTGTATGCTACCATGATGCTCTAAAAGAGGAAGCTGACCCTATAGTATCCCCATAGCCATGCTGAACACCCATTTGAGTGGCTTGTTTTCAGGCATTTCTATGTCTGACATAGACACATGGTCACTGAAGTGCAAGTTGCTGATTACTTCTCACTGAGAAGAATGTGCAAGGGCTAGAGAGCACATTGTGAGATCATTAGCAAAAAACAATGTTCTAGAAGTTCTTAAGTACATGTTCTGCCCCATTTCAGGAGATGCATATGGTGATGAAATGATCTCCAAAGTAGATTATTTGCATCAAAATTATCACACAGGAGCAGTTTTGGTGGAATTGCATGATGAGATCTGCGAGAGTTACTCTGGCTATAGTTTTGTGAGGGGGCATTTGAACACGTAGTTACCCTACGATGCACATATACTGATGCAGTGACTGCTTGCAAGGGGTGGGATAAATGAGTAGTAGTATACAGTCTTGATTATATGATAATCCATTTTCAGGCTCTCACCCTACTGGGGTTGCTGTCATTGTGGAGGGAATAACTCATTAGCAAATCTGGTGTAAACTTCTTTAAAAAGTGACTTGTCGGCGATTAGTTCCTTATCTGTAAAAATGATTTAGGAGACAATCTGAGCAGCCATCTTAGACTGTTTTCAGATGATGCTGTTGTCTGTCTAATAGTCATCAGAAGATCAAAACCAATTGCAAAACAATTCAGATAAGATATCCATATGGTACAAAAATTGGCAATTAATCCTAAATAATGAAAAGTGTGAGATCATCCAGACGAGTGCTAAAAGGAATCAAGTAAATGTTACACGATGAATAAATCAAGCCTAAAGGCCATAAATTCAACTACATACCTATGAATAAGAATTACGAGCAACTTAAATTGGAAAGCACACAGAGAAAATGTTGCGGGGAAGGTGAACCAAAGATTGCCTTTTATTGGCAGAACACTTAGAAGAGGCAACAGATGTACTAAAGAGACTGCCTATGCTACACTTGTCTGCCCTCTTCTGGAGAACTACTGCACGGCACGGGGTTATTACCAGATACGAAGAACTGAGTACATCAAGAAAATTCAAACAAGGGCAGCACATTTTGTATTATTGAGAAATAGTGAAGAGCGTGTCACAGACATGATACAGGATTTGGGGTGGACATAATTAAATCAAAGGCGTTTCTTGCTGTGGCAAAATCTTCTCAGGAAATTTCCATCACCAACTTTCTTCCTCAAATGTAAAAATGTTTTGTTGATGTTGACCTACACTGGGAGAAATGATTATAAAAAAAATACAGGAAATTGGCACTCACACGGAAAGATGTGTGTGTTCGTTTTTCTATGCACGCTCTTCAAGAGTGGAATGACATTATAATTATTGTCAAGGTGGCTTGCTGAATCCTCTGCCAGGCAGTTAAGTGTGATTTGCAGAGTAGCCATGTAGATATAGACATCGATATAGATCCTGTCTGTGTGGCTGGAAGAAGGTGTAAAATGGCCAAATTGTTGACTTTACTAGACACAGCTTATTGTCTGTCACTACTAGCCACCTTTCTTCCCATCCACGCACGACTTTACCTCAACAGTGAGGTGATAGCGATAGCATGTAGGGGACTAAATACTAAATTATCTGAATATCTGAACATGCCTCTTTGGCTGCTGCATCTGGCGTTTTGTTTCCCTTAATACCAATGTGCCCTGATACCCTGCAGTACGATACCACCTCAATCAGCCTTTGTAAGTGGAGAAGGGAGTCCTGGAAATGCTGGAATACTTTATCTGCTGAGTAAAAGTGTTGCAGAGAGTCAAAGGTACTGCAATTTTCACAGCTGCAGCACCTCACAACCAAGGGTACTCCCTGTTTAACCATATCTGTGAATAGAGCTAACAGTTGTGGTTCTCATTTAAAATGTCAAAGACAGTGTTAAAAGCAGAGACAGCACTGCAGCCTCTCTTTTATTACAATAATTCTAAAATTACTCTTGGTCTCTGTACTAACCAGGGTGGAAGACAGTTCCAACCCTGAATTTGGGTGTGCATTGGCCCAGCATCACGTGACTTAAGCTCATGCCTGATGTGGATCCCAAATAACCATGTTGCTCAGGGATTGTTTGAGAAAAGGTGTTCCATAGGTGGACAAGCACCAGTACGGTACGCTGATGGAATGGGAACAGCAGATATCCTACATGTTTAATGCTCCACAAGGAGTTGCCGCCAGATGGTGAATGGCAGCTCCCCAACCTTAGTACACAGACTGGATATGGGACTGGGTCACATAAGCTTCTGTGGTCAGCATGATCCCCTCATGGTGGATAGTGTCAATGATCTTTATATAAAGTCTCACTGATCCATAAAAAATGCATTCAGTCAAGCCATGATCTTACAAAAGCCCTATAAAAATGAGGCAGATGTAACCAGTCCACTCACCAAGACCTGTGGCTATGGCACAGAGAGATATCTGAGCAGATCAGAAATCTAACACCGGGAGAACGTCTCATCTGCTCCAGTGATCACAAGACCGCATATAATTCTGCATCAAAAACGGTAAATTCTATAGGCAGTCTGACCTTGAGGGCACGATCCAGGAAAACTACAGCGCAACCAACACAGTTCCCCTGCTTAGACCCATCTGTAAAAACAGCTATATGGTCATGGTCCTCAGATAAAATATCAGAGAACATCGCATTAAAAACGGAAGCAGGAGTGCTCTCTCTCCTGTACCGTACAAAACCTAAAATCACTCTGGGCCTCTCCAGTAACCAGGCTAGCAGGTGGTTAAAAACCTGGATTTGGGGTCATACTGGCTCCACGCACAGTGACTCCAGCAAACGTTGCACACAGATACCAAATGGCATTGTGGCTTGTGGGAGGTTGGAAAAAAGGCATTCCAGAGGTGGACTTGCACACCTGACGCACCATGAGGAGCTGGCACTGCATGGTAAGTGGCGGTTCCCCTGCCTCAACACAGTTGCTAGGTATGCGACTGGTCCGACAAACACCCGTAGCCAGCTAAACCCCCTCATGATGGCCAGCGTCAATGATACACATGTAAGAGGGCCTCACTGACCCTTACACCATGCAACCATAGTCCAGCTGCGAACACACAAAAGCTGGATAAAACTGAAGGAGACGTGCCCTGTCCGCTCCCCAAGACCTATGGCTAAGGCACTTTATGGTGTTCACTGCCTTCAGGTCTCACAGGTGTGGTAACCACGACCATCTGGAGTCAAAAATGAGGCCCAGAAACCGCACTGTGTCTCTAAAATGTAGGATGGTGTCACTAATATTCAAGGAAGGCAAATTAAAAAGATGACGAGAACGTTTATATGCGCATTCACACCTGCACGCACGCTCGCACACACACACACACACACACACACACACACACACACACACACACTTCTATCTGCAGAAAGCTGAAAACCCATTTTTGCAGCCTGTTCCTCTAACTGCCGCACTGTAAACTGCAACTGACTGCTCGCCATTGCAACAGTGGAGGTGGTACAGAAAACAGCAAAATTGTCTACAAATAAGGAGCACTGTGCAGGACTTCTTACCACAGCTGTGATACTGTTGATGGCCATGGCAAAGAGGGTAACACTTAGAACACTGCCCTGAGGAACACCACTCTCCTGCTCAAATTGATCAGACAGTGTGTCACCAACTTGGGTCCTAAAAAACTGCTGAGGCAGAAAAGACCATATAAAGTTGTGGAGGTGGCCACCATAACCCCATTGATGAAGTTGTGTGAGAATACAGTGTCTCCAAGTAGTGTCGCATGCCTTACTTATATGTAAGAATATGCCAATACAGTGATGCTTACGGAGGAAAGCCTGCTGAATAGCCACCTCTAGGAGGGTCAGATCGTCAACTGTGGACCAAACTCTTTGGAATCCACACTGAGAGCGGCTAAAGAGTTGCCTGGTCTCTAACAACCAGACCAGACGACGGACAACCACTCACTCCAGGGTCTTTCCTACACAGCTTGTTAAGGCAATACTCCGGTAACTACTGGGACATAGGCAGTACTTTCCTGGTTTGAGGAGAAGGATCAGAATTGCCTCCCTCCACGAGTTGGGGAAGTTGCCTGTCTGCCATATTAGATTAAAACATTCGAGGAGGATTTTCTTTGATACCACTGGCAAATATCGAAGCATGTAGTACTGGACTTGGTTGTGACCAAGTGCAGTGTGATGAATCTCAGTCAGTGCCCATTCGAGCCCCCACATGGAGAAAGGGGAGTTGTAGGTGTCAGAACTGTTGTACCTGAAGTCGCATGATAGTGACAAAATGCCAGATCCTGGATTGTGTTGGCAGTAGTTTGTGCAAAATGTTCGGCCAGCATCTGAGCAATGTCTCTGGGTGTTGTTTGGAGGCACTCCCATTCCAGCATTGCCGATATCGGTAAACAGCTGCGTTTACCAGAAATCCTCTGGATGGCTTCCCATACTTCTACAGAAGAAGTGGAACGATTGATGGAGTCCAGGAATGCTAGCCTTGACCTTTTCTTACTCTCCCCAATGACACGTCGAGCCTTGACCCTCGCAATTCGAAAGGCCATAAGGTTGTCTGCCGTCAGTTGGTATTTAAATGTTGAAGAGCAGAACACCTTTACTGGATCGCAGAGTGGCACTTAAGTGTCCACCAAGGTACTGGTCGCCTCCTAAGATGATCTGAGGAATGGGATGGAGAAGTTAGCAGCACGATGGATCACTAGTATTATGTGGTCCACTCATCCTTGGACACTGTCACAGTGTTTGAACACAGCAAGCTGGCTGAAACACGTCCAGTTAGCCCTGCTGACTATCCATTTTGGGGGCTTAACTTCAGGTGGTGAGCCATTTAGTAGGTGAAGGTGGATTGGGAAGTGGTCACTGGAATGAAGGTCATCAATGACCTCCCACTGAACAGAGTAGGTGAGGGCAGGAGAACAGAAAGAGAGGTTGATGGCTGAGAATGACCCAGTAGCAGAGAAATGTGAGTGAGTACCCATGTTGAGGATGCACAGCTCATGAGACGTCATAAGGCTCCCCCCCCCCCCCCCCCCCCCATCCCCCCAGTTTTTGAACTGAGGAGGCGAAGCACTTTAAGAGCAATGGGGAGTGGAGTGGCTGTCTGAATCCAAGTCATCTAACTTCATGACATCCTCCTCATCAGTCAGATGGGAAAGAATAATGTCTGACGGCACTCAGGACAGCTTTTGACCTGAACATCGTGAGCCTTTCCCTGCACCCTGTCCCTTCAAGGATGAGGGGGGAAAGTGGCGTTGAGAGGCACTCTGCTGTTCTTGTACCTTCTGGATGCTCTCTGTGGAACTGTTGTTGGTCTTTACTGGTGCAGCTGCCTGGATTGCTTTGTCCATACTCTTTTTTCCTTGACATGTACACGTACAAGTACAGGTGCTTGTGGTGGATACAGGCACACTAGGCGTCATCTGTGTCAAAGCGTCTGCCTTGGGAATAGGTTTCTGCACCATGGAAGAATATGAGGTGGCAAAAATGAGGTTTTGTCGCATTATATTCTTTTTTGGCTTCGGCATAGGGGATCCGCTTTGTCACTTTTATCTCCTGTATTTTGCATTCTTCACCAAAAAAAGGGCAGCCTCGGCTCCATACTGAGTGGTTTCCAGAGCAGTAGATGCAGATCGCCAGGGATGGGCAGCGAGTCCCAGCATCATGAGCTACTTTTCCGCAGTTCCCTCAGATCGCTTCACCTCCACAACTCATGGTTGTATGGCCGAAATGCTGGCATTTATAGCACTGCATATGGTTTGGAATGTAAGGCTGAACATTAGGTTGAAGGATCCCCGCCATAAGATGTTCAGGCAGTGTCGGAGAATTGAATGTGATGATGAAAGTGGCAGTCTTTTCAGTTACTCAGTTATTCCTGTGTGTTTGTTGCTCCAATCGACTATTCCCTGGGATATCCATTCTTGCTTCAGTTTTCCTATGTCCATGTTCATGATATTTCGACATGTGACAATGCTCTTACTGGAGCTGAGAAAGGTGTGCATCTCAACAATATCACAGTCACCCAGTTTCTGTGATTTCTTAAGAAGGTCTACCTGCTTTGACCTGTTAGTTTCGACCAACAATTAGCAATTACGCAATCGTTTCATAGATGTTAATGTTCCATCAAGGCCTTCCAAACCCTTCTGGATATAAAAGGGGGACACTTTCAAATGTTCTCTCCTTCCTCTTTATCACCAGAAACACATTATTATCCATGACTCCATGAGCCCTGTTACTGCAGTCCAAAATATTCTTACTATCAGGAGGACTAGCTCCTCTCATTCTTTTCGATGAATGGGTGTGAATACTCCCAGGCAGTACAACCTTCCTGCTGGGAGGAGAAGAAGAATTCCAGGATTCAATCTCCATCCCAAGAGCAGCTAGGAAAATAAGGGTCCACTCAGACAGAGCCCCGCGTGCCTGAATAAGCCTTATACAACTGGGGTGGGGCAGGTTCCCCAGAGGTTGCCTGCTAACAACTGTTACACCTCAACAGCCATGCATCCCCTAAGTGCACAGCACACCTTGAGATTGAGGTTTTTTTAATAGAGGTTTACCCCATTCTCGCGATCAGGGCAGTCAAGCCAAGATTCCCATTCTCTTAGACACACAACAATCCACCGCCACACAGTGGTCACTGAAGCCTGCCCAGAGCTTATGGTGACGGGGGACTGGCAGCGTTACCAGTCCCCAGCTCAAGAACCCCGGGGTTGTCAAGCCTGTACCCAGCAAATCAGTGCCCAAGTTGTTTTGGATTAAAAATGTGGTCCATATACATCAGATTCTCTAAAATTTAGACTGGTGCCCCTTGTATGCAAGTCAGGTAAATTAAAATCACGAACACTTATCTGCAGAAAATGTGAAACCTGTCTTTGCAGCCCTCTCCTCCAACGTCTTCATTTTAAGATGTGACTGACTACTCAAGTTACAGTCTAGGAGAAGGAACATAAAAATGCAAAATTGTCCACAAATAAGGAGCATTGCACAAGACTCCTTACAGCAGATGTTATACTGAATTTTGCTATGGCAAAGAGGGCTACACTTTAAACACTTTCTTGGGGAACACCATTCTCCTGCTCAAAACCATCTGACAGCATGTCACCAACTCAATAACAAAAATGGCGTTGTGATAAGAACGATTGGATGGGAGGTGGCCAAAAAAGCCCCAGTGGTGAAGCTGTCCTACAGTACTGTGCCTCTAAGCTGTATTGTATGTCTTCCTGATCTCAGAGAACATCACTATACAATGTTGTTTAAGTAGGTAAGCTTGCTAGAGAGCCGCCTCTAGCAGAGCCAGATCGTCAACAGTGAATGAATGTCTCCTAAACTGAGGCTAAAGACTGGCTAAGGAGCTGCATGGCCTCACAATTAGACAAGATCATGGTTGACCATTCTCCATTCCATTGTCTTTCCTACACAACACAAAGTGATGCTCCAGTAACTACTGGGACATGTTTGGTCCTTTCCTGGTTTGAGAAGGGCTACAAAAGTTGGCTTCTTTCATGAGATGGGGAACTGTCCTGTCTGTCATATTTAATTAACACATTCTTGGAGGGTTTCCTTTGACATTGTTGCAAATTTCACCGAATGCAGTATTTGATTTGTTGCGACTAGGCATAATATCACGAGATTCAGACAGTGCTGAATCCAGCTCGACATGGGAAAGGGCAGTTGTATGACTAAGAATTGTTGGACCTGAAGTCCAACTCACCCCTCTCCATGGTCACACATTAGCAGCAGAATGCTGAATTCTGGCTGGCAGTAGCAGTAGTCAATGCAAAATCCTCTGCTACTGTATGGAATATGTCTTCAGGCATTGTTTGGAGTCACCCCTGCTTTAGCACCACTGATAACTGACAGAATTTACCAGAAATCCTCCTGATGGTTTCCCATGATTTTGTGGAACAATTGGAGCAATTGACAGAGTTCAGGAATGCTTGCCATGAACTTTTCTTGCTCTCCTGGGTTACGTGCCAAGCTTTGGCTTTTGCTGCTCAATAAGGTGTTGGGTGGCACTTAAACCATCACAGAACTGCATGTTCACCTCAGATTGCCGAGCAGCAATCAGTCGACCAAGGTACAGGCTGCCTTCTAATACTACCTGAGGACTCTGGGTAAGTGAGCAGCAAGGTGGATCACATGTTTAATGTGGTGCACACATTCCTGTATGCTGCCTCAGTGTTCAAAGCACAGCCAGGTGGCTGAACAGCAGCATCCATCCTGACAGCTTCCTTTCAAATATTGCTCCATCTGGTAGGTGGATTTGGGGTGAAAAATTGTCACTGGAATGAAAGTCAGTGGGTCACTGGTAACTTTCCACTAAGCAGAACTACAAGGACTGGAGAGTGGAAAGAGAGGTTTATGGCTAAGAATGACCCAGTAGTAATGCTGAAATGAGCAGTGTTGCCTGTGTTGAAGCTACACAGCTCGTGACACACCATAATACTCTCCAGAGCTCTACCTCTGGGGCAGTAGGATTTGGTGCCCACAATACCTTATGGCATTGAAGTTTCTCAGTAGGAGAAATGGTCAAGATTGGGGGAGGGGGAGGGGGGCGGGTTTTCTTCAAGATCTGTAAGATCCTCATAATCTACAGCTCCTTGTGGTGCTCAGAATCTACTGTGGTGGTAAATGCAGATTGTATATGGTGTTCCTTTGACCCACATGAATTTCAATTGTATCTGCTTGAACATCAGTAATGAGGAGCAGAGAAGAGGAGTGGTGTATTTTATTTACAAACAAAGCCACTCATCCTTTGGTCTCCCCCGATTCAGGTCATCCTTGGGGTGAAGGGTATGGCTTTGTAGAATAAGAGAGTATGTTTAAAATTTGCACAAGGGACAGTCCTGCGCTAGGAGTTTCACTTTCTTCACATGTGTCCTGAACCCACTGATGTTCCACTGTAGTAAGAGAGCCTTTTTATCTGCGCGCTTTTTCTTTCGCCTTGTCTCTGGCAGAGTGGCAAGCCTGTCAGTGGCGAGCTTAGTCAGGGAGCTAGATGGTTGACTTAAACAGATTTCATATTCAATTGTCTCCACATTAAAATCCTTAGAACACCAGACTGAAAATGAGATATACATGGTCTGAGAATTTGACTGGTCTTCTTCTGTGGCTGATGCTTCCTGTCGATTTGTTTGCTAGAGGAGACTTTGGAGGAATGTTTGAGGGCAGTGGTAGTAACTGCTCTGGCCTGTTTACCAGAGTCTGCCTGTTGACGAGCCAGATGATATACAATGTCAGCAAGCGCAGACCTTCTGATGTTCTCGGGGATCTATAGGCTTCGTACTGACAGCACCATTGCAACTGTACTTACAAATGTATGTATTATAGCTGGCTAGCACTATGAACTATTTGGGTAGTGGCATCACATTTCTGAATAGGTTTTTTGATAACTGAAGCTAATGAAGTAGTGAAAGTGGGAGGTTGCATTGCTTTATAAATATTTTTGGCCTTTTGTTTTTAACCAAAATATCTTCCTTTGATTGACTGATTAATTAATTGAGAGGGGTTATGGGACCAAATGTCAAGGTCATCAGTCCTGCGATTCCGAAGTGAGTTACTGAACAAAGAGGGTCGGTCTGCTAAAAGCGTACGGATCCAGTCAAGGGAGTCAAATTATAAAATAATAAACATTAAACACACACAGTAAAGTCATAAAAGGTGAGGCCAAATCTAAAAACTGGAAGAAAGGTGGATGCTGGCATGGAGTCAGAGACTGAGAAGACTGTAAAAGAAGTCCCAACCACAACCAACCTGCCCCTGCTCCAAGACTAAATGAGAACTTTTTTTATCTGGAAACAAAAACCACTTTCATGGAGGAAACAGAGGATCAGTTCAACCATACGTGGATCATCTGCTAATATTAAATTTAAGGAATTGGGAAGGCTATACTTAATACGAAGGACCAAAAGAAGGGGACATTCCACCAATATGAGATACCGTCAGTCTGGCTCCCCAACCACATTGTGGGGGTGGGTCATTATGTAGGAGGAAACAATGGGTGAGCCAGGTATGACCAATGCGTAAACGGCATAAAATAGTGGACTCCTTCAAAGAGGAGGAGAAAGAAGAGCGCAGTAGACTCCTTGATTGTGGGGAGTTTTTTACTATGAGCAGTAACGCTCTAGATGGTATTCCACTTTTGGGCAAAGACAGATCAGACATAGATCCACATATCCGCAGCTGGAATCATGAAAGAAAATGGGGGGGGGGAGGGGGGGGGATACATATCTGCTTCTCTAGCCAAATGGTCTGCCAGTTCATTCCCTGAGATGCCCACATGACTTAGGGCCCAGAGAAAGATGAGTGAACAGGCAGCACTCAAGGGCACAGAGAAGGTCGTGGACAGCAGAGACCAAAGGGTGACAGTTGATGGCCTGCAGGCTGCTCATGGAGTTTGAACAAATTAAAACACTGTGAAGCGAGGCCTCAGAAACAAAAAGGAGGGCCCTGTGAATGGCTAGAAGCTCTGCTGTGAACACACTACATGATCCCAGCAATAAATGATGCTCGAAGCCAGTAGGAGATGTGAAAGCGTATCCCACCTTATCAATAGACTTAGAACCATCAGTGTAAAAGATGGTGGTCTCCTGCAACTCTGCAAGGATGGCACAGACAAGGCGCCGGAAAACCATAGGAATGACAAAGACCTTAGGACCCTGGAATAGATCAGTCCCAATTTGTGGTCTACATACCATCCAAGGGGGGAGTATGGGAGGAAAAACACAGCTGCAGTCCAGTGAGTGGAGATGGAGATCCCGACAGGGGGACGTGAGACGCATGCCAATCGGCAATCCCACCCATGGGCGGGTGTTAGGAGGGAGACATCCCTCATTGGCGAAGAGCACAGGGTAGAGAGGATGGTCAGGGAGTTGGCGAAAGGCAATTGCGTAAGAAACGAGGAGTTGGATCCATCGGATGTGTACAGGGGGAATCCCAACTTCTATGAGGAGACCATCAACAAGACTAGTGCGAAAGGCACCAATAGCCAGACACACCCCACAATGATGGACAGGACCAAGGAGCTGCTGAGCAGTAAACCTGACTACCAGAGTGGACAAGACCAGAGCATGGTATAGATGGAGAAGAGTGGAATGGTCTGCACCCCAAGATGTGTGGGCCAGGAGGCGGAGAGCATTAAGCTTCCACATACATGTAGTCTTTAGGTGGTGAATGTGGGGCAGCCATGTCAGCTTGTTATCAAAACTATAGCCCAAGAGACAGGATTGCTACAACATCAAGGATGGGACTGCTACAACATTGAGGAGCTAGTTGCCTTAATAAAGTTCTGGATCGGGACGTACTGTGGGTCAATGACAAAAATGCCATGGTAACCAGAGGCCCAAAGAGGTCGTAAGCCCATTGATGGCAATGAGGAAGAGAGTGACACTTAAAACAGAACTCTATGGGATACCTTTCTCCTGAATCTGAGGGGTTCTGAGTGAAGTGCCAATTTGAACCCAGAAGAGCCGGTAAGATAACAACTTGTGGATAATAAACAGAAGGGGACCATGGAAGCCCCAGTCATGGAGGGCAACTAAAATGTGATGGCACCAAGCCATGTCATATGCCTTATGTAGGTCAAAGAAGACCGCGACAAGGTGCCGGCGGTGAGTAAAAGCCTGTCGGATGGCCGATTCCAATCTGACTGAATGGTCAGTAGGAGATCGCCCCGCCCGGAAGCCACACTGATACGGGGACAAAAAGCCCCGAGATTCAAGTACCCAACATAGTGTGAAGTTGACCATCCTTTTGAGCAGTTTACAAAGTACATTCGTCAGGCTAATTGAGCAGTATCTGTTGAGAGATGTTGGGTTTTTCCTGGGCTTAAGGACAGGGATAACTATACTGTCTAACCATTGTGACAAAAAAAGCACCTGTGAGCCAAATGTGGTTGAAGACATTGAGGAGCTGTTGCCTCTGGGGTACGTCCAAGTGTTGGCTCATCTGGTTGTGGATGGAATCTGAGCCTGAGGCTGTATTTTGTGAAGAGCTAAGAGCCTGCACCAATTCCCATTCAGCGAAGGGCACATTATAGGGCTCAACATGGTGCTGGATGAAACAGAGGGGAGGATCAGTTCAACTCTGCGTTTCTGCCGGAGAAAGGTAGTAGGGTATTAAGAGGACAAAAATGCCACTGCAAAGTGTGTCACGAGGTTTTCAGCAAGGACCAATGGATCAGTCCACAGAGTGCCTTGGAGATTAAAACCCTGGAAAGTTGACTATCACTTGCGGCCCAGATCACTGCTATACTCGCCGACGATGGTCATCCGGCATAGTGCAGAACTGCGATTCATCGCTGAACACAATGCGACGCCATTCATCAGCAGTCAGTGCTTCCTGGTTCACGGCACCACTCCCAAACGCAGCATTTTGCGTGACGTTGTTGCTGGAGTTTATTACTTCTTCTCGGATGGCAGATAGACATGCGACTGTGTTACGATATGCTTCGTGCACAGTAGAGAGATCCTCCATCGTGGTGGTCAGACGTGGTCGACCGGAACCTGACTAAGAGTATGCCTGCCTTCACGTTCCCATGCACTTCATCATCGGGCCTCAGACATTTAAATGCCCCACAAATCTGCCTCTTGCACGATGCAGATCCACACTGAGACCCCTTTCAAACTCTGTGAGGTGCTGATAATGCTGTGAATCGGCACAAGTGGCCAAGCCAGTGGCTTTCCTGCCATACAGTGGAACAAGGAGTCTGTGTGCCTGGCGGCAGCAAGGTAATGATAGAATCACCGGAAAGTGGTCACTGTCACAGAGGTCATCAGGGCAGGGCACAGGGGGAAGTACTGGCTTCTGCAAGATCTGGAACTGAAAGAGAGCAGGCCGCCTTGGGGCGCACAGATGGTGTGACTCGTGGCCGAGTGGTGATAACAGTCTTCTGGCCTGAGAGAAACCGGGGAGAGGGGTCCCGGGAGGGAGCTCGATCACAGGCAGATGCCGAAGAAGAGGGGCACGTCTTCGGCCAGGGTGGGGGAGCGGCTCCCTGACAGGAGGTCGTGCAGGGGAGGGACGGGGGGGGGGGGGGCTGGGGCGAGGATCAGGATGAGGATGAGGAGGAAAGGAAGTAACAGAGACAAAAGTTGAAGATATTGACACTGGGTGGAGTGTCTCATACTTTTGGCAAACCTCAGCATAAGACAGGTGATCCAGGGACTCATTCTTTGATCTTCTTTTCACTCTTGTAAGCCGAGCTCCAGTGAGCAAGGGGAGTGGCGGTCAGTACAATTGACACAGACGCCGGAACACAGGGGCTTCCCTCATGGAGTGGGTGACCACAGTCACCACACAAAGGGTATGCTGTACAGCGGGAAGACATGCCCCAAACCCAAGCACCGAAAGCACCACATAGGTGGAGGGATGTACGGTTTCAAGTCACAGTTGTAGCACATAACCTTGACCTTCTCTGGAAGGATATCCCCCTCAGAAGCCTGAATGAAGGTGCCAGTATCGGTGCGGTTGTCTTTGTGACCCTTCTGCATGTGTCAAACAGATTCAAAAACAGAACGTCCACTCAAGATTAGCTCGGAGTTCCTCATCAATTTGCAGGATGAAGTCCCTATGGAAAATTACTCCTTGGACCATACTCAGAGATTGTTGAGAAGTGATAGACACCAGGACACTGCCAAGACAATCACAGGCACAAAGAGTTGCGGATTGGGTGGCAGAAGAAGTTTTGATCAACAGGGAGCCCGACCACACCTTACTGAGGGACTCCAGTTCACCAAACTTGTCCTCGATATTTTCCATGAAAAACAATGGCTTTGTGGCGGTGAATGTGTCCCCATCCATCCTAATACAGACAAGGTGACGGGGACAGGGTTTCATCCCAAGACGGCGAGCCAAGCCCTCCTCCCATGGTGTTGCCAGGGAAAGGAAGGTTGCCGGGTCATACGAAGCAGCATTCAAAGATCCTTCACTGTTCAAAGATACATCTATTTGAGAATGGTCAGATTTTTGCAGCTCGATACGCTTCATGCACCAAGCACCTGCCCTGATACCACCTATTCCAACCAGGGGCTCTCTCCATGGGCGTCACCCAGCCACAGCAACGACTGTCTGTCATGGCAGCTATTGCCAGGAATTCTGATGCTCCAAGAGGATAAGCAACTACACCTTGGCATACATGGGGAGGGAACAGCTCTGGTATCAGTACTGTGATCCCTGTGCTGTCAGGGGGCTCAGCCATATGGGTACATAACAGTCCCACCACACGGACTGACTACACGTGCTGGTGACCTAGCAGGGTGGAAAAGGGGCTACAGTGGGGAAGGGAGAGGGAAAGGAAGGGGGAGAGTAATCCACGCCGTAGATGCTAGGGATGGATTTATTCCCTGTATGGCTCTCACTAAGAACAGGAAATTTTGTAGTGGAGGTCAAACCTCAAGTGGGGACCTAAGTGCCAAAGAGAATGAAAGGACAGGTAAAAGGAACAAAATTGCAACTAATAGAGGAAACCAGATGGATAGCCAGGGTGACATAAATCAGAACACCGAGAGAGGGGAAGGAGGTGGAACGGTGAAGGAGCGAGGATACGGAAGGAGGGGGCAGGATGAAGGAAATGCAGCCAGGGAATGAAGAATGGACCACAATAGCTCAGGGCTCCGTGTGCGCCATGCACGAACTCATGAAAGAAACGTGAGCCCCCTGGGGGGGGACGGTAACTCCCTTTCTTCAAGACAGACAATGTAGTCTCCAGAGTAGATACTCTGATCCCCGAGCAGTTAATAGACTTCAATGAAGATGAACAAATGATTCCTCTGCATGAGGCCTTACCACATTTGCTGCCAGTGGCTTCTCCCTTACATGCTCAAGTGGTGTGCCCAAAGTGCTGGCACTTAAAACAGTATATTGGACTGAGTATATAAGGCCTCACACCTAAGTGAATACAATCTACCTTGATACACCATGGGACACTGCTACTGAATGTAAGAAGAAAGAAACTGGTATCATCAGTTTACCCTCTATCCCAGGGGCGGGCAGGAATTCTGTACGTGTGCGGTGCACATGCAAGTGTGCAGTTAACAGGTGTTCTGCGCGTACACAGGGGCAAGCTGGCCACCTGCTTCTCTCCCCTCCCCGCCACACCGTCTCACTGCTTCTTCCTTTGTAATGCGTCTTGTTTCCTGGCCTGCTTTATTGAATGAAGGAATAAGGTTAGTAGGAGTGCTTGAAAGTAATCGTGGTTTGAAAGAGTACCTATTACCTGTGATACGTTTCATTTAATTATCACAGGTAGAGTTTACAATACGTTTAATGTCTGCAACAAAATTTCCACATACAGACAAACGCAAACAGTTACGTAAATTTTTATTACTGATGTTTGCTCTTAACCGAGACTTTCATAACAGAAAAAAATCTCTCACAAACGTATGCCGAGCCAAACATTGACATTATCTTCATGGCTTCACGATGGAGACGAGGAAACTCTTGCTGTGGAAAGTCGTGATAAAAATCTATTACACGTCTTGCCAAAAGGAACTTGTCTCTCAGACGAGAATTACGCTGTAGATCTATTAATTCCATTTGCAAACTGGGATGGATATCATCTACAGAAACAGCAGATTGTCTCGAGAACTATTCAAAACCTTGGGATAAGTAAGATATATCCCCAAGTCGCTTGAGAAATTCCTCTTTTATTGCACCAAGAACGGCAACATACTGAAATTTATTATAATGGCGTTCAATACTAAACTTCCGCTGACCAGCCAAAATACTGTCACATATTATACATTTCCAATTTTCACATTTTTGCACAGAGAAAAAAATGATTCTCCCATTCCTTTTTAAAAGATAGCAAATCTCCAATTATCCGTTTCCTTGATTCACTCTGCATTTTCCGGTTATTGAAATACAACGTTCGCTACGTAGTGGTCGTTTCGCTTCAACGTCCGCATCTTAGCCTGGTACTACTACACTGCCGCAACCTGCTGGCTGTCGCCACTGCCCCTGTCGACGTTTGCACGCGAGCAGTACACGTGCAGCGCTGTGTGCTCACGAGCCGCGTGCAATGTTTGCCCGTCCCTGCTCTATCCTTTTCGTAAGGTGACAATCTGTCCCGTTTTTTTTTTTTTTTTTTTTTTTTCTTTTTTTTTTCTTCGATTTTTGTGTGTCTGTCCCGAATTTTTTCAAAGGTAATTCAGGACACCTGTTTGCCCCGAAATTAACAATTGTGACCCAATTTGTCCCGAATTAGACATTCATTTCACCTGTATCGGTATATTTTATTATTAGTTTTAGTTATGGTGGGAAATTGTTTGACAAGAAGGTACGACAAATTGTCGAAACCGTTATCAAACTGTTTCTACTGTGCAAACACATGTTGGCCGCAGCTTGAACAGCTGATAGGCAGTCACAGACCATGGCAACTGGGAGAAGTCTCACTTGAACGCATTCGTGCGGTCGAAACGGTCGTAACCATAACTCGAACAGAAGAAGGAAGAAATCTGTATACTTTCTGATAGCCATGGAAGGGGCAGAGGTGGTTTTAAGGCAATCATGCAGACGAAATACAAAGTAACTCGAACAGACGAACAGTAATATATGCTCTTGTTGACTTTGGCGTCACCAACGCAGTGTATGCTGGTCTCTAGAATACTACCATTTGTCATCTGTGTGTGCCATAATATATCAGATTGAATTTTGTGTTACGTCGTGTTATGGTATATTACGTTTGATAAGTTTATTTGTTTTTCCTTGTCAATAACAATAAAAATACTTCTTCGTAAGAATGAGTTCAAAGAAACGCAAATGCTTCTTCAATGAACAATTGTAGAAAGAATTTCCATTCATCAGTGACATTAGTTCTTCGGACTCAAAAGAAAAAGTGAGGTGCAAAACATGTGCTTCTAGTTTCTCACTAAGTCACAGTGGATGTGGTGATATACAACTACATTTAAAAAGTGACAAACATAAAAGAGCAGTCTCTGCAGCAGCATCTAGTGCAACATTAAAGTCATTTTTTACATCAGAGAAACTTTTTGGTCAGGAGGAGAGGTTAGTTGCAACTGAGGGCATTTTTGCGTATCATACAATTCAGCACAATCATAGTTTCAGATCTATGGACTGTACATCGAAGCTTCTTCAAGCAACATTAGAGCCTAAATTTGCTTGTGCACGTACAAAAACAGAGGCAATAATTGTGAATGTGTTAGCTCCTCATGTATTAGATATGTTGTGACATGATTTAGAAAAAGTGACGTTTATTTCACTTCTGAATGATGCATCTAACCACAAGGAGATTAAGGTCTTTCCTATCCTTGTCAGATATTTTGATTACAAAACTGGTGTAAAAGTAAGGTTATTACAATTAAAATTGTTGCCTGGGGAAACATCTACTATTTTGAGTGGCTATTTAACAGACTGCCTCAGAAAAAACAGCCTAGAAGAAAAAGTTGTTGGACTGTGTGCTGATAACACTAATTGCAATTTTGGAGGTGCTGAAAGAAATGGTCAGAATAATGTTTTTACTAAACTACAAGTGGAACTCGGTAATAGACTGATAGGGATTGGTTGTGATGCTCATATACTGCGTAATACTGTTCGAGCAGCTACTGATATTTTGCCTATAGATATAGAAATGCTAGTTTCCAAAATATTTCTGTATTTCAAATCATACACTGTGAGAGTTGAAACTCTGAAGGACTTTTGCAGCTTTGTTGAAACAGATTTTACAATGATTTTGGGTTATGCTCAAACAAGATGGTTAGCACTGTTGCCTGCTGTTGAGAGAGTCATTAAAATGTTTAAACCACTAAAATCATACTTCGAATCTGAAAAAAAGTGTCCATTGTTACTTCAAAACTTCTTTCAAAACCCTTTGTCTGAAGTATGGCTATATTTTGTTCACAGTCAGGCTTCATCATTTCATGAAGCAGTTAAAAAAGTTGAAGGACAGACAGTCACTATATTTGAACTGGCTGATTGTATTAGTAAGTTGAAAACTACATTGCAGTCCAAAATTTAAGACCAGTTCCTTCCCTCAAGAGTTAAAACAATTCTTGAAACTGTTGAAACAGAGGTAGGTCTACTTCCAGCAGAGGTAAAGAGTTTTCATGATGCTGTATTATTTTTCTATGAAACTGCTCTATCCCACTTAAAAAAGTGGACTGAAAAAAGTTTCCAGAATGGACTGCTACAATTGAGTTATCTTGAATCAAATATCTGTATGGGGTGACATTGAAAGAACTTCTTCCCTAGTTAACGAAACTGTGCCATATGTTCAGTTTACAGAAAATGTAATGTGTGATGAGTATGTCAGTGTCAAACAGTTTGTAACCACTGAGAAAATCATTGAATGGACTGCTAACAACACTGATCCAGGTCAAAGATGGGTTGAGATGATTTCTCATTTCAGCCAGAATCATGTGCCAATCTCGAATGTACTCAAGCTAGTGGAGTTTCTTTTCTGCCTTCCTGGCACTAATGCTGCTACTGAAAGGGTATTTTTCCACATGGACAATATATGGACAAGTGACAAAACACAGTTGGCTGTAGAAATCATGAAAGCAATGTTAGTAAGTAGAATAAATTATGATGAAACTTGTGTCGAGTTTTTTCATGTGTTGTTGAAAAATACAGACTTGATAAAGAAAATTCACAGCATTGATAAATACAGTTGCCCTGATCACACTCATTCATCTTGGAAGGTATTAATAAAATGTGAATGTGCTTTTCTTTGTAACAAATTTAATTGATATTTTGTATTTATTACATTTTATTGAAACCTTCTTCTCATATAATAAATAAATAAATAAATATAGCCTATTTTGCAAAATTTTTAATGTGTCCCGGATTTGGGCCTAGGAAATATGTTAATGTCCCCAATTTGAGTCTAGAAAATATGGTCATCTTACTTTTCATTATACAGGTTATACGAAAAAGAATCATCCAATTTGGCAAGTCTGTATTTCTGAAAGTAAAACATATACAATGAATCTTGTGTTTTTGATCAACGGGAAACTCAAAAACTTGTTTTTCATGCCTTTTCATAGGTGTTCAATATGCACCCCATTGAGATGCACAGCATATGTCAATGCAGTATTTAAATTTCTCCCACACTGCAGCAAGCATGTCTTGAGGTACGGCTTCCACAGCTGCTGTTATGTGATGTCTCAGTTCATCCATTGTTGTCGGCAATGGAGGCATATCAACAGTCTTTTATAAACCCCACAAGAAATAATCACAAATAGTCAGGTCCAGTGACCTTTGAGGATAGTAATGTAAGGCTGAATCATTTGGTCCAGTGTGACTGACCCATCATTCAGTAATCCTTTGTTTTAGAAGTTCCTGCACTTCCAGATGCCAGCGAGGCAGTGTCCCATCCTGTTGGTAAACGACGACATTACAATCAGTCTCCAACTATGGGAAAATAAAGTTGTCAAGGATATCCTGTAATAGTGTTCTCGGCAAATAAAAATGGACCATACACCTTTTCCCGTGAAACTGCACAAAACACATTAAATTTTGTAGAGTCCCTCTTGTTTTGTAGAATTTCATGTGGTGGTTGTGTACCCTATATTCTCACATTGTGACAGTTCATCTTTCCATTTTAATGGAATGTTGCCTTGTCACTAAACACCAAGTGTGGAAGAAAACTTATCCTCCATCTTGCGAAGAACGAAATTACAGAACTCCACACATTGCTGTTGGTCACCTTCACGAAGAGCTTGCAGTAGCTGAATTTCGTATGGTTTCATGTGAAAATGTTGGCACAACACACGCCAGACGGACATCGGGGGCATGTTTACCTGTAGAGCTGCACAGCAAATGGATTTCTACAGACACTTTTTGAATCTATGGCAGATGCATTCGAAATGTGTGTCAGACACTTGAGGGCGACCCAGCAAATTGCCTTTACACAAATAACCTGTTTCTCGAAATTTTCCACGCCATCATCTAATGCTCTGTGCTGTAGGAGGATCCATACCGTACCCATTACGACAGTCACAGTGAACAACTACTGACCCTAACTATGCAATACATAGAACACAAAATGGTTTCTGTTGTCCGGACATCAGTTTTACTAGAACTAAATTGGGCACACTTTTAAGTATTAAAACACATTCTGTCTAGTAACACAAGCATTCATTTATTATAAACTGATTTATTTGGAAAAAATCCCAAATCAGGACTGGCTACAAGAGTCCTTTAGTGCAAGTGAGTGTTGATACTCACCAGCAGTTCACCCATTCCACAGGGAGATGGTTGGCTGAATTTGAAGAGTTCCATCTCGGTCCCACAAGCCGTTAGGTAAATAAGGGTCCATCCCAATGGAGCCCCACTTGCCTGGTTATGCCTTACACAACTGAGGTGTGACAGATGCACTAGAGGCTGCCCACTAATGACTGTTCCACTTCAACAGCCATATGTTCCATCAGTGCACAGTACATCTTGAGACTGATGTTCCTTTAATATGGGTTTATACTGTCCCTATGATCCATGCAGTTAAGATAAGATCCCTGTGACACAATTTTCACCACTGCACTGCATCACGATTGCTGAAGCACGGATGGAGCTCGAGGTTACAGAGGACCAGTGGCATTTACCCATCCCCAGCTCAGGAAACCTAGCTTGTAAAGCTTGGACCCACCAAATGAAGGCTGAGCTCTCTCAGATGCTTGCCATTTAGAATGACCTAGGGCATGTGTGGTTTTATGAAAATACCATGGACACGGCAAGCATTATCCCCCGGTTTAAATCGGACTTTCAAGGAAATGTGCACATAACAATAAACAGTACAAACAGAAAATTTTCAGCTGAATGCAGTGAATGGCATTCACTTCAGAAGTTTGCTAAGCCAATGTCACAAATGATATAAGACACCTGCAAGTTAAAACAAGATTTGTTCTATAGGTACTTCATTTATGATAGACAATTTTCACATAAAAGACACTGCCTTTTTTTCCTCCAAAAAGTAGCTTTCAAGTATCAGTCTGCAGCAAAAAGCATTAGATGACTGACTAATGTGTTGCTGTGGAGAAGCAATACTTGAATAGAGGAGGAGGAGGAGGAGGAGGATGAGGAGGAGAAAATTTCAACAACATTCTCAAAAGCGAATATCTGGTGTGTTCGACATAACTGCCTACAAATAAAAAAGATTGAGAAAGTGGCATTACAAACAGCCAACATCCATTACACTGTTAAACATTTCCAACAGAATGGGATATTTTTTGTTCATTTGTTATGATGAAGAGGCTGATCATGTTATATCTAGCTTAGCATTATGTTAAAAATGCGATTCATTAGTACTGTTTGTATATTAGCAACCAAGTTTTCTTCTCACCGCATTTATGTCAGCATGGATCTGTCTCAGCTCTTCAACGTGTGCCATTTTCTCTTGCATAAGGAGATCCATTTCTTGTTTGTACTCCGACAAACATTTTTCTTCTTGTTCTGTTGTTTCAACCTCTTGAATTATTCTCATTTTCATTTTCTCCAACTGCAGTGTTTTTGCTCTGAAATAATCGCAAGACTATTGGAAAATGCAATGCTAATAGAACCCTATTAATGGATTTTTCACATAACAAGCAATAAGCAAGTTTATACCAGCCACTCCACGCAACACTGTAATTTACAGTTCTATTATTATACGAGGGTTGAAACTTTAATAGTGGCAACTATTAATTTACAGCTCATACAAAATAGTTCCATCTTTCAAAGTTTTACTGACCTTCAAAGTAGTCACCAGCATTGTGTATAACCCCTTACCAGTGATGTGGAAGTCGTAGGATACTCTTAGCAGTGCCAGTTGTGTTGACAGTTCGAGTGGCGCAGTCCATTGCTCGATGAATTTGTAGCAGTTCTCAAGCGAATGCCGTGAAATGTTTCCTTCAGTTTAGAACTCGAGTAGAACTTACGAGGGCTTAAGTCAGGGGAGTGCAGCAGGTGGTATAGCACTTAGCAGCCCCATCAGTCAAACAAATCAGTAACAGCTTGCACTTTATGTGCTTCAGCATTGTTCCGCAAAATGATGGTCAGGTCCTGCAGAAAGTGTCATCACTTCTTTCTTTATGCTGTTCATTTTTGGAACCCAACCAATGACCAGCTTAGAGGCAGAATTGATGACACTTTCTGCAGGACCTGACCATCATTTACTGCGCTCCCCTGACTTAAGTCCTTGTAAGTTCTACTCGAGTTCTAAACTGAAGGAAAAATTTCACGGCATTTGCTTCAGAACTGCTACAAATTCGTCGAGCAATAGACTGCGCCACTAGAACTGTCAATGCAACTGGCACTGCTAAGAGTATCCTATGACTTCCACATCACTGGCAATGGGTTATACACAATGCTGGTGACTACTTTGAAGGTCAGTAAAACTTTGAAACACTTAACTATTTTGTAAAAGCTGCAAATAAATAGTTGCCACTATTAAAATTCCAACCATTGTAGCTTATGTTAAGATATTAGATGTTATTAATGAAGCACCCTCAACACAAATATTAGAAAGTAACTATTCAATTTCATTTTACACACTGCTTATGAGCACAATTTGAGTGGAGGCTAGTCCCCTCCTCTCTCTCTCTCTCTCTCTCTCTCTCTCTCTCTCTCTCTCTCTCTCTCTCTGTGTCCCCCCCCCCCCCCCCCCCCGACACACACACCACCTTCCCTGTTAAAATATGCATAGTATCCATACTTTCAAAATTGACAAGGAGTAATATTTTCTGAAATGGCCTTCTTTTCATAAATATGACCTTTTTGTGAATACTGTGAACTATTAAAACTGGAAGTTTTCAATATTATAGTAATAATAATAGTTTTTCTCTAGGAAACATTTTGATACTTAGAGTTGCCTGCCTGTAGCTGGCAAAATGTTATTTCCTGTTGAGTTTTTCAAGTTACGTCCAGCCGATAACTCTGATAAACTTGTGGCTCTATAAATAATCTAGTGAAGAATATCTACATCTACAGTCTGCAGTTCACTTAAGTGGATGGCAGATGGTATTTCCCATTGTACCACGTACTATGGTTTCTTCCCGTTATTTGAATATGGAAGTCAGAATGTTTGGTTTTGTTGTGATTTAGGGAGCAAAAACAACTAAGTCCATACGTGTCCATGTCAGAACCAAGCAGCATGACGATGAAAATGGGAGTGAAAAGCGACTACATGTTAAGCCCAATCGGCAGCTAAAACAGGAACTTTCTATTGGACAAAGGTCCATAAAATATGCCACGCACAATGAAGGTCCTGCACCAAAGATTAACTGTCCTTGACCATATTGCTACAATGGATAAAAAGTAAAATTCGGTCAACAGGCTGTGCATCGTTCGGTACAACTGCTGATAACTCAGATGACAAACATATATTAGAATGTAAGTGGTTAAAGAAAGGGCATTCCGCCAGGATATGGTGAAACTTACAAGGTTGATGACAATGAGCACGAAGTGGTATCAACACTTAACAAATGGCGATGGCTAAAATGACTGGCCAATATGCAACCTAGCTAAAATAATCTCCTTGTGACTAGAGGGCCAAGAGGAAGTTGGCAAAGCCACTGGGAGAAGTTTAATTCCCCGGAGCTTGTTCCCATGAAGGGGAGACCAGTGGTGATGCCAAAGGGACACCACCTGCTGACAGACGGCAACCCAGAGATGATCAGAGGGAATGGAAGAACTAGCAGCCGCGCAAGTGGAAGAGTTCCTGGACCCGCTGCACGAAGTGATGGCTGGTGTACAGCACACAGAGGCTCTGAAGGGCACAGAGTTGAAGCAAATGACACAATTTAAAAGATGTACTGTGCGGCCTGATGCAGGGCGAAGAGCTCTGCTGTTAATACCACGCATTGTTTTGGAATTCAATATCGAAAATTGATGGTGCCAATGATGAAGATGCACCTGATACCATGGTCAGCCTGAGAGCCATCTGTGTACACAATGGTACTATCGCGAAGATAAAGAAACTTGCAGTGATAGAGTGAGTCTGGAATAGTGTCCTTAGGAAGTGAATTAAATCCAAGGTGAACATGTGCCGCCGCACTAAGCGAAGGTAGCGGAGGGTTCATGCCCATCAGGAAAGTGGCAGATAGCATGAAGTTAAGTTGCCAGAGCAATAGCCGAAACCGAACTCCATGAGGTAACAGAAGAGGGATGCACTACATACTGGCTGTGAAAGGAGTCATCAAACAAGGAGGCATAGGATGGGTGGTCAGGCATGGCAGAGAAATGGCATGCGTACCCGCTGAGGAGAACATCACGTCTGTATGACAGCAGTAGTTCAGCAGCTTCTGCATACAGACTCCACTGGGCTAGTGTGAAAGGCGCCAGTGGCTGAACGGATGCCACGGTGGTGGACTGTATTGAGACGGTGTAAGATGGACGGACGTGCAGATACATAAAAAAAAAACCATAGCCTAGTTTTGATCAGAAAGGGATCGGTACAAACGGAGAGGGTGGTCCAATCCGCTCCCCAGGAAGTATGTCTGAGGACATGTAGGACATTGAGGGACAAGTACAGCAGGCAAAGAAAGTTTCCTGTTGAGCATGAGCCCCACAAAAATATTAGTTTCAGTGAATGGAATACTGACAAGTCCAGGATGTAAAGACCAACTGTGCCACCAGAAATTTATACACATGGTTTCGTCAGTGGAAAAGCAAAAGCAATTGTCAATGCTCCATGAGTAAAGATGATCGAAACAACACTGAATATCCAACTCAAGGAGACAAGTCCATGGAGAAGTGCAACAGATCGCAAAATCATCAACGAAAAAGGAGCCGGAAATGCCAGGCAGGAGAGAAGCCATAACTAGGTTAATGGCGATAGCAAACAGAGGCACAACGTTTTCCTGGATATAGGAGTCCGACAAGGCAGAACCCACATGTACTTTGAAAACTCTTGTCTTTTAAAAATTATTGAAGGAAATGGGGCAGGCAGCTTCGGAAGCCCCACGTGTAGAGAGTACAGAGGATACTAGTCCTCCAGAGGTGTCATAGGCGTTCTCCAATTCAAAAAATAGGGCCACAGTCTGGTATTTTCACAAAAAACCATTCATGACACAGGCTGGCAAAGTGACGAGATTGTCAACTGCAGAATGGCACACTAGAAATCCACATTGTGCAATGGTTAGTAAATTGCAAGACTCTAACCACCATATCATCCGGGCATGAATCATACATTCCATCACCTTGCAAAAACACCTGGCGAGAGAAGTGGGGTGGTAGCCAGAAGGAAGGTGTTTATCCTTACCAGGCTTACGTATGGGTATGACAGTGGCTTCACACCAGCATCTGGGAAAAACGCCCTTTCCCAAGATGCAACTTTGTGTATGAAGAAGAAAGTGCTTGCCCACAAGAGAAAGGTGCTGCAACATCTGAATGTGAATATCATCCGACACAGGGGCAGAGGATTGGGATGAAGTAAGAGCATGATCAAGCTGACTCCTAGGAAATGCAGCATTGTAGCACTCACAAGAAGAGAAGAGTATTGAACGAGCCTCCTCCACTCGTTTCTGATGGAGAAAGGCATGGTTATGGTGGGTGGAGCTCTAAATCTCTACAAAATAGCAGCCCAAGGTGTTGGAGATAGCAATAGGGTCCACTACGACATCATTTGCTACTTGTCAGGCCAAAAATTGGGGAATGGACCTTGGTCCCAGAAAGCCATCGAAGGTTGGCCACATGACGGAAGACTGAGAGTAATTGTTAAAACAACTAGTAAATGAAATCCAACTAGCTTTTTTGCTATCCCGAAGAACGTGAAGATACTGTGCATGCGACTGTTTGTAACGGATACAGTTCGCCATTATAGGATGACTGTTAAAAACACGAACAGCACACCTTTGTGTAAGAACTGTGTCACAGGATACCGCAGTCCATGGAGAAACCGGGACATGACATGGTTTACATGAAGTGCGAGGAATGGAATGTTCTGCAGTGGTAAGGATAATGTTTGTAAGGTATTCTACCTGGTCATCACAACTGAGGAAAAGTTGTTTGTCGAATGTCGCCAGGGAGGAGTAAAGCCTCCAGTCAGCCTTAGGAAGCTGCCATTTGGGTTTGCACGTAGGTGGGGTTGAGTCAGCAAATTAATAGCACATAGGAAATGGTTGCTAGAGTGAGAGAGAATGGGCCACTCGAGATGATAGACAAGCTGGTCAGTGCAGAACAAGAGGTCCAAATGGGAATAGGTGTGCATGGAGTCTGAAAGGCATGTGGGTGCTCCAGTGTTAAGGCAGGTGAGGTTGAGTCATTGAGAAGTTCAGCCAAGAGGGCAGCTCTCCGACAGGTCCTGGGAGAACCTCAAAGGAGATGGTATGCATTTAAGTCACTGAGCAGCAAAAAGGGGCGAGGGAATTGCCCAATAAGCTGGAGAAAGTCTGCCCTGGTGACACTGAGTGACGAAGGGATGTAAATGGTACAAAGAGAAAAGATGAAGCGAGGAAGGAAAATGCGGACTGCAACAGCTTGCAGCCAGGTGTTCAGGGAGATGGTTTGACTATGATCATCATCTCGGATGAGTAGCACGACTCCCCCACAAGACTGAATTCTGTTGTCAGGGGGGAGGATAAGCAGACTGGAAAGAAGTGCTAGAGGTCAAAGTCATCGTGAGGACGCAATTTTGTTTCCTTGAGTCAGATAAAAATTGTACTCTGTGATTCCAAGGGCAGCCGTAATTCCTCCTTGTTGGATCTAAGACTGCAAACATTTCGTTGGGGGAGTGTCATGATGGGGAAAGGGGAGGAGGGAAAAAAATGAACAGGCATCACCTTGGCAGCTGCCAAGTGCCAGCCTTCGAAGACACTCTACTACAGGGCTCAAGTGACAAAATAAAACACGTACAGCCGTCCTTATGATTTTTTATTTTATTTTGTTACAACCAGTTTCAATGCTTCAGTGCGTCATCTTCAGGCTGTTGTTGATGTGGTACGGGTTGATATGATATACTGGATATGCAGATAATGTGCCAGCACTCCAACTGTCAACTGGAGGATCCTGCTCAATGAGCTCTACAGAGGTGTCTGCAGAGTCCAGGGCAGAAAATTGGTTGGTGGTATGTGCACCGATGACACTGAGGTCGGCTGGGAGAGGGTATCACATGGTGACTCTGTTCAAGAGGATCTGCGGGTTGGCAAAGAAGAAGACTGTTTGCCTTTGTTTGATTTCTTGGAGCCTTTGCAGTTGGCAGATGAAGATTCAGGTGTTGGCCGCCTGGAGGAACGTAAAGTGTCTTTGCAGGAGTATTCTTTCTGTCCTGTCTGACCTGCTGGTTGTGTAGCAGGTGATTTTGCCGTATGAGGTGAAAATTTAGTGGCTTGTTGCGCACCTGGAGGAGGAGGAGGAGGAGGAGGAGGAGGAGGAGGAGGAGACAGAGATGCTACTGTGACACTGGGCAATTCTACAACCGCAGTGCTGAATTTGAGGTCGGAAGTCTGTGCGCCATATCCTTCATGGAGCAAGATTTAGCAAGAAAGGTATTGTAAGTGCCAGATGGTAAAATGCTGGGTTTCCAACTAACCAACAACTTGCGAGCAACAGGGTAAGGCACTTTTTCCTTCATCTGGATCTCCTGGATGGCCCGCTCATTGAGATACATGGTACATTCTGGGGAGCGGGCTGCACAATTGCCATTGCAATTGATACAGCAGGGAGAAGGCAGGCAATCACCCTCGGGTTACACATTTGGGCAGGTATTGACAGAACATTTAAGTGTCATTGTAATGATTTCACTGCCTGCTTTGATCTTTAATGGAAGCACTACTCTACCAAACATGAGAAAAAGAGTGCATGTGGGCTCTATGGATGCATCTACCTTTTTCTTCACCTGATCAGAGAGGTAAGTGGATTTCTGCCCAAGTCAGACCACTGAGCAGCCTAGTGTAAACACCACCACACTAAGTATTCAGTGTTTCATGGGCCTTGACATGTATGGGATAGCCATGGAGGAGCGAAACTCTAGAAGTTGTGCTTGAGAATCGCAAGTAGTCTCAAAAAGCAGTGCCATTGTATAAACAAGACCAGGATTTCTCAGGGCCGCAATTGCAACAACACCTTTCTGAATAATAAACGGGCTAATCATAGCAAAGTATTGACTTTCTTCAGTATGTAAAACTACAATGAATTGCACGAAAATCCTCTATGATTAATCGTAATTATGCTAGATTTCACATTTAGTCAAAACGAAAAAAAATAAGTGCTCAAATTCCCAATCTTTTCCTTTGATGTAATCTCAATTTTTTTTTAAATATTCACTTCACTTTCTTTGTAAATTAGGAAAAACTATGTATTGCTTCGTTATAATAATTCGTACCTAGTTATTTTGTTAGGTGCATCGTTAACTGGTGACAGATCAGAAAGAAATTCCTGGGCCAAATTCTAGATCAGGGTCAGTGACAGTCTCTACCATTCACAGATTGATCATGTGTAATTTTTGCAAAGCCACCGAGATGATACTTTCATGTTACCAACAGAAGGCGAGAAAATGAATGTCAAGCACTATAATGGAAACCATTCTGTATTTGCTGTTGTCATGAATATTTGTTTAACTACATTAAAATTTTGTGGTTGTGGCCAGGCTGGGATGTGACAGTTTTGTTGAGAGTTGGTGAATACAAATTAATGTTAAAACCAAAATACCTGGTGGTTGTGACAGACTGATCTGTAGCTTAGCCCATGGCCTAGATTAGTTTAGAATATTATACTTGTAAAAATTAAATTCAATTATTATTGCCACATATTTGTTTTCTTCCGAATGTTCCACAAATTATGAGGTTGTGGTTAGGTTGGAATCTTTCACAACAACTTTAATAAAATGAAGTATTTTCATTTTCAAATTATTTGCACATTTCTTCCATATGTGTTAGGATTTTAAAAGTTGCGATCAGTTACTACACGCACACACACAGTGCCAATATTAATAAACTATTTATACAGCAGCTGCTAATACAGAAATAGAGAATTTGAGCAATATTATTTTCAGTATCAGTCCACTGAACAGGTCAAATGATTTAAAATATTTATGCCACTCGAACCTCATCATTTTGGTCGCAGTTGCAACGTTGGTGAATTGTATTCACGAAAATGTTATTAAAATGGTGAACAGTATTCTGCTTCGGCTTACATCACAATGAACATCCACACACTCATAGTCTCCTTAATAACACGCAGTTTGTTGTGAGTACTGTTATGCCATTCCATCTCCCAAAGCTGAAAAACCCTGTGGTGTAAGACAGAATGCAGGTCAGTTTTGGAGATGCCCATCTCCAGAAACTGTTGTGGCATTGACTGTGTGGCCAGCCTGCCAGCGAGTTCATTGCCTGGGATTCCGACGTGTCCTGGGGTCCACACAAACACCACTGAATGACAGGACCATTCCATGGCATAGACGGACTCCTGAATGGACACTACCAAAGGATGGCGAGGGTGGGCACTGGTCGATAGCTTGTAGGCTGCTCGAGGAGTCAGTACACAGGAGAAATGACTCACCATGGCACGAGCGGATGTGCTCAAGAGCATGAGATATGGCCACCACCTCTGCCATGAAAACACTGCAGCAATCTGGCAAGGAGTGCTGTTCAGTATGTCCTCCATGAACATACACAAAGAGTACGTGACCATCAGCCCTCAAGCTGCTGGTGTAAACCACTTCATGGTCCTGGTTCATGTCTAGAATCTAGACGAAGTGATAGCGGAGAGCCGCAAGGTTAATGGAGTCCTTACGGCCATGCGAAAGATGCAGAAGAATCCGCGGTCTAGGTGTACACCATGGATGAGTACATGAATGCACCTCGAGGAGGGGTCGAAACAGTAAGGACTCCACTTCTGCCACTTCTGACAGAAGGGACTGGACGTGAACTGCAATTGTAAGCCCTGACCTGGGCCGCTGATGCAAGTGATGAACCACCGTGGTCGGGAAAAGGAGATAGTAATTCGGATGAGTAGGAGAACTACGAATGTGTGCAAGATAACTGGCCAGCAGTTGTCTGTGCTTAACCTCCAATGGAAGGACTCTGGCCTCCACTAGGACACTGGTCACAAGACTCATCCTACGAGCTCCTGATGATGATGATGATGATGATGATGATGATGATGACGACGACGACGACGACGACGACGACAGTGACAAGTTGGGTTGAGTGGACACTCGGCATCACGGTCATCAGCGCCCTGACGAAAAGTCAACATGAAATCTCATGGCTGGGGACAAAGGCTGTGCCCACATGCAGAGCAGTTTAAAACGTACTAGAGTCTGCTGCCCTTCCCCACCAGTTTAGGGATGAGGCCTGATAGTTCACAAAATTTCACCACTCTTAACACTGGTATCAGTATCTGCGAGGACAGTGGGCAGATCTCCAGTGAGACCAAGGGCTGCTCTCAAATCAGTATACAAGACACACGCAGCCACAATATGCTGGACTGAAAGCAGCACTCCACAAACTTCACAGAAAGGTGGATCCTCCCCCCTGCAAGAGGAAGCCATGTGTGAAAGGGCTATGCCCGATGTGCAGTCTGGTAAGCAAAATCTCCTTCCAGCGGCGAGGCTGACACGAAGTCCGCCAAGCTTTCGTGGTCGATTTGAGCGACCGCAGTTTGTTGTCCGACACCTGCAACCACTCAGTCTCCCACTGACGCATGATGCATCTGTCGGAAAATGAGATAATGGTGTGCAATGGGATTGGACATTGATAGACAAAATCATCCCAACATGCTTCCTTGGCAGCTGTATCAGCCATGTTGTTACCCTGTATCCCAGCGTGGCCAGGTACCCAGCAAAAGATCACCTCCTTGCCACGGCATTGGAGCTGCTGTAAGCAGTATGGATGAGCTGAATCAGCAGGTCTGCTGGATACATTTGGTGAAGCACTTGCAGGGCACTAAGAGTCAGAACAGACAAGAAAACTCTCACGGTGATGTCTGCGGACCTTCTCCAGTGCCATTAGGATGCCATATAACTCTGCATCATAATTTGTAAATTGTTCTGGAAGACACATTTTAAAAACCCTTTCAGGGAAAACCACATAACAACTGAAAGCTTTCCCCTGCTGGGATCCATCTGTATAAATAATGATAAAACTATGGTACATACTTAAAATAGACGAAAACAAAGTTGTAAAAACCATATCTGGAGTACAATTTTTCGGGTACTGCATCAAGCTTAAAACCACTTTGGGCCTTCGAAGACACCAAGGCGGCAGTGCATTCCATCCTTGGGTCTGTATTTTCATGCTCAAGAGATCCAGATACTTGAGGCAATCCGTGGCACGTATACCAAATGGCTGGGTCGCTTGGGGCCGATTCCTAAACAGTCGTTCAAAGGCGGGTTGGATCACTGAACTAAAAGCCAATGACTGGGGTGATGCTGAGATTTTCAGTGTGTAACGGAACTGAAATGAGTGTAGGCTGCCAGTAATCTGG
Source organism: Schistocerca americana (assembly GCF_021461395.2). NCBI lineage: Eukaryota > Metazoa > Arthropoda > Insecta > Orthoptera > Acrididae > Schistocerca > Schistocerca americana. The sequence continues at coordinate 445,813,623 of NC_060130.1, forward strand.
AGCCCGCGCGTCGGAAATGGGCGAACTGGTGTGAGACTGCCAGGGAGTGCACCCTGATGCCATCTATTGGCGAAATCGGGAATTAGCGCTACCTGTCAGACAATGCACTAAGCTCTCGGAGTCAAATGTATTCTTTTTCTTGGTAATTATAAGTTATTACTGTATAATTTAATATTGTAAAGCGCTAGTAGTAAATTATTATGACTGGTATGAACTCCAGGGTAATAAATATAAATTTTCTTAAATACTAAATGATTTCAGTGAAAAGGTGGTAATGGAACGCCCCCACTCTTGGTGATACGAGCATAGCTAGGGGTAGCTGGAGACACAGGGACTGAACAATGGAATGGCCTGGGGAGTGTTGACGTGATCGGACGTGTGTAACTATGCTCACGCAAAAGTGATTGTGCAACAGCGAAGAGGTGAATATCGTCGCCGTTCGTGGAGTAAAACGCGACGAACGGTTATCGAAGCCGCCTCTATGCCACTGGGGCTGATTGTAAGAGTTCCTGCGCCCAGATTTTATGGCGGACGTGCAGTAGCTTATACGAGTGCTACGGCTCGTAGTTCCAGCCGCCATTAAGGGCATGAGGCGTGAAGAGCTGCGTTAGCCACATGCATCTCACCACCAGCACCGACACGTCTACCCAAGGCAAGACTGCTTGCAATTGTTAATTCGAACTTTGTATAAATGTAAAAGGAGAATACCAGTTTTCTTTTATGCAAGTACAGAGGACAGAATATAGTAATGAGTAAAATTACGACGCATGTTGTTCATTGTAAAGTGTAGTAACCTCAAACATAGTATAGTGATATCAGACTGAGGCCACCATCGCCTCTTTTATTTACAATTCTTTTTGTTGTAGAATACTTTAGCGTATAAGAATGTTGAAAAGAGCAATGGTCACACCAGAATGAGTCGCCTATTTATAGTTACTTAAATTTTTCTGAGTAACCCTTCAAGTAAAGTCACTTAAGTAATTCTATATCAATTGTCCAAAGAGTAATATCCAAAAGCATTACATAAAGTTGAAGGATAGAATTTTGTTAACCCAAGTTGCATAAATAGTCTTGGTAGTAATTACCAAGCCAACTCACAGAAATTGAAAGAGTATTTGCTTTGTAGAATCACCTCGAATAATCAGAAATAGTAATATTCAGAATTAAGTTTAAATTCAACTCAAGCCGTTTCACTTTGAAACGAGCCAAAAATTGATTTATTCTTTTGCTCCTTCAGAGCTGGCGACTGTAATTATAAGTATTTTCAGGAGGATTCGACGGTAAGTCTGCTGCTCTCGTCGTGCTGATAGGATTATCCACAGCTGCTAGCAGTGGTGATTGGATACATAAGCTCACTACCAAGTTAAGTGGGTCAGGTAGGCAGTGTTACCGTGTGAACTGTAGGGCACTGTAGGCCGTGGATCGAACCCGTTCAATCATCACAGCTCTTTGGGAAATAGTCCAGTTAGGAGTGTGCTAATCATTAGGTAAATACTGGCGAGTAACGGTCAAAATGTACACGCAAGTGAATTTAGCAAGGTCCATGTAGCACATAGTTAATGTGGTGCAATGGCGAGGGTAGGAGTGGAGTAAAAGTGAACTGAGCTTGTGGCAGCTGTGCTGTATTCAAATATTAACAACGTGAATTCACTACTACCTCTTACCATTAGGACTGAGCTATTTACAGTTAAATACGTAGCAGTAAGCGCAAAGGCGTGACAGCTACAAGTCCGTATTGGTTTTATACATACGGAATTAGGAAGCGGGTCATTCCGTCAGTGGAGGGGGTTAAAACAACCGAGTCAGTTGAGAACATACCCCATTTACTGATGGAAAGATTCGGCGGTTCGGTCGCATGTGGCGACCATGACAGGACTTACCAAGTTTGTGGAATAATGGCTGCAATAAAAGTGTTTTATATAAACTTGTAGTTTCAAGAAAATTTTAAATTTAAAATTCTGTTGTAGACAAATATACCACAATTGGTAAGTTCAAGACGACAACCTGCAAAGCAGTAAAAGAAAGTCCAATAGTAGGAGTTAAACAAGTAATACTTGATTTAATAAACATTTTTATTAGGCGCGAAATACAGCAGCATAAGATGGAGTCGAATAGTAACAAGCAAGACGAAAACATTACAAGGTCAGACCCAGAATTAGGGACCATAGATACTGTTGTAGGGTTGGAAAATCTAACAGATGAATCCACACCCATAAGACAGGAGGAACGAGAAGTGAAACCAAAGGTAGTGAAAAGTGAACCCAATGTATCTGTGGATGCAAGTCACAAGGGAGAGGATATGGAATTAACAAGTTTGTTAAATAGGATGATGGCGCAAATTCGAGAAGGGAATGCTAGTTTGAAAGCAGAAATGGCTAGTCATATATCCCAATTGGATGAAAACCTATCTGGAAAAATAAAAGCCAATTTAGATATTTTGAATACGCAAAGCCAACGTATCACAGAGGTAAACAAATCAGTAAATAGCATTAGGGCTGAAATAACAAATGTTCAGAGAAAAGTCACAGAAATAGAGAAAAGATTTGATACCGAAATTCAGAGAATAGAGAAATCAGTGGAACCTTTGGTTAGTGAAAAATTAGAACCGATAATTGAAAGTAAATTACAGATAATAGTACCAGTTGTAAAGAAAGAGATTGTTAAAGAAACGGCAGCTGATATTGAAACACTGCGCAATACCATGTTGAGTTTTGATGCATGTGTGCAGGAGCAGGAAAATACACTGTGTAATGAGATAAAATTGTTAAGTCAGCAAGTTCAGAATCAGACGTTCCTTAACTGTAGTGGTATCCCATTGGTAATGCAAAAATCAGAAATACTGAGTAGGGAGGAAAAATACGATCCTCAAAAGAAACAAGGTGGATGGCATCCAATGGATTTTATAAAAAATTGTGAACGTGTCTTACCAACAGACATGCCGGATAAAGAAAAAATTAATTTAGTAATAGATGCTTTAGCAGGTCATGCTAAACGTTGGGGATTGAATTTGGATATCGACAATTTGAAGTTTACAAACTTCAAAGAAAAGTTCCTTGAGGAATTATGGGGCACACAACAGAGATAGAGGTTGTGGAGAGAATTCGTTGTCGCCAGAATGCCAGAACATGGGCATGGGCTCATGAAAGAATACTGTGAAGGATGGTTCAAGAGTTTGGAGTATCTTAAAGATCGTACATCAGAATCGGAGATAGTCTGGGAGTTGTGGAAAAAGCTACCTGACGATTCAAAGCGTTATGTAGGAGGCACTCATCGAACATTCGATGAATTTTTAGAAAAAAAAAAAAAGAAAAAAAAATCGAGAATGAAGATGGGTGGCATGAAACTAGAGTGTTTCGAGGTTTCAGAAATCAGAATGGAATAGTAAAAGGTGGTAGGAATGAACCACAAATTAACATGATGAGAGGAAGAGGTCAAGGAGGTAACTCTCAGCGAAGGAGAGGACACTATCAGGGAAACGGGATGCATTATCAAAATCAGGAAAACTATATACCGCACAGGTCAAGGGCCTAACGTGCGCGGAAAGAAAGAAATGGCCCAAATATAGGGAAGATCGGAGTATTCAGTACTATAGTAGGATAGTGCGTCGTTCGCCTGAAGAGCAGTTTCATAAACGAAACTTTGCGAAGTATAATGCAGGGATACAAACAGAGGAGAGAGAGCAGGGAGGAATTATTAAGGGAAATGAAGTAGGAAAAGAATATCGGTCGGATGTGAAGGCTCACGTGAATGAAATAAGTACAATTCAAGGTCAGAGTGACGAATTGATGAAGGAAGAGTCAGAGAAGGCGTTGTTTGTCGGTAGGGATGGCAACTGTGCAGAGAGGCAGGGGCAAGGGAGGAGTGATGTTACTTATGGTAAAAGGTTCGTACGAATAGTCGACAAATCGCATCGACAAGTAATTAAAGAGGAAAGGGTGGATAAGAAAAAGGGGCATAGTGCAGAGACGCATGCCAATTCAGAAATTACCTCGTATGCAGAATATATACATCAGCTCAAAAGCCAGCCAGCACAATTAGAAAGATCTTTCACTTAAGTGATTAATTTGGATCCGATTATGACAGTGTTAGAGAGCCATACCGATTATGATGTGTACCTAGTGACAGCAAGAGTACATGACTGTGATGAAGATTCTTTTAAAGAAATTAGAGAAAGTGTATCTAACCAAGAGAAAGAGTGTTGTGATCCCTGTAGTGCTGAAGCAAGTGAGTTGAGTGAGACTGGAATTCCATTAGTAGGAGAAAATAATGAAAGTAAGAGTGGCGGATGTACTATCCAACAAAGGGAAAGTAGAGAAATGGATTATAATTTGCGAGAATTATTTGAATCCGAAGGAGGTCACATTTCTAAGGAGGAGGAATTATCGTCAGAGTCATCAGAAAGCATCCAGGGCGAAAAAGAAGTAGAGGAAGTTTCCGATTCCGCAACCAAGAGTTCAGGCATGACAGATTCGAATGAGAATGAGATGGCATTAAAGAGCCTAGACGAAGGACTATTGGAAAAAGTGGTGAAAGAATTTAGGATGAAAAGGAGAAAGAAACCTCCAGATGGAATGGTCAGTATAAAAACCGGAAAAGTAATATGGCAAGACTTGGCGGTGGAAAAGGATTTATTATGGGAAGATAAAAAAAGTATGAAAGATGAAAACAGGATGCAAACAATCATACCCATTAATGTATGTGGGTACGATTTATATGTATTGTTGGATACGGGTGCTCAAATAAGTGCTATTTCGCACGCATTTTTTGAGATGATCAAAGAGCAACGAGGAGTAGTCATGATGCCAGTAACAGGTGTTAAAGTGATAGGGGCGACAGGGAAATGTAGTAAACCTGTTAAGCATCAAGTGATGATGGAATTTAAGATAAAAAACAAGCTATTTTCGAATGCATTTTTAGTAGTTCCAGAGCTCAGTGCCGAGATCATTTTAGGCATTGACTGGTTAATAAAACAGAAAGTAATTATAGATTGTGACAAAGGGATAATAGTTTGTAAAGTTGATAATGCGGTATTAGAAATACCATTTGAATCATCTAGAGTAATGGAAGAGAACCATCTGAGATGGGTAGAATTTAGAGATGATCATGATTCGGGAATAGGTCAAAAGTTCGATTGGTTTCTGGTGAGGCAGATAGTTGAAGATGGAAATAAGGAGACACTCCTTCGAAATGTAGTGGATAAAACGGAAGGACTATCTGATGCCCGAAGGGAGGATCTATGGCAAATTCTGAAAGAAAATCAGGAGGTATTTTCGGACAAACCGGGACGAGTGATAAATTATGAGTACTGCATGGAGGTAGAGGAGCATGAACCTTTCTTTAAACCACCATATAATGTACCCATGTCTAAGAAAGAAGCAGTTCAAAAAGAAATAGATAAAATTGTTTCATGTGGGGTCATTGAACGGAGTTCTAGCCCGTATAATAACCCGTTGGTGATAGTAGGTAAGAAGGATGGAAGTGTACGAATAGTGATAGATGCTCGTACTCTGAATAAAGTAGTGAAGAGGGAGTTGGATCATCCAGAGAACATAGATAATTTATTGCAGAAGTTTAATGGTGTAAAGTACATGACTAGTTTCGACCTAACTGCAGGATACTGGCAAATCCCATTAAGTGAGGAGTCTAGGAAGTACACGGCATTTTTGTTCAATGGCAAATGCTACCATTACACAGTGGTACCATTTGGCCTAAATACTTCCGTTTCAGTGTTATTTGGGCTTTAGACAAAATTTTAGGTAGTGAACTTAGTTCGTTAATCACGGTTTATGTAGATGATCTGTTAATTGCTATAAGGACATGGGAAGAGCACATGGAGTTATGCGACAGGGTGTTCAAAGCTTTAATTAAAGGAGGAATGACCCTGAACCTGAAAAAATGCGAGTTTGTGAAGAAAGAAGTAAAGTTTTTAGGTCACATAGTAACACCAGAGGGAATTGAAAAGGATCCTGATAAAGTCAAAGCAATAAGAAATTGTCTGGCTCCCAAGAATAAAAAACAACTAAAGTCGTTTATAGGATTTTGTTCCTGTTATCGTAAGTATGTGGATGATCAGGTGTTCAATAGCCCACATCTGAACAACCAACTTAAGAACAGTGTGTATATATGGACTGAGGAATGTGAAACAGCATTCAACTGGCTAAAAGACAATTTGGCTAAAAACATAAAGTTATGGCACCCTGACCTGTGTGAACCATTCCACATGGCAACAGATAGTTCAGATTACGGATTGGGAGTATCCATATTTCAGGAGGTAATGATAGACAAATAGCATTTGCGAGTAGAACCATGTCTAAGTACGAAAGAAACTATACGGTTTTAGAGGAGGCGGCTTTAGCTATAGTATGGGGTTTTAGGAAATTTCAACTTTTCTTATGGGGACATAAGACTGTGGTCCATACAGACCACAAAGCTTTAATACTTTTGAAGGACTGCAGATTGTTACATAACAGGTTGACCAGATGGGCACTGTTTTTACAAGAATTTGATATAGAGATCAAGTATGTTAAAGGGAAAGAACATGCAGTACCGGATGCTTTGTCGAGATTACCGGAAGGATGTGAGACACTAGAAAGTGTAAAGAATAGGGAAGATGTTTTTGAGGTGAATTACTTCAAAAAAGTGGAAGGAAGAGAAAAAATTAGGGAAATATGTCAGAATATGCGAAGATATCAAAGTGATGATGATGCACTCAAGTCTGTAAAGGTCGAGTTTGACAATCCGGACGCAACTAACATAAGGGCTTCATATAAAATACATAAAGGTGTACTGTATCTTCAAAGATTAAATAATCCAGGGAAGTGGAGAGTATGTTGGCCAGAACAACACACTGAAGTGCTGATAGGTTATGATCACTTGGCATAAGGCCATTGTGGTGCACGGAAGTGTACCGATAAGTTAGATGAATGCATTACCTTTAACAACATGGCACGAAGGGTAGCACAGAGGATAAGATCTTGTGATCTATCCCAAAAGGCGAAAGTAACAAATGCAACTAATCAAGGGCCCATGCAATCAATAAGACCTGATGAAGTATTAGAAATAGTAGCAGTAGATATCTTTGGACCATTACCGAAAACCATGGGGGGTTTTGTGTACATATTTGTAGCAGTTGAACTTTTCTCAAAGTATATAAAGCTATATCCCTTGAGAAAAGCTACTGCCAGAGCTGTGTATGATAAAATGGTGTGTGATTATTTTGTGAAAGTAGGGAAGCCAAAGAGAATACTATCAGATAATGGTGTTCAGTTTTGCTCAAAAATGTGGAAGGATGGGATAACTGAGAAACAGGCAGAAGTGGTAGATATCTCCGCTGATCACCCATCAAGCAGTCCGGCAGAGGATATATGCGTGAGATAGGTCGGTTATCTAGGACGTACTGCCATAGTAACCACAAGAAGTGGGGCATGTATGTGAGTGAACTCGAAGAAATCATGAATTCATTAACAAACGAGAGTACTGGATTTACTCCAGAAGAAATCCTGAAAAAGACAAAAAGTAAAAGTCTAGTAGAAGACCTACTAGAATTTTCAGATAGAGTTGAATTAGATTATGATAGTAAAAAGAACTTAGTAAAAGACAAGATGAGAAAACAAGCAGATGCGAGAATTCGTTGTCACGACGAAAAAGTAAGGAATCCTAAATTCAAAATAGGTGATCTCGTTCTTGTAAAAACACATGAAAAGTCAAGTGAAATTAATAACGAGATCAGTATATATATATATATATATATATATATATATATATATATATATATATATATATATATATATATGTATGAACCACGAATTCTACCAGATTGAAAATAAATATATAAATAAATATTAAAGTAAATCAATATGTAAATAGTTTTGTTTCTTTTGTTCTATGTGAAAGGTAAATGTTCACTAAAATATGTTGCAGTATTCTAATGAAACTTCTAGTTTAAGTAGAAACTAAACAGACTGGGAAAGACTGAGCTTCTAAGAAAGGAGGAGGAGGATATTAGTGTTTAACGTCCCGTCGACAACGAGGTCATTAGAGACGGAGCGCAAGCTCGGGTGAGGGAAGGATGGGGAAGGAAATCGGCCGTGCCCTTTCAAAGGAACCATCCTGGTATTTGCCTGAAGCGATTTAGGGAAATCACGGAAAACCTAAATCAGGATGGCCGGAGCCGGGATTGAACCGTCGTCCTCCCGAATGCGAGTCCAGTGTGCTTCTAAGAAAGCCTTAATAGATGTGTACATAAGTGTTGTGGAAGAGGTAGAAAAGTGAGGAGGTAAAGTGAAAAGGACGGGCTATAAAGTAATAGGCGCATAACGTGTGTTTTACTTGCCTGAGATAAAAGAAGTGTATTTAAAATTTTTGTAAAAAAGATGTTTAAAGTGTACTGTGTTTAGAAGTAAGAAAATTGGAAAGAATATATGTAAATCATTTAAGTAATGTTTAGCAGGAAAGAGAGAAAGAACTGGTGTTTAATTTTAAATATGTAATATAAGTCTGGAGGTGTACCAGTAAGAAAGGGAAAACCCTTGGTAAAAAGCTTAACGAACTTTTCAGATTCATTATAGGAGAGACTTCTTATTGAATTATCACTGTTAGATACTCCAATAAGAAGTGGGGCATGTGTAACGGAACTGAAATGAGGGTAGGCTGCCAATAATTTGGAGCCCGCGTGTCGGAAACGGGCGCACTGGAGTGAGACTGCCAGGGAGTGCACCCTGATGCCATCTATTGGCGAAATCGGGAATTAGCGCTACCTGTCAGACAATGCACTAAGCTCTCAGAGTCAAATGTATTCTTTTTCTTGGTAATTATAAGTTATTACTGTATAATTTAATATTGTAAAGCGCTAGTAGTAAATTATTATGACTGGTATGAACTCCAGGGTAATAAATATAAATTTTCTTAAATACTAAATGATTTCAGTGAAAAGGTGGTAATGGAACGCCCCAACTCTTGGTGATACGAGCGTAGCTAGGGGCAGCTGGAGACACAGGGACTGAACAATGGAATGGCCTGGGGAGTGTTGACGTGATCGGACGTGTGTAACTGTGCTCACGCAAAAGTGATTGTGCAACAGCGAAGAGGTGAATATCGTCGCCGTTCGTGGAGTAAAACGCGACGAACGGTTATCGAAGCCGCCTCTATGCCACTGGGGCTGATTGTAAGAGTTCCTGCGCCCAGATTTTATGGCGGACGTGCAGTAGCTTATACGAGTGCTACGGCTCGTAGTTCCAGCCGCCATTAAGGGCATGAGGCGTGAAGAGCTGCGTTAGCCACATGCATCTCACCACCAGCACCGACACGTCTACCCAAGGCAAGACTGCTTGCAATTGTTAATTCGAACTTTGTATAAATGTAAAAGGAGAATACCAGTTTTCTTTTATGCAAGTACAGAGGACAGAATATAGTAATGAGTAAAATTACGACGCATGTTGTTCATTGTAAAGTGTAGTAACCTCAAACATAGTATAGTGATATCAGACTGAGGCCACCATCGCCTCTTTTATTTACAATTCTTTTTGTTGTAGAATACTTTAGCGTATAAGAATGTTGAAAAGAGCAATGGTCACACCAGAATGAGTCGCCTATTTATAGTTACTTAAATTTTTCTGAGTAACCCTTCAAGTAAAGTCACTTAAGTAATTCTATATCAATTGTCCAAAGAGTAGTATCCAAAAGCATTACATAAAGTTGAAGGATAGAATTTTGTTAACCCAAGTTGCATAAATAGTCTTGGTAGTAATTACCAAGCCAACTCACAGAAATTGAAAGAGTATTTGCTTTGTAGAATCACCTCGAATAATCAGAAATAGTAATATTCAGAATTAAGTTTAAATTCAACTCAAGCCGTTTCACTTTGAAACGAGCCAAAAATTGATTTATTCTTTTGCTCCTTCAGAGCTGGCGACTGTAATTATAAGTATTTTCAGGAGGATTCGACGGTAAGTCTGCTGCTCTCGTCGTGCTGATAGGATTATCCACAGCTGCTAGCAGTGGTGATTGGATACATAAGCTCACTACCAAGTTAAGTGGGTCAGGTAGGCAGTGTTACCGTGTGAACTGTAGGGCACTGTAGGCCGTGGATCGAACCCGTTCAATCATCACAGCTCTTTGGGAAATAGTCCAGTTAGGAGTGTGCTAATCATTAGGTAAATACTGGCGAGTAACGGTCAAAATGTACACGCAAGTGAATTTAGCAAGGTCCATGTAGCACATAGTTAATGTGGTGCAATGGCGAGGGTAGGAGTGGAGTAAAAGTGAACTGAGCTTGTGACAGCTGTGCTGTATTCAAATATTAACAACGTTAATTCACTACTACCTCTTACCATTAGGACTGAGCTATTTACAGTTAAATACGTAGCAGTAAGCGCAAAGGCATGACAGCTACAAGTCCGTATTGGTTTTATACATACGGAATTAGGAAGCGGGTCATTCCGTCAGTGGAGGGGGTTAAAACAACCGAGTCAGTTGAGAACATACCCCCTTTACTGATGGAAAGATTCGGCAGTTCGGTCGCAAGTGCCTGTCAAGACAAAAGGATATGTCGCTGAATCCAGAGAGGTGGTTCACCAGCCTCTGCACACAGACTCTGAACTGGGCTGGTCCGAAAGGCTCCAGTCGATATCTGAATACCCACATGGTGGACAGCATCTAACATCCGGAAGTTGGAAGGATGGGCCGATCCATAGACCACGCTGTCATAGTCTAAGTGTGATCGAACAAATGCCCTATAAAACTGTAGGAGGCGGGACCTGTCAGCTCCCCATGTTTTTCCGCCAAGGTATTTCAAAATGTTCAACAACCGGAAGCCCTTTGTTCAAAGGTCTTTCAGGTGTGGGAGCCATGTTAATTTTGAGTCAAATAATAAAACCACAAAGCACACCATGTCTTGAAAAAGTAAAATACAGTTCCCCATTGTAAGCTCTGGTTGGTTAAAACTCCGACGAGCACAATTAAAATTGGCACATACACAGTCTTCTCAGGTGAGAACCGAAAGCCAGTTGTTTGGGCCCAGGTTTCCAGCCTCCTAGTGGTTAACTGTAGCTGCCTCGTCATTGTCGTAAGATCAGAGGAAGAGTAGAAGATTGCAAAGTCATCCACAAACAAAGACTATTTGACAGGGCTCCTGACTGCAGAGGAAATGCCATTGATAGCGATGGCAAACAATGTGACGCTGAGGACACTGCCCTGGGGCACACAATTCTCCTGAACATAGCAATCAGACATGGCATCGCCAATGCAATAATGAAAACACCTGTCGTAAAGGAAGGATTGAATCAGAAGCGGCAGGCGTCCACGTAGTTCCCACTCATGAAGTTGGCGAAGGATGTTGTACCTCCAAGTAGTGTCATACGCGTTTTTGAGGTCAAAAAACACACAAACTAAATGGTTCCAGTGTAAGAAGGACTCCTGTATCGCTGTCTCTAGTAGAATTAAGTTGTCAAGAGTGGAATGGTAGCGCCTGAAACCACACTGGGAGCGTCTCAGGTAACCTCGGGACTCTAGCAGCCAGACGAGGCAGCGGTTGACCACGCGTTCAAGAGTTCTGCCCATACAACTAGTAAGGGCGACACTCCGATAACTGTTAGGGGCGGTATGGTTCTTACCTGGTTTCCAGAATGGAATTAAGATTGCCTCCTTCCAAGTCATGGGGTACTGTGCATCAAACCAAATCTGATTGAAACAAGAGAGGAGCTGACCTTTCGTTTCAGGGCACAGATGACGAAGCATGGTATAATGGATCTCATCAGGTCCTGGAGCAGTGTGTCTGGCTGCAGATAAAGCTTATTCCATTTCCCACATGGAGAATGGAAGGTTGTAGACTACTTCATTATGCGAGAAAAAATTGAGCTTCCTCACCTCTGCTGTCCGACGGAATACCTGAACAGCAGGAGCGTGTCTGGATGACTTAGTAACAGTAAAAAAGTGTTCAGCTAAAATGTGAGCCATCTCTTCTGGAGTGTCCACCAAGACCCCATCATTTGACAAGGCCATAAGGAGGCGTGGACTACCCTTGCCTGAAATCCCTCTTATTGATTCCCAAATGTGCGCACCTATCCATGGTTTTAGAGCTGTCCATGTAATTGACAGCAGCGCCTTAACTCTCCTGAAGAACTGAAAGAAAAATTACACCAAAAGGTCATGGAGACAACTGAAACTTTAGAACCTTGGAACAGATCAGTCATAATTCAGTCTGGGTACCTGGGTACTAACCCAGGGTGTGTGTGAAAGAAATCTTAGGACATACATTCTAAGGTCAGGTGGAGGTTCTAGCAGAAGGCCTCGATACACATTCCAACTGGTAATCCCACTCGAGGATGGGTGTCAGTGCCCTTCATATGCAAAAATAACATAGTAAATTTGATGAGAAAGAAATTGTTGGATAACGATCATGTAAGTGAGTAACAGTTGGTACTGTCAGAATGGAAGAGGGAAGATCACCACTTTGGCAAGGTGACTTTGCTACAGGACTAGTCTGGAAGTTGCCAGTGGGCAGTCTTATTCCACAATGATGAACTGATTCTAACAATTTCAAAGCTGAAGGTGGCACCGACCCATAAACCTAGAATCCATAGTCCAATCAGGATGAGTCGAAGGTCTGGTGAACATGAAGGAGCTTAATGTAATCCACACCCCAAGAAGTACGGGCAAACGGGCAAGGAAGCAGAGAGCGTTAAGCTTCAGCATGCGCTAGTTTTTAGATGATGCTGCAGAAACGGATGGCTCATGTTTCTGCAGGAGAGAGCTGGGGACAGTGGGAGAGGATCCAAGTGGATGTTCTTTGGATGGTGCCTTGGAGCTAGTGTTCAGCAAAGACGACTGAGTGTGAGCTATATGAAATGCAAAAGTTGTCAACACACTGCAGAATGATCAGTGGTGCGATGAAGCTCAATAGCCCACTGGTGGTGATGAAGTACATACACATACAGCATGTATGATGCATTCTCTTTGACTTGTGGGAAACTGGGTGATGCACTAACATGGAACAACTGGTGGAGTAAGAAATTATTAATAAAAACCAGTAGGGAGCCTTAAAAGCCTCAGTCATGGAGGGTAAGTAAAATGTGATGGTGTCAAGCAGTGTTGTATGCTTTACCTAGATTAAAGAAGACTAGAATGAGGTGTTGACATTTAGGAAAAGCCTGTCCAATTACTGTTTCCAACCTAACCAGGTGGTCTGTGCTGACAGTCACTCCCAGAAACCACACTGATAGGGGAACAAAAGGTCCCGGGATTCAAGAACCCAGTATAATCAGCGAGCAACCACCCCTTCAAGCAGTTTACGAAATGCACTGATAATGCTAATGGGTTGATCGAGGTCAGGTTTCTACCCAGCTTCACAATTAGAATAAGGATAATGTGTCACCACTGTGGAGGGAAGGCACCTTCAAGACAAACACAGTTGAATACCCTGAGTAGGTAAGGCCTTTGAGTAATGTTCAGATGATGGATTACCGGATTATGAATCAAATTAGGGCCTGAAGCTGTATCCTATGTCGAGGCACCAGCCTGAAGCAGTTCCCAGTCAGTGAAAGGTTCATTATATAATTCAGCATGCTGGGGAAGGTACAGGAAGGGGGGGTGGGAGGGGGAGGGAGGAGGAGGAGGATCACAGATGTCCCCATCTTCTTGTTTATGCATTTCAAAGGCAGGGATAACACACACCTTGCTGCAAAGTGGGTCGCAATATATTCAGCAAGAACTGCTGCTTCGGTACAAAGACTACCCTAAAGGAAGAGACCCAGCAGAGTAGTTTATCTTTGGCATCCCAGCAGACTATGGGGCTTGGTCAACACATGGGATGAAGAGACGTAAGCAGGAAACATAGCACTGGCATCATCCCTTCTTACTGTGGTTAATTAGATAGTGACGCTTAGCACAGAGCCATTTCAAAGCACTGAATGTAGTCTGCGAAGGATGTCGTTCCAGGTGTTGCAAGGCCCTTCAATGATCCTGAATAGCAGATACTATATCTTTGGCCCACCATGGCACTGGGCAGCAGTGGAATGGGACCATAAAAAGGGTGACAGCAGTTCCAGCAGCACAGGTGATCACGTCTGAGGCATCTCCCACAACCTTGTTGACTCAATAGGATTTGTGTTACTAGAAATGTTAGGGTCAGGACTTTCCATTAGGCACTGGCATTGGCTCCATGACAGAGTTTAAACCAACTATCAGTGTGCATTACAGCTGCAAACAGTTCACCATGGGTCTGAACAAAGTGAGCAGTGCTTTACTCATAAAGCAGTAGTGATGCTGCTCTTTGCAACAACACATTAAAAGGAATATGGAGAGGTCCTCCTCCCTCACCAGGGTTGGAGAACATGATTCTGAAGTTTGATTTAACTGGCAACTTGGGAATAGCTCCTGGGAAAGACCGATGAGCGGTCCCACAAATCGTCGTCACAGCCGAGACTGCTGGAGGCAATGCGCAGTGTGTGAGCCGTCACTACAGCTTAACATGAAATGGTGTACTATTTAAAAAGTGCTGTGAACAGTTATGAAATGATATCTTTAGTGTGGTTCCAAGCTGTCCCGGATGCAGATGGTCATCACACTGAGCAACATTTGTAACCTGGAATATAAACATGATTCACAATTCACAAATGTTACCCCCTCATGTGGAAATTAAAATGGGTTTCTTTCAATAGTTGAGTCATTACATTTCTTTGCACATCCTTACAAATGTTTCCACAAGGTTTCATTATCATACGATCATTTTTCATGGGAGCCATCTGAAGTAGTGAAAGTTTAATTATAACCATTTAATACAACTGCCAGTTGGCTTTCTGAACTCTGAGTGGTATGAGGTCCATCGGGCAGTGGCAAGGAAGTCACAATCATTGGAATCACGTTGAATACTGACAAGATCCTGAGCAGTATAAAAAAAGTTATTACTGTGATCAAAATGGGTTCATCAAACAAGAGATGAAGTTATACATCAGACGGGAAATGTCTTTGAAAATAATGAATATTGTACATCACTGTTGAAAACTATGAAGAATTATGGCAGTTCCCTTGATACTTCGACTCTGCACCACACAAATGGGGAACATAAGTACATGATAAAGCACTCATGCCACAAACAGTAAATGTCACTGTCAAATATCCTATCAAACCATTATTCCACTTACCAAAATAAAAATAGTGTGTGGGACTTACAAAATGATTAGCACTATGTATTTATGATGAACATAACTGGGAAAATTAACAGTAGGCCTATGCCATTCATTTACCTCAAAATGAAGTGCTGTAACAGCACGTGAATCTCCATAAAGCTTTCCTAATTTAGATTTTCTGTGATTTCTTTCACTCATTCAGTCATACCAAATTCTGGGATAGCTTCATTAACAGTAACACAGTTCATCACCTAAATAAAATGGTCTGAAATGTTAAGAAGTGTCATCCAGCACATCAAGTGGGTTACAAATGACTACAGAACTTCATTACAGCAGAGAGAAATTCTTCAGGTAGTAGAAGATTGTACTGGGAACTAACAAGTAGTGATATCTGACTACTGCTGCACAAAATTGAAGTTCACTGAAGACATTACAGTGAAAATATTAAAAAGAACGAGTAGTTACAGACCATTTCTTGGAATTCAAAGCTATATGACAACAAAGCGGAGAATTCCGGGTCAACCAAAAGCTGTGATTCCACCTGTCTGCTTTGTCCAGTGATGTAACTCTGTTATGTGATGCCTTTGTGGTGTGGCGTACTTTAAATTGTGTTTGTAGTGGATGTGTTGGAGTAAGTGGCAGCACATTAAGATATTATGTTTGTATTTTTTACCTATTTGGGAAAGACGTTTGTGTGATATAGGAGTTAGTGCTGTGCATTACAACAGTGACCTACTTTAATCTCATTAGTTACTGCCTACTAATTTGTTTTCAGTTTTGAAATCATTAGTTTGTCGTGTTGTTAATAGTTTGAACGTTAATTTTTTGTTTTTGTTTACTGCTAGATATGGCTCATGATGAAATTTACTAGTTGTTCATTGGTTGTAGCTGTGAGTGGTGATACGGCTTCTACAATTACATTTCTCTAGTTACATGGCCTTGTGATGGAATGTGTGAAGGGTCAGCAGTGTACAGAATTTATGAAATTGAGCAAACTCTTCACTTCCCAAATCAGAAATGAGCAAATGTGGTGGTGTTTCCAGTGGGTTTCAGTAATGGTTATCTTGATGCTTTAGTGTGTGTGTTTTAGCCACCTAGATTTATATTTAACTAACTTTTAGTGGTAAGTACAGTTTTATTAAGTTTAGTGTGTTTATGTATGTAATTTTCTTTGAGATGTGGGTATAGAATTTTATGTTATAGTAGTTTCTGATTTTGCAGTTTGTGTTGGTAGCTAAAGTTCATATTGAAAAGTTTACAGAGGTGGGTATCACTGAGTTTGTTGTTATTTTTGTCTGGTTAGGTTTTGATTACAGCTAGTTCTGCCAGTAGTGAGTTGTTGGAATCATGGGCTTTGTTTGAGTTATATAGGCCAAGCAAAATTTGTGATACTGAGTTTCTGGTAAGTGTGTGAGTTTCTTGTTACCTTTGGCTTTTTTAAGCTACACACATCAAGAGAAATTTACAATACCAACAGTTTTCATTTTTGCATTTTTTGGTTGTGTTTAATGTTGAGAATTTCACACATTTTATTGCCGGGTTAGGCTAGTATTTGTTTTGGAATGGTGTTGCTATTCTTATTGCCATATATTTAGTTTGTGTTGACCCAAACCCCCCATATGTCCTGCAGTTGGCCCTTTAGCTGCATTTTATTGCTGGTATTAAATATTTCACTTGTTAATTACGTTTGTCTGCAGCTGTAATGACTGACATGACTGATTGTATGTGCTTGAGAGAAGGATGTGTGCTACCTTGATGATGCCACGAGTCAAAGCAGACGGGCAGAATCACAACTTCTGGTAACCCCAGAACCTTGGTGGTAGGATACAGTAAGAATCAACTCATTTCACTGCTAACTTCCTTCTCAAAAGGTTTGGACAAGGTAATGGGTAAATGAGAATATGGATCAGAAAAAACCTTTCCACTGGACATGCCATTTACAATAGATCCAAATGACAAGATTTCAAGTAAATGACAAGATTTCAAGTACTGAGATGTTTTGTGCTGTGTAGGCATTAGACTGTGCAAATCACAACATTCTTAAAACTAAGTTAATGGCTATCAAAGTATATTGCTTAAGTGGTTCACTTCATATTTAACCAACAGAGAGCAAAGGTTCATTTTAGATAGCTCTCCCCATGAATCTTCTCAATGGGGGCAAATTACTACTGGTGTTCCACAGGGTTTGATTCCTGGACAATTACTGTTTTTGGTATATACAAAATGTCCCACAAGGAATGGTCAATATTCAAGAACATGACAGAAATAATTATTCAAAGCAAAAACATGGACTCTAAAATGCATACCTTAAGAACTATGAGCACCAGTTCATCTTCGATACTCTGAAACAAATCTCTTCTTTTACTGAAAGTTCTTTGCTTTCCATATTGCATGGGGGGGGGGGGGGGGGGGCAGTATGGACTCAAAACTATAGAAAGGCTCTATAATGCCTACCTTGAAAGCTGTAAGCACTTGCTAATCTTCGCTAATATGAAACACACGTCTTCTATTAAAGAAGCGCACATAGCTCTTAAGGTATGCATTTTAGAACCAATGTTTACTAGACATCTTAGCTTTGCTAGATCATTCCTATCATATTTGTGTATATTGACCATTCCTCCTGGGCACCCTGTGTAAGTGACCTTATATCTTACTGTGATCTTTGCCAAAGATGGAAGACTCATAATCCAGTCAAAAGGAATGACAAAAAAATTAAATATTCACAAATATTATTGACTAGTCCTTAGTAAATAGTTTATCACATAATTTACTTAGAGGAAGTTCAGTTCATTCAGTCCTATATAAGGCAAGATATGTGATCAACACCACACAACCAGCAGAATGAAACATGTTAAGCTGATTGTTCAAAATTTCTAGGTGTGAATAGATTGGTTGGTTGGTTTGGGGAAGGAGACCAGACAGCGTGGTCATCGGTCTCATCGGATTAGGGAAGGATGGGGAAGGAAGTCGGCCGTGCCCTTTCAGAGGAACCACCCCGGCATTTGCCTGGACTGATTTAGGGAAATCACGGAAAACCTAAATCAGGATGGCCGGGCGCGGGATTGAACCGTCGTCCTTCCGAATGCGAGTCCAGTGTCTAACCACTGCGCCACCTCGCTCGGTGGTGTGTATAGAAATTAGAAGTTTAATTGGAAATCATGTATTATGGATCTTCTCAAACATGAGTTCAGCAACATAAAATTAGCATTCATTCTTTGATGCAAAAGGGAATAATTTTCCGAGGCAATTCTATACATAGAGACCAAGTATTCATTGCACAGAAAGGTGCTGCAAAGACAATATAGAACTTCATCTAGGCAACTGTGTAAAAAATTATGCTTACTAACAACAGCCTCAAAATACATTTCTCTTGTATAATGTTTGTTGTGAAGAATTGGGAACTACTTGAAAATAAAAACCTCTACATCTATACTCTGCAAACCACTGTTAAATGTATGCAGAGGGTACATCCTACTGGACTGGTTATTAGGGCTTCCCCCATTCCATTCATGTATGGAGTGGGGGGAAAATGATTGTTTAAATGCCTCTGTGAGTGTTGTAATTAATCTAATCTTAGCCTCACAATCCCTATGGGAGTGATATGTAGGGGGTTGTAGCATACTCCTAGAGTTCTCACTTAAAGGCAGTTCTTGAAACTTTAAGTAGATTATCTCAGGATGGTTTCCATCTACCTTCAACAGTCTGCCAGTTCAGTTCTTTTAACATCTCAGTGACACCCATGGGTCAAACAAACCAGTGACCATTCACGCTGCCCCTCTGTAGACATTCAATATCCCCTGCTAGTCCTCCTTGGTACAGGTACCTCACACATGAGCAGTATTCTAGGATATGTCACACAAGTTATTTGTAAGCATTATCCTTTGTAGATTGAATCCATTTCCGAAGTATTCTGCCAATTAAAGAAAGTCTGCTACCTGCTTTATCCTTGACAGCTTATTTGATCGTTCAATTTAATGTCCTTACAAAGTGTTACATCGAAGTATATGTATGAGTTTACAGATTCCCACTGTGACTCATTACTTTTATATTGGGTGTATACTACTTTTTACTACCGATACCACACTACAAGTCTCAAAAGTTTCACCACCACCACACTTAATCCTACAACCAAAAAACACACCTATAAAATCAAAATTGGAATCTAACACTTCCCTTGACCTGTTATCCTTACGTCATCTCCACATATAGCCGCCCCTGATCTGAGACGTCAGAACTTTAGTAAGCATCATTTCTTCACGACACACTGAACACTTCACGACTTCAGCCAACAGGCTGAATAACTGAAGAAATTTTATAAAAGACAATGCACTGTCCCCCATCATCACAGACAACCGAAAACTGTTGACTGTCAGTCATATCCATACAGTCTACCAAAGACATAAACAAAGCGATTTACCAAAATTTACACATGACAAACAGAAAAAAAACTACAATAACGTCAACATAACAAAACCAAAATCGTTAACTCACTGAAAAATATTCTGCTGAAAGCACATTCACCACCGATACCACACACGGGCAATGTTACCACGCAAATGAACCCCATACGCCACGTAACACGCTATCTATAAACACACCACCAGAGAGAACGACTAACCGCAACAATATGCCACACACTCAAACTAGACCAAAAACATCACGTAACACCCAACACACCACCAGAGAGCACCAACAATCACATAAAAACGATACATACGAACACGCCACTCTCACAAAATAAACTATGCGCCGTCGTGACGTCACACACCACAACAGCCTTATGTCACGGCCCAAAGCCGACCTGTGGAATCGGGTGCTTCGGTTGACCCGTAATCCTCACTCCTGTTGCACATTTCATCTGATACTTCATGTGATCACACTTTTCATGCAGGTGTGGTACTAGGTAAAATGCTTTTCGGAAATTGACAAATACTGCACCTACCAGACTGCCCTGATAAATGGCTTTCAGGATATCATGTGAAAAAAGTGCAAGTTGGGTTTTACATGACCTACGTTTTCGAAATCCATAATGGTTTGGCACGGAGGAGGTCATCCTGTTTGAGATACCCCATTATGTTTAAGCTCAGAGTATACTACACGATTCTACAACAAATGGATATCAAGGATATTGGACAGTAGTTTTATGGATCATTCTGCTAGCCTTCTTGCAGACAGACCATTCACAAATATTATCACCAGGAAGAGATGTACCCTCCATGATACACAACATTACTCTTGAACAGAAAGGGGGGCAAAGCATGAAGCCATAAAAGAATGTGATCACTTCTCTTATGAATTAAAGTAGCTGGAAGATAAAAGAACTGTCATTACAGAAGTCCACCATCTGCTTTGACCCATGACATTATCAATAGGTCTATGGCGGGAATGGCTACTGACAGCATATACAAAATGACAATGACGTCACTACACACACACACACACACACACACACACACACACACACACACAAAAACCACCACCAAACTAACGTGAAACATATTCAGCAATACAACCGAACATCTGCAGAAACTGAATGACAGACATCATATCACCCATCTCAGAACGTAATGAGACAATTATGAACTTCACTGTCATATCCATACCTAATGAAAAAGCAATAAATAAGTACGTCTTCTCTCCTCACAACAAACATCAAACTAATCAGAACTTACAAAAACGCCAACCACGTGAACAAAATATAGCCTTAACCACTCACTTAAAACACTTCCACAACCCATGTAACCGCACTAACTACCTAAACTCAAAACCACATTAGCATGATGACAACCAAAAACTCAAATGAACCTGAAACCACAAGTTAAACTCAGCATGTCTACATCCACCACCAGAGGGCACCATCAACAACAACACAACACCTCCAAACGCAAGTAACTCAAAAATTGCGAGCCATAAGGACGTTACACACACCATTAGGGGTCAAGCAGACGGGTGGAATCGGGCGCTTCCTTTGAAGACAATCCCAAATCCTTTGTACTTTGCTATTCCTACACCATAGATGAATTCGTGAGTAGATGCTATGTAAGGTTTACAATTATCAAAGTTTGTTGTAGAACAAGATTAAAATAAAAAATCCATTTACTTCGATGGTCAACATGTAAATATTTCTTCGCAGAGAACAGGTATGTTACTTATGAATCTACTGAGACGTTCAACAACATGACGACAGATGGGGAATATGATCCAAAGAACATATAAAACTAATTCAATTACGAACGGAGTTCTTGATGGTAAATTACATGAAGTATAGATAATAAATTCTTAACATACTATGGTAGGCTACCAACTCTTATTATAATCCAGGCTTTTGCTTACTACAATTCCGTAACACAAACTGAATTAATAATCAAATAGTTTCTGACACATTTGCAATACATTAACCACCACACTGTCTCACTGCCTACCTCACACACACAAATGAAATTATTGCTCATATTCTTTACCACACCTTACTAAATAACGTTTTTCCACTTCTGTCTACTGCCTCTTACAAACAAAAACAATTCCGGACATAACTATACATCATATTTCCGTATAATCAGTCATAAATACATGAATGAAAGAGATGTTAATACTTAAATGCAATAAGTATAAATACTACTAACAGCTACAGTATTACACTAGATCGCAATTGTGTACCACTGAACTTGCAATACACACATAATGTTTATATTATCCTACCATTACTACAGTTTATAACAATACCTGATTTCTTTCAACGCCTCTAACTTCACAAAAGTAGTCCTTTCATCTGTTGCCATAGTTATAAAGTTGTGTTAGAATATTTATGACTCCAACATAAAGAAAGATTCCTAACACCGAGTTCTCAATCTTAAAACGCCAAATCTTTGTTGTTAGTAATACAATCTTTCCGAAAGAGAAGAAAGTCAAAGATGTGTACTTTGGTAAAAACGATAGTCAACGATAATAAAACAATCAGCTACTACTCGGGTAGTTTGGAAATACCTGTAAAAGGAATAACACTTTTCAGAATATCTGTTCTCATTCGCACTTTTCTGAAATAAAAACCCTAATTTCACACACACACACACACACACACACACACACACACACACACACACACACACACACACACACATTCCTTGAATTAATACTTCATAAGTTTATTTTATTTTTGTTGTAATATCAGAAATACTTACAGAAAGTTTGGTAACGTGCGTGCAGTACGACACAGTAATTAAATTTCTCTCAATTGCAGTTCGCCCTTTGTTCCAAATTATTGAATGATCTCAATAAACATCTGTGATAGAGTTATTAGAATCTTAGGATTCGCTGTAGTGGTGAATGAGTGAAGTTGCTCTTGCGTATCAGAAGTTGTGCGTCGTAAGCATCGTGTCAGTAAAGATGAAGGGTTTTCCTATAGTGGTTTTTCTTTCCATTCTAGCCATTTCTCATTATGTTGAAGCTAAACCTGCTGGAGCTTGTGAGTATCTTGCAGTCGTGATTGTTTTGTAATTGTTCCAGAGGTCTCTGTGTCAGAATGACGTAAGTTACGTGTGAGAAGCCCCCTTTATCCAGTTTTTCCTTGTCCTTTAAAAAATTATCTGGTTTTCGTGCATGCGAACTAAAGGGAATGTTGTTGATACAGTGACTTTATATTTACCGCGCACTTTGGTTTAATTTCTGAATTTCTTGTTTATGCGTTTGTTTCATGCTGTCAAAGAAAGATTCGCGCAGAATTTGTAACGCTAGACTCATTTCAATATTGTTTTTTTACAGCACCCGACGCGTCTACAAAGAATGAAAGTTCAGACAGTAAAACCGCTGTACCGCCGAATAATGGGAAACCTGGAAGTGATGACGTGCCAACCACCTTAGTACCTGTTGGAGCCACCGTAATTACAAATGGGGAAGTGCCACCTCTTGCACCTGGCGCGACACCAAGTACCACTTTATCCAGCAGCATTAACATATCTACTGTAGCTCCTACCAGCATGAATGGTTCTGCACAAACCCATCATGTTTCAACAACAGCTGCTACTAATACTACTACAACTCAGAGCTCAAGTTCTGACTCATCACCAACTACAACTACTATTGCTAGTACAACTACAACCAACAGTTCATCGACTACCGAACCAACTCCATTACCCACGTCAACATCATCAAAACCAATTGTTACTTCGCCAATCCCATTTGTAGAAACGTCAACTCAGTCAATTCCAGTAAAAGATCGCAGATTTGATGGCCCAAGCTTCATTGGTAAGCTTTATTTTCGCCTGTAGTTATTATTACATGCTTTCTCACTTAGAGATTAAATGCCTTTTAATTTGTGTGACACTAACCTGCAGAATGTGTTCTTATAAGGCCTGGGTGTGGTGCACCAAGTTGAATTGTCAGACTGGCTCTAATTTACTTAAAACCCTTTTGGTGATATTTTGTGTGGCCTGTCTTCTGTATGTTCAGAAAGAGCTATGTATTTCAACAATGTTTGTTTCCAGCACTTTCTTTGTCCAGTTCTTGTAAAATGTCTTATGAAACCTTGATACAATAAGAGGTTGCTTGGTGGTATTGAAAATATGCATTATATAGAGCTATTTTGACTTGCTGAGAACTGTGGCTGTAATACTGTAAGGTTTATAATTGAAACAATAAGAGGCCACAAGTATGGTTTATTTGGATCAGATCATGACCTGTTTTGGATTCTTCTTCAGGTGGTTGTTACATGTCTTCATTTTGTTAACTACTTTAGTTACTTTAAGCTGGGCCATGCTTTGTAAATCTTTGTGCGCTGTCATTAATCAGAATGGTGTGATGTAGTGTTCATATAACTGAACAGCTCTGATAGTGCACATAAAAAATACATTAATTTTAAAATTCATAACACTAACACCCGAGTGATTTAGTTACCCAGAAGTGCACAGCAGTGCAACAAACCAGTAATGGATACAAAGCAAGGCCCCAGCAAGAAAACAAGAGTGTGTAAAAATAATTTGGAGATGGATGTGCAAAAAATCCAAAACTGGTCATGATTTGATCCAAATAAATTGTTAAACCATACGTGGGGCTGGTTGCTGTTTCAGTTATAAACCTTATGTGCCATACATTAAGACAAGTAGATGTGAAGTTACTGAGTTAATTTGTAATTTGTAGGAAATGTTGCTACAGAATTCAGGTACTCTACTTCCTTCATTTGGTGGAACACAATTTGTTGCTCAGTAGCTATCTAAAATTCTGGGTTGACAACATAAAATCAAGTTCAATAATAACTTTCAGAGTAAACAGAATCTATGTTTGAAGAAATATACTACATCAAATTATTAAGATAAATCAACCTAGTTATCAAATTAATTCTTAATGTTATCTTACAATCTTAACTTTTGATACCTTCGTGTGTTTTTAAAATTTTACTAGACGTAAGATGTACTGTACCAAGGCAATTTGCAATTTACACACTTACACAGCAAATGCATAATTATCATAAATTTTCAGAGTTTTTTAGGCACTTCTTAAAGCATTTGGGGATGTTAATAAACTTTGGGCCTATATTATTAATTACTTTGAGGGTGCCGTGTGACACCCCATAAACATTTCAGTTAGGGAGGTGGGGGAGAGGATGTGTAGGTGTCTGTGCATGTGCAGTCTTTGTGGTTCATATGATGGTGCAGAAGAAATATGGGAAGGAATTAGTTCAGTGTGCAGAAATAAAACCTTTCAGCATTGCTGATGACATTGTAATTCTGAGACAGCAAACTACTTGGGAAGAGCATTTAAATTGACCATCTTCATAAAGAAATTTTAAGATGGAATATTTAGTATCGAACAAGGATGATGATATTAGGGTACCAAAGTAACATACGAGAGCAGAAGTAGAGGATAAAAATACAGATTGGCAATAGTAAGAAATGTCCACGAAGGGGGGGGGGGGGAGGGGGGAGGAGAGAGAGTGAGTGAGTGAGTGAGTGAGTGAGTGAGTGAGTGAGTGAGTGAGTGAGTGAGTGAGTGTCCATCCTCAGATCTTTTTTGCACCATGTCCTAAAGTGATACGGCCATAATGGCATAGTCAAAACATATAAATGTAATCAGCATAGAATCGTCTCAGATTTAAAATATGGTGTAGAATAGGCTACATCGTCCACATAGTGATTATTCCAATAATAAAGTAACAGATTTACAGATAAAGCAATCAAATTAAAAAGCCTGTAGTGAATCTGCCTCCAGCACAGAAAAGAATGAACTACACCTGTATAAAACTCTTGAGAGAATCTGCCCATCAAAGTAAAATAGTTGGCACAGTGTACAAGAAATCTTCACTTTAGAGAAGATATTTAAAGGCTGCTACACTGAAGTGTGGACTAAATGTGTGTGCATGAGAACTGTTGGCCACAAGAGCATCAGTCGCAGTGTTGTCAACTGGTTTAAATATTGAAGCTGGCTGTAAGGTTATGAGCTGAAGTGTTGGAAAAAGCAGCACTGTCCTAGATACATAGCCAAAACATTGCAAAATATTCTATGTACCTATAAAACTGAATGAAACTCTTCTTCTTTCTTCTTATAACAATCTTCATTAGTTTCTTCTCTTGGAAAAATTATCTGAATTAACAAACTTGTTTCCTTTTATAGTTGACACTCAAGAAGTTTAGTTTCTTGTTTCTTTGTTTAGAAACTGAGCTGTTCCATAATTTCTCCAGTTTACACTCTTGTGTGATTACAATCAGAGACAAATTCAAAAGATTTCCTCCTCAGCATTGTCAAAGTCCTCTCTACTATCACATAAAAAATTAGGTCTCTAAAATCGTTTTTTGATTAATTTTAGTGCAAAGACAGACAAAACTAAAATGAATTTTTCACTCTGCAGTGTAATTTGCTCTGATGCGAAGTTTCCTGTCTGATTAAAAACTGAGAGCCAGACTAGGACAATACCCTGTGACCTTCCACTTTTGCAGGCAAGTGGTCCCAACTGAGCTACCTAAGTACAACCCATGATCCATCCTCAAACCTTTATTTCCGCCAGTACCTCATCTCCTACATTCTAAATGCCGTGGACCTATTCTGTGAAAGTCTAGTAGGCTTGGAAGGAAGGATACTGTGGACCCATGGCTTAGCCATGGTCTGGAGGTTTCTAGAATTAAGTTTGGAAGGTAGGAATTAGGGTACTGCTAAAAGTAAAGCAATGACAACAGGTTGTGAGTTGTGCTAAGGTGACAAAGTTGGTAGAGCACTTGGCTGTGAAAGGTGAAGGTCCTGTAATGGAGTCAGT
The DNA here is from genome assembly GCF_021461395.2 of Schistocerca americana. Classification (NCBI taxonomy): domain Eukaryota; kingdom Metazoa; phylum Arthropoda; class Insecta; order Orthoptera; family Acrididae; genus Schistocerca; species Schistocerca americana. Next base: position 445,839,984 of record NC_060130.1, read on the forward strand.
TTGCCACATGGTTTTAATCTACCAGGAAATTTCAAAAATACATACTCATAATTCATATTCCACTGTTAATCATACCATGAAACAAGGCACCTCCAACATTTTTCTATTGCAGTCACTATATTATTACTGTGCTTCATCTGTTTCTCTTAGGGTGACATTGTTAATTTAAGATTGATCTCTTGATTCTGCTTTTAGCCATTTGAGTATTATTGGTGACCCTTTGGCTTTGCTCTATTGCAGGCTCCAGCTGATGAAATATTTAGTTTCACGATTACTTTTATAATTGTTCCCCACATTGGTAGCATCTTGGATTATGTGACCATTAATAAAATTCATTAAACTTGCAGATTCCCCCTGCAGGTCCAGGGGTTAGAATAGGCCCAAGGTATTCCTGCCTGTTGTAAGAGGAGACCAAAAGGAGTGAGACATGTTGTGGCCTTCATGTGATGGTCCCCTGTAGAGTTTGACCTCCATTCTTCAAAATTTTCCGCAAAGAGTGAGCCAATTGGGAAGGGTGTCTTACATGGTGCATCGTGTCCATCGTGCATTGAGATCTTTAGCCCACTTTCACGTCGTTGCATTGCAGTCCCACCCGTTCTCCATCTCTTGGGCGAGGGCACCTTCCTGTGTGTTTTCCATCATGCACTATGCAGTGTCGCTTTCTGTGCTGACGATGACCATGGACTTGCACCTCATATCCAGCACGGTAGCCAGTCTGTTGTGGTGGGGGCCACCATGTACCCTGTTGGTTGTAGCCCCCTGACAACACACGGATCGCCCAGCTGATGACTGCATCATTAACTCCCCACGTATGCCGAGGAGTAGAAGCCTGTCGCCCCGCGGCATAGAGACTCGTGGCAATGGCCATCCTGCCAGGTGGCCTCTGCTGCGGTTGGGTGGTGCCTGTGGGGAGGGCCCCTGCTCGGAGGAGGTGGCATCAGGGTGGATTACACGCCATGAAACATAGTACGTCATCTCTTGCTGGTGGTCAGACACCAGCAGTCTCTAAGCGGTCAAGGTCTCAAGGCCTAACTTCAATGCTAAGAGATACGACCCCAAATCGTCGTCCCCCCCCCCTGGCCACACCATGGGAGGAACACATGGCTAAGGATGACAGCAAAGTTCATTCAACCCGGTACCTCAAATATACGAGAGTTGATGGGGCATCTTTCTTGTAAATGAAACCTCAGTTTTTTGTGGAGTATTTAGAGGACAAGTTTGGGGAGCTGGAGGGCTTGTCCAAAATTCGGCCAGGGTCAGTCTTCACCAAAACAGCATCCTCTGTCCAGTCACAGGCACTACTCGCCTGTGACAAGCTGGTAGAAGTTTGTTTCTATCATGCCCCATAATAGCTCAAATATGATCCAGGGTATCACATTTCACAGGGACCTTCTTTTTCATTCTGACGATGAACTGCATTCCAGTTTAGAGTGACGAGGTGTCCATTTCGTCTGGCACATCCACATGGATAATCAGATTGTGACCGGTGCCTTCATCTTGGCCTTAGAGGGTGACACATTACCCAATAAGGTCAAGGTGACGGTCTACCGCTGTGACGTAAAGCCATATATCCCTCCCCCAAAGTGGTGCTTTAAGTGCTGGAAGTTCGACCATATGTCTTCCCGATGTACTTCCAGCATCACCTGTTGGGATTATGGATGTGCTTCACATCCCAATACTCTCTGTGCCCCGCCTCACATCTGTGTCAACTGTGGAGAGCATCATTGACCTTGATCGCCAGACTGCAGGATTTTATAGAAATCGTGGAATATACGACCTTGGACTGACTGACGTACACTAAGGCTAAGAGGAAATTTGAGCGCCTACATCATGTGGCTATGACCACCTCATACACCGCCGCTACAAGAACAGTTGTTGCCCCATCAGTTCTTCGAATTCCTGTCGTCTCTCAGAACTGGGAGACTACACCTGCCCCCTTGATAGTGGGGCACTTCCCTCCCTGTTGCTCCCGCACCACCTACTTTGGGAGCAACCCTCCCCCTAACCATCGGGTATTTCAGTCCCCACTTCGAGCCAGAGAAGCATAAGGCTTCTTCGGCCCCTCTTGCTAGGAAGGTGCCCCTTGGGTCACTCCTTTCCCATGTTCCTGCTAGTGGGAAAGATGACACCTGCCAGTGGCTGAAGAGCCAAAAAGCAGCTGGTCGTGTGGCTTCACGCTCATACTCAGTCCCGGAGACTGATTCAGTGAAGTCCTCCCAGCCAGGGAAACCCAAGGAACAACATGAGAAATAGAAAAATAAGACCTCAAAGAACAAGGGACTTGGGGTGGCACCCACACCACCGCTACCTACAAGCTCTGTGTCTGAAAATGGGGTGGAGATTCTTGTGTCCGCTGAGGACCTGGATCTTTCTGGACCTTCAGACACAATGGATATAGACAGCTCAAGCAAAACGCTTGGTGGCAGCAGTTGATCCTGAGGTGTAAACTGCCTCAGTGAATGTTCCATGCCTTCCCAGTCTCAAGATGATGTCATCCTCCAGTGGAATTGCAGCAGTTTTTTCCACTGCCTGGCTGAGCTACAGCAACTGTTAAGCTCTACACCCGCTTTCTGCATTGCCCTCCAGGAAACCTGGTTCCCGGCAATGTGGACCCATGTCCTCAGCAGCTATAAGGGATATTACAGGAACAATAGTGACTACATGTCAGGTGGAGTTAGTGTTTATGTCCTAAACTCAAGTCTGTAGTGGAAATTGAGCCCCTTCAAACCCCTCTTGAAGCTGTGGGTTTCAGGATAAGAATGATACGGGAAATAACTGTCTGCAATGCATATCTTCCTCCAGATGGTGCAGTATCCCTGAATGTATTAACTGCACTAGTTGATCAACTCCCTAAACCTTTCCCACTTTAGGGAGATTTTAACACCCATGAGGTGGCAGCGTGCTTATTGGTAGAGGCAGAGATGTCGAAACTTTACTGTCTCAGTTCAACCTCTGCCTCTTAAAAACTGGGGCTGCCACATTTCAGTGTGGCTTGAGGTAGTTACATGGCCATTGATTTATTAGTTTGCAGCTCAGGACTTCCCCATCTATCCACTGGAGTGCACATGACAACCTGTGTGGTAGTGACCACTTCTCCATCTTCCTGTCACTGTCCCGGCATCAGGCCCATGGAAGCCTGCTCAGATGGGCTTTAAACAAGGTGGGCTGGGAAACTTTCACCTCTGATGTCACCATTGGCTCTCCCCCACATGGTAACATCGATGTGATGGTTGAGCAGGTGACTACCACAATCGTTTCTGACAAGGGAACCTCCCAATCGCACCCCCCTCAGATTTAGTTATAACTTGGCACAGTGGATAGGCCTTGATAAACTGAACACAGATCAATTGAGAAAACAGGAAGAAGTTGTGTGGAACTGTGAAAAAATAAGCAAAATATACAAACTGAGTAGTCCATGAGACATATAGGCAACATAAAGGAGAACATGAGTTCAGGAGTGCCGTGGTCTCGTGGTAGCGTGAGCAGCTGCAGATGAAGAGGTCAGAGTTCCTTGGTTCAAGTCTTCCCACAAGTGAAAATTTTACTTTCTTTATTTTTGCATAGTTATTATCTGTCCGTTCGTTCATTGACGTCTCTGTTCACTGTAATAAGTTTAGTGTCTGTGTTTTGCGACCGCATCGCAAAACCGTGCGATCAGTAGATGAAAGGACGCGCCTCTCCAATGGGAACGGAAAACATTTGATCGCAAGGTCATAGGTCAACCGATTCCTCCACAGGAAAACACATCTGATATATTCTATACGGCACTAGTGGTGGCATGTGCATCACATGACAGGAATATGTTGTCGACCGACCTAACTTGTACACTTGGCGAATGGGTAAAAAGACTCTTCTACCTTGCCCGATTTAGGTTTTCTTCTGGATGTGATAATTACTTCCAAAAAAGTGATGAAAACATAAGAGTTTGTCGCATAAACTGGAAATAAAAAATTAAAGTTTTCACTCGATTGAAGATTTGAACCAAGGACCTTTCGTTCCGCAGCTGCTCACGTTACCACGGGACCACGGAGCTCCTGCGGTCCTGGTGTCCTTGATGTTACTTATCTTCCCATGAACTACTCAGTTTGTATATTTTGCTTATTTTTTCTCAGTTCCACACAACTTCTTCCTGTTTTCTCAATTGATCTGTGTTCAGTTTTTCAAGGCCTATCCACTGTGCCAACTTATAACTAAATCTGAGGGGGGGTGCGATGGGGAGGTTCCCTTGTGAGCAGAAAATGTGATCCCTTGTTCTTCAGGATGCCCTGGCGAAAGAGTCCCTTGGTGGTTGCCGGAAGTTGCTGAAGCAATTAAGGAGCATCATCGAGCTCTACAGCACCATGAGCAGCACCCTTCCCTAGAGCATCTGATAGCCTTTAAGCAGCTCCGTGCCTGTGCATGCCAGCTTATAAAATGACAGAAACATGAGTGTTGGGAGAGGTATGTGTCAACCATTGGGAGCCATAAATCACCTTTTCAAGTGTGGACGAAGATCAGACGTCTTTTTGGGTACCACACCCCAACAGGTGTCCCTGGCATTAACATCAATGGCGTGTTATCTGCTGTTGAGCACTTCGCTTGTACAGCGGGTGGAAAGGAAAGTCCTCTTGTTCACACCACAGTGCACTGTATAACACACCACTTGTGGAGTGGGAGCTCCTCAGTGCTCTTGCTCATTGCCCCGACACAGCTCCTGGGCTGGATTGGATCCACAGTTAAGATGATTAAACATACCTCGTCTGACTACAAGCAACTTATCCTTGTCATCTTCAACCGGATCTGGTGCAATGACATCTTTCCATTGCAATGGCGGGAGAGCAGCATCATTCCGGTGCTCAAACCTGGTCAAAACCCCCTTGACGTGGATAGCTACCAGCCCATCAGCCTCACAAACTTCCTTTGTAAGCTGCTGGAACGTATAGTGTGTTGGCAGTTGGGTTGGGTCCTGGAGTCGCATGGCCTACTGGCTCAATGGCAGGGCGGCTTCTGCCAGGGTCGCTCTACCACTGATAATCTTGTGTCCCTCGAGTCTGCCATCCGAACAGCCTTTTCCAGACATAAACATCTGGATGCTGTCTTTTTTGACTTACGTAAAGCATACAACACAACCTGGCGACAGCATATCCCTGCCACATAGTATGAGTAGTGTCTCCGGGCCCCTATCCCAGTTTTTATCCAAAGCTCCCTGTCACTCCATATTTTCCGTGTCAAAGTTGGTGCTTCCCATAGTTTCCTCCTGTATTCAGGAGAGTGGTGGTCTGCAGGGCTCCGTCTTGAGTGTGTGTCTATTTTTAGTGGCTATTAACGGTCTAGCAGCAGCTGTAGGGCTGTCAGTCTCACCTTTTCTGTTTGTGGATTGCTTTGGCATTTCGTACTGCTCCTCCAGTACTGGTGTTGCCGAGTGGCCCCTACAGGTAGCGATTCACAAGGTGCAGTCATGGGGGCTCGCCCATGACATGCAGTTTGTGGCATGCTCTTCTGTCCACATCACATCATATTATTCATCCGAAACCAGAACTTTACCTTCATGACAATCCACTCACTGTAGTGGAGACATATCGATTCTTAGGACTGGTTTTAAACACCCCCGATTGACTTCACTACCTCACCTTTGTCAGCTTATGCGGAAGTGCTGGCAGCTCCTCAGTGCCCTCCACTGCCTGAGCAACACCAACTGGGGTGCAGATTGCTCTACACTGCTGCAGCTCTACAAAGCCCTTGTTCAATCCCGCCTTGACTATGGGAATCTGGTTTATGGTTCAGCGGCACCTTCAGCCTTGTGTGTACTCGACCCAGTGCACCACTGTGGCGTCGACCGAGCAACAGGAGCTTTTAGAAAGAGTCCGGTGACCAGTGTCTTGGCAGAGGCCAGAGTCCCTCCATTGCAGAGCCGACGTGCACAACTGCTCACCAGTTACATTGCACACATTCATAGTTTTCCTGAGCATCCAAATTTCATCTCCTTTTTCCACTTGTAGCAGTTCATCGGCAGCCCAGGTCAGGGCTAACGATTGTGATTTGCATGCGATTCCTTCTGTCTGAACTGGAGTCCTTTCCTTTACCACCTCCCATCCAGTCCATCCACATACACCTCCATGGTGTACACGTAGGCCCCAGATTTGCCTGGACCTTTTGCATGACCCTAAGATCCATGGAGGCCGTTTTGAACAGCATTCCTTGCCCGATGGCTGCAGTGTGTTACTTCAGAGCTGGTGGCCATCTCTTGTGCACTTTGCCCCAGGGAATTGTTTCTTCTGTGTACTGGCTCCTTGATCAGCCTACAAGCTATCGACCAGTGCTACGCTCACCATCCTTTGGTAGCGTCCATCCAAGAGTCCATCTATGTCCTGGACTGGGCCCATTGTTCAGTGGTGTTTGTGTGGACCCAGGACACGTTGGCATCCCAGGCAACGAACTTGCAGACAGGCTGGCCAAACAGGCTAAGTGGAAACCGCTTCTGGAAATGGGCATCTCTGAACCTGACCTGCATTCTGACTGACGCCGTAGGATTTTTCGGCTTTGGGAGATGGAATGGCATAACAGTACACACAACGAACTGTGTGTCATTAAGGAGACCACCAATGTGTGGAAGTCTTCCATGCAGGGGTCTTGCAGGGAATCAGTTGTTCTCTACCGGCTCTGCATTGGCCACGCTTGGACGACCCACAGTTGCCTTCTGCGCCGTGAAGACCCTCCTGAGTGTCGATGCGGCACCCGGTTGACAGTGGTCCATATTGTGGTACACTGTCCCACTTTGACTGCCCAGTGACGAAATCTTGGGTTACTGTACTCGTTGCTGCTAATTTTATCGCACAATGTATCATTGGCTGATTTAGTTTTATGTTTTATTCGTGAGGGTAGGTTTTATCATCTGATTAAAGTTTTAACGCATGTCCTTTGTCGCTCTGTGTCCTACAGCCTAGTGCTTCTAGGGTGGAGGTTTTAATGTGTTGTGGAGTGGCTGGCCTCTCCCTTTTATTCTCATGGTCAGCCAGACATGGTAGTCTACTTTATCGTTTTAATCTCCTCGTATGGTTTCTTGTGTTTCTGTGGTTTCCTTGTCCCCTTTTTGTCCATTTACATGTTTGTTGCCTTTCATCAATCTTTTGATTTTTTTCCTTTCATTCAGTTGTCAGTCTGGTTTGTTTTATTCAGAACAAGGTCCCTTTCCCCCTCTTTTAATCCAGCCAACCAAAATTGCAGTTGCTAAACTCATTCCTGACCGTGTCCTATGTATTATATTCACCAAAAGTCTCGCAGGGGTAGATATGCTGCATTCTAGTTTCTTCCATTGTCCTCTCTTGTAATATTAACTCTCTCCACTATGCTAACACTACTTAAAAGTTCACTTGGATTGTTCTTTGGTGTAGGTAGTAACTGTTTTTACTCTTGGAGGTGAACTAGTTTTCCAGTAACAGCATTATAGATTTGCAATACAAATCTTATGCACTTATTTAATTTTGCACCAGTAATCATAAAACACTTTAGTTTTACCCCTGAGAATCGTACCTTTCCCCTCCCCAAAATTCGCTTAATCTTTTGTTCATTTTTAGACCAGTATTTCTCCAAAGATGACTTTGTACTCCCAAGAATTACAAAAGCAACCATCCATAAGCAACCATTTAAGCAGACTCTGTGCAAAGGGAATTTTCCCTTTCAAACCAACTACTGCAGAACCTTCTTTAACTGAATTTAAAGAGACTGAGAAACAGCCAATTCAGTTTAACAGAGTTAGAATAAATGATGTACTTGAGTAAACATCAGACTGTAAATATATTTTTTTGTGTTATGGATACCAACAAATGAGGATGTTCTATTGTAATGACGTCTCAGAAAAATAAAAATAACTACACTGTGCATGTACTGTAGTACTTCTGACATTACTTCAATTGAGAAAGTGTAATTTAATTTTAAAGTCTTTTTGTTTCTTGAGTATTTAAAGAGATTTTGGCATGCTTCTAAGATTTCATCTTCTTGCTTACTGTGCTGCATAAAATGTATAGTTTCAGTGTCAGGCCAAGTGGTTTAGTGGCAAAGTGGTTGCCTGAAAATGGAGGTTTTGGGGTAAAATCCTGGTAGAACTACATAAATTATCAGTCTGTATTTAATAAAGACATCACCTGTAACTAGTGTGAAAAGTTATCTGGAATGACACACGGTTCAGATTCTTTGTCAAACTGTAGGTCCCCTTTCCTCAATTGGTTAAATAGTGCAGATTGGGGACACAGATGCAAGTTGCTGTAGTGCTGTCAAGTTCAAAGAATTGCACCTGGCCATTGTGCCACGAAAAATAAGCCAACCGTTTTCAATTTCCTTTATACATTCATTGTTTCTGATTGTTCTTCTTAAATCAAAATTCACTATCTTCTCGTGTACTGTTGACGACTTAAAAGAATAATGAAGCTTAATTCAGCATACTGTTTTGTTCCTATTGCCACCCTATCTTTTAATTGGTACCTTGTCTCATTTGAGATTTTCTTTTGCTTTCTTCATACCAGCAACATTATTTAAATGTTTACGTAAGTTCCATTGTTAGGTAGCCCCTTCCATCTGTCCATGTAATCATACTTATCTAAGATACTGCACTTGTTGCTCAATTTAATCAGCTGTGCCTCGATATAAATCTGTAACTGAAAATTTTTACTTCCTCTCAAATGATCTGTTCTTGTTTTATCATAGGTGTTCAAAGCCACATGTAGTTCAGAAGTAATTTAGGACTGCAGAATTCGTATGTCAATTTATTTGTCGTTTGTTGTGTAAATTTTGTTGTACCATAGATCTCCAGGTCCTCAGTTTGTCATTGTCGTCTTCATTCTGAAGGCTGGTTTGATACAGCCCCCCCATGCTACCCCATCTTGAGCAAGCTTCTTAATCTCTGAATAACTACTGCAACCTACAGCCTTCTGAATCTGTTTACGGTATTCATGTCTTGATATCCCTCTACCATTTTTACCCCCCACACTCCCGTCCAGTACTAAATAGGTGATGACTTGATGTCTCAGAATGTTTCCAATAACTGCCCCTTTCTTTTATGCAAGTTGTACCACAAATTTCGTGTCCCAAAAATTCTATTCAGTAGCCCCTCATCAGTTACACAATCTACCCATTAATCTTCTACAGTCTTCTGTAGCAACACATTTCAAAACCCACTAGTCTGTTCTTGTCCAGACTGTTTCATCACGTTTCACTTCCATGTGGGGCTATATTCTATATAAACACCTTCGGAAAAGAGTTGCTAACATTTATATCTGTATCGCATATAAACAAATTTCTCTTATTCAGAAACACTTTCATTGCCATTTAAACTCTACATTTTATATACTCCACTTAGGCCTTCATCAGTTATTTTGCTGCCTAGATAGCAGAACTCGTCTACTGCTTTTAGTGTCTAGTTCCTAAACTAATTCCATTGGCTCTGCACAATTGAATTCCTCCCTTCAACTTCATAAAATTGTTGACCCTGGATGGCTTCAGTGTATTTGTGACATAAATTTCCATTTAGATAGAAAGGAATTTGTCCTTTTTGCTAGTCTGGTGGGCTGTGGATTATTTTTTCTAATCATTGAATGTGGCGTGAAGTTTCATTGGTCACAGTTACATAACTCTCTTTAAATGTCAATAATAAAATTCCCCTTTCTCTACCCACTTCTCAGATATGGGTAAGTGAATAGGTTCCTTATTTTGTAGTTCATAAATGGCCATAACATGTTCTTAGCTTTACTGCTTTTATTCTAGGATCTGATTTTGGATGACGTGTAAGAATATTTTTGTTTGATGGTGTAGTACCATTGATTAGTTAAGACACTATCACGGCAGCTGCCTCAGAAAGCAACAAATGAGGACCTTGACCAGTTGAGGACAGATCAGTGTGTGGGTCAATCTGTGCCTCCCTCTTGAAGGACAAATAGCCTGCACCCATGTTCCCTGCTTCTGCAATCAAGACTTCACCTGTCACTAGAGTGAAAACTTATCTGAAATGACATGTGGTTCAGATTATTTGTCAAACTGTAGGTCCCATTTCCTCACTTGGTTAAATGATCTTCTGAAATGTGTTCTGAAAAGAATACTAAATCATCTATTGAGAAAAAATCTGTATCGGTTATCAGAAACAATACAAAATTACAGGCAAATTACGTTTGATAGAAAACAAATTACGGATATTTGACAACCAATGTAATTAACTAAATAAGACTTATAATGTGCTTAGATGTTGTGTAAAATATTTGACAACTTAGGTTACTCACTTTCATGGTGCTTCTGTTTTATACACACTCTCTCACTCACACACACACACACACACACACACACACACACACACACACACACACACTCTCTCTCTCTCTGCAAGAAGACCACTTACGTTCTGATGTCTGTATAATATGAGTCATTACTAGAGTAATTACTTTGGCATGTCCTCATTAGGTCCATAACACCATTGTGCCTCTTGCAGTCAAGCTCCACCTATTGCACTTTCCTGCAATGCCATTACCAGTCATTTGCAGTAACAGAATGAGACAGCATAAGAGTTCCTGAAGGTTTTATGCTGTCATGTTAGTCAGACACCTTACGCTGCCTGTTATAGTTAATCTTTGTTTATGCCCGTTAAATTGCACTCAGGTCGCAGTTGTCTGACAGAAGGTGAAGCACGCTGCTTCTGAGGCTTTTAGCTAATTTGTCAAAGTTGTCTTTTCATGAGATTTCTGTACTTGCACTAGGGCATACATCTCAGCCTTTGTCATGTTGTCATTGCATTCTACCCCCCTCTTTTGTAACCATTCAGTCGGCAGCCTTGAGTAATTCACTGGTGCTATTTCGTCCGTTTGCCTACAATAGAAAACATTGTTCATAACAGTGACAGTCCCCCCAGGGGGTCCACAACTCTTTTGTGGACACGTGCGTAGCGAGCACGGGACCCCGAGCTAATGTGGCCCTCCTTCCTTTCCGGGCTGCATACCTTCCCTTCCCTTTCCGCATCCCTCCCCGTCCCCCATCTTCGCCCCCCCCCCCCCTCACCTCTGGCTCTTTCCTTCCCTTTCTCCCCCTCTGGGAGTATGGTTTGTGCCTACGTCCGGAGACGGACGCTCGAAACTGTTCCAAATTCCTTGCTTTCTACACTTACAAGTCCTCGTCCTTCCTCTGTCCTTCTCCTTTCCTTCCCTCTTCTCCTTGCCCTTTTCTCCGCTGCGGCGTTTGAGACCCCCTCTTCTTTCCTTTCCCTTTCTCTTTTTTCCTCCCTGTGCGTGTCTGAAGGCCGACCCACGCACTTCAATGCGTAGCTGGTGACGGGGTAACGTGTAATTCCCCGCCCCGGGTAGACAGGTAGGACACGTACATACCCCCTGGTAACGGCCAGGCACAGGGAGGGGTGATTACCCGAGCTGATACCTTCCGAAAGTGCCGATTGGTCCCTCCGTCCGTTTGTCGGGAGGTGTGACCTGAGGTGTGAACAATCACCTAAGGCGGGTGTGCCCTCGGTGAGGGCCCCCACAAGGGAGGAGCGCGCCATCGGAGACGCCAGTAATCATGGGGGATTCTTCCGCAATGGTTTCCTCACCTTCCACTATGTCTGCTCACAAACGTAAGTTCACTGAGTCTCAGCCACAGACGGTTCTTCCATCGTTGCCACAGTTCCTTGTTGTTTCTCGGTCTGACGAAGGTCACGACTTTTCCATGGTCAACCCTTTCATTATTCAGAAAGGTGTCGACGCAATTGCGGGTCCTGTAAAGTCTTGTTCCAGATTACGGAATGGCACCCTGTTGTTAGAAACACACAGTGCCCTCCAGGCTCAAAAATTGCTGCGTACTTCTCTGCTCCACACCTTCCCTGTCCGGGTGGAACCGCACCGTACCTTAAATTCCTCGCGTGGAGTCGTTTATACACGCTCCCTCGATGGATTGTCTGGCGAAGAAATTCAGCACTACCTGTCTGACCAGGGCGTCACGGCTGTTTATCGGGTTATGAAAAGGGTTGACTCGAACATCATTCCAACCCGCACTGTCTTCTTGACATTTGACAAAGTTCAACTCCCATCAAAAATCAAAGCAGGCTATGAGATAATTTCCGTTCGCCCTTATGTCCCAAACCCTACGCGTTGCTATCGATGTCAGCGGTTCAATCACACCAGCCAGTCCTGTTCCAATCCAGCCAAATGTGTTAAGTGTGGCAAGGATGCCCATGAGGGTGCTTGTCCACCTCCATCCCCTCGCTGCATCAACTGTATGTGTGACCACGCTGCTTCCTCTCGAGATTGCCCCGTTTATAAGGACGAAAAGCTCATCAAGGAAATAGAAGTGAAGGAAAAGGTGTCGACCTTTGCTGCTCGAAAATTATTCGCCAGTCGACAGCCCACCGTGCCTCAGAAAGGAAAATACAGCACTGTCCTTGCTTCTCCTCGGCCAACAAAGGAGGCGGCCACGCAGACTTGCGACCTCACCTTTAGTACCACGGTCGTCAGATCGGCCAGCGCAAAGATCGCCCGTTCAACTTCACCACTTTCGCCTGCCCACTTAATGGCTCACCCTTCGTCGGGTTCTGCTAAATCTCGAGCCCAAAAGTCAGACGCCAAGTCTTCGAAAAACGGGCATTCTCGTGAAGAGTTTTTACGTACCGCAACTTCACAACCATCGATTCCTCCTTCATCTAAACATCATACTTCCAAGAAGGCTACGAAGAAACACAGTTCCTCTCCTTCTCCGCCAAGGCGTGTCCCATCTACAGCACCACCTGGCGGCAATCGCCCTCGGCCGTCTTCTGTGTCGCCGAGGCGCACTGCTGGTGGCCGGTCAACCGGCCGATAGCTGGTGGCAGGAGCTGCTCCTGACCAACCTATGGATCAGGATCTTCTGCCTTCGACTGAATGCCATTCCATGCTGTCGGTCGCAAGCTCTGAGCAGTCGTGGAGTTGACAGCACCCTTTATCACGTTCCTCCATTTTCTGTTCACCCTATGTCCATTATCCACTGCAATATCCGCGGCATTCGAGCCAATCGGGATGAATTGTCGCTCCTCTTACGATCCTACTCGCCGGTCATCTTCTGTCTTCAGGAAACAAAGCTGCGTCCCCATGACCGCTTTGTTCTCCCTCATTTTCATTCCGTCCGATATGACCTCCCCTCTGTTGAAGGCACTCCAGCCCATGGAGGACTCATGATTCTGCTCCATGATACTCTCCATTATCACCCAATCCCCTTAAACAGTTCGTTCCAAGCTGTCGCCGTCCGTCTTTCCCTTTCTGGATACACATTCTCTCTTTGTACGGTATACATTCCATCGTCCACACCAATGGCACGAGCTGATCTCCTTCATCTTCTTGATCAGCTTCCACCCCCCTATTTGCTGGTTGGGGACTTCAATGCCCACCACCCGCTTTGGGGATCTCCGCATCCTTGTCCACGTGGCTCCCTATTGCTAGACGTCTTCCGCCAAGCGGATCTAGTCTGCCTCAACACTGGGGTCCCCACATTTTTGTCTGCCTCCACGACAACTTTATCTCATTTGGACCTTGCGGTCGGTACTGTTCCGCTAGCTCGGCGCTACGAATGGTTCGCCCTTGATGATACACACTCGAGTGACCACTTTCCATGTGTCCTTAGACTGCAGCCTCAACTGCCCTACATGCGCCCGCGACGCTGGAAGTTTGCCCAAGCCGATTGGACACTTTTTTCGTCTCTAGCGACATTCGATGACCGTCGCTTTCCCAGCGTCAACGATGAGGTCAAACACATTACCGACGTTATTCTTACAGCTGCGGAACGTTCAATACCACGCACCTCCGAATTGCCCCGGCGCCCCCCAGTTCCTTGGTGGAACGAGGCATGCCGTGACGCAATACGTGAGCGGCGACGTGCTCTTCGCATTTTCCGTCACCATCCAACTTTGGCCAACTATATCCGATATAAGCAGCTCCGTGCGCGATGCCGTCGCGTCATCCGCGATAGCAAGAAGGCAAGCTGGAAATTCTTTATTAGCTCATTTAACACCTTCACTCCCTCCTCGGAAGTTTGGAGTCGGCTTCGACGGTTATCAGGCGCGCCTAGTTTCTCCCCGGTCTCTGGGCTCACTGTCGCGCATGATACATTAGTGGACCCCGTCGCAATTTCTAACTCATTGGGTCTGCACTTTGCTGAGATTTCGAGCTCTTCAAATTACCCGCCAGCGCTTCTCCCAAAGAAACGTGTAGCGGAAGTGCGACATCTTGCTTTCTCCTCTCACAATCACGAAAGCTACAATACTGTTTTCTCCATGCGGGAACTCCAACATGCCCTCTCTTCTTCTCGCTCCTCCGCCCCAGGACCGGATGGTATTCATGTCCAAATGTTGCTGCATTTATCAACCCATAGTCTGCGTTACCTCCTTCGCCTTTATAATCGAATTTGGACCGACAGTACCTTTCCCAGGCGATGGCGGGAAGCTATTGTCGTTCCCGTTCCGAAACCTGGAAAGGACAAACATCTCCCCTCTAGTTATCGCCCCATTTCTCTCACGAGTAGTGTCTGTAAGGTTTTGGAGCATATGGTGAATTACCTATTAGCTTGGTGGCTGGAATCCCGCAGTCTTTTAACACCAGCCCAATGCGGATTCCGAAAGCATCGTTCTGCAGTTGACCATCTTGTTGCTTTCTCCACTTATATCATGAACAATTTTCTCCGGAAACGCCAAACGGTAGCAATATTTTTTGATCTGGAGAGAGCATACGATACCTGTTGGAGGACAGGCATCCTCCGCACACTGTTCTCTTGGGGCTTTCGGGGCCGGCTGCCCCTTTTTCTTCGCGAATTTATGGCAGAGCGCACATTTAGGGTGCGGGTGAACACTACTCTCTCCCGTACTTTCTCCCAAGAAAATGGGGTATCCCAGGGCTCCGTGCTGAGTGTTGTACTGTTTGCCATCGCCATTAATCCAATTATGGATTGTCTCCTTCCTGATGTCTCGGGCTCCCTCTTTGTGGACGATTTTGCGATCTACTACAGCTCTCAATGGACCAGCCTTCTTGAAAGACGTCTTCAAGGATGTCTCGATCGCCTCCACTCGTGGAGCATCGAAACCGGCTTCCGTTTCTCACCCAGTAAGACCGTTTGTGTTAATTTTTGGCGACGTAAGGAGTTTCTTCCACCCTCCTTACATCTAGGTCCTGTCAACCTTCCGTTTTCGGATGTCGCTAAATTCTTGGGTCTTATGTTTGACACAAAACTGTGCTGGTCCTCCCACGTTTCCTATCTTTCGGCTCGCTGTCTGCGATCCCTCAACATCCTCCGTGTCCTGAATGGTACCTCCTGGGGAGCGGACCGAGTGGTCCTTCTCCGCCTCTATCGCGCCTTAGTGCGCTCGAAATTGGATTATGGAAGCATAGTCTACTCCTCTGCTCGGCCGTCTATTCTTCGGCGTCTCGACTCTATCCACCACCGTGGATTACGTTTAGTGTCTGGAGCTTTTTACACCAGCCCTGTGGAAAGCCTTTATGCTGAGACTGCTGAACCTCCGCTGTCCAATCGGCGGGCAGTCCTTCTGAGTCGTTATGCTAGCCATCTTTCTTCCATGCCTGCTAATCCAGCCCATGACCTTTTTTTCGACGCCTCCTTTGATGTAGGGTATGCAGGCCGCCCCTCCTCCCTACTACCCCCGGGAGTCCGCTTCCGTCAACTGCTCCATTCTCTTTCCTTCCTCTTTCCTAAAACCTTCTTGACAACTTGGGGTACGGCACCGCCTTGGCTCCGTCCCCGGATCGACTTGCTCAGAGACCTATGTCAATTTCCCAAGGATGGTACCCCTACACTTGTTTACTGTCGGGCATTTGCTGCTCTATGTGCACAAATGACGGACGCCACATTTATTTACACCGACGGCTCGAAAACATCGTTAGGTGTAGGGAGTGCCTATATTGTTGGCGACACCCCAAATCACTTTCGGCTTCCTGACCAGTGTTCTGTTTATACTGCGGAGCTTTACGCTGTTCTCCAGGCTGTCCACTACATCCGCCGCCATCAGCGGATACAGTATGTTATCTGCTCAGATTCTCTCAGCTCTCTCCTCAGTCTCGAAGCTCTTTACCCTGTCCACCCTCTGGTCCACCGGATTCAGGACTGTCTGCGCTTGCTCCACCTGGGGGGCGTCTCGGTGGCGTTCCTCTGGCTCCCGGGACACGCTGGTATCTGTGGGAATGAGGCGGCCGATATAGCGGCCAAGGCTGCAGTCTCTCTTCCTCGGCCAGCTATTCAGTCGCTTCCCATTACCGATCTACGGAGCGGTTTATGTCGCCAAGTTGCTCATTTATGGCATGCGCATTGGTCAACACTTCCCCATAATAAATTGCGGGAAGTGAAAGCCCTTCCTTGCGCTTGGACCTCTTCCTCCCGAACGCGTCGTCGGGAGGAGGTAATTTTAGCTAGACTCCGGATAGGGCACTGTCTTTTTAGCCATCGACATCTTTTAAGCGGTGATCCTCCCCCACTCTGTCCCCACTACTCTCAGCTGTGGACGGTCAGACACCTTTTAATTGAATGCCCCTATTTTAATCCGTTACGCTCCCGTCTACAGCTATCGCCTGATCTATCGTCGATTTTAGCAGATGACACGCGCTCAGCCGACCGCGTTCTCCAGTTTATTAGTGACAGTGAAATGACGTCAGTCATTTGAAGCTTTTTTGGGGACAACCAACCCCTTTCTATAGTGGATTGTTAAGCATTCCTTCTGCCTTTAGTTTCTCAAATTTTATGACTTTGTCCCCATTGCTGCTGGTTTTAAATTTCGTTTTTTTCCTGTTTCGTACGTCACTGGCTGGGCGCTAATGACCATAGACGTTTTGCGCCCTAAAACCACAAAAAAAAAAAAAAAAAAAAAACAACACAGTGACAGGATTGGGCAGGAGATTTGGAAGCACCATCTCTGAAAACCATTCCTTGAACTTCGCAGAATTCATTTGCTCAAGATATTCTCCTTGTTTAGATTTAGCTCTGCTTGCATCAGATCTGTTTCTTGATCCAACCGTTCCCACTATCATTCTTCTGGAGGCAGTTCACCACACTGTGATGTCCGTGAAGTCTTTAGGTTTCTGCTAACAGCAGCTTCATGTTAAGTTGCTATTGACCCATGACTTGTCAAGATAAGTCTTTGGAAGCACCCCTAATACTCTTAATGTGCACAAGGAAACATGACTGCCAGAGCAGTGCCGCCATCTTCTGGGAACAGATGGATCTCCATACAAATCCCCTAGACTTGTCATTTCTAGAGGTACTACCCCATCTCCAAATAAAAATAAAGTAATTCGAACCTAACTGCTGCAGTGTTGAATATAAACAACTATACACTTTTACAGTTCAGATTACAGATGTAACTGAAACTGGCTTGTTCTTCCCAGCAGTCTGACAGTTCATGAGGATGAGAGCTGGCAAAATTCCTAATAATGTGTAGGTGCCACAGACTTTAGCCAGTGGAGGTGGCTGCTCTTTTATGGGCCTGTGTGATAGTGTGTAGATATTTTTTCTCTTCATTTTTTTCACCTTGGGGCATTGCAGCACATTGTGCATCATTTTACGAGCACCAGTGACCCCTTTCCTTTCACGGGTCACAATGTAATCAAACTGTGTGACAGACCTGAGACTTATTTTAAAATAAGAGAATGAGCAGCAGGCTACTCAAAACGCAAAGCAAAAAAAATTGAATAAAAAATGTTTGAGGCATTCAGTAATGGTTAGCATTGCCATAAAAGTAGCCTGATACTATGTGGCTGCTGGTGACAGCAGCAGACAGTAATGCCAGGTGCTGAGCTTGACCTGGTGTTGAAACATCTATCACTAAGTGTGTATCAGTCAACATCTAGAGCAACTAGAGCTCAAAAGAGCCTGTCCCCATCTAAAACTAACATGATATGGTGTCAGAATAAGAGAACATAGGGTTTGCTTTCTAACCCTACCTAATTTTACTGAGGTACAGAACAGTAATGTTGTGTGAAGTTATTAAAATTACATCAGAAATATTTTGTGCAGGATTTATTATGGTGAGGGAAATTTGTGCTTAGTGAGTTGACTTTTCTCATTAGTAGGAACATTGAAAGTTCGTTTATTGTAAGCAAGTTGACTGAATTTTTTGCTTCAGTATAGACTTTCTATGGGAAAGTAAATTCACTGTACAGTGCAGTAAGGTTGTGGAAAACTTCTATTAGTACTCCTTTAGTCACTAACAACTTCATTAAATATCAAATATTGCGTGCCTGTTGTAAATTATAACTTAATGTTAATATGTAATTTGATAGTAATTTTAATAAGTCTTCAGACTAATATATTTGTTTTAAATTTCAGGTGGAATTGTGCTTTCTTTGGGCACAATGGCAATTGGATTTGTGGCTTTCAAGTTCTACAAAGCTCGTACAGAAAGGAACTATCACACTCTTTAATTGACTGTGTCGTTATTTTGGAATATCAAGAGGTCATATTTTGCTTGTGTAAAAGTTACTTTATACAGAAATCTCTGGAACAAATGTTTATAGGTCCTATTTCCAGTACATTTATAGAATCTCACTTACACGTAAAATAATAGTTAAAATTGTCTTGATTACTGACCACTGTCTGTTATTATGGGAACTTAGGGTATAGATGTTAAAATGCTTAATTGGCATACATTTTGAGATGTCAGTGGTGGTTGTGATGAGATTAAATTCTCATGTATTTACATCATGCCTGCCTGTACAGTTACGAATGTATATTTTTTGATCAGTGTATTTGCAAAATGCTTTGCTCAAGTCTGCTTTGTGGTTACTGTACAGAGTTGACACTGATTTGTGGATAGATGTTTTTCCAGGCAAATTGAGAGCATATAAAGTATGTAATAAGTCACAAGTTGCATTCACTGCACATTTTTTTATATTCTATGTGCAACCACAAATTGTAATTGTTGCTGTAAAAAGATGTAACACAGTTTTGTTTCATAATATTTTTTGTTTCCCCTTTCAACATTTTAGCTTGTTGAGAATGTTTGACAGGTCAGTTGTAAATGCAGATTATAGTGATGTGATGATGAAAACTGTCTGCATAGTAAAGCTACCACCTGGATATTAACAATGTACTGCATGAAAAATGACTATTTTTGGTCCATATTTTTCAACTTCCAATTTCATATACTTCAGCAATATCCTGGCTTACAGACATGAAAATCTGCTTACATCACAATCTCAACTCCTTAACATTTATGTACAGTTAGGATACAGTCTGTGATCACATTAAAATATTTAATTAAGATTGTTATGGGATAAGTAATAAGAGTGGAGTGTGTGGATGATTGTCATATGTTACTGGCGTCCATAATAGTAAGGTATTTTTTGTTTTTGTTAAATTTTTTTCTGCCAGACATTTCAGTGAAATGTAAGCCATGGCACGAGTTGTTTTTCTGTAAACAGTTTAGGTTGGTTATGTCCTTAGTGGTAGGTTCAGTGCTCAGTTGAGCTAGCTAAAAGGAATTCAAACTACAGATATCACAGTGTCAGGCAGTTGTCCTGAAATTTGAAGCTGAACTGTTTCTTATTTTTTGAATTAATGAGTACTACTACTCACACTTTATTATTGTGTAGCCAGCAAGAGGCAGCCTTGCTTGAGGCAATGTCTGGAGATCTAACCCTGAACAAAAGTATTTCTTTCAAACTCCTTTCAGCCATGTTCAGCAAGTTCTGAAGACTGAAATCTGTGATATTGAAGTTAAGTGTGTGTGTGTGTGTGTGTGTGTGTGTGTGTGTGTGTGTGTGTGTGTGTGTGTCATTACGGTTGGTATGAGTTGAAGTGGGCCTGAGAGAAGGCATGTGTGTTGCTTAAGATTGCTGTGCACAATTTGGCAGGCTTGTAGAAAATAAATTTTATTAGTTGGCTCCTCACATGTAGTTATTTTGCAAATTCAGTGTATTATAATGTTAATGAAAGCTTTGGTGTGCTATAAATCTGTAATTGAAGAAAATCCTTCTGTATCATCAGGAGTACCAGTTGCAGTTACTCTCAATAACTTTTTTCTGCACAGTTTTATATAGTGGAAGCTCTTTTGTAAGTGCACATGTACCATTTGGAGTGTTAAAATTTGAAAGCTGGATATTTGATCTGAAAAGATTTTTTTTGTTTTTGTTTAGCCATAATTATCTTATCATGATTTGTTTTGTCTTAGAAGTTCCTTTAGGCCAGTTGGAGTACTTAAATTTGATTCTCATCTGGCAGTGCAGTGGTCAGTTGTGACAGCATTGTATCATAAATAAATTGTTCTGGAAAGATCTTTGCAGTTAGTGTGGTTAGACTTTTCTCGATGATTACCTTTCTGAAAGGGCCAGTCATTAATGAATATTATATATATTCATTATTCTGGCCGAAATTCTTTGTTCCTTTGTTACATGTAATCTATTATGGGGTACTTCATTTGAAGACATTTAGGCACTGCAAACAGATTCAGAACTTCAGTGTTTGGCTTGTTTCATGGCTTTTCTGTCTTCTCATAGTTTTAAAGTATTCTTATACATATTCTACTGAAGGGCAAAAAAGAAACTGGTATTTTTGCTGCAGAATTTGTTGTCTAAATCATATGCAAAGATATTTGATAACATTTTGTCATAATGAATTGTGAAGCCCTCTGACATATGGATAAATGGTGCATTTTCAGGTAAGCTTATTTCAGTTCATAGTTCATTGGCAAGGAGTTCCTTGTGCTACTTGCTCATTGTTTGTGCATTGGGGTTAATTTTCCTTGGTTATTAAGTGACCTTTGCATTTACTTTCTGTCATATGCAATTACACACAAATGCAGAGTTAAACATCTAGAGACTACATGCATTGTTAAAATGAAATTACTTGGGTGGGAAGTCCTTCATAACATTGCCTTAAGTTTCAATGCATAATTTCAATTGAACAGTAAAAAATAATGTGAAGGAAAAAGCACCATTTATCAAAGCTTCAATGAAAAGATACTCAGTATCATAGGTAAAGTGAAGATGTTTCATTTGCGCTAGCAGACAGTTTTATTTTGTGACACTTAATAAAATGGGGCAAATGCAGTCTACTGTTTTAGGTTGCATTAGCAAAATGTGAAAAGTTAAAATTTCACAAATATTGTTTGCTGGTTTCCAATCTGTCCAGATGTATATAATTTGTAATGCAAAGTCAATTAGGAAAACTGTCATCTCGGGGATATGAAATTAGCAATAGAAGCATAAAATGTTAAAGTAACTTGGTGATTATTCAATTGGTATCAATGGAATTAGCTTGGAAAAATAAAGTGCTCTTAATGTAGTTCACTTACATATTAAGTGTTAATGTGAATACTTCTGGAACAGAAATGGTCATTTAAAGAAGTGTTGAAAGCTATTGTTGCCTTCCTGTGTATTTTTAAATTAATAGGGGCTTCAAACAGAATTGTCATTTCAGTGGTTCATGATCTTGCACACACATTTAGTTAGTGTGTTGAGTGTATTCCTAAAGTTTCTTAAATATGCAAATTGTGTGTGTGTGTGTGTGTGTGTGTGTGTGTGTGTGTGTGTGTGTGTGTGTGTGTGTGTGTGTTATTCAGAAAATTTGTCATGTAGTATAAAGCACGTCATGTTCTTGATAAACATTGTTCTGTGTGTGCCTTGAGAAGTATCACATTTGTTTCAAATTTTCCTTGAATTTTAATGTCTTAATAGTAGTTAAGATATTCTGTGTTGGTGTATAAATTGAAAAAGTGGCCAGGATGAAATGGTGGTGCATTGCTTCTAAAACAAACTGAGCACATCAGAGTTGGAGGAGCATTCAACACAGTTAATTTTACTCATTGTTATCTTATGTAGATTGTGTATGAATTTGAGAAAGGCAACCAATTTCTATAAATCATTTAAAACTAATGCTGTTATTTCTATTTTGATATGAATCATTGTATGAGCAAAGTTTCTAATTTGTTGTTGAGTAGTACCTATTATTTGCTTACTGAACAAATTGATAAAATTTAGATTATAATTTTCTGTAGCTTCACTGGTCCTTAACTAAGCAATAACACTTAACTGTGGAAGTCTGGCTAAAATTTTGTTTCCACTGTTTCGAAAGAACTCTGTACTTTTGGGTTCAGTGCACTGCATGTGGTATGTGAATGTAGTTAAACCTTGTACCTTGGTATGTGCATCCTGTCAATCAAAAACAGAGGTAATAGGGAAAGCAGTCGGCATCCCTTCAGTCTTATCTGTTGTTAAAATTTGCTTTACTGGAAACTGCTTGAGTTTTAAATATAAATAGAATCATCATTCCCATTTTCATAGATGTATTTTGCTTTTCTACAGTTTGTATATTAAATTCATAAGTTTTAAATAAATATATTTACAAAAATTTGACAAGATGTTCTGTTTATTTAAGATTAAGTGTTGCTTTAAGGCTTTCTGTGTGTAGTAACTTCAGTGTCAAGTCAGCAAGCATCTCTGGGGGCTCATACCACTCGGGCTGAGAGTCCACAGTGGTTTCACAAGTACACTACACACACTAGATTCCAATGTTGTCACAGTCATATTTTTGATTTCTAAGTAAGTTAGATTAAGCAGCTAATATGTTGCAGAGCTAAATTGAGTAGTGTGTGGCACAAAGTAATGTAGTGAACTGAAATTTCTTGAACTTCATCTGTTGGAGTTCATTTTTTTAAGAAACTTTAACACGCATTAGATTCTACCCAAAAATTTCAAACACTAAATGTAAATGTTTTTTTTAGACTTTGGTTTGACATTTAATTGTTCTAATCACTTCACAGGTGTATACACTTAAAAAGAAGCAGTCCAATAGAATTCATCACAAGATAGGCATTTGAACATTGTTTCGCTCATGGTATATAGGCTTTGTGATTAATAGATAATCCCTTCATATTATGTAAAACATGTCTTCCCTGCCTGCCTAAATGTTCAGGTCAGTGGGTTACTTCCTGCTGTAATCCTTTAGTGTCAAGATCATTGACACTGAAAACTGTTACTGGTTGATAAGTATTTCTTTTAAATGTGGAGGTAAAAATTGATTTGATCATGATTTATGGAACAGGTCGATTGCTCAAGCAATTACCTTCAAATCTAAAATAGACAAAAATAGTTCGAAGAAAGTTCTACCGTACTATATTTACTGCAATAAAACAGTGACAGAAAAAGCCATTAAAATTTCATTGCAGTGAGTAATGTCGCATGTAGCACACTCACGCACTTACTGAAATTGTCCAATATGATAATAATACTGTTGTTGTTGTTGTTGTTGTTGTTGTTGTGGTCTTCAGTCCTGAGACTGGTTTGATGCAGCTCTCCATGCTACTCTATCCTGTGCAAGCTTCTTCATCTCCCAGTACCTACTGCAACCTACATCCTTCTGAATCTGCTTAGTGTATTGATCTCTTGGTCTCCCTCTAAGATTTTTACCCTCCACGCTGCCCTCCAATGCTAAATTTGTGATCCCTTGATGCCTCAAAACATGTCCTACCAACCGATCCCTTCTTCTAGTCAAGTTGTGCCACAAACTTCTCTTCCCCCCAATCCTATTCAATACCTCCTCATTAGTTACATGATCTACCCACCTTATCTTCAGCGTTCTTCTGTAGCACCACATTTCGAAAGCTTCTATTCTCTTCTTGTCCAAACTGGTTATCGTCCATGTTTCACTTCCATACATGGCTACACTCCATACAAATACTTTCAGAAACGACTTCCTGACACTTAAATCTATACTCTATGTTAACAAATCAACCATCATCAGTTATTTTACTCCCGAAATAGCAAATCTCCTTTACTACTTTGTGTCTCATTTCCTAATCTAATAATATAGAAAACACACTAATCTGTGAAAAGGCACAAACAGTATGTAGTTATGTTTAATGTATAAAAAAATAAACATAAAGAATTTTAGGAGTTTCGTGGTAGTAAAGTAATTCAACAGAAAATTCAAATTATGAGAGTAATACCAAAAGTAAGGTCTCCTTTTAAGTACATAGACCTGTTTATTTCTACAATGGTTTACATCAGTTTACAGCTTGAACATTTAGCTATTTTTCGACATAGTCACTATTTCTGTCGATGCATTTTTGTAGACACCTTGGCAGTTTTTGAATGCCCATGTCATATCCGCTCCCCACCATGCTGTTCAGAAAGTTATGAACCTCTTCTTTCACCTCGTCGTTGGAGCTGAATCACTTTCCAGCCAGATGTTCTTTTAACCTAGGGAACAGGTGAAAGTCACTGGTGCCAAATGAGGACTAAAGGGTGGGTGATTATGTTCCACAGAAACTGTTGCAGGAGAGCAACGGTTTGCCGAGCGATGAGTGGGCGAGTGTTGTCATGGAGAATGTGTACGCCCTTGCTCAACATTTCTCTCCTCCAGTTCTGAGTTGCCCATTTGAGTTTACTCAGTCTCACAGTACCTGTCAGTGTTATTTGTGGTCCCAGCGATTCAGCTCTGACGACGAGGTGAAAGAAGAGGTTCATAACCTTCTGAACAGCATGGCGGCGAGCTGGTATGACATGGGCATACAAAAACTGCCACAGCGTCCACAAAAATGCATAGACAGAAACGGTGACTGTCGAAAAATAGCTAAATGTTCAAGCTGTAAACCATTGTAGAAATAAACTGGTCAATGTACTTAAAAAAATGGAGACATTACTTTTGGGATTCCCCTCATAATTTGACAAAGTGAAAGCTATAAAAGGGCAGAGAGGAGATGTTGCACCACTGATGAGTTTATTGCAGTCAGCAGTGGTGGCATACTTCAAAATGTGCATGAATTAATTGTTTTCTTCAGTTGCTGCTGTGGAAGAGGGCAGATGGATCATGCGGAAGAAATCTTGCTGTATCCTTGGTTTCACATGAGGCTTTGTCACAACTGGTCTGACTGCCATATATTAATGCATCACATTTTAACACATGACATTAAAAATATCAAACCACTAAAGGAGCATAAGTGTCAGGAAACTCATTGTGACTAAATGTGGACCGTTTGTTCAAAATCTGTTTTGGAGAGCACTTTCCATTCATTAAGATTTAAATTTCTTGTACATTGAGCAGTCTTTCCTGGATAGCTGTATGTAGCACTTTGGTGTTCTGTTTTATGTATACTCCTTTAAAGTGTGTGTCAAGCGAACATCCTGTTTGATTTACAAAAGAATTATCGCAATCAGTGTTCATATTATACATGCTGGAGGTGAAGTTACATTTAGATCCAATTTTATGAGAGACTGCAATTGTTTGAAAACCTATTGTGACATGTGATTTTGAAACATTGCACATTTTCTGTGATATTCGTCTATTATTACATAGCAATTTCATACTTTTTGTTTTTAAAAGTCCCTATTTGTTACACGTTTACCTCATTCTGATTTATTTCTTAACTTTTCTACAGGTATTAACTACATTGGTTGGTTAACAGGCAGTTTGTTTCAGTACATAGTGCTCTTTAGTTTGCTTGGTTGTAATGACATGGGTATTAGACAGTGAACCGTGGAGCTGAAAATGGTCTCTTACAAAATTGAGGTTGACATAAATGGGTATTTATCATGTTCATGAATGTTGGTTTTCGATAAATTTTGAAAAACATTTGTCTTCCTTCGTGTTACAATTAAATCTAAGTAGTGGATGCAGTTACTGTGCTGTAATTAGAGTTAAGCTGATTTTAGGTCCCCCTGTGGGTCCAGGGGTTCGAATAGGCCTGAGGTATTCCTGCCTGTTGTAAGAGGTGACCAAAAAGTCTCACACGTTTAGGCCTTTATATGATGGTCCCTTATAGGGTTTGACCTCCCTTTCTCAAAATTCTCCCGAAGAGCGAGCCAATTGGGGACGGGTGCACTACATGGTGCATAGTGTCCATCACGTGCTGAGACCTCTCGCATCCTTCGTTGACGCGGATCTGCGCTTCCGCTCATTCTCAGCTGTTGGGCGAGGTCACCCTCCTGGGTGTGTTTTCCTCCACCCTCTGTGCAGTATCGCTTTCTGCACTTTCGATGATAGTGGACTTCTTAGCTCGTTTGAGCCTGATATCCAGCACAGTAGCCAGCCAGTTGTGGTGATGTGGTGATGCCACCATGTACCTGTTGATTGTAGCCCCCTGACCGCACAGGGATCGCTTTGCTGATGCCTGCACTGTTAACTCCACACGTATGCTAAGGAGTAGATGCCTGTCACCCTGGGGCACCGAACTCCTGGCATGGCCATCCTGCCAGGTGGCCTTTGCTACGGCTGGGTGGCACCCGTAGGGAGGGCACCTGATTGGAGTGGGTGGCATCAGGGCAGATGACACGCCATGAAGAGTGGCCAAACACTAGCAGTCTCTAAGTGGTCAAGGTCTAACTAACTTCAATGCTAAGAGATACGACCCCAAATCGTAGTCCACCCCCACCCCCCATCCCCGGCCACTCCGTGGGAGGAACGCCAGTCTAAGGATGGCAGTGAAGCTTATTCACCCCGGTACCTCGTATGTACAAGAGTTCATGGGGTATCTTTTGTGTCAAAGAAACCTCAGTTTTTTTTGTAGAGCATTTAGAAGACAAGTTTGGGGAGGTGGAAGGCTTTTCCAAAATTTGGTCAAGGTTGGTCTTCATCGAAACAGCATCGTCTATCCAGTCATGGGCACTCCTCGTCTGTGACAAGCTGGGGGATGATTGTTTCCATCACGCCCAGTAAGAACTTAAATATGGTCCAGGGTATCACATTTTACATGGACCTTCTTTTGCGATCTGATGATGAGATGTGCACTAATTTAGAGCAGCGACGTGTCCATTTCATCAAGCATGTCCACCAGGATCAGAGGGATAATCGGGTTGCCACCTGTGCCTTCATCTTGGCCTTACAGGGTGAAACATTACCCGATAAGGTCAAGGTGACGGTCCACCACTGTGATGAAAAGCCATACATCCCTTCTCCGAAGTGGTGCTTTAAGTGCTGGAAGTTTGACTATATGTCTTCCCATCGTACTTCCAGTGTCACCTGTCGGGATCATGGAAGTCCTTCACATCCCCATCCTCCCTGTGTCCCGCCTCCCATCTGTGTCAACTGTGTAGAGCACCATTCGCCTTGCTTGCCTGACTGCAGGATTCTGCAGAAAGAAAGAAGAATAATGGAATACAAGACCCTGAACTGACTGTCGTACACTGAGGTTAAGAGAGAATGAGAGGCTACATTCTGTGCATATGATGTCACCACTACGACAACGGTTCTACCATCTTCTGTTCTGCCGCTTACAGTTGGCTCTGAGCCATCAGATATCACCTGCCCCATTGATTGTGGGCGCACTTCCCTCCCTGTTGCTATTGCACAACCTACTTCAGGAGCAACACACCCACCCCAAACATCTGGAATGTCAGTCCCCAATTCTCAGCCCGAGAAGCGCATGTCTTCTTCGGCTCCTCTCGCCAGGAAGGGATCCCTTGGGTCACTCCCTTCCCGCGTTCCTACCACTGGGAAAGCTGACACCCGCCAGTGGCTGCAGCAAAAACACAGGTAGCTGGTTATAGGGCTTCACGGTCCTCAGTCCCAGAGAATGAATCATTGAAGCCGTCCCAGCTGGACAAACCTAAGGAGCAGCGAGACAATCCTAAAAGGAAAAAGACCCCTAAGAACCAAGGCACTGCAGTGGCACGCACATGAACACTACTTAAAAGATCTAAGGATGAGATGGAGATCCCAGCGTCCGCTGAGGACCTAGGTCTCATTAGGCCCTCAGACACAATGGATGTCAATCGCCAGGTACTCATGTGGTGGCAGCAGGTGACTCTGAGGTGTGGACTGCCTCATGGAGTGTTTCATGCCTTCCCAGTCTCATGATCATGTAATCGTCCAGTGGAATTGCGGTGGTTTTTTCTACTGCCTGGCTGAGCTACGGCAACTTGTGAGCTTTACTCCTGCTTTCTGCATTGCCCTCCAGTAAACCTGGTTCCCAGCATTCTGGACCCCCTGCCCTCGATGGCTGTAAGGGACATTACAGGAATCATAGTGACTATAACAGTGTCAGGTGGAGTTTGCATCTATGTGCTGAACTCAATATGTAGTGAACCTGTGATCCTTAAAACCCCTCTTGAAGCTGCGGCTGTCAGGATAAGGACAACACAGGAAATGACTGAGTGCAATGTCTATCTTCCTCCAGATGGTGCAATACCCCTGAACATATTGGCTGCACTGATTGATCAATTCCCTTAATATTCCCTACTTTTGGGAGATATTAACAGGCATAACCCTTTATGGGGTGGTGCCATGCTTACTGGCCAAGGTAGGGAGGTAGAAAATTTGTCAAAATTCGACCTCTGCCTCTTACATACAGGGGCCCCCTATGCATTTCAGTGTGGCACATGGCACATATTCGGCCAATGCTCTCGGTTTGCAGTCCTGACCTTCTCACATCTATTCACTGGAGGTCACGTGACTACCTGTGTGGTAGCAACCACTTCCCCATCTTCCTATCACTCCCCCGGTGCCATGCCCATGGACGCCTACCCAGATGAGCTTCAAACAAGGCAGACTGGGAAGCCTTCACCTCTTCCGTTACTGCTGAATCTGCCTCACAGAGTGCCATTGATGTTGTTGTTTAGCAGGTCACTGCGACGATTGTTTCTGTGGTGGAAAACATGATCCTTTACTCTATAGGGTGCCCCTGGCGAAAGACAGTCCCTTGGTGGTCGTCGGAAGTCGCTGAGGCAATTACAGAGCGTCGGCAGGCTCTACAGCTACATAAGCAGCACCCTTCTCTAGAGTGTCTGATAGCCTTTAAGTGGCTCCGTGCCCTTGTATGCCAGCTTA